>NC_091060.1:36966723-37586550 GCF_000393655.2 Nicotiana sylvestris | reverse complement strand
AAAATTACTTCAAAAGTCCTTAACGAGAGGAAAATAAAGCCTACATAAAAGGTCACAACGACCAAGCGCGTAAGAGCCATTGTCGCCAGCCTGAAATCTAAAAACTTGAGGGTCAAAACGAGCTCAAGTCGAAACCCAACTCGGAGACTGAACCCAAAATAACTATATATGCCTAAGGGCAAAGCGTAAGAGCCATTGTCGCCAGCCTAATGAGCCTCAGGGCCACACACACAAAAGGTCGCATCGACCAAAAAAGTAAGAGCCACTGTCGCCAGCCTGAAATCTAAAAACTTGATGGTCAAAACGAGCTTGAGTCAAAACCCGACTCGGAGACTAAACCCAAAACGGTTGAACAAAAACATAAGAGCTCAAATGCCAGCTTATACTAAAGGTCGCATCGACCAAGCGCGTAAGAGCACCCCAAGCCAGCCTAATGAGCCCTAGGGTCGTATCATCGAATCTAAAGACTCCTAGTAACTCAAGAGATCAGATTGATCTGGCTAAAATCTTGGTGAACAGAAACACATAAGATACAAAACCGCGAGGTTCCCCTCTTATACATACAGGTAATAGAGTACAAGCTCCGTTTACAACATACTATGAAAGCTACATACACAAGAACAAGAAGAAAGCAAACATCCCCCTTGGGGACTATGGCCCGACGGCCTCGACCTCACCATCTTCGACATTGGATAGAAGGAACTTGGCATCATACTCCTCCGCCTTGGCTTACTCGATCTCTTCCGAAAGATCGAAACTCCTGGCGTGAACTTCCTCGAGAATTTCCCTCTGAGATTTGCACTTTGTGTACTCTTTACTACTGCTCGCTCGACCAAGAGTTCTCCTTAGCTCAGCTCTAGCAGTGACATCACTCTTCAAAGAAGCCGCCACTTTCTGGTCAGCCCTAGTACTACTCATCATAGCCTCGGCCCGGGCATTCACCACCTCGGCCTTCGTCTTCGAAGGCTCAGACTCGAGCCTTGCGATCATGTTTGCCCGCGCAAAATTACTCACATGAGCAGTCCGGATTTGTATCTTCAGGGTGGAAACTTTAGCTAAAACACTCTCCTTGGCTGCAACTTGGGTATCTACATGGGCTTGCAGCTCGTCTAGCTCACGTTTGACCCTGCCAACTTTACCCCCAAGTTGCTCCAACTCTTCCGTTTTGCTCTCCAACTGATATCTAAACGTTAACCTCCGAAGATGAAAGAAAGGGCATACATCAACATGAAATACAAGATACCTGTCTCTCTAGGAAGCTCTTGCGGCTCCGGCTTCGATCCGCCTTGCACCGCAGGGGTACCAGCTCGCTTTCTTTTTCACACAAAGAAGCTTAAGTGATTTCTCCCTATCCAAAGTTCTCCGCAACCGAGCCTCGTAACGAAGTAGATCGGATTTGAGCCTATCGAAGGCCTACAAAACAAAATCCAATAAGAAAGGAAAAGTGTGAAGCCAGAATAGTCCCATGCTGGCTACAAAACTTACCATAAAACCAAGTCACTGAGCCTCACCAAAAGTCGAGCCAATGTTCGATGGCTTAGTATCCCCTGAAGCGCCATCAGTAAAAATGGGGAATGTTCTTTCGAGAACAGAAGTCCCTGAAACCGAATGATCGGTCAGATTGCCTATCTTGATTCGCTGAGAAGGACTCGCCCGGTTGTGAGCCTCCTCACACCATGGAGATTCTTTTCGTTTATCATCAACCCTCGACCCTGAGGTTGGCAGTCTCTCCTCCTCTCCCAGAGAGCACTGTCTCATTTTAGAAAAATCTCCGGCACCTGCGACCGCTAAGTTAGTACGTTGAAAAGAAAAACACCATTTTGGGGAAATAAGCAAACAGGCGCTTACCATGACGCTTTGCCTCCCACCTCCCTTTGGATAGGTCTCGCCACATATGCCTATCATAAGTTGAGCAGGCTGCTAACTTATGAGACCACTCGGCCAAATCGAGGACCTCGTTCGGCAACCAGGGAGTCGCTACAGAAACAAAACAGAAAAATGTCATTACGGAGCCCGCCTCCAGTCAAAACGATGAAAAAACTAGTGCGACACTTACGTGTGAAGTTCCATTTCTCAGGAAAGGGCAGAAACTCTCCAGGAATGATATCGATCGTTCGAGCTCAAACGAACTAATTCATCCATCCACGGTCCTCGTCCTCTACGCTGTTAATGATAGGAGCCTGGGTGGATCAATGCTGTAGAATAATTAAACCTCGATAGCGCAGTGGCCGATATAACCTCACGAGATGACTGAGAGTAAACTCAATCCCGACCTTGTAGGCGAAATATCTTATCGTCTCAACTATCTTCCAAAAGAATGGGTGAGCCTGCACCAAGGTAACCTGATATCTCTGACAAAACTCAAGCACGACCCGGTCGGGGGGACCCAATGCAAAAGTATGTATGTACATGCTCAAAAACCCCTCGACATAGGTCGTGATGCTCTCATCGGAGGAAGGTACTTGTAATACCACACCTTCTCCCATCCACAATATTTTATGATCATCTCGAGGTCTTCCTCTCCTATTGATGAGATGAACCTCGACGCATGCTCCCGATGTCCTGGAACATTGGGAGGTCTCCCCAACATAATATCCCTTCTCGAAGCAAGACACCTCGACGCCCGCTCACCAGGCACCAGTGGTGTACCACCGACCGAATGCGGGACGTAGGCAGAACCCCCTCTCTATTTGGCGGGCGAATATCGACGTATTAATCATGGCTATGATAGAATGAGAAGGGGGAGATATAAATTTGGGCAAAGACTTTGGGTTAGAACAACGGGAGAACTAGCACAAAGCACCAGGTTCTGTGGTCACTCAAAGTAGTATAATCTCCAATTGAGAGGCAAACGAATGAATATATAGGGGCAAGGCAGAGGCTGCTCGCCTACCCAAAGGGCCAATTTATTCTAGTCGCGTTAACGTCACTTTTTTCTAGGGAAATGTACTGACAGGAACACCCCGGGGTCCCTTTACCAGATTGCACAAATGCTGCTATTTTGCAAAATTCTAGAAGCAGCGAGGCCTCGAGGGCTCCTCGCTATCACTAGGACCATCCCTAAAGAAGCTGCCGGTCTAACTTTGGGACGTGACCCGATTTAGGGGACCCGGTTGCTCCGAATGTGATTTTCAAAGAGCTAACGCCAAAAGTCAAAGGTTAACTCCACGCGAGCAGCAAGGTAAAAAAAATGAAAAGACAAGAGAGAAGAAAAACCCATGTTTTGCATTTGCCAAAAATATATTTACAAGGGGCACCTTTACAAAAATCACTCCCCCAGGAACACATGCACAAAAAAAAGGGAAAAAAGCTAAAATGACACGAGGCCTACTCTTCATCGCCACTATCCTCCGAACCATCTCTGAGATCCTCGTCTGGGACGATCAAAAGTGCCAACTTTCTCTCCAGCTCCCGGGCCTCCTCAATTTCAACTGATAGATCGATGCCTCCAGCCTCGATCTCCTCCAATGGCTTTCTCCTCACCTCCGCCCTGGCATATTCGATGGACCGAGTCAGTTTTTGCTCAGCCTTTATCGATACGTCACGGTCTATTTGATATGTTGTGGCCGCATCCTTTAGGTAAGTGGATACATTTCTTTCGATCTCGGACTTGGATGCAACCAGCTCTGCTGTCTCCTTTCGAGCATCCTTGAGAAGATCACGGGTCGATGCCAACTCCGAGGTCACTACCTCATTTTGTTTCCTTAGCCCGAGGACCTCCATATTCAGTCACCCAATCTGCGAGTCATTTTTCTCGACCTACAAAAAGAAAAGTAAACCAGTCAGTATCAAATTATGGGAACAAAAAACAGACTCATGCATAACAAAATACCTGCTCGACAAGGGCAGCTTTTTCTCGGAGTGCTCCCTCCAAAGTAGCCTGGAGCTCGCCTGACTCTTTCTCCTTCTGGACAGAACGAGCCTCCGACTCTTGCAGTCTCGAGGACAGCTTCTCAAGCTCCTTCTTACGACACGAAAGCTCCTCGTTAAGCCTGAAGAGGGCATGATCATACATCTCTTTGCACTACAGCAAAACATAAAAGTTAGAAGAATGAAGAAAGATGCCCGAGGCTAAAAGGAATATACTTAATATAGCTATCACCTGCTGCATGAACCTCTCATCCGCCTTGACTAAGTTGGGAGCGTCAATATCGACGTTCCCGCTAGCATCATCAAGAATATTGCCAAGTGTGCCTACCCGTTTGAGAAGACCCTCGAATTTTGGCGGGATTCGCATCTTGAGCATCCCTTAGCTCCCCTGACAAAAAATAGGAGCCGAAAATGAAATCACCTATATCACCAATGTCCCCGAGGTGCAATTACTGCTCTTGAAAAGATTCGGGTCCCGACCCTTTAGGGCCAGCGACAACGGTCCCCCCAACGGAAACTGTGCCAAACCCGGTCATGGGATCCGAGGCCACACTGACGCCCTTCTCGAGGACCTTTGGTCTACGGGGCTGAATTGAGTCAGTCATCCCTAATTCGGCAGCTTCCGGTCGGAGTATCTGCGAGGCTCTTGCGCCCAGCCTCGGCCTCTTCTCCAAGTGGTACCTGCTCTCATCGTCATTTTTGTCATAGGTACCGAGGATTGCCTTTGAAGTAGAAATTGAGGTCCCAATTGAGGTTTTAGGCCTGTGCGGTTAAAGTTTATTCATCACAGAAGGGTCGACAGCCTCCTTGCCTTTCCTTTTATTTCCCTCGGTAGGCTCTGAAACCTCCGCTTCGCCTCTAGGAGGTGGTCTCATTAACACGTTCTCGCCAAGGCTTGCACGAGCATAGCGGCCAAAACTTGTCAGCACAAGAAATTACAGGAAAAGAATAGGGTTAAGACGTAGGTGGCAAGAGAAACTTTACCATGATTCTTGGCCACCCAATGCATCTTGGCCAGGTCGGTCCAAGATCGGGCAAGATATGTAAACTTTTTGTCCAACCGCTTGTCACACCTCCTTTTTACCTGCGCCCGCAGGGGCGTAAGGGAGTTTTTACAATTAAAGGACAATCGAAACGGGATTTTATTTAAATATTTAGAGTCGCCACTTGGGAGATTTCTGGTGTCCTAAGTCACCGATTGAATCCCGAATCAAGGAAAAGATTGACTCTGTATTACATTCCACGAACAAGAAATCCGAGTAGGGAATTCTGTTAACTCGGGAGAAGGTGTTAGGCATTCCCGAGTAACGTGGTTCTAGCACGGTCGCTCAACTATCATATTCAGCTTATTTATCTGATTTTAATACATGTTGAACCTATGGGCAAATTTTAACTTTTTACCGCTTTTATTATTATTATTATTTTTAACGAGAATTGCAATGTCTTGAAAGTACATCTCGAACCACGTCACATCAATGCACCCGTGGTTATTGACACATTTTAACTCTGTTGAGATTTGGATTTGGGTCACATAAATGTACACCCGAGTTTAAGAAAGTAAATTATTAAAAGCGCGTCTAGAATGACTAGCGCATTATTATCTTTGGGGAGGGCCGTGAAATTCACTAAACGGCCCATCCCGAATTCTAAATGTTTTATTTTAACCAATTATTGAGGGCCCCGCAATTTATGCATCTATTTGGCGAGGCTCATCTCATCTATTATTTATTTTAAAGGGAAAATCCTAAGGTAACTATGATTTCTATTTTTGTTGATCTCTAATAAATAAACAAGTACAAGTCCTAATCGATTTGTTTCGGGGTTGGAGCAGACTAATTAGTGATAATGTACCAAAGCCAAACATCGGGCTTCAAAACTGGCCATCCGTATATCTCAGCCCAAGTCCAAGCGCATACGGTCATAAAACGGAACCTGGGCTGCACGTTTATCAATCGGGAGATTACACCTCTTGGGGGAAAAGGAATGGTTAAGCCCACGTGATTAAGCCAAACATGATAGTTCAAATTGAGCAAATGACCAGTTAACAATTGTTCTGATGCATTATTCAGATGTTGCTGATCAGATTAACATCCTAATAACTAAGTGAAACTTATCAGGTTTAATGGATAAATCCAATAGACGCGCACATTCTGATGTTTACTAACATTCTTGTACTAATTTGAAAATACTACTTCAAGCTTTGGCTTTAGGTGAAGGTGCATCAACCTGTATTCATATTAACAACCAGATTACCTATGACCAATTCAAATAGTTCACTCAATTAGTGCAGCCCAGTACAACTACCTTAAATACAGCAATCCCTATTTCAGTCCTCAAAATGCAACTAACATCTACTACACAATAAACGGATCACAGAAAAACATTCAAAATAACAGCTATCGAACATGCAAATCCCCAGTTAATAAGGAACATAAGTTCTTATACTACCTAACAGTCTGTACCAAATGATAGTTAACACAATCCAATTGCAGTTCAAATTATACAACAGCCCTGTTCGAATCTGGTTCATTCGATTACAAAACTAATTTTTGTTCCACACAATTGAACTAGAGTCCAAGTTCAAATCACAGACAACGAATCAATTTTCAAAAAAAACAACAGAAGATATTTGGTCAATCTTCATTGATTTTATGTTTCAATCATGTGAAGCTACAACCATAGAGTCTCGAGTCGTGTACCTGGAAGTTGAAGTATAAACCAAAAAAGAGGGGGTCAGTCAAACAGCAACAACAGCAGCAAATGGCCAATCTAGCAGGGTTTAACAATGATAATAGGAGAATTTTCAGAAAACAAATGACACCAGAGAATCCAAGAATCAACCCCAGCAATCAATAAACCCAAGCAGATAACCAATCAACTCAGTGGAACAAACGAGATTCAACTTGAAACCATATTCTTGTACCTTTCAAGCTTCAGTTACTCAACAATACCAAGAAAACTTAAGCTATTTTAATCCTAGATGAACTAGAATCAGAAAACTTCCTCAATGGAACGATAATATATTTTTTCTTGTCTGTTTCTCTTCATTTATCTTTTACTCTCTCTTTTCTGATTGCTCTTCTCCTCTAAGGTCTGCCCCTTTCAGATTGCTTTTTTCTTTCTTTTTCAATCTTTTACTCTCCCTTTTTTAGATCTTTTTCCCTAACTCTGTCCTAAGTCCCTCCATTTATACCCAAACACTGACCCTGTCAGCTCGTAAGAGCACTCAGGCAGAAATTAAGAAACTAATTCTGCCCATGATATTCTTTAGAACTCCACTGGAGTATGTTTTGTTCCCCATTAACCCTTGTCTTTTCTTTATTTAAAATTCAAGCAAGTATGGGCAACATATTTTAATCAATTCCTTTTAAGCCTCCCCATACCATTATGTTTTGTTCCCCACTAACACATTAGATTAATGGTTAATTAAGTATTTTACTGACAACCCACTTAGCAAGACCATTTGCCAAACTTTTAAACCCCCAAAATACCCCTGAAAACCCTGTGACTGCAGCTATAACCAATTTAAGCCTATCAATTGACTAATTAGATACATAAAACTAACTCCCAATCAACAATATTAGGACAATTCAACAAGGTCAGATTCATATCAGAACAAACTTAACAGAACAAATAAGTAGATTCGAATCACTAAACTCAATCATCAATTGAACTCAGATCAAATCCAACAACATTTCAACCAAGATGGGGATTCAATGATTCAGGACAATAGTCAGACTGGACTATTAAGGTCAAAAATTGATTCACAGAGATGCATGAGAATAAGCTATCTATATTGGGAACAAATATAACTCTAAATTAACCTCGAACAAAATGCTGGAACAACAAGTATACTAGCTATGAGCCCTGAGCCTGAGAATACAAAGGTCAGAAGATAAAACAACATCCAATAACTTAAAGAGAACAACTGAAATATAGACATGAACGGACCAATCGACGAGACCATTTAATTGATTCAACATATGCCGATCGACCAAAATGAGAAAAACTGGACCAGAAAAAGGTCCGAAAGAGGAGGAGAATTAATTTACAGAAGTGACGAACTAAAACGGAACTTAATCAGATAAAAAAATATCAACAACAAGAAAAATAAGAGAAAAGAGAAGGAATACCTCAGAAACTACAGGCTAAAATCCAATCTGTTCCAATCGAAACTTTGACTTGAGGTTTGAAGCCGAAACGGACCTTAATCGAGTGTTCTCGACTGAGAACACACGACTAAGATCGGCCACGACCTCAATTTTCTTTTGGATCGATTCCTAGGTTTTGTTCTTCTAGGGCTCATTCAGTCGATTTAGGATTCGTCCAGTTCCGGCTTGATTTGAGCAAGACTAACATGGGATTTGGGACGAAGGGGGTCTAGTGGCCAATGGGTGTAGGTTTGGGACGGCTTAGGTTTGGCTCCGCCACCAGGGGATATTGTGGCAGCGCTAGGGTTCTTGGCTAATAATCAATATTCGAGTGACTGGGACTAGATTCGGAGGAAGGGGAGGGTGGATTTGGAGAGAAGAGGTCAGGGCGGAGCTGTGGTGTGAATCTGGAGGCGTTTGGGTGAACTAGGGTTAGGGGTCAGTTCTTCGATCTAAGATTCGAAGAACTCGGGGATGATTCGGCCGGCGGAGGGCGGCTCGTCTCTGAGCTGTTAGAGACGAGGGAGGGTGGGGTTTGGTTTGGGGGGGGGGGCTAGGAAGGACTTAGGAATATATACTATGTGGGAGATTTAGTCCTTGCCGTTAGATCAATTAAGATCAACGGCTCGGATCAGGGAGCTTACCACACACCTGTGTCGTTTGGTTTAGTGATGGGGTCGAGTTAAACCGGGTATAGAGAACGGGTCAGGAACGGGTTAAGGGAGGGGTGATCTGGACCTTTGATCAAGTGAGATCAACGGTCTAGATTGAGCGTGACAGAAGCGACGCTGTTTGAGCGGTCGTTTTGCCAGATCGACTGGACCGGGTACAGGAGTGTCGAATTGGGCTGGTTTTTTTAGGCCTAGTCGATTTCTTTTCCTTCTCTTTTCATTTTTCCACTTTTCTTTTATTTTCCTTTTTTAATATATTTTTCAAAACTAAAATCCTAACTTAAATTATAAACCAAATTAAAAATACCAATTAATTCCTGATAACAATCATCACACACAATTAAATACCAATTAAAATAAAACCACACAATTTGACATTAAACGCCAAAAAATGCAAAGTACATATTTTTGTGATTTTCATTCTCGCAAATCCAAATATTGTTTAATTAATTCCTAAATTGTAAAATTAAATCCTAAATGCACATGCAACACATATTTTTGTATTTTTCTTAATTAAAGTAGAAATAAACATGCACAGACAAAAATACAAATAAATCACAAACAACACAAAACTATTTTATTTTGAATTTTTGGGAGTAGTTCTCGTAGGGCAAAAATCACGTGCTCACAGCTGCCCCTCTTTGTCCGGAAACACGAAGAGTTTCCGTGCAAAGATAAAGTGAGCGGATACGAGCAATTTTTGCCCGTTCGGCTACTCCGTGTGAAGCATTTTTTGAAAGACTTGACCGAACCTCTGCTTCAAAGGTTTCCTACATATCCCTGGCTAAAAGGGAATCAGGTCAATATAGTTCGGGAAATGTTGGTAGCTGGGACTACCATGAAGCTGTGGTTTTGTTGTCACTGATATTGCTGCTGCTGCTATCTACTTACTGACCTCCTTATTACACCATGCTAACAGAAAACAAGAAGCTAGACTAAACTTAGGAATTACAAAATCTTATCTAGATCTTCGGCCGTGCTCTTGTGTCTCTTGTTGCTTTGATGTCTTGCTGACTGGTGTTTGCTCTGACGTTTCTTTCTTTCTGTCTTGACTCGTAGTCTTCTCTTGATTGTCGAATTTGAACTGCTTATTTCCTTCTTGTGAGCTTCGAATTATTTTTCCTTCGAAGCTTGAACTGCCTTCTTCTGACTAGTGTTGCCTTCCTTCCGACTTCTGAAATTTAATTTATGCTGGGGATCTTTGTTGCAACCCTCCGCTCTCCGGGCGGGCTCCTGACTTCTGCTATGACTTAACAAGATAATACCTCCATTCTCCAGGCGGGCTCCTGACTTCAACTATGACTTAACAAGATAATACCTCCATTCTCTAGGCGGGCTCCTGACTTCTGCTATGACTTAACAAGATAATACCTCCATTCTCCAGGCGGGCTCCTGACTTCAATAAAATATAACACCTCCATTCTCCAAGCGGGCTCCTGACTTCAACAACTTCTTAAAATATAATACCTCCATTCTCTAGGCGGGCTCCTGACTTCAACAACTTCTTAAAATATAACACCTCCATTCTCCAGGCGGGCTTCTAACTTCAACAACTTCTTAAAATATAACACCTCCATTCTCCAGGCGGGCTCCTGACTTCAACAACTTCTTAAAATATAATACCTCCATTCTCCAGGCGGGCTCCTGACTTCAACAACTTCTTAAAATATAACACCTCCATTCTCCAGGCGGGCTCCTGACTTCAACTATAACTTAAAGATATAACACATCCATTCTCTAGGCGAGCTCCTGACTTCAACAACTTCTTAAAACATAACACCTCCATTCTCCAAGCGGGCTCCTGACTTCAACAACTTCTTAAAATATAACACCTCCATTCTCCAGGCGGGCTCCTGACTTCGACTATAACTTAAAATATAACACCTCCATTCTCTCCAGGCGGGCTCCCGACTTCGTCAACAACTTAAAAATGCGTTCTATCACCGTTGTTCCTTCCTGCCTCTTGAACCATTTTAATTCTAACTTGAATTATCTTCTTTCAGAACTGCTTCCCTCAAAACTGGTGCTTCATTCCTCTGAGAACTGCTGGGGATAACGCCGGTGTTTCAATAAATATGTTATTTTCCTCCTTCAAAGACTACTTCCCTAAAAGCTGGTATTTTCCTTCCTCTGGAACTACTTCCCTTAAGACTTGTGTTATCTTCCTCCTAAAATTGCTTTCTTTAAAACTTGTATTGCCTTCTTCCGAAAACCGCTGGGGATACCGCTTCCCTCAAAACTTGTGTTAGACTTCCAGAAAATTTTCGAAATGAAAGAAAATTTTCTGCCCCAGTTTGACAATCTTTCTTGTGGCATGTCTTTCCGTCATCAATAACATTTCCGGTCCCTGCTTCCAATCAAAGAAAATTTGTTAGTTTAAAACGTGGGGGGGGGGGCGTTTCTGCTGGGGATAGTTTTCCCTTTTTCCTTTTCCATGCTTTGCGTTGTTCGACTATCTTGAAACTTGGCTGATAACTTTCAACCTTCTTGATGCTTCTGTATTTACCAACTTCTCAACTGTCTTTTCCACTTTTACTCCATACTTTCCACGACATCTTAGAGTAATCCATTATTTGGTCTTATAATGACGTCTTTCTTGTCCCGTCACGTTATCTTCGGCCTGTCTTATCCCCATTTACCTCGTACCATGTTGGCGACTGGTAGTTGGCTTTGAAAATCCTTCTTAAAAACAAACTACTATAAAAAATCTTTAACCAACAGAAATGAAAGATGATGACTTCAAAAGATAAAAAGAAAATCTTCCTAAAGAATTGTTTGAAGAGAAGAAAAGGAAAATGACTTATCTGAATGGTATAACCGATCTCAATGATCATGCCGTGCATTTCGGATTAATCAACCCAGTCTATTATATCACTCAATCTTTCTGATGGCCTTACTTTGCATTTCAAAAGGTCCCGCAAACCAACTCTTTTGCCGAATCAACATCTTTGTTCTGCTTGATGCCTTGACAGATCATTTCTGTCAACCTTACCTCGTTTGTCCACTTTCAATTCCTCGTTGCCTTATAGTGCCCTTCGAGGGGTTTTCACTAATAAGACTCTCTCGTTTCTCTCAACTCCCATCGCCTTATGGTGCCTGTGAAGGTTTTCACCGATAAGACTCTCTCATTTTATTTCTCTCAACTTCCATTGCCTTATGGTGCCTGTGAAGGTTTTCACCAATAAGACTCTCTCATTTATTTTCCCTGCGTGGACCGGAGTATTACCCTGATATGAATCACCTCTGTTTGTTCGACTTGTCATCTCTCGAAAAACTGATCAGAAGGTCTTTCTTTGGACCGTAATGTGGGCTTTTGGATGGGATTAGAAAGAAAGGGTATCAAAGGCTCAAAATAATTTGACATGGGTTTTAGATTACAACTTTTGGAATCACATTTCTTATTATAAATACAATCTCTGCCCCAGTTTCTAGCTTGGGGATCTTCCGACTTTTATTTTGCTATGACCGAGCCATAAAGCTGCCTACGTACCCTTAACAGGGATCAAGTCAAACGTAGTTCACACTAAATTTCCTTGTTGTTATATTTTTTTCGCTTTTTTTCTTTTCTCTTTTCTTTTCTTTGTTTTCTCTCTTTTTCGTTATTGATTCCAAAAGAAGGGTATGAAAGAAATAAATAAGGCTCAAAAAAGGGGAATAAAGGGTAAAGTGTTTAGATAGTAGAACAAATTGCCTTCGTCATTTCAATCTTCGAAATAATGCCAAATACAAACAATCAACAATTATACCAAAGAAATCATACATAATATCTTTTTACTGCATCAGAATTGATAGCCATGTCTATGCATTTTCCTTTGATATCTGTTAAACATAAAGCACCATTGGACAATACTCTGGTTACAATGAATGGCCCTTGCCAATTTGGGGCGAATTTGCCTTTTTCTTCAACCTAATGTGGAAGGATGCGTTTCAGCACTTGCTGACCCACTTCAAATTTCCGGGGTCGCACCTTTTTGTTGTATGCTCTTGCCATTCTTTTTTGATATAATTGTCCATGACACACAGTTGCCAATCCTTTTTCATCAATCAAGTTCAACTGCTCCAGACGGGTTTTGACCCACTCATCATCATCAATCTCAGCCTCAGCGACAATCCGAAGGGACGGGATTTCAACTTCCGCAGGTATTACGGCTTCAGTTCCATATACCAACAAATAAGGAGTTTCCCCTACTGAAGTACGGACAGTAGTGCGATAACCCAGCAATGCAAATGGTAATTTTTCGTGCCATTGCCTAGAACCTTCTACCATTTTCCGAAGTATCTTCTTTATGTTTTTGTTGGCTGCCTCAACTGCTCCATTCGCCTTGGGACGATATGGGGTAGAATTGCGGTGTGTAATATTAAACTGTTGACATACCTCTTTCATTAAATTGCTGTTAAGATTAGCACCATTATCTGTAATGATCACCTTCGGGATTCCAGATCGACAGATGATATATGCGTGAACAAAATCAACCACTGCTTTCTTGATCACAGACTTGAATGTTTTGGCCTCAACCCATTTGGTGAAATAATCAATGACTACCAGAATGAACCTATGCCCGTTGGATACTTCTGGCTCAATTGGTCCAATGATATCCATGCCCCAAGCGACGAAAGGCCACGACGCTGACATTGTGTGTAATTCTGAAGGCGGAGAATGAATCAAATCTCCGTGTATCTGGCACTGATGACATTTGTGCACAAAACTAATACAATCTCGCTCCATGGTGAGCCAATAATAACCTGCTCGGAGAATTTTCTTTGCTAACACATATCCACTCATATGTGGTCCGCAGACTCCTGAATGTACTTCGGACATGACAGACGTAGCTTGTCTAGCATCTATGCATCTTAACAATCCCAGGTCTGGTTTCTTTTATACAAAACTCCTCCACTCAAGAAAAATCCGCTTGCCAATCGTCGAATTGTTCTCTTTTGATCCCTAGTGGCTTGCACTGGGTATATCCCTATTCTGATGTATTCCATGATATCATGGAACCATGGTTCGCCATCAAATTCTTCTTCAATCATGTTGCAATAAGCATGTTGATCTCGTACTTGAATATGCAAAGGATCGACATAGGCTTTGTCCGGATGGTGCAGCATTGACGCTAGGGTAGCCAAAACATCAGCGACCTCATTATAGACCCTTGGAATATACCTGAACTCCACTGATCTAAACCATGACAAAGATCATGCAAGCATTGTCGGTACGGTATGAGCTTCAGATCTCGAGTTTCCCATTCTCATTGAATTTGGTGCACCAGAAGATCCGAGTCTCCCAAGATCAAGACTTCCTGGACACCCATGTCTACAGCTAGCCTTAAACCCAAAATGCATGCCTCGTATTCAGCCATATTGTTAGAGCAATAAAACCGAAGCTGAGCCGTAACAGGATAGTGATGCCCTATTTCAGAAATAAGCACAGCTCTTATTCCGACTCTTTTCATGTTAGCAGCCCCATCAAAGAAAAGTTTCCAACCTGGTTTTCTGACCTATTCTAGTTCATCAATGTGCATCACCTCTTCATCAGGAAAATAAGTCCTCAGTGGCTCATATTCTTCATCGACCGGTTTTCGGCCAAATGATCGGCCAATGCTTGGGCTTTCATCGCCGTCCTAGTCACATAGGTTATGTCAAACTCTGTGAGAAAAATCTGCCATTTTGCGAGTCTTCCTGTCGGCATAGGCTTTTGAAAGATATACTTCAACGGATCCAAACGTAAAATGAGGTAGGTAGTGTAGGATGACAAATAATGTTTCAACTTCTGTGCTACCCAAGTTAGGGCACAACATGTCCTTTCCAGGTGAGTGTACTTAACCTCATAAGCCGTGAACTTCTTGCTAAGATAATAGATGGCTTGTTCCTTCCTGCCGGTGATGTCATGCTGCCCCAGTACACAACCAAATGAATTTTCCAAGACTGTCAAGTAAAGAATCAAAGGTCTCCCTGGTTCTGGCGGAACCAGCACAAGTGGGTTTGTCAAGTAACCTTTTATCTTGTCAAACGCTTCTTGACACTCATCAGTCTACTTGATCGCATCGTCCTTCTTCAACAACTTGAAAATAGGCTCACAAGTTGTCATGAGCTGAGCAATAAACCTGCTGATGTAGTTCAGCCTTCCTAATAGACTCATCACTTCAGTCTTGTTCCTCGGAGGGGGCAACTCTTGTATGGCTTTGATCTTTTATGGGTCCAACTCGATGCCTCGCCGACTGACTATGAATCCTAACAGTTTTCTGGATGGAACACCAAATGCACACTTGGCGAGGTTAAGCTTGATGTTGTACCTGCGAAGCCTCTGGAAGAATTTCCTCAAATCCTCGACGTGGTCGGCCTGATGTTTTGATTTTATGATCACATCATCTACATATACTTCAATCTTCTTATGTATCATATCATGAAACAGAGTAGTCATTGCTCTCATATAAGTTTCCCCAGCATTCTTCAACCCAAATGGCATTACTCGGTAGCAATAAGTTCCCCATGGCATGATGAATGCCGTCTTTTCCGCATCTTCTTCATCCATTAGAATCTGATGATACCCGGTATAGCAATCCACAAAAGATCCAATCTCGCGCTTGGCACAATTGTCAATCAGAATGTGGATATTGGGTAGTGGGAAGTTATCCTTCGGACTTGCTTTGTTGAGATTGCGGTAATCGACGCATACTCTAATCTTGCCATCTTTCTTCGGCACAGACACAACATTAGCCAACCAAACAGGATATTGGGTGACCCAGATAACCTTTGCATCCAACTATTTGGTAACCTCTTCTTTAATCTTCACACTCATATCAGTCTTGAACTTCCTCAACTTTTGCTTGACGGGAGAGAATGCTGGGTCAGTGGGCAATTTGTGGACCACTAAATCAGTGCTTAAACCCGGCATGTCGTCATATGACCACGCAAAAACATCTTTGTACTCGATGAGTGTTTTGATTAACTCCTCCCGAATTTTTGGCTCGAGGTGGACACTTATTTTAGTCTCTCAGACATTGTCTATGTCCCCTAAATTGACAGCCTCTGTGTCATTCAAATTGGGTTTGGGTTTTTCTTCGACGTGAATTAACTCCTTACTAATCTCTTCGAAGGCTTCATCTTCATCCTCATATTCTGATTTGTAACCACAATCTACTTCTTGAACTAACATTTCGGAATCAGATTGATTTTTAAGACTGGGCTGAGGATTCCTTATGCATGACATGTCATTAGAACCAGCGTAAAAAGAACTGTATAGAAAAGAAAAGAAAACAAAAAGGAAAACCATCAGGAATGAAGAAAGGGAAATAGTATTTCATTGAATGATAAAAGATAACAAAGTTTGCACACTCAAACAGACTGAAAATAAAAACAAAACAAAAAACGAAATCTGGATTACAACCCTAGAATAATCCGCACAGACTTAAAGGAAAATCAAAGCAAACTACCAAGACTCCTTCCGAGTAGGGAGAGGAGTAGCCTTCCAATTATTAAGCTTTGTTTTTGGCCTGACAAATTGCACTTCCGCGTTGCTAGAACCCTCTCCAATTTCCACCATATTTACAATGTCGAACAACTTCTCAAATCTTTCAATCAACTCCTTGTCAGGATTAATCGCAGAACTGGGAATTGTTGTCATTGGGTGACCCCTTGTACCAGACTTAACAAATGATCTGGAAAGACGTGGGACCGGCTTTGGAAGGACCCATGCCCTCTGTTTCAATTTTTTGGCTCTTTTTATATCTGCGGCTGTGGGCTTGAATCCCAGACCAAACGTTCCCAAGTTTTCAGGAAGAGACACGGGCTGTATGATGCCTTGCAACGCTGATCCCAAACCCTTCCCTGGTACAAAACCATTCTTCAACATTTCATATGCTACCATGACTGATGCGGCGTTTATCTTCGGATTCGAGATGCATTTCCCTTATGGAACTTTCTCGACCGACATTGCGTACGAAACCTGGTAGACCCATGGTCCCTTGTCGTCTTCCACTTCAATGAAAGGTACAATGGTGCTGTTGTGAGCGCACAAATTATCTTCGCCGTGCACCACTATTTCCTGTCTGTCCCATTCAAACTTGACCATCTGATGGAGTGTTGATGGCACTGCTTTAGCGGCGTGAATCCACGATCGCCCTAACAGCAAATTGTAGGAAACAGCGATATCCAACACTTGGAATTCCATTGTGAATTCTACTGGACCTACGGTCAGCTCCAACATTATGTCCCCAACTGAGTCTTTGCCTCCGCCGTCAAATCCGCGCACACAGATACTGTTCTTATGGATCCTCTCCTCTTCTACTTTCAGCTTGCTTAGAGTGGAGAGAGGACAAATGTTTGCACTTGAACCATTGTCAACCAATACCCGAGTAACCACGGTGTCCTCGCATTTCACTGTCAGGTAAAGGGCTTTGTTGTGCTCAGTACCCTCTACCGACAATTCATCATCGGAAAAAGCGACTCTGTTTACTTCGAAAATCTTGTTGGCTATCTTTTCCAGATGGTTTACCGAGATCTTGTCGGGAACATGGGCCTTATTCAAGATTCTCATCAGGGATTGGCGGTGTTCATCTGAATGGATTAGCAATGAGAGTAACGAGATCTGAGAGGGCATTTTTCTTAACTGCTCTACAACAGAATAGTCATGCACTTTCATTTTCCTCAAAAATTCCTCTGTCTCTTCTTTAGTTACCGCTTTCTTTACCGGCATTGGATTATCTTTAGCTCTTCTTAATTCCTCGGGAGCGAAACACCTTCCTGAGCGAGTCAAACCTTGCGCTTCACAAACTTCTTCCTTGACTTCTTTCCCCTTGTAGATCACCGTCACCCGTTCATAATTCCAAGGAACAGCCTTGACGTTGATTACTGGAAGCTGAGTTACTGGCTTTATAATAACAGGCTATGTGCAAGCACCCTTCACGACCATAATAGGTTTACTTGCGACCCCTGGCACTACCACTTTAACTTTCTCTGGTTTCACTGCAACAATGCCTGACGACCCTCTTTCGGATACCGCAACTGGCTTATCATCTTCCCCTCTCAACTGGACCACTGATTTCCCACTGATTACTTTTTCCTTTGAGCGGGTTTCGCTGGAACGGATCATCATTACCGTCTGCGAGGGCTTCCTGGGCTCCCCCTCTTTGTGTATCAACTCAATTATGTGTGTCTCATGTTGAGCTGGCAGTGGATTCTGATTGATATTTGGTGCTTCTAGGGCTTGAACCTCGATCCGATGAGTATCAATAAGCTCTTGCACAGATGTTTTTAGTTTCCAACACTTCTCTGTATCATGCCCAGGGACCCCTAAACAGTACTCACAACTCACCGAATGGTCAAGATTTCTAGGGGGAGGATTTGGAATTTTAGGCTCAATTGGATTCAACATGCCCAACTGCCTCAATCTGTGGAAAAGACTGGTATATGATTCCCCCAGTGGAGTGAAAGTTTTTTGCTTCTGTGACCTCTCATTCTTGAGGGCTTGGTTTGGTCGGAAACCTATTCTGGGGGAATTTCTGTAGGCCCTTGGGGGTGGATATGTGTTTTGTGGAGCTGGGTATGGATTTTGTGGAGCTGGCACACGCCATTATGCGTGTGTCGGGGTTTGGGTATAGGCTTGTGCATGATGGACGGAAAGATGGGGATCTAGTTGTGGGTACTAGTGCTGTGGAGGGATATATGAAGTGTGGGGGTAATTTTGGTGGTAGGGTCATGAATGGCTATAGTAGGGTGACGGGCCTCTAGATCCGAACCAAGCTCCGGACTCAATATTCGTAACATCTTCTTTCTTCTTCTTCCCAAGTACACCCCCAGTGCCGCTTTGGATGGCCTGAGTGGTCGCCTTGATCGCTGAATAACTCATGCTTTTGTTGGACTTAAGCCCCTCCTCGACCATGCCTCCCATTTTTACAACCTCATTAAAAGATTTGCCAATTGCGGACACCAGATGACCAAAGTAGGTCGGCTCCAAAGCCTGTAAAAAGTAATCAACCATCTCGCTCTCTTTCATTGGGCGATCTACCCTTGCTGCTTACTCCCTCTACCGGAAACCATATTCTCTAAAGCTTTCACTGTGCTTCTTTTCCAGTTTGGTCAGGGACGGTCGGTCCAGAATGATCTCAAGATTATATTGAAAGTGACAAGCGAATGCTTGGGCCAAATCATCCCATCTGTACCATCTGCTATGATCTTGTCTGGTGTTCCATTCTAACGCCGATCCACTTAAACTTTGGTTGAAATACGCCATCAGTAATTCATCTCTTCCGCCCGCTCCCCTCATCTTGCTACAAAAACCTCTCAGATGGGCCACCGGATCACCGTGTCCGTTGTACAAGTCGAATTTAGGAATTTTGAACCCTGCCGGTAGTTGTACATTTGGGAACAAACACAGGTCTTTGTAATCTACACTCACCTGACCTCCTAACCCTCTCATATCCCTAAAGGATTGTTCTATGCTTTTCATTTTTCTGAACATCTCTTCCTGTTCAGGATTTCTTGCCGGTTTTTCTGCTTTCCCCGGTAGGTCTGAGTGTGGATCATGTGGATAGGCTTCAGGCGCTTTGAAGGTAAGCTCCAGGGATAATACTGGTTGTCCTGCGCTTGGAACATAGGTTCACTCGGGGATTTATGGAGTGCAGTTGGTGGAGATGCCACAAAGACATGGGTGATTGACGGAGGAGGGTATGGAATTGATTTTGGTGGTGGAGCTTGTGGCGTATGAGAAGTAGTTCCATGGTAGTGTTGATAAATGGGAAAACCTGGATCGGTGGCGGGATGATCCGGAGACTGAGCTAATGGTGGGGTAAAAGCAGGGTTAGCAGGGTAAGCTGGCGGTGATTACCCTTTGTACCAGGCCTGGTACATTTCGGCCATCTGTTGCTTAAGCTTGTGCATCTCCTCTTTCATTTTATAGACGTCCAACTCCTCTACCTCAACACTAGTGTCGATATCTGGGATAGACATGATTTCCGGTATTGGTCCCTTTGATCTGGTTTGGTAATGATAATGTGCCAATATCCTCTAAATACTAACTGCTTGAATTCTCTGGACAACAACAACTTTGTTAGTTTTAGAGTTTAACACATATGCAATTACACGTTGGTATGCAATGCACCTAGGCAATTAACCATTTTCTATCATGCATTTGCTTCGGTTGCGTGCGTCATTCCGGCCTCTCATAATTGTGCCCCTTCTTTTAAGCTTCCTTTATTCTATCCTTCTTTATTTATTTTTCATTTTCCCCTTTTTCTTTTTTAGTGGTGGTCGAATCCTATAGAGATTGCCTACGTATCACGTCCCCGCATGAATCAGACCGTGCGTAGTTCTGGCCTATAAATGCGAAAGCAAAGAGATAATTTTTTGGAAATTTTGATTCTTCATTAATAAACATTCTATTACAAACCAGACGCTTTTGGAAAGGAAAATAACAGACTCGAAACCAAACCAAGTACGAACTCAATAACTTCTGACAGACTCTGATGCGAAAGAAAAAACAGACTCTAACAGACAACAGACTCTAAGAAACAAGAAATGCAGATTCGAACTATGAACACATTAAAGTTTTAAATTTGGGTGCCCGCGGGGCGTCATTCGGCCTCGCCGCGGGCTTAGGTGTAAGGCCCCTTTCCATATGTTCCAATTCATACATGATTTGCTTCACAAATATTATCACCGCCGAGAAGAAAGTAGTGCGGGTCATGTTTTCACACACCCGAGAATCATGCAGATGTTGTTTCTGTAACTGCTGTATTTCCTCTTCCATTAAGGCCATTAGATTATAGAAGTGTTTACTTTCGGTTTCAAAAGCCTTGGCTTATTTAGCTGCCTTGCTCTCTAGGGTGGTTACCTTCCTTTTCAGACCGACAATGATCTTTTCATAATCTTTCCTCGCTTGCTGTAAGTACTGTGTGCGCTCTTTGGTTCTTCTTGCCCATTGTGCCTGGAGTTGTGATATGGTACCTTCAGATTTCTTCAAATCATTCCGGCACTCCCTGATTTCGTTTTTCAACCCTTTTATTAACCGCTCATCCGATCGACTCCTTTATTGGTTGTCAGCATCTATCCTTATTTGTCGGATTTGGGATTTCAGCGCCTCATTTTCTTGGGCCAATTTGTTCTTTTCTCCTTGATCGGCATCAACTTGCAGACTATTTTCAAATTCCAGGTTTCTAATCTGTTGCTTCCGCTTGCCTATTTCTGCCTTGTAACTCTCTTCTTTGGCCAACCATTCCCACTGTTCTTGCGACGCCTTGACGAACTCCTGGAGATGGGGTCTTTTGGATGGCCTCCCAAACTCGATTTCTCTCTTATACCAAGCAAGGTATCCCGGCAAAACTTCACCTTTAGACCGATCACGTACACACGTATTTGCCGTTAAGTATTGACACTCACTCCAAATTTGGCGGACTGCTGCTTCAGGAAATTGTCCATTGGGCCCGATCTCGACTACTTAGCCACTGAGATCTTCATCTTTTGGAACTATTTGGCATCTCCCCAACTGCCTCAAAACTCGATAAGGGGTATAGGGCTGGATACTCCTAAGCCCCATCAAAAGGAAATGGGGTCCAGTGGCTGGCATATATATGATTTCATCCACATGCAACCATCCAAATGTCCATTCTATTTGGCCCGCAATGACAGAACGGAGGTGCGCTGTCCACTATATGACCCCTTCTGGTAAGCTGATTTCGTCAACCCTCGTAGGAAATTCCTCTATGCAAGTTTTCTCCGTCGACCCATAACTCATAAATTGAGGACGAAGACATAGGTGTTTGATCATCCACATCTGCAGCAACGCGTTGCACCCCTCAAAAAAGTCTCCCCCGGCTTTGCAGGTTGTGAGAGCGCGGAAGATTTCAGCTACTATCATGGGTGCGAGGGTGTTGTTGGCCTGAGTAAGTAAAGTGCTGACAACCCCAGATACTCGTATGTCAATGTTCCCGTCTTTTCTAGGAAACACCAGGAGTCCCAAAAAGGCTATCATGAATGTAAAACACCTATGTTCTTCCTATTTAAGGTAGTTTTCTTTGCTACAGATTTTGTTTTCCGGCTTGTTGAACCCCCCTATGTGGCCATATCTGTTGTATATAAACCGCAAAGTAAAAAAACCAGCTGCCAAGTCTGGATTGTGGACCCCCATGCTTATTTTCAAAGAGTCTAGGAGCCTGTGTACGGCTACGGCCCTCGGAGCAATCAGGTACTGGTGTCTCAGAGGAACTTTGGGACTCCCGATGTATCCGGCTATTTCTTCCAATGTTGGGGTAAGTTCAAAATCCGAAAAGTGAAATACGTTGTGAGCCGGGTCCCAGAATGCGATCAAGGCCTTTATGATATCCCCTCTTGGATTAATCTTCAGCAACCCAGTGAGGCCTCCCAGGTATAGATTGACTGTGTCGCGCCCTGATTCGCCCAAGTCATCCCACCACATGTGCAACTCCAAAGGGATCTTGTTCATAATTGTTACGTGTAAATTCTGACTTGTGCTCATTCTGCACATTTATTAGGGTGGTTAAGCAAAAATTACGATTCAATTAACTCAAAGATAACATGGACACTTTTCTCTTCTTCTTTTTTCATTTAATATAAAGCCCGGTTTTGCCAATACGGCCTTTTAGCAACTCGGGGTTGAAGATTTTAAGGCTGTGTCGGCTAACTGGTGGAAGCCTAAAAAATGACCACAGGCAGCCGTTCTTGCAAAAATAGCCTTCCGGCGCCCTTTTAGGGACGTTTGGCTATTTCTAGCAAGAATGGCATCACCCTAATTATTTTCAAATAAAATTTTTGTTCTTTTGGCTAATTTCGCAAAAAGTGAAGTTGGACCTGATGGGGGTTGCCTACGTATCTCACACCATGTGAGAATCAAACTGGCGTAGTTCGGGCCGATAAAACAAACTTCTTTTGAAAACTAGACTCTTTTTATTGGCAAATAAAACTATATTTTTGTTTTTTTTTACTTTTTTTTTTTTTTTCATTTTCTCAAAAATTCGGCAGAGTTTCGACACTATTTGGACATTGGTTTTTTTAAAAACAGGCGATTAACTCTCTTTAACCCTCATATTGTTATTTCTCTCAAAATATTCAAAAGTTGGTCAACATGCAAGTCCGAAGAAAATAAATGCACAAATAGCAAGTAAGATGCATCAGGATGGTCTTTTTCATTTTTGGTACACCTGTCCTAGACAGACCCAACCCCTGTGTTGAGCCTCCAAAGTCAAATGCACGTGATGCAAACAAACGTTCCTACTAGGGATCCGGCATGAAGCTGAGTTATTCTAGGTTCATAACCTGGGTATTTGTTCTAGATTGTGTACCCGAGCGGACAACTCGAGTCGAAGAGGGGCTACGTACCGGGAACCAAAAGGCCATCCGGCTTAGTAACTTGTCCGAACCTCTTTCTTATTTCAAGGTATGACACTAACAGAATAGGGAGTCTCGACCAGCAAGCACATCCCCAAAGGTGAGAAGAGAAGGGTTTTGTAGCAGTTTATATACAGTTCAGATAATATCAAAGCGGTAAAAGCAGCATTTAGCACATTAGGCCCAAACATGTAAAAAATCAGATAAAACAAGCCAATTATAATAATGATTTAGAGCTCGAATTCTGAACCCTGAACTAGAGATTTTGGGCGTTATCCCCAGTAGAGTCGCCAGAGCTGTCACACCTCCTTTTTACTTGCACCCGTAGGGGCGTAAGGGAGTTTTTCCAATTAAAGGACAATCGAAACGGGATTTTATTTAAAGATTCAGAGTCGCCACTTGGGAGATTTATGGTATCCCAAGTCACCAGTTGAATCCCGAATCGAGGAAAAGATTGACTCTGTATTACAGTCCGCGAACCAGAAATCCGAGTTGGGAATTCTGTTAACCCGGGAGAAGGTGTTAGGTATTCCCGAGTTCCGTGGTTCTAGCACGGTCGCTCAACTGTCATATTCGACTTATTTATCTGATTTTAATACATGTTGAACCTATGTGCAAATTTTAACTTTTTACCGCTTTTATTATTATTATTTTTAACGAGAATTGCAACGTTTTGAAAGTACATCTCGAACCACGTCACATCAATGCACCTGTGGTTATTGACACATTTCAACTCTATTGAGATTTGGATTTGGTTCACATAAATGTGCACCCGAGTTTAAGAAAGTAAATTATTAAAAGCGCGTCTAGAATGACTAGCGCATTATTATCTTTGGGGAGGGCCGTGAAATTCAGTAAACGGCACATCCCGAATTCTAAATGTTTCATTTTAACCATTTATTGAGGGCCCCTCAATTTATGCGTCTATTTGGTGAGGCTCATCTCATCTATTATTTATTTTAAAGGGAAAATCCTAAGATAACTATGATTTCTATTTTTGTTGATCTCTAATAAATAAACAAGTACAGGTCCTAATCGATTTCTTTCGGGGTTGGAGCAGACTAATTAGTGATGATGTACCAAAGCCAAACATCGGGCTTCAAAACTGGCCATCCGTATATCTCAGCCCAAGTCCAAGTGCATACGGTCATAAAATGAAACCTGGGCTGCACATTTATCAATCGGGAGATTACACCTCTTGGGGGAAAAGGAATGGTTAAGCCCACGTGATTAAGCCAAACATGATAGTTCAAATTGAGCAAATGACCAGTTAACAATTATTCTGATGCATTATTCATATGTTGCTGATCAGATTAACATCCTAATAACTAAGTGAAACTTATCAGGTTTAATGGATAAATCCAATAGACGCTCACATTCTGATGTTTACTAACATTCTTGTACTAATTTGAAAATACTACTTCAAGCTTTGGCTTTAGGTGAATGTGCATCAACCTGTATTCATATTAACAACTAGATTACCTATGACCAATTCAAATAGTTCACTCAATTGGTGCAGCCCAGTACAACTACCTTAACTACAGCAATCCCTATTTCAGTCCTCAAAATGCAACTAACATCTACTGCACAATAAACGGATCACAAAAAAACTTTCAAAATAACAACTATCGAACATGAAAATCCCCAGTTAATAAGGAACACAAGTTCTCATACTACTTAACAGTCTATACCAAATGATAGTTAACACAATCCAATTGCAGTTCAAATTATACAACAGCGATGTTCGAATCTGGTTCATATGATTACAAACTAATTTTTGTTCCACACAATTGAACTAGAGTCCAAGTTCAAATCACAAACAACGAATCAATTTAAAAAAAAAACAACAGAAGACATTTGGTCAATCTTCATTGATTTTATGTTTCAATCATGTGAAGCTACAACCATAGAGTCTCGAGTCGTGTACCTGGAAGTTGAAGTATAAACCAAAAATGAGGGGGTCAGTCAAACAACAACAGCAGCAGCAAATGGCCAATCTAGCAGGGTTTAACAACGACAATAGGAGAATTTTCAGAAAACAAATGACACCAGAGAATCCAAGAATCAACCCTAGCAATCAATAAACCCAAGCAGATAACCAATCAACTCAGTCGAACAAACCAGATTCAACTTGAAACCATATTCTTGTACCTTTCAAGCTTCAGTTACTCAACAATACCAAGAAAACTTAAGCTATTTTAATCCTAGATGAACTAGAATCAGAAAACTTCCTCAATGGAATGATAATATATTTTTTCTTGTCTGTTTCTCTTCCTTTATCTTTTACTCTCTCTTTTCAGATTGCTCTTCTCCTCTAAGGTCTGCCCCTTACAGATTGCTCTTTTTTTTTTCTTTTTCAATATTTACTCTCCCTTTTTTAGATCTTTTTTCCTAACTCTGTCCTAAGTCCCTCCATTTATACCCAAACACTGACCCTGCCAGCTCGTAAGAGCACTCAGGCAGAAATTAAGAAACTAATTTTGCTCATGATATTCTTTAGAACTCCACTAGAGTATGTTTTGTTCTCCATTAACCCTTGTCTTTTCTTTATTTAAAATTCAAGCAGGTATGGGCAACGTATTTTAATCAATTCCTTTTAAGCCTCCCCATACCATTATGTTTTGTTCCCCACTAACACATTAGATTAATGGTTAATTAAGTATTTTACTGACAGCCCACTTAGCAAGACCATTTGCCAAACTTTTAAACCCCCAAAATACCCCTAAAAACCCTATGACTGCAGCTATAACCAATTTAGGCCTATCAATTAACTAATTAGATACATGAAACTAACTCCCAATCAACAACATTAGGATAATTCAACAAGGTCAGATTCATATCAGAACAAACTTAACAGAACAAACAAGTAGATTCGAATCACTAAACTCAATCATCAATTGAACTCAAATCAAATCCAACAGCATTTCAACCAATATGGGGATCCAATGATTCAGGACAATAGTTAGACTGGACTATTAAGGTCAAAAATTGATTCACACAGATGCATGAGAATAAGCTATCTACATTGGGAACACATATAACTCTAAATTAACATCGAACAAAATGCTGGAACAACAAGTATACTAGCTATGAGCCCTGAGGCTGAGAATACAAAGGTCAGGAGATAAAACAACATCCAATAACTTGAAGAGAACAACTAAACTATAGACATGAACGGACCAATCGATGAGACCATTTAATTGATTCAACATATGCCGATTGACCAAAATGAGAAAAACTGGACCAGAAAAAGGTCCGAAAGAGGAGGAGAATTAATTGACAGAAGTGACAAACTAAAACAGAACTTAATCAGATAAAAAAATATCAACAACAAGAAAAATAAGAGAAACGAGAAGGAATACCTCAGAAACTACAGGCTAAAATCCAATATGTTCCAATAGAAACTTCGACTTGAGGTTTGAAGCCGAAACAGATCTTAATCGAGTGTTCTCGATTGAGAACACACGACTAAGATCGACCACGACCTCAATTTTCTTTTGGATCGATTCCTAGGTTTTGTTCTTCTAGGGCTCATTAAGTCGATTTAGGATTCGTCCAGTTCCGGCTTGATTTGAGCAAGACTAACATGAGATTTGGGACGAGGGGGGTCTAGTGGCCAATGGGTGTAGGTTTGGGATGGCTTAGGTTTGGCGCCACCACCAGGGGATCTTGTGGCGACGCTAGAGTTCTTGGCTCAAAATCGATATTCGAGTGACTGGGACTAGATTCGGAGGAAGGGGAGGGTGGATTTGGAGAGAAGAGGTCAGGGCGGAGCTGTGGTGTGAAGCTGGAGGCATTTGGTTGAACTAGGGTTAGGGGTCAGTTCTTCGATCTAAGATTCGAAGAACTCGGGAATGATTCGAAGGCGATGGAGTGGGGATTCGGAAAGAGGAGGGTGAGGGGGTTCTATGGTGTGAAGCTGGGGTCGTTTGGCCACCGTCCGCCGCCATGGGCGATTTCCGGCGAGCGGAGGGCGGCGGAGTTAGGCAGTGAGAGACGAGCTCATCTCTAAGCTGTTAGAGACGAGGGAGGGCGGGGTTTGGTTTGGGGGGGGGGCTGGGTAGGACTTAGGAATATATACTATGTGGGAGATTTAGTCCGGGCCGTTAGATCAATTAAGATTAACGGCTAGGATCAGGGAGCTTACCAAATACGGTGTCGTTTGGTTTAGTGATGGGGTCGAGTTAAACCGGGTATAGAGAACAGGTCACGAACGGGTTAAGGGAGGGGTGATCTGGACCTTTGATCAAGTGAGATCAATGGTCCAGATTGAGCGTGACAGAAACGACGCCGTTTGAGCGGTCGTTTTGCTAGATCGACTGGACCATGTACAAGGGTATCGAATTGGGCTGGGTTTTTTTTGGGCCTGGTCGATTTGTTTTCCTTCTTTTTTCATTTTTCCTCTTTTCTTTTATTTCCCTTTTTAAATTTATTTTTCAAAACTAAAATCCTAACTTAAATTATAAACCAAATTAAAAATACCAATTAATTCCTGATAACAATCATCACACACAATTAAATACCAATTAAAATAAAACCACACAATTTGACATTAAACGCCAAAAAATGCAAAGTACATATTTTTGTGATTTTCATTCTCGCAAATCCAAATATTGTTTAATTAATTCCTAATTGTAAAATTAAATCCTAAATGCACATGCAACACATATTTTTGTATTTTTCTTAATTAAAGTAGAAATAAACATGCACAGACAAAAATACAAATAAATCACAAACAACACACAACCATTTTATTTTGAATTTTTGGGAGTAGTTCTCGTAGAGCAAAAATCACGTGCTCACACCGCTCAATTCACCCCGGCAGATCCAAGACCGCTTTAGGATACCAAGCGGCAGCTACAGAAAACAAAAAGAGGTTATAATTTTGGAAGAAAGGAAAGAAGATCGCAAAACATTTCTGAAGGGAAAAGCGCTTACGCTGCATGTTCCACCTCTCCGAGAAAGGCATCTTCCTGGCTGGAATGATGTCCGAGGTTTTAACCCGGATGAACCTACTCATCCATCCCCGATCTTTCTCCTCGTCGGTGCTCAAGAAAAAATAACTTCTTGGATCAATGATGAAGCCTAATCAAGCCTTGATAGAACCGGGGGCTGTACATCCTGATCAAGTGATTCAGGGTAAAGGTCTCGCCCCCAACCTGGTCGGTGAAATAATGAAACATCAAGACTATCCTCCAAAAAGAGGGATAAATTTGACCGAGCATCACCTGATATTTATCACAAAAGCCGAGGATGACTGGGTCTATCTCTGGGGGAGGGGATCCAAAAGGCTCAGCCGGACTCAAAGTAAAGGGATAAGTATATACATTGAGAAAATTGTCTTTGTAATTTGTTATGTTCTCATCAGAGCCGGGAATCTCCACCTCTACCGCCTTTTTCCACAGGCAGTCCTTTTTACCGTCCCTGCATCGGTCACAACACTGACGTACCGAGACACGTGTTCGTACCGGCCTGGTGTAGCAATGGGTTTATCGATGGTATAATCTTTTGACATGTCAAGATTGGGGGGAGTACATTGTCCCAGAGTGGGTATCACTTTTGTTTTCTCCTTAGACGATCGAGATGAAGAGGCGACTTTGTTCCGCCGAGGAATCGTCTTGGAAGTTCTGGCCATTGCGATGGTAAAATTCTCTCTATGAAAGTGAAAAGGAAGAATGTAAAGGGAGATGGGTCTGGATTCGTGAATTTGAAGATGTTGGGAAAATAAGGATTATCAAAAGGTTGATGTATTTATAGGAACCACATGGGCAGCGGAAGGGACGAGTCAATAGCGATTCGTGAATCTCTTGATAGTCACGTTTGATAGCGACTCTTACATAGTTTTTTGGGACATGGAATTTAATACTCTGATAGGTTGACGTCATGATAATGATGTCCTCGGAAAGGAGGCTCAAAATCGTTTCATATCAAATCGTTTTAGGAAACACGGAGACTATCTGTATATGGCAAAATTGGAGGGTCCAATTTCTCGTCATTAAGGCATTTCAGGGGATCATCTCAAGACCTCGAGGATGTGAGGCTATGGTCGAGCTCCCTCCCTCGAGGTTCGTTGATTCCCAGTCTAATGGCAATGTTGGTAGCGGGTCCTGATGGGACTGGAGAGCTCCCTAGACATGCAGCTAGTACTGGCAGAACCTGGTGCCATCTAGTTGTCCCATCCCCCTACTTTTGTAATTAGTGCTTTTGTACTATGTTGGGGTCTCCCCTCCTATATAAGGGGGGTCCTTGACACTTTGTAACACCCTGTTTCTCCTGTTGCTCCAGCTGCTCCATAAGAAATATAGAAGAACATTCTCTTTGCTTTCTCATACACTCTCTTGATATTATGCTTTCATTTATTATCTTCATATTTGTTCATCATTTATTTTCTATCATTGGATATAAAGAGCTCTTGTTGTTTATTTCATAACTGGTAGCCCTACCCCGATCACCCACGATAGCTCGAGCCTGAGCCCTGGAATCGACCTTGAGGCCCCAAATCGACAGGCTCGAGGCCCCGAATAGTTGGCCTAACAGTTTGATTATATCTCTCTCCCTAACTTTATTTCGTCTCTAAATCTCATATACTTAGCGTCAACTGCTTAACAAACTGGCATAAAAATAGATCACGTATTTTTAGAGTCCCATGAACAAATTTAATTATTATTACCATTTTCATGATAAACAAATATAAATTTATTATTATTTACTCATGACTAAGTAATTTTTATAATTTATGACTATGAGAGCTAAGTTTATTACAAGATTTAATGTGAACATCCTATGGGATATGTATGGAGAAGAAAAATATAGAAAAAACACAATCGTACAAAAATTCCTAAACAAAAACTTGTTTGGCACGTCAAAACGATAAAAAGAAATCCTAACATTGTAAGTGATAGAAATTAAGTGTCTACCAAACTATATAGAGAACCAGATTCTTTATTAGTTTTCATAAAACACACGCACACTGCAGTAAGTAAATGACACTATGGAGTTTTACGTGAAAAACTCCCAACTCACGGGATCAAAAACCATGACCTACCCTTGAAGGATTTCAACTTCGCTACTGAGCAAACTTTAGATTACAAACTATTGTAACCTAGAAATTAACCTCTTAATCCATCACTAACTTGTAATAATACTATTACAAGACACTTTGTAATAACTCTATTATAAAGACTTTACAACTCGACTAACTCTAGCCAAGACACAAACATAAGGGTTTATGTTTTACAAAGATTTCCTACACAATGCTTCTAACTAAGCTAAGTGGGAATTACAAGTAGAGTGCTTTAACAAAGGTACAACACAACTAAGGACGTGTAATAACTCGATGTCGGGAACTGGTCCGTTGTTATGTTGTTTTTTGTTCTTGATACCTTTGAGAGTCACTTGCAATATTGATGGATGATTTGAAAGAATGCTTGATCAATTCTTGAATGTGCAAATGTTTTGTTTTACCTTTGTTTGATGATAATAATTCATTTGTGACATCACTTGAATGATGCAAGCAACTTAGGTAAAGGGAATTCCCCATAAAGTTGACTTTTGCATTGTTCTTGCACTGTTGCATATGCAGGTAGCAATTATATAGCTGGGAGGGTTGACTTGTACAGTCACCATGGGAACTGGTAGCTATCTGTTCCCTCTGCTATTTCTTTGACTCTGAAGAGTTGAATCGTGTCCCAAACTGGAGACTTGTTGATCTTAAGTTCTTAAGGATGTGTATTAGGTTCCTTATCTGGTTCTTATTAGTAGGTTTGTTAGATCATTAAAACATAATAGGGATACACATATAACCTATTAATTTCCCCATTTTGATGATGACAAACTTATAATTCAAGTTCCCCCTAAGAACAAGAATGACATTCGCATTTCCAGTATTCCCCCGGAATCTGTTCCCTATCCTGTTTCCCTTTAATTATTTCCCCTTTTAGCGTCATAAAAAGATCAGTAGCAAGCCTTAAGAAAAAAGAAGTCTAGCTTTAGTTAACTCATACCATATGTGTGCACATAATCATGACTAAAACATAGCAAAAGGATGAAAATTTCATTAATTTTGGATAGTTAAGCAGGGAGAAGTTCCATGTTTCCAAACACATCCACAAAATAAAAACAGCAAAAACAAAATTACCAATTATAAAACATCATCAGACCTAGAAGATAGATACTAAGAACTTGACACTTGGGAAGAGGACATTGTTTAAGGATCACTAGTAGGGGAAGGCCCAGATGAAGAGGCAAGAGTTTGAAGAAGGATGTCCATTCGAGCATTAACAGACACTTGCTCATTGAGCAGTCTCTCCTTTAGGTCCTGAACCTGTTTCCTGAGGTCGACATTTTCCTTGGTCAGACAGGCAACCTTTGTGCTTTGAGAGCTGTTAGAACCAGGTGCCTCCTGAAGCTGACTTAGCTGACCCTCAAGAATGGTATTCCTTGCCTTCAGCTTACTTATCTCGGCAGTGGTACTGTTTTGAGCGTTGATCAACTGGGAGATAGTAGAAGTGCTGCCAACCCCTCCAACCTTTTCAATGCATTCACATTCCTCGATGGTAGTCTTGGAAAAGGTTTGCTTACAGGTACCCACTTTATCTTGTCCTAAAGGGACTTTGAAGAAGTCAAACACCTTAGTAAGAAAGAACCCGTAAGGCAGCCCATGATTACCATCTTTGAAATCTGTTACCTTGTGCATGTGTTCTATCATGATGGCAGGCAGGTTGATAGTTGTGTAGCCATCCAGTGCTTCCATGAGAACCAGGTCCGCTTGATATGTAATGGACCTTCTCTTAGAACGAGGGAGCAAGACCTTGTTCACCATTTCAAACAATAATTGGTACACTGGAAGGAGGGCCTTCTTTTGTACTCGTTCCCCGTGTTGAACTTCCACATCCTTCAAGATAGAATTTCTAAAGTTCGAAGTGCATGTTCCTTGAATAGAAGACAAATCCTCAGTGAGCACACCCAAAATAGTTCTCAGCACATCAGAGTCCATCACAAAATCAACACCGTTCACCATCATACAAATGTGATCATCTTCAACTATAAATAAGTTGGCATAAAAATGCCGCACTTCTTCCTCATACACTTTGGGACTGTCACCTGTGAGCAAGTGTGTCCACTATTGAAATTCACAAATTTCCACCAATTGACGCATGCCAGCCAAATAGAGTATTAGGGGAAAATATACGGCCCCACAACACCTTTTGATTTTTCAATATTTCCTTCTCGGGACCTTGGGTTGCATCAACCTTGACCTTTTTTGAGGAACTAGGTTCCTCACTAGTACCAACCTTCCTTTTTACTGATTTCGTGCACTCTTTCCTTTCTCAGCAGATGACACTTCATCAACAGACTTCCTAACCAGACGCTTACCAGACTTTTCAACTAGATTTTTCACCCTCGATATTGCTCACACCCATCTCACTCTCTTTCTCAACAAATTTTTCACCCTCATCCTTCTCAATTCCTTTCTAACCATAGAGGACTCCCTTTTGGTCTTTGGAATAGTACGGTTCTTTGAGGACTTACGAACCAAGGAATAGGGTTCCTCTTCGACATCATCATTAGCATTCACAACTTGTGCAAGAGGCACAACCTTTTCATTAACAACCTTTCCATCTTTCACCAGTCTCCTCTTCTTCTTTTTTTCCTTTTTACATTTCCTTAAAACAGACTCAAATTCTTCCTTCTTTTGCAACCTCGTGATGGGTCTTTTAGACGTTGGCCCCTGGGGAGGTGCCTTTCTACTCCTAACACTGATAAAGCTCGCTAAAGCCACATTATCATAATCTTCTTCTTTACTATCCTCCTTTTCCTCCTCAGACAAGGATCACATCTCAAGGATAACTATGGATAAAGGCTTAGCATAAAAGTGAGAAGAGGGAGCAGAATCAATACTGACCTGGGGTGATTGAGAGGAACCAGGGGTTAGCTCCTCTTGGGTGGAGGGATCAGGTCCCTTAGTAGGTGCTCCAGTAGTACTGTCTGGTGCTAATGTTTCAACACGCACCAGTTCCCTACTCTCCACTAATGTACTATTTTCTTCCCCCTAAGACTCAGACACATCTTCACCACCCCCAATTATACTTCCCTCAACAGCTATAGACAACATGTTTTCTATGGCTTCTTGTTCTTGTACCCCCATGGTAAACTCAAAGTAGGAAGAGTATTACATGTAGAATCAAGGCCAGGGGCCATCATTGTTGATTTAGTAGGGCTATGACCAACATTTTGTTCCCCCTCAAGAGCAGAGCTTTCTTGCACAAGCAGACTAGTAACTTCTGGATTTTCTTCTCTCTCTCTACAGTATCTTGTTCGACCATTGCTTTAGGCAAGGCAGAATGAGAGGTCACATCCACAAACTTCTTGGGAGTAGAAGTTTTGCGACACCGATGAGAACTAGTACTTGACTGGGTCAGAGAAGTGGGTGGTTGTGACTCTGATTTAGGGTTTGGATTAGTCGGAGTGGGGAGTGTTGGCTCTAACACTGATGTTTCAATGGGTGAAGACATAGTGGGGACAATGACTGGAGAACTTTGGGCTTCTTGATCTTCAGTCATGGTGGAGTTTATTGAGTTGAAGAAGAAGGTGTTTGGTTTAAAGAAGGGATAAGAGGAATTTTGGATACTTTGATATGGATAGATGTGAAAGTGACTGATAGGGGTTATTTAATAGGGGTAAGGGACCAATTAGGAGTGAGTGGCAATTTGGATAGACGAGTCGGTTCATAAAGAGGCGAGACATTTGGGTTCACACAGCCAGAAATAAAAAAAATTGACAGTTGATGACGTGGAACCGTTTCAGTCGTTTAAAAGTTGTGCATGAGAGTATAAAGGAACTACTAACCTGTGTCGAGGGAACCAGGTTCCTCGATAGTTTTTGCAAATGTTAGCCTCATTCTTTGACAAACGTACAATGCTTTAGCTGCTTCTTTGCTCTGTAATCGTCATACGTGTCTACCTATAATGGTATATAGATTAGGTATATTGGGCCAGAAAACACTTTTTATCTATTTTACTTGTACATCTATTTTGTAGCCAATCATCAAGGGACCAGGTCCTCAGCTTGATTATATCAACCCTAGAGACAAGCGATTTCGTTCAAAGTGCTCTCTGTTTAGTGCTTTCGTAAATATGTCTGCAATTTGATCTTGTGTGCTATAGAATTTCATATAAATAAGCCCCTTTTCAACATTATTACTGAGAAAGTGATGTCACACGTCAATGTACTTTGCTCTCTTATGTTGAACTGGATTCTTGGCCATGTTAAGAGCACTGGTATTATCACATAGTAAGGGCATGCACTCAGAGAACACACCAAAATCTTCCAGCTGCTGTTTAATTCATAACAGTTGAGCACAGCAAGATGCAACAACCAAATATTCAGCTTCTGCAGTTGAGAGGGCCACTGAGTTTTGTTTTCTTGTACCCCCATAAAATCAGATATGAACCCTGAAAATGTGCCATGCCAGAAGTGCTTTTCCTATCCACTAGATACCCAGTGTAGTCAGAATCTACATACCCAATTAAATCAAAATTGTCTCCTAAGGGATAGTAGAGAACCAAGTCCTGTGTCCCTTTGAGATATCTCAGGATTCTCTTGACTGTCTTCAAATGAGATTCCTTTGGATTAGATTGAAACCTAGCACAAAGACCCACACTAAAAACAATATTTGGTATGCTTACTGTGAAATACAGGAGTGATCCTATGATACCTCTATACATGGTCTCATCCATAGAGGAACCAGGTTCAACCATGTCCAGACGAGTAGCTGTGGCAATAGGAGTATCAATGATTTTTGATCCTTCCATGTCAAATCTTTTGAGCAGCTTCTTGATGTACTTCTATTGAATTATCATTGTCCCCTTGAGAGTTTGCTTCACTTGTAAATGCAAGAAAAAGTTCAGTTCACCTATCATGCTCATTTCAAACTCACTCCCCATGAGTTTTGCAAATTCTCACACAGAAAATCATTTGTTGCCCCAAAAATAATGTCATCAACATAGATTTGCACAATGAGCAGTTCCTTCCTCGTTTCAAGTGTAAGGAGCTTGGTTTTGCCCATACAGAGCCTTGTCAAGTTTAAAGACATGCTCAGGATGCTCTTGATTCTCAAATCCAGGTGGTTGCTTGATGAAGACCTCTTATTTTAGAAAACCATTCAGAAATGCACTTTTGACATCCATTTGGAACAATTTGAATTCCATATGAGATGCAAAGGCAACGAGAATTCTGATGGCCTCCATTTGAGCAACTAGAGCAAACGTTTCATCATAGTCAATCTCTTCTTCTTGAATGTAGCCTTGGACTACTAGCCTTGCCTTGTTCCTTATTGTGTTTCCAAACTCATCAAGTTTGTTTCTGAATACCCACCTGGTTCCTATAACAGTTCAATCAGCAAGTCGTAGAACCAGGTGTCACACACTGTTCCTCTCAAATTGATGGAGCTCTTCTTGCATAGCTGTAATCCAGTATGCACCTTTCAATACTTCCTTGATATTTTTGGGCTCTATTTGAGAGAGAAAGGTTGAGAAGGAAAGTGAGTTTCTTGTCTTTGATCTGGTTTGTATTCCTGAATCAAGAGGAGTGATTATGTTTTCAAGAGGGTGTGAAGTTTTATGCTTCCAGTTAGACGTCTGAGTCTTATTGTTAGAGGATCCATGTATTTCAGACTGTGAACCTTGGCTTCTTCTTATTTCAGCATGTGGGGTGCCTTGGACAACATCGACAACTCTGTTCTCAGCTTCAATTATTGTAATTGAGAGACCAGGTTCCTCTCCATCAATTGGAGATATGGTTGCACCATCCTCATTTGATTCCTTAATGTGGCTCATCATATCATCCTTTCCATTTGCCATATCAATGACTTCACCAGGGACAATTGATTGTTCTCCCTCTGGATCATTCTTGTCATTCAAATCCTTTCCACATGAGTCATGAGATTCACTGAATATCGCATGTATGCTTTCTTTAACACATTTAGTTCTTTTGTTGTATACTTTGTAGGTTTAGATTTGTTATGAATAGCCCAGAAAGATTCCTTCATCGCTTTTGGCATCGAATTTTCCAAGTGCTTCTTGCCATTGTTGAGGACAAAATATTTTCAGCCAAATGTTCTTAAATGTGTCAGTTTGGGGTTCCTTTCGTTCAGCAGTTCATATGGAATTTTGTTCAGAAGGGACCTGATCATGCACTTGTTCACCAAATAACATGCAGTGTTGACAGCTTCTGCTTAGAAACTTTTTACAATGCCTCTGTCAATCAACATTGTTCTTGCCATGTCTTCAAGAGTCATGTTCTTTCTCTCCACAACACCATTTTATTGAGGTGTTCTTGGAGCTGCGAAATTGAGGGTGATGCCATTTTCAGCACAGAATTTGTTGAATTTGACATTATCAAATTATGTCCCATGGTTAAACCTGATACATACTACATTATGGCTCATCTTCACATGGATCTTCTTTACAAATTCCACAAACACTTGAAAGGCTTCATCCTTGGTTCTGAGAAACAGAGTCCAAGTGAATCTGGAATAGTCGTCCACTATAACAAATATGTACTTCTTTCCTCCTCTACTTCTAACCCTCATAGGTCTACATAGATCCATATGGAGGAGATCAAGTGGCCTTGAGGTACTAACTTTCTTTTTGGGCTTGAAAGAGGATTTGGCTTGCTTTCCTTTTATACATGCATCACACATCCTGTGATCCTTGAAGCTTGACTTGGGCAGACCATGAACCAAGTCCTTCTTGACCAATTTGTTCAGCAACGTAAAACTTGCATGACCCAGCTTTCTGTACCATAGCTCCGCATTATCATCAACAATACTTAGATAGTTGAGATCTCCATTTTGCAAGGACTCAAAGTCAGCAACATAGATATTTTTGTATCTTCTGGCCACTAACACCACTTTACCAGTCACTAGATTTGTGATTGTGCATATCTTGGATACAAATTCCACTTTATTTTCCTTATCACAAATTTGGGAAACACTCAGCAAGTTGTACTTCAACTCGTTCACGTAGTACACATTTTCAATTGAGTGAGAAAGAGACTTACCGATCCTTCCAACTCCCAAAATATATCCCTTCTTGCCATTTTCAAAGGATACACTCCCTCCTTACCGGGCCTTCAATGAAAGAAAATCATTTGTATTTCCAGTCATGTGCTTCGAGCAACCGCTATCCATGTATCATTGTTGACTGCTCCCTTTCACTATTCCCTGCACAAGGAAATCAAGAGTTAGACTTAGGAACCCAAACAAGTTTGGGTCCTTTGTAATTAGTAAATGGGTGAATGAGGGCTCTTTTGGTCCAAGAAGGCATTATACATTTTTATATGAAGGACCAGGTTCCCTAGTGGTAGTTATTTTTCCAGCAAAGCTTTATTTTTTTGTTGAGATTGAAATTTGGCCCTACAGGTTTCCCTAAAGTACCTAATGTTACCACAATGAGTGCAGAGCAGTTATCAGGTGCAGTAATGTACTTGCTATAAGGTTTGTAGGGAGTCTTTTCCATTTGAAACCCGATTCCCTTCCTATTTCCCCCATTATTCGTATGCATAGCAGTGATTGCATCTGAGGACTAGGTCCACTTAAGTGATTTTTCTAGGTCACTCTTCACTTTTTCTAGGTCTTCTTGAAGTTGTCTGTTTTTCTCAAGCTCTGCACACAGACTAGATTTTACTGATTTTAAATCATCTTCAAGCCTAAGGTGTGCTTCACTTACAACTTCCTTTCCTTTTTGAGTATTTCTAGTCCTACTTTCCCTTTTTAGTTCCTCAATTGTTTCTTTTAGGTCTACAACCACCACTAATAGGTCATCTTTCTCACGCTCAATATTAGCAACCCTTTCAGTTAAAACTTCTTTCTCCTTTTTAACACACTCAATGGTCTATTTTAGATTGACCACAATAACCACTAGATCATCTCTCTCATGTCCTATGTTTGCAATTTTTTCAGTTAAGGCATATTTTTCTTTCTTCAAACTCTCAATGGTTTCCTTTAAGTCTACAACCATAACTACTAGATCATCTCTCTACTGTTTTGCTTCTCCCAATTCCACAGTTAATGCATCTTTATCATTTATAAGACTATGATTCACATCAATTAAAATATTTGCTAAAGACATAAGTTTTTCGGAGAATAAGACTTTAGATTTCTTTGAACATTTAAGAAGTTTACCTCATCATCATCATTGTCAGATTTTGCCATAAGGGCAAAGATTGAGTCATACTCAGCTGCTTCACTTTCTACTGCTATCATGGAGCTATCACCTTGATCATCATTTTCTTTAGATTTGTTGGAAGAGTCTCCCCATGCAGCAAGAGCTTGTTTTAAAACATTGTTAGCGACATTTTTTCTCTTGAATCATTTGTTAGGAACCTAGTTCCTCTTAGCTACTTTGTCAGTTTTATGTTTGTATTGATCTTTCTTGAGAAGAGGGCAATCCTTGATTAAGTGTACAAGCTTGCCACACTTATGACATAGGTCATAACCTTTTGGCTTGCTGGAGCTACCCCATTTTGGAATGCCTCCATTTCTGCGAACCATTTTCTGAAAACCTTTGGTCAGATAGGCCATATCAGCATCCTCACCACCTGAGTCATTGATGTCCGTCTTGAGGACCATGTTCTTATCAGTTTTGGGCTCTCTTCTCTCATTATACTTCTTCATCATTTCATAGGTCTTGAGATTGCCGACAAGTTCATCAACGGTCAGCTTTTGAAGATCCTTTGCCTCTGTGATGGCATTTACTTAGCTTTCCTAGGAACCAGGTAATACACTAAGTATATTCCTGGAAACTTTGTTCTTGAGGATGTTCTCTCCCAGTGAGTGAAGCTCATTGATGATAGATGTGAAACGAGTGTGCATATCCTGAATGAATTCATCGTCCTTCATTCTGAAAAGCTCATACTCTGTGGTCAGCATGTCATTCTTGGACTGATTTACATGTGTTGTGTGAACACCTAATTTTTAACAATAATTAATTTTTTATCACTTCTATTATGTAAATAATTTAGGGGGTTTTAACCTACTATTATTTTAGCTTTATTACACTTTTTATTATAGGATAAAAATACAAAAAAAAAAACTAAAAGGTGAATTATCACTATTTATATTTTTTATTTTTTTTGTTTTTTTATAAAAAAAATCCGAAAATATTATTTTTGTAAAAAAATAATAATAAAATTTCGGGAATGATTTAAAAAATAAGAAAAAGGAAAGTATTGAATAAAAAAAATATAAAAGTAAAAATAGGTGCAATTCTCTTTTTAAAAAAGTAAAAGAATGTAGAAAATTAAAAAAAATAAAAAGTTTGTGGAAATTTTAAAAAATTAAAAAGTAAAAGAAGGTTGAAATTAAAAAATAAATATAAAGGTATCTGAAAATTTAAAAAAATTAAAGTAAATGAAAGTAGCATTTTTAAAAGAAAAAGGAAAAGAAAGTGGTTTATTTTTTTTAAAGAAAAGTTAAATAAAGTGAAATTCTCTTTTAAAAAAATAAAAAGTGGGATTTTAAATAAGATAAAAGTAATTAAAGTTAAAATTTTAAAATAAAAGTAAATAAAGGTGGGATTTCTTTTTCTAAAAAACTAAAAGCAATTTGTAAGTGGGATTTCTTTTAATTAAAAAATAAACAAATAATAAAACAACAAATCTGAAAAATTTCGAAAATTTTGCTATAAATAGAAGAGAAAATTTAGGAAGAAGGGGGTTCAAAAAAGTGGAAAAAAATAGAGGAGAAAAAAAGGGGGGGGGGGGCGGAGAGAGCGGTATACACGCGATATACTCTCTGGATACACAGGATATACAGGGGCAGAATTCATTTTGGAAAGAGTAAAAAAGATAGAACCAAATTTTCTGAAATATTGAGAGCGGAAGAACATCAGAGAGAGTTCAAATCTAGAAAGAGAAAACAAAGAGAGATTTCCAGACTATTTTTCTTCTCCATTTTTACTGGTTTTCTCCGTGTTGCTGGGATTTATGGATTGAGGTGTTGATACTGTGTTGGGCTTTCTGCTGTTGTATTTTGTTGTTTGTTGTTGCTGATTGCTTACCCCATTTTTCTGTTCTACATACCAGGTATTCTCTTGAAACTATGTTGGAAATGAAGTCTGATTAAGTTTGTGTAAAGATCTGTGAACCGAGCTGGAGTTTAAAGGAAAAGCATTAAGTTCTTGTTGTAATTTCTGCTCGATGCTGTCATTTTATTGTTCATGCTTTCAGTCTAGTTTATTTTGGATATTTCATTCCTAGATGTATATTTGATTTAAATATTAGGTGAACTTATTTTGAATATAGGTGATTCAGGAATGTTGTAAACCTCGTATAATCATGTGTTAATTGAAGATTATGATCCTTAATTAATTAGTTAAGATCGGATGAATTGGATGTACGTTTCATGGTTGTGGTTCAAATTACAAGTCTAGACCCTTCATATGGTTGGTCGAGTAAGCTTGGTTTGGGTTTATTTCCTACTGTCCATTTTAGATCTGTTCCTATATAGCTTGAAATACAGCACAATAGTTTTAGAGTTGTCCTTCAGTTTTGTTGTTGCTCATGTATGAGCACTTTTTTTTATCTTAAAATGGTTTTTGAATGGGGTTTGAGCTTGGTTTTTGACTTGAAATTTTTAGATTCAGATTAACCTTTCATATTTAGTTTTTCTTTGGCAAGTTTCCATGACATGTGGTATGTTTTAAATATGTTATGCTTGAATCAGAATTTAATATAAACTAGGGGGAAGGGACCTTTGAGTTTTGTTAATTGGTGAATAATTTGTGTAAAGGTGTGTTGTTGCAACTAGGATTGTATCTTCATTTTGGAACCTATGTTAGCATAAAAATGTGCTTTGCATTTGATTCAAAGATTATCAGTATTTGTTCAATCCCATAATTTCTTGAATGATGCAATTTGCTTCAAACATATTTGTTGGGTCGTGTATTGGGCTGCCATCATTGGCCTAATTTCGATGGTCTTCCCCTTCCACAATCAGACTGCCAAACTGGGCTTCAAGTAGAGCCCAGTTATTTCACACGCTGAGCCTGCAGTAATGAGCAACCAGACGTGGGTTTTTGACTAACTCGGCCTTTCCACAATCAAATGTGGGTGGTCTGCTACTAGTTCATTTTTTATTAAATTATTAGTTTAAGCTTTGGCATAACATAAGTAGGAATCCCTTTACGTTCTTTGATGAACTAGTCACGTCCTTTTAATTAAAGTCGGGTGCGCATTTATGTGACCCAAATCCAAATCCCAACAATGTTAAAGAATGTCCAAAAACCACGGGTGCATTTGTGTGACGTGGTTCAAGACTTGTTTTAATGACGTTGCAATTTTCTTTAAAAATGAATAAAAACGGTTAAGGTTAAAATTTGCACATAGGTTCATAATTGTTAAAATCAGATAATTTAAGCCAAATATAACAGTTGAGCGACCATGCTAGAACCACGGAACTCGGAAATGCCTAACACCTTCTCCCGGGTTAACAGAATTCCTTACTCAGATTTCTGGTTCGCGGACTGTAATACAGAGTCAATCTTTTCCTCGATTCAGGATTCAACCGGTGACTTGGGACACCATAAATCTCCCAAGTGGCGACTCTGAATCTTTAAATAAACGAATCCCTTTTCGATTGTCCTTTAATTGGAAAAACTCCCTTTACATATACCCTTTCCGGGGTGTAGGTGAAAAAGGAGGTGTGACAGCTCTGGCGACTCTGCTGGGGATCGAGAACCCAGAACTTTTGGTTCAGGGTTCAGAATTCGAGCTTAGATAAACTATTAGATTTGGCTTTATGTGATTTTTTTACATGTTCGGGCTTAATGTGCTAAATGATGCTTTTACCGCTTTGATATTATCTGAACTGTATATAAACTATGCCGAAACCCTTCTCTTCTTACCTCCCGGGATGTGCTTACTAGTTGAGACTCCCTATTCTGTTAGTGTCATACCCTGAAATAAGAAAGAGGCCGAACAAGTTACAAAGCCGGACGATCCCGCGAGTCCCCGATACGTAGCCCCCTCCTCGACTCGAGTTGTCCGCTCGGGTACACAGTCTATAACAGATACCTAGGCTTTGGATCCGTCTAGGACTAGCAACCTAAAATGGAAAGGACCATCCTGATGCATCTTACTTGCTACTTGTGCATTTGTTTGCTTCGGACTTGCATGCTGATCGGCTTTTGAATATTTTGAGGAAAGAGAGATAGAGGTACGAGGGTTAAAAAGAGTTAAATCGCATGTTTTGAAAACTAGTGTCCAAATAGTGTCGAAACTCTGCCGAATTTTTGAGAAAATGAAAAAAAAAGAAAAGAAAAAAAAGAGAAAAAGAAAAAAAAGGGTTTTTGTTTATGAAAAATAGTTTTATTTGCCAATGAAAAAGAGTCTTGTTTTCAAAAGAAGTTTGTTTTATCGGCCCGAACTACGCCGGTTTGATTCTCACAAGGTGTGAGATACGTAGGCAATCCTCATCGGGTCCAACCTCCCTTTTTTGCAAAAATAGCCAAAATTGTCAAAATTTTAATTTTCGTTATAAATAAGTCGGGTGATGTCGTTCTTGTCAAAAATAGCCGAATGTTCCCAAAAAGGGACACTGAAAGGCTGACTTTGCATAAACACCACCTTTGGTCATTTTTAAGGTTTTGACTGGTTAGCAAACACAACCTTTAAATCTTCTTCGAAGTACTGAAAAGCCGTATTGACAAGACCGGATATTTTATGAAATTTTTTTAAAAAAGAAAAGAAAAAAAAAGAAAAGAAAAAAGGGAGTACTTGTCAGTCAGAGTCTGTTAGTCTATTTTTAAGTTGTATTGCCATTTTGATGACAATGTCTTTTAGATACCGTTAATATTGTAATGGGTCGTTTCAATAAACACATTTTTCTTTAATGGAAAATTTGGAAAAAAAAGAAAATCAAAAATTTTATCAGTCATTTTGGCACTTATCTATCAGAACTACGCACGGTCTGATTCATGCGGGGACATGATACGTAGGCAATCCACATAAGATTCGACCACCATCAAAAAGAAAATATATATATATATATATATATATATATATATATATATATATATATATAGAAAAGAGAAAAAATGAGAAAATAAAGAAAATAAAGGAAGGATTGGGAGGCGTTCAAAAGGAGCACAATTATAAGAAGTTGGAACGACGCACGTAACTGAAGCAAATGCATGATAGAAAGGGTTAACTGTCTAGTTGCATTGCATCCTCAATGTGTGTTTTCCTATCTGTTGAAACCCTAACGCTACCGGGTTGCTCCCATTTTTTTCTCTTTCAATCTCCAGAAAGGTGGTTGGTTGTGGTACTAAAGTAACGCTTCCCTGCAACACAAAGGCAAAAGACAATGGCAGAGAACAACAGAACTGAGTGGGTTGGTACCAATGCCCGAAAACAGCTGGTTGAACAGCACTACGGGTTGGTAGAAGAGGTAAAAATGTTGAGACAGAATGTGGTAGACATGTATCGGGCATGGATGACTGGGAAAGCACCACACCCGCCACAGCCTAGCTTCCTGAACTCTATCCTTACCCAAACACCTAACACAATAACGGACGATCCTCCATACTCTCCATATCTACCCACTTATGATAGTTTTCCCAGCCACCCGAGAAGCTCCATCACTCGTCGTCCAGCTATATTTTTCCAACGCTACTTCTCTCCACGGGACTCCCAAAAACATGCTTCACTCTCCAAGTACCCAGCTCCACAAAATGCTTATCCACCCCCACGAGCACACCAGAAACTCCCTGGATCGGGTTTTAGGCCAAATCAGGCATTTAGGAACCAGAGGTTGCTGAAATGAGAAAAGGCTCTCACCCTTATCGGAGAATCTTATGCAAGTCTGTTTGAAAGACTAAAGCATGCTGGCCTGATTGAGCCGCTCCCCGGATATACTTTAGATCCTCGTGCAAGAAGCTTTGATCTTACTACACGATGTGCATACCACTCCAATGTCCCAGGGCATAGCATTGAGAGTTGTCATTCGTTAAAAAGGGAAATAGAAAGAATGATTCACGAAGGAGTGATTGCGATCGACGACAGTAATAAAGAGCATGTGAACCCTCTTAGGATATTGACTAAAGTTGAATATGTTGAAGCGGATGGTGGTCTTGATGCGAAGCTCAGTGGCTAAGATGTCGTACTTGGTAACTGGGAAGACGCTCCCTTTCTTGGTCAGCCGGAGCGGAGCTTTGGTGGTTCATTTTGTTATCATTTCTGTTGTCCGGGTTATTTGCAGGGTTGTAATCCAGACATTATCTTGTGTCAAACCCTCTTATCCTTCCATTTTGTCATAGTGGTTTGTTTAGTGTTGTCTAGGATTGTTTTAGGTTTATTCCAAGGTTGTACCCCAGTTGTTTTGCTTGTTTCGTTATACAAACCGTTTCACCGCTTTTCTAATGCAAATTCCGGTCTTTTGTTACCTCCAGTCATCTTCTTTGTTTAGTTCTTTTTATCCTTTTGTTTTGTCTTTATTCAACGTTATTCTAGTGACATGACATGCGCGCACAGTTTGGGCATAATCTTAAGAGTTAATTATAAAGCCATTGGGAGATGATCAGGACACTTAAGGGAAATAAGAAAAACTTGAGATCATTTGAAGCCCAAGCCACGTGAAACTGGGGCAGGTAAAACATAAAGAAAACCATAAAAGCAAGCTAGCCATATTGATAAGGGGGTCGTTCATGGTAACGAAAGTGAGAGTGTTGCCCAACGGTGCTTTAAAAATGACAAATGAAAATGTGAATGTATGGATATGGTTATCAAGTCTGGCACAATCAGAAGATGTGGCGAATGTTTAATTGTGTCATTTGTGCTTGGCATATTCTGAAGATTGGAATGACGAAGACATTTTATTCTGCTATCTAAACACTTTATCCTTCGTTAACCCTTTTGAGCCTTATTGGTTTTCTTTCGTACCCCTCGTTCGGAATCAGTAGCAAAGACTAGAAAACACAAGCATGGAAGATAAAGAAAAAGAAAAAAAAGAGGAAAAGAAAACAACAGAAACAACAAAACAACAAAACGACAAAGGAGAAAGGAGAAATGAGAAAGAGAAAGAAAAGAAAAGAAAATAATAAATAAGTGAAAAGGAAAACAAAAAGAGGAATTGGGAACTACGTTTGACCTGATTCCTCAAAGAGGATACGTAGGCGCTTCACGGCTCGGTCATAGTGTAACAAAAAATCAAAAATCCCCAAGCAAGAAACTGGGGCAGAAGTTGTGTTTGATGTAAAGAAATCTGGTTCCGAAGGTTGTAAATTTTGAATTCAAATTGATTCGTTTTGAGCCACTAATATCCTTTCTTTCTAGCCCTATCCAAAACCTCACGTTATGGTCCAAAGAAAGACCTTTTGACCAGTCTTCGAAAGATGCCAAGTCATGCAAATGGAAGTCGAGAATAACACTCTGATCTCCGGTAGAAATGTAATAAAATGAGAGAGTCTTATCGGTGAAAACCTTCACGGGCACCTTGAGACGACTATAAGTTGAGAGAAAAATCAAAATGAGAGAGGCTTGATAGTGAAAACACTTCGGGCACTACAAGTCGAATAAAGATTGAGAATCATACAGGAAAGCACCAGACGAAGATTGTGAAAGGCGATTAACGACGGGGGATAGGCCACGTGTGCATGTCATGGCCAATAGAGTTGGTATCCACATCTTATAGGTTTTACTTTGTAGTTTTCTTGTTAGGAGTCATCTCTTTCTTTTGCCTTTTACTCTGTTCCTTTTACCTTTGTCATTTCCTCTTCTAGAGTCTCTTTGGTCAGAACAAGCGAGAAATGATTTCAAAATTTGCCATCAGCTTTCCAACTATGCAAGACGAGATCTGACTAGTACATCAAAGTGGTATAAGTCAGGAAAGAACAAGTCCAATGAGCTGGTAATAATCAACGTGCTTTGAGGTTCGCGCAAAATACCCAAGATTGGTCCATATCAATTCAGGGACAGTGCAACAAAAAGAGGGCCAGGGGGGTTGAACCGAGGGTATATTCGATGATGAGATTGACAAAAGGATGGACCAGTGTCAAGAAGGATATCCCCAGCAGAAATCGAGGGTTATAAGGCCAAGGCCAGCGGAAAATCAAGAAAGAACAACGCGGAGAGCAATGGACATAATTGGAAAATTCATAGGAGACTCAAAGGTTGGGGAAATTCTAGTTCACGGACAGTACCGCAAAAGAAGATATTGAGTCTGTACCGGAAAAAGGTATTTCAGTAACACAGACGATGGAGGGAGTGGTTAATCAATGAGCATGCAAGATCTTTAAGTGAAATCAGCTGTCATGAAAATACATGAGGTCAGATAAGGAGACTGTGAAAACGGTTAAGAGATTTGTGAATAAGGAATCGACAAGAAGGACGGAAGGTATCAGCCAAGCTTCAAGATGGTCAGACAACGCATAGATGGGAAAATGGTTGATAGCATCCCCAGCAGGAGTATCACAACCAACCACCACGTTATAAACTGACCAGATTTTCTTTGATTTGAAGCAGGGACATGGAATGTTACTGATGATGGAAAGATGCACCACAAGAAAGATTGTCAAACTGGGGTACAAAGTTTTTGTTCATTTCAAAAATTTTCGGGAAGTCTAAAACAAGTTTGGTGAAAAGCGGTATCCCCAGCAGTTTTTCGGGAGAAGGCAAAACAAGTTTTAAAGAAAGCAATGTCAGGAGGAAGATAACACGAGTTTTAAGTGAGGTAGTCTTCGAAGGAAGAAGATAACAAAAAACAAGAAGAAGAAGAAGAAGAAGAAGAAGAAGAAGAAGAAGAAGAAGAAGAAGAAGAAGAAGAAGAAGAAGAAGAAGAAGAAGAAGAAGAAGAAGAAGAAGAAGAAGAAGAAGAAGAAGAAGAAGAAGAAAAGAGAAAAAAGAGGAAGATCAGTTTTGCAAAAGGAAACGGTTTGCAGAGGAATGAAACATCAGTCTTAAGGGAAGTAGTCTTTGAAAGAGTAGGATAACATATTTTTGAAAAAGTGTTATCCCCAGCAGTTCACAGAGAAATGAGACACCAGTTTTGAGGGAAGTAGTTTTGAAGAAGGAAGACAGTACAAGTTTTGAGGGAAGTAGTTTTGAAGAAACATAATTCAAGTTAGAAGGAAAATGGTTCAGGAGGTAACGGGAAACAATGGCGTTTTATTTTTCGAAGTTGTTGATTGAAGTCAGGAGCCCACCTGAAGAAAGGAATGACGCTTTATTTTTCGAAGTTGTTGTTGAGGTCAGGAGCCCGCCTGAAGAAAAGAATGGCGTTTTTATTTTTGAAGTTGTTGTTGAGGTCAGGAGCCCGCCTGAAGAAAGGATGGCGTTTTTATTTTCGAAGTTGTTGTTAAGGTTAGGATCCCGCTTGAAGAAAGGAATGACGTTTTTATTTTTTCGAAGATGTTGTTGAAGTCAGGAGCCCGCCTGAAGAAAGGAATGACGCTTTATTTTTTGAAGTTGTTGTTGAAGTCAGGAGCCCGCCTGGAGATCGGAATGGCGTTATATTTTTAAGTTGTTGTTGAAGTCAGGAGCCCGCCTGAAGAGAGGAGTGACGTTTTATTTTCTAAGTTGTTGGTTGAAGTCAGGATCCCGCCTGAAGAGAGAAATGACATTTTATTTTTTAAGTTGTTGTTGAAATTAGGAGCCCGCCTGAAGAGAGGAATGACATTTTATTTTTAAGTTGTTGTTGAAGTCAGGAGCCCGCCTGAAGAGAGGAATGACGTTTTATTTTCCAGTCTTGAAGTTGGGAGCCCGCCCATATAACAGAGGAATACATTTCAGTCTTTACATTTCAAGTTTTGAAGTTGGGAGCCCGCCCATATAATAGAGGAATACATTTCAGTCTTTACATTTCAAGTTTTGAAGTTGGGAGCCCGCCCATATAACAGAGGAATACATTTCAGTCTTTACGTTTCAAGTTTTGAGGTCAGGAGCCCGCCTGGAGAACGGAAAGGCGTTATCATTTTAAGTAGTTGTTGAAGTCAGTAAAGCAGAGGAATACAACAAAAAATCCCCAGCATAAATTCAAGTTCAGAAATCAGAAGGAAGGCAACAGTGGTCAGAAGAAGGCAGTTCAAGCTTCGAAGGAAAAATAATGCGAAGCTCACAAGAAGGAAATAAGCAGTTCGAGTTCGGCAATCAAGAGAGAATACAAGTCAAGTCAGAAGTAAAGAAACATTAGAGGAAACACAAGGCAACAAGACAGCGAGGCAACATGGCAACAACAGTCCCATGACCAAGTTTGAGAATAAATCTTTGTAATTCATAGACCATAGCTTAGTATAACTTCTTTATTTTTTATCAAGGTGTAATAAGGAGGTCAGTAAGCAGTAGCAGCAGCAGCAACATCAGTAACAGTAAAATCACAGCTTCATGGTAGTCCCAGCTACCAAAAATTCTGAACTACACGCGACCTGATTCCCTTATAACCAGGGATATGTAGGATGTCCAAAACCAGGACTCGGTTGCGCCTTTCCTTTTTATTTCCTTCCTCTTTTGAATAACGATATGATCAAAAATTAGTCGCATTGTACTTTATCTTTGCCCGAAAGCTCTTCGTATTTTCGAGCAAAGAGGGGCAGTTGTGAACACCTAATTTTTGACAATATTTAATTTTTTATCACTTCTTTTATGTAAATATTTTAGGGGGTTTTAACCTACTATTATTTTAGCTTTATTACACTTTTTATTATAGGATAAAAATACAAAAAAAATTAAAAGGTGAATTATCACTATTAATGTTTTTTTTTTATTTTTTGTTTTTTTTATAAAAAAAATCCGAAAATATTATTTTTTTATTTCGGGAATGATTTAAAAAATAAGAAAAGGAAAGTATTGAATAAAAAAATATAAAATTAAAAATAGGTGGAATTTTCTTTTAAAAAAAGTAAAAGAATGTAGAAAATTAAAAAAAAATAAAAAGTTTTGTGGAAATTTTAAAAAATTAAAAAGTAAAAGAAGGTTGGAATTAAAAATAAATATAAAGGTATCTGAAAATTTAAAAAATTTAAAGTAAATGAAAGTAGCATTTTTAAAAGAAAAAGGAAAAGAAAATGGTTTGTTTTTTTAAAGAAAAGTTAAATAAAGTGAGATTCTCTTTTAAAAAAATAAAAAGTGGGATTTTAAATAAGATAAAAGTAATTAAATTTGGAATTTTAAAAATAAAAGTAAATAAAGGTGAGATTTCTTTTTCAAAAAAAATAAAAGCAATTTGTAAGTGAGATTTCTTTTAATTAAAAAATAAACAAATAATAAAAAAACAAATCTGAAAAATTTCGAAAATTTTGCTATAAATAGAAGAGAAAATTTAGGAAGAAGGGGGTTCAAAAAAGAGGAAACAAATAGAGGAGAAGAAAAAAAGAAAGGGGCGGAGAGAGCGGTATACACTCGATATACTCTCTGGATACACTGGATATACAGGGGCAGAATTCATTTTGGAGAGAGTAAAAAAGATAGAACCAAATTTTCTGAAATATTGAGAGTGGAAAAACACCAGAGAGAGTTCAAATCTAGAAAGAGAAAAAAAAAAGAGATTTCCGGACTATTTTTCTTCTCCATTTTTACTGGTTTTCTCCGTGTTGCTGGAATTTCTGGATTGAGGTGTTGAAGCTACTGTGTTGGGTTTTCTGCTGCTGTATTTTGTTGTTTGTTGTTGCTGATTGCTTACCCCATTTTTCTGTTCTACATACCAGGTATTCTCTTGAAACTATGTTGGAAATGAAGCCTGATTAAGTTTGTGTAAAGATCTGTGAACCGAGCTGGAGTTTAAAGGAAAAACATTAAGTTCTTGTTGTAATTTCTGCTTGATGCTATCATTTTATTGTCCATGCTTTCAGTCTAGTTTATTTTGGATATTTCATTCCTAGATGTATATTTGATTTAAATGTTAGGTGAACTTATTTTGAATATAGGTGATTCAGGAATGTTGCAAACCTCGTATAATCATGTATTAATTGAAGATTATGATCCTTAATTAATTAGTTAAGATCGGATGATTTGGATGTACGTTTCATGGCTGTGGTTCAAATTACAAGTTTAGACCCTTCATGTGGTTGGTCGAGTAAGCTTGGTTTGGGTTTATTTCCTACTGTCCATTTTAGATCTGTTCCTATATAGCTTGAAATACAGCACAATGGTTTTAGAGTTGTCCTTCAGTTCTGTTGTTGCTCATGTATGAACACTTTTTTATCTTAAAATGGTTTTTGAATGGGGTTTGAGCTTGGTTTTTAACTTTAAATTTTCAGATTCAGATTAACCTTTCATATTTAGTTTTTCTTTGGCAAGTTTCCATGACATGTGGTGTGTTTTAAATATGTTATGCTTGAATTAGAATTTAATATAAATTAGGGGAAGGGACCTTTGAGTTTTGTTAATTGGTGAATAATTTGTGTAAAGGTGTGTTGTTGCAACTAGGATTGTATCTTCATTTAGGAACCTATGTTAACATAAAAATGTGTTTTGCATTTGATTCAAAGATTATCAGTATTTGTTCAATCCCAGAATTTCTTGAATGATGCAATTTGCTTCAAACATATTTGTTGGATCGTGTATTGGGCTGCCATCATTGGCCTAATTTCGATGGTCTTCCCCTTCCACAATCAGGCTGCCAAACTGGGCTTCAAGTTGAGCCCAGTTATTTCACACGCTGAGCCTGCACTAATGGGCAACCAGACGTGGGTTTTTGACTAACTCGGCCTTTCCACAATCAAATGTGGGTGGTCTGCTACCAGTTCATTTTTTATTAAATTATTAGTTTAAGCTTTGGCATAACATAAGTAGGAATCCCTTTACGTTCTTTGATAAACTAGTCACGTCCTTTTAATTAAAGTCGGGTGCGCATTTATGTAACCCAAATCCAAATCCCAACGATGTTAAAGTATGTCCAAAAACCACGGGTGCATTTATGTGACGTGGTTCAAGACTTGTTTTAATGACGTTGCAATTTTCTTTAAAAATGAATAAAAGCGGTTAAGGTTAAAATTTGCACATAGGTTCATAATTGTTAAAATCAGATAATTTAAGCCAAATATAACAGTTGAGCGACCGTGCTAGAACCACGGAACTCGGGAATGCCTAACACCTTCTCCCGGGTTAACAGAATTCCTTACTCAGATTTCTGGTTCGCGGACTGTAATACAGAGTCAATCTTTTCCTCGATTCGGGATTCAACCGGTGACTTGGGACACCATAAATCTCCCAAGTGGCGACTCTGAATCTTTAAATAAATGAATCCCGTTTCGATTGTCCTTTAAATGGAAAAACTACCTTTACATATACCCTTTTCCGGGGTGTAGGTGAAAAAGGAGGTGTGACATGTTGTCCCTTCATGAGTTGTTTGGAGAGCTTCCCAGATCTCCTTAGTTGATTGGCGTGCTAAAATCTTGTTGTACTCACTGGTCCAATACCATAAACGAGGATTTTCTTAGCTGAAAAGTTCTTTTCAATAGCCTTGCAGTCAGCATCATTATATTCCTTTCTAGTTTTAGGAATTGTCACTGTAGGGTATCCAATGGTCTTCATAGGGATGAAAGATCCATCGCAGATGATGTCCCAAAGCTTTGAGTCTTCAGCCATGATGAAGTCGTGCATTCTTGTCTTCCACCATCCATAGTACTGACCATTGAATCTTGGCAGTCTATAGGTAGACTGACCATCTTCGAAGTTTGGAGGAGCAGCCATGAGGATCCTTTCTAGGTGTTAGCCTGATAGAAAGAACCCGAAACCAATTGATAGAAATTAAGGGTCCACCAAACTATATAGAGAACCAGGTTCTCTATTAGTTCTCACAGAACACACGCACACTGCAGTAAGTAAATGACACAATGAAGTTTTACGTGGAAAACTCCTAGCTTACGGGATCAAAAACCACGACCTACCCTTGTAGGATTTCAACTTCACTATTGAGCAAACTTTAGATTACAAACTATTGTAACCTAAGAATTAACCTCTTAATCCCTCACTAACTTGTAACAATACTATTACAAGCCACTTTGTAATAACTCTATTACAAAGACTTTACAACTCGACTAACTCTCTAGCCAAGGCACAAACACAAGAGTTTATGATTTACAAAGATTTCTTACACAATGCTTCTAACTATGCTAAGTAGGAATTACAAATAGAGTGCTTTAAAAAAGGTACAACGCAACTAAGGACATGTAATACTCGATGCAGGGAAATGGTCCGTTGTTATGTTGTTCTTTGTTCTTGATGCCCTTGAGAATCACTTGCAAGATTGATAGATGACTTGAGAGAATTCTTGATCAATTCTTAAATGTGCAAGTGCTTTGTTTTACTTTTGCTTGATGTTAATAATTCATTTGTGACATCACTTGAATAATGCAAGCAAGTTATGTAAAGGGCATTCCCCATAAAGTTGATTGTTGCACTGTTGCATGTGCATGCAGCAACTTTACATCTAGGAGGGTTGACTTGTAGATTTACCACGGGAACTGGTAGCTATCTGTTCACTCTGCTGTTCATTTGACTCTGAAAAGTTGAACTGTGTCCCCAATTGGAGACTTGTGTCTTATATTCTTGAGAATGTGTATCAAGTTCCTTATCTGATTCTTATCAGTAAGTTTGTTAGATTATCAAAACATAACAGGAATACACATATAACCTATCAGTTAGCAATTCATAAGGTCGTTAAGATCGTATTCCTTTCTTGTCTTTTGCACTTATCCCTTCTTATTTCTTCCTTTTCACTTTCTCAAACATCTTGCTTAAAAATTGGCTGAGTTATTGGCATGGACAAGTTGGAGAAATATAAACCCTCGCATCATGATTGAACAGAGAACATATAATTAAACAAAGACTAACAAATACCAATTAATTGATGGGAAATTTTCTGAATAAATTTACCACATGACAAGATTATGTCCGATAGTAGCTTGTGTCTCAATTTCATTGGCTGTCAGATCTACCTGTGTGCCAAAACCACTTTTCTGAATATAGAATATTTTTGTCCAAGTACGTGACGACCAATAGTTAGAGTTTGCGTATGCTAATATTTCGTTTTCCTTAATTGAGAATTTCTCAAATCTGATTCCTAACCCTAAAAGGTTAACCTTAAACCAACTTTTGTCCTTTTTATATGGCACTAGCAATCATGTCATGCATCATTTAGAAGTGAAATGGATTTAAAGTTTATGGCCTTTAGATTTGTCATTAAATTCATAGCGCGATAGTAATTACCTGATTTTCTTATCATATTTGATTTTTCTATCTGTTGGGAAAATATAATATATTTATTATAATTGAGTTTTCCTTTTCGTAGAAGGAAATCATAAATCTCCTATATTTGAGTCCATTTTCTTGGAGGAAAATGTTTGAACTTTTATAAATTAAGGATCCTTCTTTCTCATTCAGTAGCATCTACAATGTAGCCATAATTGGGTTTGAGAGTCTTGTTTCGGGGGAAAACTTTAATTTTCAAGACAAGTGTATGTGTGTCACTTGTGTTTACCTCTTCGTGATGTTGTTCTCTCGATATTTTGTACTCCTTTTTATATAGTGGATTGCTCATTTTCGGCCGTGGACATAGGTCAATTGACATAAGTACGTTAAATGTTTGTGTCTCTTTTGTTATATTTCTCTTTTGTTGTCTGATTTATCATCGTTCAAGGTTTGTTTTACTAGCTTTCGCATGATACCTGATTATTTCGATCCTAACAAGTTATCGGATAATAAAATCTACTATACTCGTCCATATTTGTAGCTGATATTTTAGCTTCACGCTTGTGCAGAAGAGCAAGCAATTAATTCTCAGATTTTCTTTCGGATCATAAGATTTAAATCAGATAATGAATAAGAAGAAACATCAATCTTTCGATACACTGCGTTATGTATGCCTTTTCGGCTAACTGTTATATTTGAATCAGATAATGAAGCAAGACTACGTACCACACCTCCAATCATGTCAGTTCTGTCTTATTCTCAAATAATGATTAAGACAAATGCAATACTCTTGCTTCTTTAATTTGTTTGCGTTTGGGTGCTAAATATGCAAAAAAAAAAAAAAAAAGGAAAACAAAAAAAGAGAAAAGGGAAAAAGTATTGAGGTGCTCAAAGCCATAAGCATGTTTTTGTTGAGATGGCTAATTATGTAAAAGTGACTACATATTTGTAAAGTGGTTAGTTAGCTAATTTGTTAGATAGGCTATTTTGTTAATTCATTTTGGTTAGGACATTTTGTATATAATGATGCCTCAGATTTAAGAAAAGGTCGGTTGGCCCATTCTAGATCTTTCTTTCTTCTCTCTCTTCGTCATGCAGACTCTATCTCTCTCCGATCTCTATTGTAGCTCAGCTCAAGCTTGAGTGAGGTGAGCACCTAATTTTACATGATATCAGAGCCCGACCATCCCACTACGATCGTCTCTCTTGTTCTACTACTCTCTTCAGTTCATCGTTTCCTCGATTTAGCCCTAATTTTGTTCGATATCTGAAATCTGTTCGATTTGCCCTAATTTAAGTGCCTAATCAAAGGCTTCTTCTCCCAACAGTGAAATACTAGCGTATCTAGCTTCAACTTCTCATGGCTGTGGACGATTTGAACGAGATAGATACAACAACAGTGAATGTGGGAATTCAAGGAAATTCTGGAATTGACACAAGCGATCCTTTGTATCTATACCGGTCAGATAACCCCGGTGCCATGCTTGTGTCAACTCCTTACAGCGGAGTTGGCTATCGATCATGGTGGCGTAGTGTATTGCGAGGACTCTCAGTCAAAAATAAACTAGGGTTCATAATGATGAATGCAAGCGACCAGATCCCCACTCGCCCAGATTCCGTCAGTGGGAGCGATGTGATGATATGGTAACCTCCTGTATCCTCAATTCTCTCTTGAAAGAAATCGCGGATAGTGTTGAATATGCGAATGATGCTGTAGAGCTATGGATTGAGTTATAGGATCGATACGAGCAAACAAATGGAGCTAGATTGTATCAAATTCAGAAGAAAATCAATGATACATCCCAAGAGACCCTTGATATCACCAGCTACTACACTAAACTGAAAAAGCTTTGGGAGGAATTGAGTACTTTGAGCATGAGATCCTAGTGCAACTGCAATTGTACTTGTGGTGCCAAGGAAAACCTCTACAAAGCTGAACAAGATAGGCGACTAATTCAGTTCCTTATGGGTTTGAATGAGACATACATTGTGATTCGAGGAAGCATCCTGATGATGAATCAATTGCCTACTTTGTCCCAAGCCTTTTCTTTGCTGATACAAGACGAGAAGCAGAGAGAAATCAAGACAAACACTCAATTGTTCATTGAGCCCACATCACTGACTGCCACCAGCTCTAGGTCAAATGCCTATAGGACCAATTACTTACCCAACAATGGTAATTACAATGGCTATAGTAGGGGAAGACCCATGTGTGACTACTGCAGAAAGCCCGATCACACTAAAAATCCCAACGAAAGCTTCAATCAGGGCCAAGGTTTTAATCGAGGTCAGAACTTCAACAGAGGAAAAAGGGTGGTGGCCAATGTTCACAATGACACACCTTGCAACAAGGTAAAGGAAACCACTGACTTGGATAAAGATCAAAACATCAGCCTGTCAAAAGAGCAATATGGATAGATCATGAGCCCGTTGCAACACTTCAAAACTGAGAATGTAGCAGAACATATAAATGCTGGCAATTCCACTAATGGAGATGTGAACTTTGCAGGTATAGTAGTCTGCACCTCCTATATTGATTTTGGTAAATTGTCCTATGAGTAGGGGTGTCAATGGTTCGGTTCGGCCGGTTATTTTATAAAATTTGTACCATAATAATTTTTCGGTTATTTAGTTATGTATAACCAAAATTAGACTTTTCGAAACTGTCCCAATCATGTCGGTTTCTCTTCGGTATCGGTACGGTTCGGTAAATTTTCGGTAATTTTTTTAATGTCATGTAAAAGTCACTAGTAGAAGTAGAATGCAATAACATATGTACTTTTATATGACTTAGCAAAACTCTCTAGACATTTTTACAGTTTAAAAGGTGATAAATTAAGAAAATATGAAAGATGACTAGAGTATAGATCCATCAACTATTCTACATGTAAAAAAACTAAGCAAATACAAAAATAATATAAATTGCATGAGTGGGAAAATATTAACTAAGATGGGATTCAAGAATAAAGTCTATAGAAGATTAAATATTTAAAAAGATAAATCAAAATCATACGAAAGGAAACATATTCAATATATTGTAGTTTGCTACTCATAATCGTTATAATACCTTGTGTCTTGCTAATGAACATGCTGGAAATAATTTAGTTTCAATATGAGTAGCATAATAGGTTTGGGAATTAAGATTTTGAGTTTAATTACTTGTTGTCTTGTAACTGTTTCTTAATTCCAAGGCCCAAGAAAAAATTTAATGATTTATTATTTTTAAACTTAATATATAAATATATTGTTCACATTGTAAATTTATTCGGTACGGTAATATTTTTTCAGTTTATTTTCATAAAATAAAAAATCTACCCTAATTATCGGTACGATTATAGATTTATATAATAACCTACGGTTTTATTAAAAGAAACCTAAAATTTGGTTCGGTTCGGTCGGTTTAGTCGGTTTTTAAATATCCATTGACACCCCTACTTGTGAGTGTTTCAAAAACAAGACTGATTCCTGGATATTAGACTTAGGAGCCACAAATCATATGACCTTTAATAAATCCCTCCTTACCTATATTGTGACACTACCTTACCCTCTTCTAGTTGTCCTCCTAAATGGCCATAAAGTAAAGGTAACAGAAATTGATAGTGCAACACTTGTGCCTGATATCATCTTACATAGAGTAATGCCAGTTCTAATCCCAAAAGTATAGTAGCCTTTACTGATCACCTTTGCATTCTGCAGACCCCTTCAATGAAGAGGCCTTTGGAGATTGGTAAGGCCTATAATGGTCTGTACTTTCTTTGTCCAAAGTGTATGAGGAGCAGGTATACCAACTCTGTAGTCAACAATTCAGCTTCTTGCCTTAATGATAGGATTCACTGCACACACAATTCACACTGTCATGGTCATTCATTTGTACATAGTCCAATTTCCACAAGTAAGTGTGTATCTCTTCCCCTTGTAAATAGTCCAAGTTCAAGCAAAAAAATAGAGTTCTATTTCTGCTTTGAATTCTTGTACATCTACTGGTTATGATATGAACATTTTGTGGCACAATAGATTAGGCATATACCCTTTGTTAAAATGAGAGGGATCTCCTTTATCCCTGTCTCCTTCCCATCCAAACAACCTTTCCTCTGTTCCATTTGTCCAATGGCTAGACAAGGGAGACTGCCATTCCCTTAGAAGACCAACTTCACAACTGAAATTTTTCAATTACTCCACATAGACATATGGGGACCTTATCATATGACAACACATGATAATTATGATTACAGTAGGTGCACCTGGACCAACTATATAACTTGCAAAAGCAATACCCTACAAGTTATAAAAACATTTGTCTATATGGTTGAGACTCAATTCAACACCAAAATCAAAACTATCAGATCTGACAATGGTTCAGAATTCACTAGTACAAAAGGAAACCTATTTCAATCCAAAGGCATCATCCATCAAAGGAGTTGCCCCTACACACCACAATAGAATGGTATAGTAAAAAGAAAACATAAATACCTCTTGAAAACTGCTAGAGCCCTTTTTTCCAATCAAAATAATATGTGAAGTACTGGCGTAAATATGTAATGTGTGCAACCTACATCATAAATAGGCTATCCTCTTCTCATAGTCACCCTAAATCCCCATTTGAACTCATTTACAAAAGAAAACCAACATACTCCCACATGAAAAGTTTTGGGTATCTGTGTTATCCCTCTGTACTTAAGGTGCATAGGGACAAATTTGAACCCAGAACACCACCACATGTATTCATTGGTTATCTTTAAGGAGTCAAAGGGTACAAGTTCCTAAGTCTTGCCACTAAAAAGATACATATCTCCAGGGATGTTGTCTTCATTGAAAGTGTATTTCCATTTACTCTAACATCTGAAACTGCATCTTTCCCTTCTGTCTTCAATAATCCTATTCCCCTCAATGATTATTCTCCTTAGAATGATAGACATCTCTATGTTAGAGATAATGGCACAAGCATTGCATACAACCAGCTTTTAGAACATGATATTCCTTTAACACCTTCCAGACCTTCCATGTCATCAGAACATTCTCCCTCCTAACGACAATTTGACACACCACAATATTCAAACCACAACACATCACCTGTTGGGGATCAACCAGACCAGACCTCCATTACCCAAAGGAAATCACAAAGACCTCTCAAAATGCCACTATATTTACAAGATTACCTACACTCACTTCCAAAATTGAAGTCACCATCCCCTGCTAATCAGTGTAACTCAACTACACCATTCTCTCCTAATGTTGCATTTTTCAAGAGTCACCATGTTTCTCCTGATACTTTGATTCCTGTAAGTCAAAGTCTTGTAAGGGACATTTGCAGTGATAGTGAGCCTTCATCATATAAAGAGGCAACTATGAATCCTACCTAGCAATCAGCTATGAACCAAGAGTTTGAAGCACTACATGCAAATCATACTTGGGACCTAGTTCCCCTTCCTGCTGGGAATAATACAATACGATGTAAATGGGTATATAAGATAAAACACAAAGTAAATGAGAGTGTAGAAAGACTCAAAGCTAGGTTAGTTGTGAAAGAATATACTCAACAAGTATGTATTGACTATACAGTCTAGGTTAGTTGTGAAAGAATATACTCAACAAGTAGGTATTGACTATACAGAGACATTCTCTCCTGTAGTTAAGATGACTACTGTGAGGTCTCTAATAGTTGTTGCTGTGAAGAAAGGGTGGCATATGTCCCAATTGGATGTGAATAATGCCTTCCTACATGGTGACCTAAATGAATAAGTCTACATGTAGGTTCCTCAGGCTTAGCAGTAGATAATCCAGAGTTTGTTTGCAAACTCAACAAGTCACTTTATGGGCTGAAACAAGCCAGTAGGCAATGTATGCCAAGCTCATTGAAGCCTTATGTTCAAGGGGTTATGCACACTCTATGTATGACTACTCTTTATTTTACAAGAAAACTAAAAACTCAACTATATATATAGCAGTTTATGTAGATGAAATTGTGGTGACAGGAACTGACACAATGGAGATTGAGGAATTAAAAACTTTTCTGAATGACAGCTTCAAGATAAAAGATTTGGGTAGGTTGCACTATTTTCTGGGACTAGAAGTTCTTTACAAAGGTGATGGTGTGATAATATCTAAGAGGAAGTTCACCCTTGACTTGCTCAAAGAATATCAATGTATGGATCATAACAGCTTTGCTTCACCACTAGATCCAACAATCAAACTCCGTGCAAAGGAAGGAGATGTTCTGAATGATCCTACCTGCTATATAAAATTAGTAGTAAAGCTTAACTTCCTCACAAATACTTGATTGGATATAACTTACAGTGTACAGAATCTGAGCCAGTTCATGGATGACCCTAGACAACCTCACTTGAAAGTAGCTTTTCATCTTCTCAGATATTTGAAGGCGGACCCAACTCTGGGGATTTTCCTATCCAAGGATGCAGACTATACTATCAAGGCCTACTGTGATTCTGACTGGGTTGCATGCCCAGATTTTCGAAAATCTCTGAGTGGGTACCTTGTACTTTTAGGGAATAACCCTATCAGCTGGAAATCGAAGAAACAAGACACCATTTCATTATCCTCTGCAGAAGTTGAGTATAAAGCTCTAAGGAAGGTAGTGCGGGAATTAGTGTGGCTTGGTAGGCTGTTTAAGGAGCTCACAACTCCTTTTCCTAAACCCATTACAGTATTTTATGATGGCCAATCTACCATGCATATAGCAAGAAACCCACTGTTCCATGAAAGAACCAAACGCATAGAGGTGGATTGTCACTTTGTTAGAAGCAAGCTACAAGAAGGTATTTCATTGCAACATGTGGGAACTTGCAGATATTTTAACTAAAGCATTAATGGGAGTCAAGCACTCAACAACTTTATATAAGTTGGCAGTGTTTGCTATACCACCAACTTGAGGGGGGGGGGGGTGTTGAGATGGATAATTATGTAAAAGTGACTACATATTTGTAAAGTGGTTAGTTAGCTAATTTGTTAGATAGGCTATTTTGTTAATTCATTTTGGTTAGGACATTTTGTATATAATGATGCCTCAGATGTAAGAAAAGGTCGGTTGGCCCATTCTAGATCTTTCTTTCTTCTCTCTCTTCGTCATGCAGACTCTATCTCTCTCCCATCTCCATTGTAGCTCACCTCGAGCTTGAGCGAGATGAGCACCTGAGTTTTACAGTTTTCGAGTAAAATCCCAAAACTTTTGAGTATATAAGATACTTTCTCGATTCGAAAAAAAGTGAAACTATTTTCTTATTTGTTCGTTATAAAAGGAATGTCACACTTCTACGTTTTAAAAAATTAACTTGAATTTCTCCTTGTATCCGTATTTTGTTTTTATAAATGTTATAGTCTATATAAGATCAAGTTTCAAAAGTGGTATAACTAGCTACACAAATATTATGGTATACTCCTATTTAATATTATCAAAGTTTCAAAAATCATTCTTTTATTCATAAATTTCATAAGACGATGAGAGTAGCTAGTTGGATTTGAAAACATGGTAAACGGATTAGTCACACAGATATACATCTAGATGTAGAGAAAGTCATCGTTCAAATTGTCTTTTCCAATTTCCTACGATTTCATGCATGTTAGATATGCATATTATGGACAATAAGGGAAACAAGAAAAATGCAGAAAGAACCACTTAGGAAAACAAATCCTATATTGCTGCCTGCTAAACCTACGAGCTCAACCAACTGAAATACCAAGGAAGGTTTCTTGCATTTGTCGTCGTACTCCAGTATATAATTCCAACCATTTTCACGTGTGTATGCTATGTTGATCAACTTCTCTTTCTTCCTTAATAGCTCTATTCTCTGCCGTAGTGTATTTATATTTGAATCAACAATATTTGTGGACTTCCCTGCAATTTAATGAAGAGATCAAAATTTGTCTTCCCTTTGTTCGCTTCTTATTCCATTTGCAATCTTGGGCTTCCATAGTTTAACAGAGAGGTGAATTTAGGGCGAGTTCAGCTAGTTCAACTAAAATCACTATTTTTGGTTGAATACGTATGTATGTTAATATATACTAGTCTTAGGGTACGCGCTTTGCGCGTGTATCCCAATTCAATGGATTATTATTTAAAAAAATATAAATAATATATTAAAATTATATTTGAATTATAAAATAAATTTTAAACTCCTGAAATTGATAAATATTGATTCAATATAAATAACTCAACAAATGAAGAAAATATGTCTTGTAGAATTCCCGTATTGCCAATTTATATATTCACCTTAAGCTCATTTCCAGCTTTATAATTTCATCACCTCAATTTCCTTTTCAGTTTCACCAAGAACGCGTAACCTTAGACGATTTAGTTTTTTTATTTGAAAAAAAATCTATTTCAATTTTTTTTTGTGCTGGTGATTTTCAAATTTATTCTAAAAGACAAAAACATGTTATCTAAATAAAAGAAAACATTCTATTTTTCTTTAATTAATAGGAAATATTATATGAATTATTTTTGACAAATTAAAAAAGAACAATTTATGATCGCATAAAATAAAATCCAACCAATATTTTTTGAATTATAAATTGCAGTTGATTTTAAAGTCTTAAATATTAAAAAAATAATTGAAGTAAAATTTTGTTTAATATAAAATATATTTTAAAATTAATCTTTACACGGCAAGCCGACCGGATTCACTATTTATTTTTTTCAATTGGATATACATAAATTTTATACATATATTGTACATGTGCCAGCTATTTGTAGTTTATGTAGTTGGTGGAAAACCATTTAGAAAAAAATTAATTTGAAAGTTAAAACGGTATATCAAAATTAAATTTAGTTAAATATTTTTGTGACATATTGTCACGACCTGGATTTTCCACCATCGAGATCGTGATGGCACCTAACTCTTAGAATGCTAGGCAAGCCAACAGATAAAGATCTAACAAGCTAATCACTGTTCAAAATAGTAAATAACAATAATTTGAACCAAAACAAAGTAAGAAGTGCAAAAATTTATAATAGACTAAACACTATTACACGACTACCTAAAATCTGGTGTCACAATCCACGAGCTTCTAAGAGTTACTACAAATACTGATTTAAAGGAAATACATCTATTCTTGAAGTACAAGAAAATAGGGAAACTAGGATATATGCAAGAGGACTCCAGGGTCTACGAATGCCGGCAGATCTACCTTGGGTCTCCTTATGGACTGAAGGCAGCAACCCAACTCTGATCAACGAGGACCGGTACCGCAATCTGCACAGACAGTGTAGAGTGCACTATCAGTACAACCGATCTTATGTAGTGGTAAGTGCCAAGCCTAACCTCGGCGAAGTAGTGACGAGGCTAGGAACGACAATGACATGATCTTGCACAGTTAAATCATATACGAGAAAATAACAACAAACGAAAATTTAGCAGATAATAATGGGTAGGGGAAAACACGCTGAGAGAAAATATCAAATCCTGAAAATAAAACAGTAAAAAAAATGCAGTAAATATCATGCTTTGCACCAACGGAAGTAATAACAAGCAAACATGTGCACGACATCATCCTTCGTGCTTTTACTCTCGTCCTTACCATAAGAACAATAGAAATGGCACAGCATCACCCTTCGTGCATTAAATCTCTTATAACATGGCACAACATCACCCTTCATGCATTAACACTCTCAGAATATGGCACGACATCACCCTTTGTGCATTAACACTCACAGAATATGGCACGACATCACCCTTCGTGCATTAATACTCACAGAATATGGCATGGCATCACCCTTTGTACATTAAAACTCACTCACAAAACATTGCACAACATCATCCTTCGTGCTTTACACTCTTCCTCACCCGAACAACGGAACAATATCAACCCGACAAAGGAATTATCAATAACCAACCTCGTTTCAATGTTTAACTTCACAATATAAATCTCAATTTGAATCAATACTCAACCATTATCAAATTCTAGGAAAACATGCTAAGATTTGTTTAACATGAAGAATAACTAGTTTAAGCATGATCAGTACGAATAAAGAATACAACATTCACAAGGATAAGACTCACTCGCATGCTAAGACCCGACAACAACGTATAGGTACTCGTCACCTTACATATACATCGTACTCAACAACCAAACACATAGCAAATAAGATAACAATACCTAATCCATCAAGCTAAGATTAGCCACAACACTTACCTCGCCTCCGCGGGCCACTCAGTGTTCAAACACATCTTTTCCCTTCACACAAGCCTCCGGACCAAGAGAATATAGTAAATTACCAACCAAACGATTCAATTTAAGCCTTAGGAACTACCCACGATAGCAAGAAATTCAATTTAGGTCGTTTTTTAAAAAGTCAACAATAGTCAACACCAGGCCCCCTTGGTCCAAACCCAAAATTCGAACCAAAATTCGATTATCGATTCACCCTCGAGCCTGGATATACAATTGGTTTTGGAATCTCGCCTCAATTTGAGGTCTAAATCCCCAAATTTTGAAATTCCTAAGTTCTATCCAAAATCCTCTATTCCACCATGAAAACCCTAGATTCTAAGATGAAATCTTGTAAAAAGAAGTAAAAGAGTGAAAGAAATAAGTTAAGAATTACTTACTTATGATTTGGGGAAGAAGAAGTGTTTTGAAAATCGCCTCTTATGATTTAGGGTTTGAAAAATTAAAAAATGAATGAAAAATCCCGTTTATATAGCACCCCTCTTATCTATATAACGCGGTCCGCAAAATTCCGGGCATGGTCGCGAACCCCACTACGGTCCACGAAATTAATGATGCGGCCGCGAACTTGAGCCTTACTCTACCGCGGTCCGTGAAATTTCATTCTGCGGCCAAGCTCCTAGGATCTGGGACCTGCAATTTCTCCAACTATCCAACACCAAGGTTTTTAAGTCTAAAACATCCCATAGCCTACCCGAAACTTATCCGAGCCCTCGGACCTCCAAACTAAACACGCACACAAGTCTTAACACATCATATGGACTTGCTCGGGCGATCAAATAGCCAAAATAACATCTAGAACTACAAATTTAGTACCGAATTGCATGAGATCCTTAAGAACACTAAAAATTCTTATTTTCACAGTCGGACGTCCGAATCACGTCAAATCAGTCACGTTTCTCATCAAATTTCACAAATATGACTTAAATACCATAATAAACCTGTACCGGGATCTGAAACCAAAATACGGACCCGATACCAACAAGATAAACCATTATTGAATTTCTTCAAATCCTTAGATTTCCAATTTAATAGTTTTTAACAAAATTTATTACTCGGGCTAGGGACCCAGTAATTTCGGGCGTACGCCCAAGTCCCATATTTTACTACGGATCCTCCGGAACCGTCAAAATACGGGTTTGGGTCCGTTCATTCAAAATTTTGGCCGAAGTCAACTAAAATCACTTTTAATGGCAGAAATTATTATTTTCTCAAATTTTCATATAAAGTCTTTCCGAAAATGCATCCAGGCTGCGCACGCAAATCGAGGAGGAATAAGATGAGTTTTTGAAGCCTCGGAACACCGAATTGGGTTCTAAAATGCGAGATGACCTTTTGGGTCATCACATTCTCTACCTCTAAAACAATTGTTCATCCTCAAACGGACATAGAAAAGTACTTGAGCTAGGGAAAAGATGGGGATATTTGCTCCGCATATCGGACTCGGACTCCCAGGTAGCTGCTTCAACAGGTTGACCTCTCCACTGTACACGAATTGATGGATAACTCTTCGACCTCAACCAACGAACCTGCCAGTCTAGAATAGCTACCGACTCCTTCTCGTAGATCAAATCCTTGTCCAGCTGGACAGTGCTAAAATCTAACATGTGGGATGGGTCACCGTGATACTTCTGAAGCATGGACACATGAAACACTGGATGAACTGCTGATAAGCTTGGTGGAAATGCAAGTCTGTAAGCCACCTCTCCCACTCGATCAAGAATCTCAAAAGGCCCGATGAACCTAGGTCTTAACTTGCCCTTCTTCCCAAACTGCATCACACCCTTCATGGGTGACACCCGAAGCAATACTCTCTCTCCGACCATGAATGCCACATCACGAACCTTACGGTCGGCATAACTCTTCTACCTGGACTGAGTTATACGAAGTCTATCCTGATTGATCTTAACCTTAACCCAGGCATCCTGTACCAAATCTATACCCAATAACTGAGCCTCTCCCGGCTCAAACCATCCAACCAGTGATCGACACCGTCTACCATACAATGCCTCATAGGGAGCTATCTGGATGATCGACTGATAACTATTGTTGTAGGCAAACTCCGCTAACAACAAGAACTAGTCCCAAGAACCTCCAAAGTCAATAATATAGGCGCTGAGCATATCCTCCAAGATCTGAATAGTACGCTCGGACTGTTCGTCCGTCTGAGGATGAAATGTTGTGATCAACTCGACCCACGTACCCAACTCACATTGTATTGCCCTCCAGAAATGCGAGGTAAACTGCGTACCTTGGTCAGAGATGATAGACACAGGCACACTATGAAGACAGACGATCCTAGGTTTTTAACCTACAAGATCACATCTGTACAATACCCGGTAAACCTTCCTCAACTAGAGGGGTTACACGTGGCATTAGCGCACATGTCATCATATTTGTTTACTACCTAATTACCCTCATCTTAGTGGTTATATAAGCGATTTTAATTAAACGAACTCTATGCGTGCATTACCCGTCCCTTCCTTATGGCCCTGGAGGTGTTTAGGACCTGTAATTTAGGCAGTTCTAGACTTTTCTAAGGTGGTTAAAGGAACCCATGCAGTGATCTTTGTTCCATGCCAAAGGAGGACCTCAAACTCCAACTTGGAGAAGGAGGAGATGATTGTCAACCCAACCCGCCAACCAAGAATTATGAGATCCACTAGAATCATGTTCTGGAATATACGTGGTGCTAACAATGATGACTTTCGTCATAATTTTAGGGACCTAGAGTCACGACCCAAAAATCCACCCGGTCATGATGGCGCCTATCGTGAAACTAGGCCAGCCGACACAATTCCCAAATCAACCATTATTCAATAAAAGTCATTTATTTTTTATACCATTTATTAATTAATAATCTCATGATGTAAGTCTAAATGAACAATGCGGAATAAATACACAAGCTCGACATCAGGGTGTCACTAGTCATGAGCATCTACTACAATTGTGTAACAATATCAAGACCAATATGGTCGGGAAAATCATAAGAATACATTAAGGAAGAATAAGGAGGGAGAAAAGCAGGGCTGCGATCGCCAGGAAGCTACCTTGCTAACTCCGTTGAACCTGCCACCGAACTTAGAAGTACCTGAATCTGCACACAAGGTGCAGAGAGCAATGTGAGTTCACCAACTCAGTAAGTAATAAAAGTAAATAAAGTCTGAGTAGTAAAAAATCACGTAATCCACGTCATAGCACCACAGCGGGTACAATAATTTTTCCAAAACAGGGTACAAATCAAATCAACTCATTAAACCCAAGTTTCTGTAAAATCCTTTGAAAGATAACTTTTTAACAATTTCATTAAAGGTTCAATGTAGTTTATAATAAAAGTGATGAAAAATCGTAATCGGCCCCTTGGTAGAATAATTCATAAACAACCCTTCTAGAAAACCTCTCGGTCATTCATATACATCACATAACATGAAAATCTCAGTGGAAATAAGAAAACCAAATCAATAATTTAATTTCCAAACATCTCGTAAAAAATTCAGTTTCAATGAAAGTTGTTCAAAACATTTGTTTAACATTTTCGATGGAGGCTCAATATAAAGATGAGTGAAAACAATAATTTCATAAAAACAAGCCCCTCAAGCAAAGCATCACTCGTATACATGTATATATAGCCCTTCGGGCAAGCCTCTCAGTCACTGATGACTTAACTCTTATAAATCAACGCTCACATTCAGCACTCATGCTTAATAGGTACCATATAATAACCGTTGAAGCGTGCAACCCAATCCATATATCACTGCGTCATGCAACTCTATCCATATATATAGTCGACTATGCTCACTAGGTGTGTGCAGACTTCGGAGGGGCTCCTACAGCCCAAGCGCTATATCGCTGCGGCGTACAGCCCGATCCAACATATCGCTGCGGCGTGCAACCCGATTCATATATTGCTGCGGCGTGCAGCCTGATCCATATATAATATAATCCTCACAACCAGTCCCTATATCTCTCTCAATCATTAACCTCACAATCAGACCCTCGGTCTATCTCAAGTCATTAACCTCACAATCAGACCCTCAGTCTATCTCAGTTATTAACCTCACAATCAGGACTTCGACCTCTCTCAGCCATCAACCTCACAAGCCACTTGGACTATCAGTAAAACAGGGCGTTCAGCTCAAAATATTATTTATAATATCAAAATTGAGTAAATAAGGCTGAGTTAGGGAATCAGTAAAACACAATATGACTGAGCACAATTATTAAGTCAAAATAGTGAGGAATAGTAGTTAAAAAGTCCCATAAGGGTCCAAAACAGTTGGAACGAGGCCCAAATATGGCATTTCGCCCAAAACATAGCAATACTTTTCAAAACACAGTGATATCAAACAGTTTTCAATCAAATACGCAACTGAACAGTCGTACAGGATGGACCAAGTCACAGTTGCCAATGGTGCACGACCCCACGCTCATCATCTAGCATGTGCGTCACCTCAAAGTAGCACAACGATGTGAAATCTGGGGTTTCATACCCTCAGGAAAACATTTACAAACATTACTTACCTCAAACCGGTCTAAACTCTAGCTTGCGATGCCTTTGCCTCTCGAATCGGCCTCCAAATGCTCCAAATCTAACCAAAATTAGTGTATTATCATCAATATACGCTAAAGGAACAAAGCCCAGGCGAAAACAATCAAATTAACACAAGAATCCCGAAATTGCTCAAACTCGGCCCCGGGCCCACGTCTCGGAATCCGACCAAAGTCTCAAAATCCGATAACCCATTCAATTACGAGACTATCCATACTAGTTTCACTCAATTCCGACTTCGAATCGGCTTTCAAATCCCAAAAATTTATTTTATGAAGCTCCACAATGTTCCCCAAATTTGCATCCCAAATCTTTACTCAAATGACGAATCCAACGTTATAATCATGTATTTTAGCCAAAATTGAGTTAGAATCATTTAAACCGATGGTTGTCTTGAAAATCCCTCAAAAAATAGCCAAACCCCTAGCTCTCTAGGTCAAAATATGAAATAAAACCCCAAATCTCGTATTTATATTGCACATTTCGGATCCCCATCACCGCTGACCGTGGTAAAACCACCGCTGACCGTGGTAAATCACCGCTGACCGCGGTAAATCCACCGCTATAACGGAAAATGTTGACTACAGTGACATTCTTTAGTATTTTGTCCATAACATTCTCTACAAATGTCTAAATTATGTTTTCTTTACCTTTCTGGAAACTAGACAGAAAGGACTACAACTTTCGTTTTTGAATCATCTCAAATTTCCTTGTAGATCAAAAGATATATGCTTCCGAAATCAGACTAGTGAACCTGCAGATTCTTCCTCACCGCGGACCATTTTTTTCCTCAGCGGTAATCCCACCGCCTCAGCGGAAAAACTTCCGCCTCCGCGGTATGACTTCTGCCCCCAGTAAAGATTTAATCATCGGAACCATTTTCTAAGTTTAGGAATGTCCGGACTCACTCAAAACTCACCCGAAATACAGCCGAGGCCCCCGGGACCTCAACCAAATGTACCAACATATCCTATAACATCATAAAAATTTAGTCGAGCCTTTGAATTATTCAAAACAACACCAAAACACCAAATCCACATTGGATTCAAGCCTAAGGACTTAGAAATTTTCAAATTCCACAAACGATGCCGAAATCTAACAATTCAACTCCGAATGACCTGAAATTTTGCACACACGTCACAAATGACACTACGGACCTACTCCAATTTTCGGAATTCCATTCCTACCCCGATATCAAAATTTCCACTACCAACCAGAAAGCGCCAAAATTTAATTCAAGCCTAAATCTATCACGGGCCTCCAAATTACGTTCCGAACATGCTCCTAAGTCTCAAATCACCCAAACAGAGCTAATCCAATCATAAAAATTCAAATCTAAGATCGAATACTAAAAAGTCAAAACTTGGTCAAACCTTTCAAATTTAAAGCTTCAAGCTGAGAATCATTCTTCCATACCTGTCCTGATTAACCTGGAAACCAAAACTGACGATTTACATAAGTCATAATACATCATACAGGACTAGCCATGCCCGAGAACTAGCGAGCAAAGTACAAATGCTGAAAACGACCGATCGGGTCGTTACACCTAGTTGACACTCATAGGCCTTGCTTAGTTGCTCTCCTTGAAACCATAATGGCAACGCATGGTTCCCTTCTTAATGATTTCAATTTCTTTGAGATGACGAAGTTCCCTCTGAAGGACAATCTGGAGGAATGGCCATTCTCTATGACCATACCGTGGTCACAGTTCATAATTTCACGAGGAGGGGTCAAGAAATTCATGCAATGATAGAGGTACTTCCCTTTTGCTTTACTTGGTTATTAAGCACTATCTATACTAGTACTAATATTCATGATAGATATTCTATGTGGAAAAATCTTATTAATATTTCCAATAGCTACAAGGGAGGATGGTTAGTGGGTGGAGATTTTAATGACATTACCATATCATCCGAAAAATTTGGAGGAAAAACTGTCAGTATTTCTAGGACCTCTAGGATTTGGAACTTTATTAACAAATGTAGACTTATGGACTTAGGTTATAAGGGTAGCAAATTTACATGGTCCAACCATAGGAAAAGGTTTAAGGGTTTAATTATGGAAAGACTAGATCGTTTTTTTAGGTAATGAAGACTGGACCAATCTTTTTCCTAATGCCACAGTAACCCATCTTCCAAAAACTTACTCTGACCACAATCCTCTTATCTTAAACCTTAACTCCTTTCCTCATGCAACTTTTCGTAAAACCTTCAGGATAGAGAATATTTGGTGCACTCATCCTGATTTTGTCAACTTAGTTCGTCAAAATTGGCCTAATCATAACCTATTAGAAGCCACTCACAATTTTACTGTTAGCATCTCCAAGTGGAGTAAGGAAACTTTTGGTGATGTCTTTAAAAGAAAAAAGAGAATTCTGGCTCGCCTTAAGGGTATACAAAACTCCTCCAATTATACTCATAGTTCTTTTCTCCAAAGCCTAGAATCTTCTCTGAAAAATGACTTCAATAATATCCTAAAACTAGAAGAAGACTATTGGAGATTTAGATCACGAATTTCATGGCTCAATGATGGGGACGCAAACACAAAATTTTTTCATATAAGTGCCTCTAATAGGAGAAGAAGAAATCATGTTAGCTTCTTTAAAGATGACCAAGGGAATTGGGTTGACAATCATAGTGATATCCTTACTCATGCTCAATTTTGTTTTGAGAATGCCTTCACAACTTCCCACTGCTTTACAAATAAATCGGATATTTTCAGTGGGCTTGTTAGTTTTGACTCCTTAGACCTCTCACCACTAGACAAGCTCCTTTCAAATAGTGAAATTATCAAGGCTATCTTTTCTTTTAAACCTTACAAAACGCCTGGTCCAGATGGTTTTCATCCATTCTTCTATCAAAAGTACTTGAAATTTGTCGGGCCTAGTGTTACTTCCTTTTGTCATGAAATCTTCACTTCCTACCAAATTCCTGCCAACATTAATTCCACATATTTGTGCCTTATCCCTAAAATACACAATGCTAATAATCTTAAGAACTTCCGACCTATATGATTATGCAACACCAACTATAAAATCACCACTAAAATTATAGCTAATAGGTTAAAACCATTCCTAGACCAAATCATCATCTCCTTCCAATCCAGCTTTCTAAAAAATAGAAGAGCTAATGATAATGCAACCCTTATTCAAGAAATCATCCATAACTTCAAAAAAAGCTCTAGTAAAAAGAATAGGATGATCCTAAAAATAGACCTAGAAAGGGCTTTTGATAAGTTAGAATGGTCTTTCATATGTAGAACCCTTAAATATTTCAAAATTCCTCCTAACTTGTCAAAATTAATCATGTCTTGTATCACCACATCCAGTATAACTGTTATTGTGAATGGTGCAAAGGAGTGATTTTTTCTATCCTAGTAGAGGTATTAGACAAGGTGACCCCATGTCTCCTTATATTTTTATTCTCTACATGGAAATGTTATCACGTTATATTAATTTCCAAGTAGACATTAACAGATGGGATCCAGTTACCATTTGCTCAAATGGCCTTCCTCTATCTCACCTTTTCTTCATAGATGACCTAACCCTTATGAGTCACATCAATCAAAAATCTTGCAATTTTATTAAATCTGGCATTTACATGTTTTGTAAGTACTCCGATCAAAGCATCAACATGGCCAAATCAAAAATTATTTTTTCCAAAAACTGCACTTAAGATATTAAAGTTGCTACCTCTAGTTTCTTTGGTATAAAGAGTAGTAATTCTTTTGGAATATACTTAGGATTCCCCATCCTGGATTCTGCTCCAAAATCCAAAGACTTTCACTTCATTATTGATAATATGTAAAACCATCTAGCAAATTGGAAAATTAATTATATTAACATTGCAGGTCGTACCATCCTTACATCCTCAACCCTTGCTAGCATTCCCAATTACGTAATGCAATATACCCTTCTCACAGAAAAAATCCTTAAAACCATTGACAAACTGCAAAGAGATTTTACCTGGGGATCAAATGATTCTAAAAAGAAACTGCACCTCCTTAAATGGGATACCACTACTCTAGAAAAAAATAAAGGTGGTCTTGGCCTTAGGAAAGCTAAATCAAATAACATAGCTCTCCTAACAAGTCTTGCTTGGAGATTCCTAAAATATCCTCATACCCCTTGGGCCAAAGTTCTTAGGCAAACATATATATCTTCCCCTACTAAACGACAATCTTTTTGTTGGAAAAGTATCCTAAGAGGTTGGCACTTTTGTATAAAAGGTTGTTTGTGCCATATATGTCATAACTCCTCCCTTGGCATTTGGGATACAAAATGGATTCCTAAAAGCCCCTGTCTTAGGAATATCATTGAGGGGTCTCTTACAAAAAAAGATTGCTCTCTTACCATGAAAGACCTCATCACTCACAACACTTGGTCCTTAGATAAAATCTCTCTAGTTCTTCCAAACAACTTAGTTGATAAAATTCAATCCATTAGCTTACCAATAGAAAGAAACCATGACTTCTTGACTTGGGAACTAAATAACAATGGTTTATTCTCTACATCTTCTTGTAACAACTTCATTGAGCCCAACGAGACTCCTTCGAAAAACTTTAGTTGGATTTGGGAAACTCACTGTCCCAACAAATTAAAATTTCTCCTATGGAAATGTTACAACAATAGACTACCTTCTAGATCCTACCTTCATCATATAGGACTGAATGTAGACAAAATATGTACTGTATGTTGCCAAAACGAAGAAGACATCCCCCACATTTTTATTCACTACATTATTGTGAATTGTTTTTGGCAATCCTGTAACATTAGTATTAACTGGCCTACTTCTGAGGATAACCTATGGGTAGACAAATTTAAAAATTCTAACCCATCCATTCCATCTACATTGCTTACTTGGTCCCAATTATTCCCTTTTGCAATTTGGAATCTCTCGCTAAATAGAAATAATAACCTTGAAAAGAATACTTCTAATCATGTTTTAATCTCTTCCGTTATCAAGCAAGCGATTGAATTTGCATTACTAACTACTAGAGAAATCTCTCCCTCAAAAAATATTGTTTGCAACACTCAATGGCACAAACCCCGTGCTGGTTGGTTTAAGCTAAATATAGATGGAGCTTTCACCAGAATCGCGCAGGAATAAGAGGAGTCATAAGAAATAACGCAGGAGAATAGATCATGCGATTCCAACAAAGAGTTCAAGTTGTAAATTGTACACATGCTAAAATTCTGGCCCTGACTAAAGGCCTAGAGTTTATCTCTCAACACAACATAAGGCCTTGTGAAATAGAAACTGATTCAACACAGGTAATTGATCTTCTAAAAGAGGGCAACACCTCTTACAATTTTTTTTACTACAATCATGCAGGTACTTGATCTCCTAGAAGGACAAGGAGGTGGTGATCCGGCATAGCTTTAGAGAAGGAAATGAAGTCGCTCACCTGCTAGCCCAGGAAGGAGCCAAACAGCCAATGCATTATGATTTAGTCTGTTATATTGTAACCCCTACCTTTGTTGAGTTCAGGATGCTGGAGGACAACGAGGGTTTTTCTCCAAAAAATAAATCTATTTGTAAAAGTAACTATAGGAAACTTGCCAAACTTGGTAACCTAAATGCCTTATATTGCCTTTCATCTTTTTGTAATGATCCGCTGGATCTTGTAATGGACGTTAGGTAGTCTTATCAAAAAAATTATTCCAGTTTCTCAAAACAAAAAAGCAACAGATAGAAGGGCGAGCGACACCCATATTTCATAATAATAAGAAAACTTATTGAATACTTCTCAAGGAGATGGGATGGTACTATGGGTGTCTAACAGGCCGGGTCAGTCCGTTTCCGAACCGGCCCAGACCGGTTAAAATCGAAACCGGCCCGGACCGGTACAAGGGGGCCGGGTGGGGCTGGGTTAAAGGGGTAGGGGTTTGGTCCGTTTACGTTTTGTCAACCGGTTAACCGGATCGGTCGAACCCGGTCAACGCAAATTACTGTTCAACCGGTTAACCGACCCGGCCCGGTTTAAAAGCTATATTTCATTTTTATTTTATTTATTTTTTATGGTTTTAGAGTCTATGGCAATGCAAAACCTTTGAATTTACTCTTTTTTTTTTTGTTAATTTACCTGTTGTTAAATGTAAACCTTTCAATTTGTAAGTTTGAATTTTGAAATAAATGTAGAACTTGCAATTTATAAGTGCAATTTTTTTTCATCTTCATTGTATTCTTTATATTTTTACTTTATATTAATATAAATTACAATAGTTATACAAAATACAAAAAAATAAAAAAACAAAAAAAAACACTAACCCGGCCCGGCCCCTTATACCCGTAACCCTTACGGTTCATTTTTAATTCGGATGAACCCGAACCCGTTAAACCCGGTAAGCCCCAACCCGTAACCGGCCCGGATTACAACCCGTACGGTTACTAATTTTCCCTACCCAGCCCGGCCCACCCGTTAGACACCCATAAATGGTACCAAACTACCAATTATGTGTGTATATATAGAGCTCCAACTTTTATCTTAATCCACTTGGCATATTTATTAAATTCTTATATATCTGAACATGTTTACTAACTGCTACAGCTATGTGTCAAGCTAGTGTAAAGAGATTGCTCCTTTTTTCTTAAAAGAAATTCCAAATGTTAAGTGGGAGCTAATTGAGAATCTTATGTCCGAGTTGGAACTTTTAATATGCATGTTCAACTACTACTACTACTAAGATAATAGTAAGGGAAATTTATTTCTATGGAGTTGAATATCAAACGGCTACTTAACGAAACAAAACGACTTAAATTAGCATAATTAGAAAATCTTGACATAGAAAATTCATTATTCTGATCATTTCCACACTGCTATTCGTTTATTTTAATTTGCTTCATTATATATAAAAGGAGATGCGAGAGGAACATAATAAATCAGCCCCGTGGTGACAAGTCATCCCTATAACAAGGATTAAAGAGATTAAGATATAGCCATATAACACGAAGTTCTAAGTAAGAACTTGCTCACCAATAATTGGTACGTGTAACCAAGGGCGAAGTTACGGTCGCGGGAGGGGTTCGTCTACAAATTATACTGTATATATAAAAGTCAAAAAATATTTTTTATGTATAAATTGTAAATGTTGAATTTCCTTGGCTTGTTCATATGTTTACTTCCACTACAAGAAAAAGTTTTTTTTACGACCAACTTTTAGGGACGAGTTAATAATCCCGTAGCTACATTGATTATATTCCGATCCTTAATGGTACATTTTGTTGCGAAAGGTATTAAATTTGGTCCCTAAAAAAATAATAACTGATCCCAAATTATAATTGAGAGGCCTTGAGTTTGAGAGAGTGCTGCCAAATCTAATACCAAAATATTAAAAAATTATTATTTTCTAAAAGTTAGGCGCCAAAACTAAAAGTAAAAGGTTCTAAAAACTAAAAAAAACCTCTGTATTCTCAAATTATATGGTACCGCTACCGCATCAAAAGTTCAAAATATAGTACCCTCTGTATTCCGCCTAGCTTTAGCGCCGATCTGTGTGAAGTTGTGCCCTAATCTCCGGTGGTTTATCTGTGTTTTATCAAAAACAGATTGTGGAATCTGGTCGTGTGTGAAGCTCTGCCCTAATCTCCGGTGGTTTATCTGTGTTTTCTCAAAAACATATTGTGAATCTGGTCGTGTGTGAAGCTCTGCCCGAATCTCCGCAGATTGTGTTTTCTCAAGGTATGCCTCCTCTTTCAAGTTGCTCTTTTTCTTCTCTAAGTGTGCTGATTTCGCTGATTGCAGCTTTATTCGAGTTCTTCTACTTCTTCTTCTTCTAACATTAAAAAATTGGTAAGATTTCATTATCTGTTATTTTTTCGTTTATATAATCAATGGAAAGATTATTGGGTTGGGCTTCCTGATATGATTGTTTAATTTTCTGATGTGTATTCAAGTTTGTAGCGTGTTGTCTGAAGAATTTTATTTCATTCCGAGCGCATACCAGTTTTGAAAAAGCTAATTATTTCATGAAATACAAACCAATAAAAGCATGTTTAGCAGCTTACGTATAACTTCCAAATTAGAGAATATTTGAGATGTATGGAAGTAAAGAAGAACTAGAGTAGCAATGGTTGCACAAGAAACAGAGATTCAAATGATTGAAGGTTACCTTTCCTCTCAGATTCAAAATCAAAGATCTGGTAGAAAGGATCCAATAGTGTGACCTGATCTTCTTCTTTGATCTGTCAAAAGTGACAGTTTATAATCTTATAATGTGAGAATATAAGGTCTTATAATATGAAAATCTAAGGGGAAACTGAGCAAATGAACATCAGCAAGTGACTCAAACCAGAATTCTCTTTACTCACTGCACACTAATACACTCTTCTTTTTGGTACATACACTAATCTACTCTCTGCTCTCTCACAAACAAGAAGAAATTTATTTCATTCCGAGCGCATACCAATTGTATTCAGTGAGGGATTTTGCGAGCCAAAACAGGGACTAGCGTTGTTACTCCTATTGCAATTTTGATTTTATATCTCCCAATATTGTATTCACTGTAATATTAATTAACAACCACTGAACTATAATCTGCAATAACATCTAGTTCAATTATTATATGCATGTACTATTTTATTTGTTAGGAAAAAAAATAATCAGTGAGATCATAGTCATTCCTTTTATTGACTTTGATCGTCGAACCTATTTTTGAGTAGAGACGTTTGACGATAATACAACAGATGAACTTCTTACACAGTACCTCCGAACTAAAAAACCAGCAGACATATTGGTGTATGTATTTTACATATGAAAAAAGTTTTTATTTTTCTCTGTTCTTTCTTGATCATCCATAACTATAAGGAGAAGTTAGTTTATGAGTCAAGCAATGTCAAACATACAACTAATAGTGTATTCACCTATATTTTCTTTTATATAACTAAGCAATAGGATATGGGTGTTTGTTTGTAAGAAAAAAAAATAGCAGGAAACATGAATCATGATACATGTTAAGAACTTAGAGAAATTCATGAGCTCACACTAACTAGCAAGAAGCAGTCTTTTAGTCGCGCGCGACTATTTTGGATGATCTTGTATCGTAAAGTATACTATTTATATTTTTCGTTGGTGTAAGTACTTATTTCGACCCCGGAGCAGGCTAGAAGGAACCATGTATGCATGTTTTTGGAACCAGCATCTTTAATACAAGTTAATTTATAATCTATTATTTATCTTAGTGTCATCTGATTGTATATTACAATGTACTAACTGAAAACAAAGGATCCGAGTCGACTAGAAAGTGCGACCTTAGAGTAGAACCAGTTGTGTTTATTTGATCGTAACAAGTAGTATGAATCGTAGTATTTTTCTTATCTTTTATCTTTATTTAATTTAATTTTTATTTACTCTCCAAGGTTATGGCACCTAGTAAGCAATGAATGCAACTTGTTGATAATCGGCTCGATGAAGCCTACTTAATCGGAGTGCAAAATTTTTGGATTATGCTTTTCAGAAAATGGGAGAAGAATATGAAATACGATGTCCATGTGTCAAATGTTGTAATACAACTTTAGGAACTCGTTAGACAGTTGAGACACATTTGAAAGTATATGAAATAATTCAAAATTATACGTTTTGGTATCATCACGAGGAAAATTTAGGTGACCCACTGTCAGAATCGGAAGATGAAGATGGTGATAAACTAGAAGAATATGAAAGTGAAGATGAAGTACAAGAACCGTTGAGAGATCTATCTCCTAATATTGATGGAAGAACTGTGCACACTAACTGTGATGATTTAATTGAGGAGACACCAAATAATGAAGCAAAAAGATTTTATAGGCTATTGAAGGATTTCGAGCAGCCATTGTACCAAAATTCAAAAGCTTCAAAGCTTTCCTCTTTGATTAAATTGTTTCACATCAAAAGTATGGGTCGCCGGTGTAACGAGCCATTTACAATGTTATTGAAATGTTAAAAGAGGAGTTGCTACCTGATGGCGCCAATTTGCCAAAATCATATTATGAGGCAAAGAAGATAATTCAAGACCTTGGCCTTTCCTACAACAAAATTAATGTTTGTACTAATGATTGCATGTTATACTAGAAGGAGGATAACTTACTTGATTCTTGCAAAGTTTGTGGTGCATTTAGATGGAAAATAGATAGACATAGCAAGGAAACAAGGAATAAAAAAGGTAAGAAAATAGCATCAAAGACTTTACGCTATTTTCCATTAAAGCGTAGGCTTCAGAGGTTATTTATGTCTACAAAAATATCTAGTTTAATGACATGGCATACGGATAAAAGAGTTAATGATGGAATAATGAGGCACCCAGCTGATCCAATGGCGTGGAAGTCGTTTGATGAACTTCATCCTTCATTTGCGGCTGAGCCTCGTAATGTCCGACTTGGACTTGCTAGTGATGAATTTCAGCCATTTCGGAATTCAAAAACCTCATATTGCATTTGGCCTGTGGTTCTTATTCCTTATAATTTACCACCTTAGTTGTGTATGAAACAAGAAAATTTTATTTTGTCAATGCTTATTCCAGGTCCAAATAGTCCAGAAGATGCAATTGATACATATCTTCAACCTTTAATAGACGAATTGAAGGAGTTGTGGGAAGTTGGCATTGAGACCTTTGATGCATCATCTAAACAAAATTTTAAGCTGCATGCTTCTTTGTTATGGACCATCAATGACTTTCCAGCCTATAAAAATTTATCCGGATGGAGTACAAAAGGAAAATTGACATGCCCATGTTGCAATAAAGACATCTCCTCAATTCAATTGGCTAATAGTAAGAAGCAATGCTTTATGGGTCATCGACGCTACCTTCCTCTTAGCCACAAATGGAGGAATGACAAGGATTCATTTGATGGTACAAAAGAGAAAAGACTCCCACCAAATATGCATTCTGGTAGTGAGATACTTAATCAAGTGCAAGATCTTGAAGGAATATAATTAATAAAGGATCCAAAGAAAAAGAAGAAGATATCACATGAAAATTGCAATTAACAAAGGATCCAAAGAAAAAGAAGAAAATTCACATGAAAATCGAAAGGATAATTGGAACAAAAAAGTATTTTTTTTAACTTCCATATTGGAAGTCCCTCTTGTTGCGACATAATTTGGATGTTATGCATATTGAAAAAAATATATGTGATAATATTATTGGAACAATCATGAATGTCAAAGAAAAGACCAAGGATACAATTAAAACTTGATTAGACTTGCAAGACATGAATATTAGGCCGAAATTGCATCCCATCCAAAGAGGGGAGAAAGTTGAAGTTCCAACTGCATGCTACACACTGCCTCCCGAAAGTAAGCACAAATTATGCCAATTCCTAAAGAATTTAAAGGTTCCTGATGGGTTTTCATCTAATATTTCTCAATGTGTGAACCTAAAAGATCACAAGATATCTGGGTTGAAAAGTCATGATTGCCATATTCTTCTGCAACATATACTCCCCCTTGCACTTCGTGGTATGTTGTCCAAAGAAGTATGTGAACCGCTTATTGAGTATCTTTATTCTTTAATGTGCTTGAATCAAAGGAGTTACAGATTGATGACTTAAAACAAATTGAAGCGCAAATTCCCATAATGCTTTCCAAGTTAGAAAAGGTCTTCCCTCCATTTTTCTATGTCATGGACCACTTGCCTATTCATTTGGCTAGTGAAGCTAAGATTGCTGGACCTATTCATTATCGGTGGATGTATCATATGAAACGATGGTTATATTTTTTGAAATCTCTGATTGATAATAGGGCATGTCCAGAAGGCTCTATTGCAGAGGGCTACATTGCAAATGAATGTATGACCTTATGTTCACGGTATTTGCATACGATTGACACAAAATTTAATCGACCTGAACTAAATTATGACGGGGGTTTAAAAAAATCTAATGGAGGTTAATCTATGTTTTATCAACCTGGAACTACTCTAGGAGCTAAAGAACAATGTGAGCTTGAAGCAAATAAATTGGAATTAGCATTGAGAAATCAAGTCGCACAACAGGAAAGAATAGATGTGAAGTTTCTCCTAACTCTATAGCCTTGGAGGGATAAATACAGACGTCTCCGTACCAATCCTTCAGACTCTACTAAGCTTGTCCGTGAATTGGGAGACCTAAGCAACCTTGATACCAACTTGTCACGATCCGGTTTTTCCACCCCCGAGAGTCGTGATGGCACCTACTCATGAAAGCTAGGCAAGCTGAGTATTATAGATTCATTAACCTTTTTGCTTAGCCTTTTTAACAGTTTAATATAATAGATGATCAACAACGGAATAATTATAATAAACAGAAATGCGGAAGACGAAAACTAATAGTTTAACCATATACTAGTGCATAATCCAACATACAACTCTACCCAGAATTTGGTGTTATAATGTCACGGACTATCTACGAACACTACAAACAGTGGTCTGAAAGATAAATACAAAGCTGTCTCTGAAAGATAGAAGGAGACACCATGGCCTGCAGACGCCTGCAGGACTACATCGGGTCTCCACCACTGGACTGAAGGCAACAACCTTACTGTGGTCCAAAAGCTGCAGCACCGGGATCTGCACACAGTGCAGAGTGTAGTATCAGCACAACCGACCACATGTGTTGGTAAATGCCTAGTCTAACCTCGATAAAGTAGTGACGAAGCTAGGACAAGACTACCAAATAAACCTGTGCAGTTATATCATATACAACAAGTAATAATGACAAAAACTAGCAGTTAAAGACGGGAAGGGTAAACATGCTCGGGGAAATATCATGTACAAACCGAAATTCAATAAAGAAACATAGAGAACACCAAAATAAAACTATAAGCAAAAATAAGAAAAACAAAGACATGTGCACGACATCACCCATCGTGCTTTTACTCTCATCCTCACCATAAGAATCAATATAATCGGCACGGCATCACCCTTCGTGGATTTATCTCACATGATCATGGCACAACATTATCCTTCTTGCATTATCACTCATATCATGGCACGGCATCACCCTTCGTGCTTTTACATTTACAATATCGGCACGACATCATCCTTCGTGAACGACATCACCCTTCGTGCTTTTACACTCTTCCTTACCCAAACAACAATCACAAAGCAATACGGGCGAGGGAATCAATAAAATCACAATAGAAATCCGGCAATGGAACAATAGTATATCAATAATATCCCGGCAAGAAAAATAATATCATGAGTAATAGCATCCCGACAAGGGAGATAATTTCAAAAACAATAACATCCCGGCAAGAGAGATAGTATCATAAACCCCTTCTCTTTTCCACAAATTACTTCACAACTCAATTCTCAACTTGAGCCAATGCTCTACAATGTTCAATTACCAAGAATACTTCCATAAGCCTTGTTCAACATTAGAAATCATCATATTAAGCATGGACAATACAAAATGGAGTCACATCAATCATAGTATAAGACTCACGGGCATGCTTGACACCGACGTATAGATACTCGTCACCTCACCTATATGTCATACTCAACAATTAACACATAGCAAATACGACACAACTCCTAATCCCTCAAGTTAAGGTTAGACCAAACACTTACCTCAAAGCCACGAACACAATTCAAGCCTTAACTACCGCTTTACCTCTTGATTCCACCACCAATTCGCTTGTATCTAGCCACAATTTACTTAACGATATCAACAAATGCTAAATGAATCAATTCTAATGCATGAATATAGATTTTCCCAAAAAGTCAAAAATTGACCCCGGGCCCACATGGTCAAAATTCGAGGTTCGAACCAAAACCCGATCACCCATTCACCCACAAACCCAAATATATAACTTGTTTTAAAATCGGAACTCAAATCGAGGTCCAATTCCCCAAAAATTGAAAATCCTAAGTTCTACCCAACATCACCCAATTCCCCCATGAAAACCCTTGATTTTGAATTAAAATCATGTGAAAAGATGTTATAGATTAAAAAAATGAGTTGGAAATGACTTACTAATGATTTGGAAAAGTTGATATCTTTGAAAAATTACCCAAGATGTTTTTAGGGTTTGAAGAGTTGTAAAAATGAATGAAATCCCGTCAAAATCCAAATTAACTGGTCTCAGATTTTTTAATTGCGACCCGGGTTCGCAATTGCGAACCCCTTTAGAACCTGTTGTCTTCGTATTTGCGACACAACCTTTTCGCATTTGCGATAAAAGGGTCGCATTTGCGACCAAGGCCTGCCCAGGCTAGGTTCGCATTTGCGACGCCTGTGTCGCAATTTCCATGCTTGAGGACTTCGCAATTGGGAAGCCTGATCTTGCAATTGCAAGATCAGAGGATAGGGCAAAAATACCAGATACCAGTAACTTTTCCTAAGTCCAATATCACTTCGTGGCCTATCCAAAACTCACCCGAGCACTCGGGGCTCAAAACCAAACATGCACACAAGTCCAAAAATATTATACGGACTTGCTCGTACAATCAAATCATCAAAATAGTATTAACAACTATGAATTAAACCTCAAATTCATGAAATCACTCAAGAACATTGAAATTACTATTTTCTCAAATAAAGGTCCAATTTACACCAAACGAACTCCGATTCTTACCAAACTTCACAGATTCAACTTAATTATTATTTCAAACTTGTATCGGGCTCCGGAACCAAGATACGGGCCCGATAACATTAAGAAGTTACATCAATTCACTTCTAAAAGCCTTTATATTTTTCAGAAAATAATTTTTTTAAAAATTCATTTCTCGGGCTTGAGACCTCGGAATTCGATTCCGAGCATTCGCCCAAGTCCCATATTTTACTACAGACCCTACAAGACCGTCGAATCACGGGTCCGAGTTCGTTTACCAAGAATGTTGACCAAAGTCAACTTTAATCAATTTTAAAGGTCATTTTCCTATTTTTTTCTTAGATTTCACATAAAAGCTTTCCGAAAACGTGCCCCGACTGCGCACGCAAATCGTGGTAAGACAAAAAGATTTTTAAGGCCTCAGAACACAAAATTTACTTTCAAAACGAGTGATGACCTTGGGTCATCACAACAACATTGAAAGTGCATGCTTCTTGTTGTAGTTTCAGGGGTATGAGATTACTTAGTATGAAACATCATGCAAATTGTCTTACAAAAGTGTCGTTGAGCTGTCTGAGGATATTATAGTCGATATATTAATTACACAGTTTGCCTTCTAAATCTCTGGTAAGGTTTATTTGTGTATGTAAGCTAGCTAGTGATGCATTGCTGATATATCTATCTTTAGGTTATAGTTGTCTATCTCAATCTCAACAATAAAGTCCTTGATCGCCCCTACATCATAGGTTTCTTCTGTCAAGCTAGAAATTAGCCTAGTGATGTTGTTGTCTGTTCATAATGGTTGGAATCTTGAATGGTAAATCTCGAATTGTCATACCGGGATTTATCGAACCAAAGTAAGATTAACCATTCCAAAGCTTTTCTAATTAATTTTTCTTATATTCTTGTAGCCTTGTTGATGTTGCTGGATAACACCTAGTGAATTTAGAATACTTTTGGGGTAAGCGATTTAACTATTGCTCATTTAAAATTATATATGTTATTTTACCAATAGTTATTTATTATTTTTTCAATATTTTGTACTTACAGGTTTTGAAGATTGAAGCTACAAGTCAAGATGCAAGTTTAGAAGATGCATAAACTCATTATTATTTTGCTAAAAATGTTATGCAAAATTTGATATCATAGTCTAGCTCAAGATGATAGCTAAGTTTTTTAGTTGAGGTGTTGAGAAAACAGAGAAAGTAACATCTTCATGAGATTTGAACTTGATATCTTGTCTTTTTATATCTAGATTTTTCAATGACAATTTGATATTTATTGATAAAAATTATTTTTTGTGGCATTGAGCTTTTAGGACTACTCATGGTTATTAAGAGATCATGAATACGATCGCTAAATTACAAAATTATTTTAAATAGGGACGTCGTCCCTAAAAATAATCGAGTACCAGTTAAAGGTTCGTCGCGAAAATGGTAACGATGGGAATGACGACCAGATTTTTGTTCGTCTCTAAAAAATAATTTAGGACAAGTTACAGTTGGTCGCTAAAATGATTTAACGATGGGAATATATATATTTTTCATCGTCTATTAGGGACGAGAAACGTAATCTCTAAAAGTTATTCACGACCAGGTTTTTTGTCCGTCTCTAAAAGATAATTTAGGACCAGTTACACTTGGTCGCTACAAAGATTTCACGACGGGAATATATATTTCTTTCAACGTCTATTAGGGACGAGAAATGTAGTCTTTAAAAGTATTTCACGGCCAAATTTTTTGTCCGTCTCTAAAGTGATTTAGTCCGTCTCTAAAGTGATTTAACAACCAGGTATTAAGACCCGTCGTTATTGACATTTAGAGTCGGAGGCTATTACGACGGGTTACGACTAGCCTTTTCCCTTCGTAATTTACCTTTTTAGGACCAGATTTCAACTTTTAGGGACCAAAATTCCTTTCCTTAAAGGCCATTTTTCTTGTACTGTTCTTAGTATTTCGAATCCTCTTATCAAAAATACCGGCTCCACCACCATAGTAATACTATTTATCCCAAATTCCGATGTCAACAGTTTGGTAATCCGATAATATTTAGTGTCACTCCAAATATAGCCTTAGTTGATATTTATCCCAAATTCCGATGTCAACAGTTTGGTAATCCGATAATATTTCGTGTCACTCCAAATATAGCCTTAGTTGATATTTTAGAAGTCTCTAAATGGATTTCCTGTAAAAGGGTTTGTAGATTAATTATCTCTTTAATTTACCAGTTTCAAGACATGATTGGGACCAAATGTTTGACGTAGTATCGAGGTATAGTTTGGATTTATAATATTATGAATGTAGATATTAGTATAATTTCTACATCCAAAAAAGTTACCACCTTATTTTTGCCTATCACTCTTATATATGTTTAACTTATCATTTTCAAAAAGTTCAAACGTTTACATTAAATTATTAGTCCATACACCTTGTATGGAACAGATCACCTAAAAGGTTAAAAACTATCACCAAAACAAAGACGTACGGAAAGAAAAGAGATTATTAATTGCATCTTTTCATAAGAAGTTGACATCTGTACAAGTTTTCTATATGATCTGTTAAATGTGCCATGCAAGCCAAAAAAGTGCATGTTCAGAGGCGACAGACCCAGCCAATTAGTAAAAGATTTGTAATGTCTGATTATTAATTTTTAAATATGTCTGATTATTAGTTGGTGATTAAAGATATTTATAGTTTGGCAATTCATCACCACTCTCTGTTACCCAGCAAGTGCTAAGAGATCTCACCAAATCATGTTATGTAAATAGGTATGACAAGTGGCAAATTGTTAATCGCAGCATCATTCTGATAAGAATATATCCTCTATCTTTTACAGTATTTATTTATTTATTTATTTTGGGTGGGGGTTAGAGTTCTCTGTTTTTCAAGAAATGCATGATAGTAAAACAAATGATACTATATTGTGCCTAAAGCAGTACTGCTGTCTAGTTTTTGTATTGTACCTTTATAAATATATTTCAATGAAAAAAAAAAAGATTAATGCCTTATAATGAATTAAATCTATCATTCTTATTTTCGTTTCTAATTTCTCAAAAAAAAATTCAAGTAAGAAAATTCCCAGGTAAATTCTCAAAAAATCTATCCCTAACTAAATACGGAGCAACAACATCCCCAAGTAATTCTACAACTAAAAGAACCACCAAGTAAATCCCCAAAAAAATTCTTAGCTAAATGCACAGCAACAATAGTCTGAGGTAATTCCCTAAATAAGCAAATCCTAAGTAAATCCCCAAGAAAATATTCGCAACTGAATTCACATGTAGAGTTACTTTGGGATTTTCCTACATATTAGGATTTTTTTTTTTATTTTCATTATCTGTTTACCTGCGAATTTTCTTACGAAATTGTACTTGCCGATTAGTTTTCCCAGGTAATATTTTGACGCATAATGGCGCCAAAGTTTCCTACGGATTATCTTAGGAAACTGTTTTTCGCAAGTAAAATATTTTACATTTAGGAATTTTCATATTTTCCATGAAAACCCGTAGGTATTATCTACGAATAAAATCCCCAGGTAAAATTCTCATGTAATTAGCACTTTTTTTGTAGTGTTTACTATCCAAGTTTATAATATATATATATATATATATATATATATATATATATATATATATATATAAAATAAATACTACTAAATTTTAAAAATTATGCATATTTTATTTTTCTTATTACTGTAGATCTTATAGTCCCTAAAAGATAGTCCAAGCCCCATGAAAGAATAATTGAAGAAAGCCCAGGGAAAACACTGAGCAAGTTATCGGATCTGGAGCAACATGTCACCTAGTATGTATCTAGTGAGCATGTACGCAGGGGCGGATGCAATGTACTACCTGCGGGTTCAACTGAATCCATAACTTTTAACGCGGAGTAAAAATTTATTTGTAAAAATTCATTAAAATTATAAAAATAGTGGATATAAACCCATAACTTTAAAAATATAATGGGTTCAATGTTAAAAATATTAAAATTGAATCCATAAGATTTAAATCCTGGATCCGACTCTACATGTACGTATAATTTTTCCTATTTATATGGTTGCTAATATCGTATTATCTTCTTGTTTTTGCACTTATCCCTTCTTATTTCTCCCTTTTCACTTTCTCATTCATCTTATCTTAAAAAAATGGATGAATCGCCATGCACAAATTGAAGTATAAACCCTCGCAACATGATTGACCATAGAATAGATCTTTAAATGAGGACAAACTAGTATTACTAGTTAATTAAAGGGAAATTTGTGGAACAATCTACTACAATATGGCTAGTTCATGTGTCCAAATAGTATAGCTTGTGTCCCAATTTTATTGGCTCACATCTCTATAAGCCAAATGTGCCACTTAATTACAAATATCTCTCCCTGTTCTACTTAGTCACGTACCAATGTTCCAAATATGGAACGTCTTTGTCCAAGTAAATGACGACCAACAGTTAGAGTTGGTCTATTCTGATCTTACGTTTTCCTTAATTTAGAAATTTTATAATATATGATCTCTAACCCTAAAAAGCTAACCTCATACCAACTTTTGTCCTTTTCCATATGGCACTATCAATCATGTTATGCATAACAACACCATTAATATAACTGAGGCTATCCTTTCAACCTATTTCTAGCATGTTGGCTAAAGCTTCAGGAAGCTAACAGCCTTCTTTTTATATTTAAATATGCGCTTCTTTGACCAATGTTTTTTTTTTTTTAAAACAAAGAAGTGTTTTTGCATAAAGTATTTTTCAGAAGCTAAAAAAGTATAATTTCCATCCAAAAGCACTTTAGAAATTTTGGCCAAGCACAAATTACCATTATAATTGAATTGATTAGCCAAACACAAAATGCTACTCTCCAAAAGTACTTCTAACAAAAATCACTTGTCAAAATAAACAGATTCTGAAAGCTATCTTATTTGATTTTTAATTTTGTTATGGAATTTTAATCCAAGTGAATCAAGAGAATGACAAATATGAATCCAATAATTTTGGCTTAGACTATGTATTAAAAATTTAATTAAAAAGTGCAAAAGATATAATTTGAACCCAGTAAATTGGATGCAGGGTAAAATTTGAAATCTGAATTCATAAAGTTTAAATCTTAGATTCGCATATGAATGTCAAAGAGGCCAAAGGTTCAAAATTATAAGTGTTTTAAGAATATAAAATGACTTCATTACTCCCATATTTTCTTTCAGGGTGATCAGAAGACGTGAATAGGATAATCAGAAGAAACATCAATATATACTAACACTTCTCTGATTCCAATTTACAATTTTTCTCATGTATATTAGCCATGCATGTGGGCAATAAGGGAAACAAGAAAGATACAGAAAGAACCACTTAGGACAACAAATCCTATGTTGCTGCCTGCTAAACCTGCGAGCTCAGCCAACTGCAATATCAAGCAATATTTCTTGTGTTTGTCGTTGTAATCTGATATATAATTCCAACCAATATTTTCATGTCTGTTATAAACTGTGTTCAACTTCTCCTTCTTCCTTAGTTGCTCTATTCTCTGCCGTAGAGTATTTAAATGTGAATCAACATTAATATTGGCGGAGTTCCCTGCAATAGTTTAGAAGACAAGGACCAAATTATACCCCTCTTTCCCATGTTTCTAAACTTATGGTCTTAAATATGTCATAACATTTACTCTTTCCGTTTCAAACTAGATGAGCTACATTTCATTTTAGTTTGTTCTAAAATAAATGACACATTTCTAAATTCGAAAATAATTCAACTTTAAACTCTTCCTTTTATTCAATTTACCCGTAATGAGAAAGCTTTAATAACCGCACAAATGTCATGACCTCACAAAGCTTTTACCCTTTAAGCTTTTAAGAAAACCACAAATTTCAAATGTTTTTTTTTATTCTTCTTAAACTCTGTGTCGAGTCAAACTACCTCATCTAAATTGAAACTGAGGGAGTATATGATATAAAAGTTGTTCGTTGAGAGTAAAATGAGAAATTTAAATTTGAATTATTTTTAAAAATAAAAATATGTTATTTTTTTAACTGGTTAACAAGGAAACAATGTTATATAAACTGGAAGGGGATGGATCAATTAAGTAAAATCTTGGACTTCCTCGTGGAACTCCTTTAAACAAAGTATTAGAAGCTGATTTATATTTGATGTAAATGTAAACAAAAATAAAATGAAGGAATTACCTTCACTATGGAAGCTGCGAGACATGATTATACGATAGTTCTGTACTTTAGGCATACGCAGTTTGCTTGAGCAACAAAAGAGAGGGGGAAGGGGAACGGCAGCCATATTTCAAAGAAAACACTGATTGAATAAATATTCGTCAAGAATATGGTAGCACTCATATATAGAGCACCCTGGGGCATAACACACTATTTGTGTATATTAAATTCCAACATATCTGAACATGTTTAGTAACAGCTGCAGGCTGCAGCTATGTGTCAAACTAGTGTAAAGAGATCTTTTTTTTAATTAAAAAAAAAAAGAAGGAAAACCAAATTTTAAGTGGTAGCTAATTGAGAATCTTAATTATGTCCAAATTGGAACTTTCAATATGTAGTCAAACTAGTAATGGTGACTCTACCATTCAAGTCTTTGCTTTCCCAAAAATCAAAGGCTCCAAGATTAAAAATATATGTTCACTCCATTCTCATAATTGGCGGGATAAGGTTCTACACGTTTATTTAAAGCTTGAATAAGAAGAGTACTTTGACTAATTTAACCCTTAATAATTCTTTAATCTGTGTCTATTTACGTGCTCTAGAATAATTAATGCTTAGGGTAAAGCTGAAAAATAATTAATTAATACTTACATTTTCTAAAATGTAAGTATTTGGGAACAACTATGTTTAGTATTCATGACAACTAACAGTAAATGTAGGGAGTACTACAATTAATATAATTGTCATTAATAGAAGGTTCCAAATTTTTTTTCCGGATTTGGTTGAGATTATTCGGAAGAGTAAATAAATTGATCATGCCCAACTATGCCTTATAAAAAGGACTAAACAGTCGTTGCAAATATAATCTGGTTTACAAGTCCGGGGTCGAATCTCACAGAGAACTAAGACTTAGCTACAGTTATTCAATATCGCTAAGAAACACAAGTCCAAACAATTTCCTAATTATAAAGATTATAATATGTTTTTATCTAATTAACTAACAAATACTAGAAAGCAGTAAAACTATCAATTAACAAGGATAAAGATTGGAGACAAGATTAAAGAGGTCTTGAGTTATGATATCCCCTATTGTCGGAATCCTTTCCGCTAGGTTTTCTATAAATTTACCTAAGTCTTCTTTACTGATCATGAGCACTCTGACTGACGTAACTCTCTTCCGAGTAATTACCACAATTTACTAGATAATTCTCTCGAAGTACGCTAGCTGGCATTAAGTACGGCTCACTCGGATCGCACCAAGGATTCGTTATCCCTAATCTCACCTTTAAACCCTTCGTATTGATCCCTCATATACGTTGGGAGTGATGTTGTTTAACAACTACCTAAATATGCACTCTCTCCCGAGTAATACATACTAAATAGGTACAGTCGATTGAGAGCTCTTCAACCAACTACAATAATACCGTAGTTGAACAAATAGAGAAAATACTACAACAAATCTATATTAACGTAACAGGAAAATCGTCCTCCAATAAGTTCCATCAAAACCATAGATAATAAATTAGCTATTCATAATAGTATGCATAACTACAATACTAGAATTCATAACCAATAATGAAAATAGGAAGAAGGAAGTGAAAAACTCATAGAAGAATTCTCCGTCTTGCTCCTAGTGTGTTCTTGCCTCCTTAGGTCAAATCCCCTCTCAAATCTGTCCAATATCGATCTCTCATAAAAGTGGCATTTTTAGGTCTATTTATATGTGACGATCCGGCCGGTTGTCTTAAAAATTAACACCCCGATCCCCTATTAACTGCTTTCCCCAAGTTTATTTCTGCTATTTCGATTTGCCAGGATATTTGGTTTTGAGTTTCGGAGAGTTTTGGGATACTTAGTCTCTAAATGAGAGCTTAAGTGTTGGAAAGTTGACCGTAGTCGGAACAGTGTGAAGACAGCCTCAGAATGGAAATTCGATGGTTCCGTTAGCTCCGTTAGGTGATTTCGGGATTAGAAGCATGTTCGGATGGTGTTTTGGAGGTATGTAGCTAATTTAGGCTTGAAATGCCGAAAGTTGAATTTTTGAAGTTTCCGGTCGGATAGTGATATTTTGATCCGAGGGTCGGAATGTAATTAAGGAGGTTAGAGTAGCTCCGTAGTGTTGAATGTGACATGTGTGCAAAATTTCAGGTCATTCGGACGCGTTGTGATAAACTTTTTGATCGAAAGCGTATTTTGAGGAAATTTGGATTTCTTAGGCTTAAATCCTTGGTTAATTCGAGGTTTCGATGTTGTTTTAGGTGTTTTAAGGATTGGTACAAGTTTGAATAAGGTATTAGGTGATGTTTGTGCTTTTGGTTGAGGTCCCGGGGGCCTCGGGGTGATTTCGGATGGTTAACGAGAAATTGAGGAACATATTGCAGCTGCTGTATTTTTTTTGCTGCTTCTGGTATTTTCGCATCTGCGGTTTGGGGACCGCAGAAGCGGCGTAGAGACCGCAGAAGTGGAAATTGGGAATTCCTCAGGAACCGTAGATGCAGTGAAATCTTCGCAGAAGCGCAACCGCTCTTGCGGTTAGAGTTACGCAGATGCAGAATCTGGCATTTAAATGAAAGTCGCATATGCGACGTAGTTTCCGCAGAAGCGGGACCGCAGATGCGGTCCCAGGGCCGCAAATGCGGGAATCGCTGGGCAGAACATATAAATAGTTGCCTTTGCAATTTTGAGACATTCTTTCACCATTTTCATCCGGGTTTGAAGCTTTTGAGAGAGATTTTTGAGGAAAACAAAGGGGAATCACTTGGAGGTGACGTTCTTGACTTCATAACTCATTTTTATGTGATTAAAGACCTAATTAGTGGTGAGAAATTTGGGAAAAATGGGTAACTAGGGCTTGAGTTTAAGAGTCCTTTAAATGAGGATTTGAGTAGTCATTTGGACTCCGATTTTAGTGTTCTTGTTATGAATAGACTCATGAGAGTACAAGGTTTTTGAAAATATAAATTTCACCCGATTACGAGATGTGAGCCCGAGGGGCGTTTTGGTCATTTTGCATATTTTCGCGTATTAGCTTAGACTTTAATTGTAAAATCACTACTTGAAGTGTTATTTACATCATGCAATTGAATTGAATAGATTTGCCAATTGGAGTCGAGTACTCGTGGCAAAGACGTGGTGTCGGGCTGATTTTGAGCTGGTTCGAGGTAAGTGGCTTGTCTAACCTTGTGTGGGGGACCTCCCCCTTAGGATATGATATACATGATAATTGAAATGCCTTGTACGTGAGGTGACGAGTGCGTACTTGAGCTAATTGTTGAAAATCCGATTTTACTTTAAGTATTTCAACTGAGTTCCTTTTTCCTGCTTTATTCTACTTGCGAATTTAGTCTGTTGTTAGTTTAGAAAAGCATGTTTAGTTGACTTAATTGCCTATTTGCTTAAATTGCCTTAAGTCCATTATGTGAAGCATGTTAGGCTAGAATTGACTGTTTACTTTGTATGAAATTAGCATTTAATTTAGTATTCGTGTGTTGTTGCTGTGTGTTTTAATTTGGGACTACGGAACGACATCCCGGGAGATCCTCTATATGTATTTATGTTCTGGACTGAGGTGCGGGATACCAAGAGATCCCTGGCATGTATATTGAGAATACCGAGAGATCTTCGGGATATTAAGAGATCCCTGACATATATTGAGGATACCGAGAGATCCTCGGGATACCAAGAGATCCCTGTCATATATTGTGGATACCAAGAGATCCTCGGGATACCAAGTGATCCCTAGCATATATTGAGGAAGAGATCCTAGGGATACTAAGAGATCCCCGGTTATTATCCTTGTTGTGAGTGGTATTTCCTTGTAGTTTGCCTTTATCTCTGTTTTCGTTATTGTACTTTTATTAAACTGTAGATTCTTAATATAGATTCTCAATTTTACTGCTTATTTTATCCAGTCATTTTATTATTTATTAACCTCAGTAGGGCCCTGACCCTCCTCGTCACTACCCGACCGAGGTTAGGCTTGGCACTTACTGAGTACCGCTGTGGTGTACTCATGCCCTTTCTGCGCATGTTTTTCACGTGCAGATCTAGGTACCTCTACTCAGGCTTACCATTCTTGAGGCGAGGCGATTCTACGGGACTTCGAGGTATATATGCCGCGTCCGTAGGCTGAGGAGTCTCTTTCTATTCCTGCATTTTAGTATTTAGCCTTTCTGTACTTCTGTTTTATTAGACATTCCGGAGATTAGAGCTATGTAGTGTTTTTCTCAGCTTGTGGATCCGTGTGTTTTCGGGTTTTGGGATAGTGTATCAAATTTCGAGAAGTTATGTATATATGCCGAGCGGCATTTAAATATTGTTTTCTTCAGTTGTTTTCAGCTTTGGATTATTTACTCCGCAAGTTAGTTCATTTTCCTCATTTGTTAGGCTTACCTAGTCGTAGAGACTAGGTGGCGTCACAACAGTTCACGGAGGGCGAACTGGGGTCGTGAAAAGTTGGTATCAGAGCTCTAGGTTCATAAGAGTCACGGATCACAAGCCGGTTTATTAGAGTCTCGCTGATCGGTACGGAGATGTCTGTACTTATCTACGAGAGGCTATGTAACTGTTAGGAAAACTTCCACTTCATTTGATTTCCTTGTCATGCGATATTTTGACATCACAATTCTAAACTTCTGTCTTCTATTCTCTCAGAGATGGTGAGCACATGTGCTACTCGAGATGATCAGGCACCCGCGCCCCTTACTGCAACCTTTAGAGGCCGGGGTCGGGGTAAAGGCCGAGGACGTGTATGTGGTACAGCCAGAGCACCTGCGCGAGCTGCCGCTGAGGTACCACCAGTGGATCTAGTCGGAGTCCAAGCACTTGACATGCCCACTGCTACTACTACTCCAGCTCTTCAGGAGACACTGGCATAGTTTATGAGCATGTACACCACTTTGGCTCAGGCAGGGTTGCTTTCCCTTGCTGCAGCCACATCCCAGGTCGGGGGAGGAGCACAGACTCCCGCTGCCCGCACTCCTGAGCAACGAGTACATGTTAAGCAGGTCCCTGAGATTATTCTTGTACCGCCTACAGTGCCAGTTCATCCTGAGGACAGGGCAGCGGCTTCCGAGGATGAGCAGCTGAGGCTTGAGAGGTTCAAGAAGTACAAGCCTCCTGTATTTAGTGGTCTAGCATCGGAGGATGCTCTGGGATTTCTTGATGAGTGTTACAGCATTCTTCGTACCATGGGTATCTCAGGATCGAGCGGGGTTTCTTTCACTACCTTCCAGCTTTGAGGAGCCGCCTATGAGTGGTGGTGCACCTACGAGTTAGACAGTCTATATTAGGCTGCTTCACTGACTTAGGCTCAGTTTTTAGATATGTTCCTGAGGGAGTATGTTCCTCAGAGCCTCAGGGACGCATGGCGTGCAAAGTTTGAGCATTTGAGCTAGGGTGCTATGACTGTTTCAGGGTATGCTGTCCGTTACACCAGTTTTGCTACGCATGCACCAGCCTTTGTTTCTACTGTCCGCGAGAGGGTTCACCGGTTTATAGAGGGCCTTATTCCCAGCATCAGATCTAGCATGGCTCGTGAGTTGGAGATGGATATTTTTTATCAGCAAGTGGTGAGCATTGCTAGGAGGATTGAGGGTATGCATGCTAGGGAGAGAGAGGAGAGGGAGGCCAAGAGGTCTCGAGAGTCGAGCCATTATTCTAGTGCCCGTACCCCAACTGCAGGTTGTCATGGTAGGGGTTATATGAGTCGCCCTGTTTATTCAACTCTTCCAGCAGCCAGTAGTGCTCCAGCTCCTCCTAGGCCTCAGGAGCCTTATTATGCACCTCCGATTTCTAGCGCGCTTCCTGCGCGGGGTGCTTTTATAGGACAGTCCAGCAGACCTGGCCCTAGCCAATCACAGCCACCGCACCCTCCCAGGGCTTGTTTTGAGTGTGGTGACACATGCCACGTGGTGAGCGATTGCCTTAGACTTAGGAGGAGTGCACCTCCACAGGCTTCTCAGCCATAACGTGCCCCGTAGAGTCTTCAGGCTATAATTACAGCTCAAGTTGCTACTCCACCTGCTCAGCCAGCTAGAGGTGGAGGTCGGGGAGGTAGAGATCTCCCTCGAGGGGGAGGCCAGGCTAGATACTATGCCCTTCCTGCTCGTACCGAGGCTGTTTGCCTCCAATTCTGTTATCATAGGTATTGTCATGGTTTGTCATAGAGATGCATCGGTTCTATTCGATCCAGGCTCCACTTACTCTTATGTGTCTTCTTATTTTGCTCCGCATTTGGGTATGTCTCAGGATTCTTGGAGTTTCTCTATTTATGTTTCTACTCCTATGGGAGATTTACTTGTTGTGGACCACATTTATCAGTCGTGTTTGGTTACTCTTCGTGGTTTTGAGACTAGAGCCGATTTCTTATTACTCGGCATGGTAGATTTTGACATTATCTTGGGCAAGGACTGGTTGTCGCCCCATTATACTATTCTTGATTGTCACGCCAATACTGTGACGCTGGCTATGTTAGGTATACTGCATGTTGAGTGGAGGGGTACATTAGATCACACTCCCAGTAGAGTTATTTCTTTCCTTAAGGCTCAGTGCATGGTTGAGAAGGGGTGTGAGGCGTATTTAGCTTATGTGAGAGATGTCAGCATTGATACCCCTTCAGTTGATTTAGTCCCAGTAGTACGGGATTTTCCTGATGTGTTTCCAGCTGACCTTCCATGCATGCCGCCTGATAGAGATATTGATTTCAGCATTGATCTGTTGCTGGGCACTCAGCCCATTTCTATCCCTCCGTATCGTATGGCTCCTCCTAAGTTGAAGGAGTTGAAGGATCAGTTACAGGAATTGCTTGATAAGGGTTTTATTCGACCCAGTATTTCACCTTGGGGTGCTCCTGTCTTGTTTGTGAATAAAAAGGATGGTTTTATGCGTATGTGTATTGATTATTGCCAGTTGAACAGGGTTACAGTGAAGAACCGTTATCCTTTACCTCGTATTGATGATCTGTTTGACCAGCTTCAGGGAACATAGGTATTTTCTAAGATTGATTTGCGCTTAGGTTACCATCAATTGAAGATTCGGGAGCCAGATATCCCGACAACTGCTTTCCGGACTCGTTATGGTCATTACGAGTTCCTTGTCATGTCATTTGGGCTGACTAATGCCCCAACAACCTTTATGCATTTGATGCACAGTGTGTTCCGACCATATCTTGACTCGTTCGGCATTGTCTTTATTGATGATATTCTAGTGTATTCCCAGTGTTGGGAAGATCATGATCAGCACCTGAGGACTGTGCTTCAGACTTTGAGAGAGAAGAAGTTATATGCTAAGTTCTCAAAATGTGAGTTTTGGTTAGATTCAGTGGCATTCATAGGCCACGTGGTATCGAGTGAGGGTATTCAGGTGGATCTGAAGAAGAAAGAGGTCGTGCAGAGTTGGCCCAGATCATTCTCAGCTATAGAGATCCGCAGTTTCCTTGGTTTGGTAGGCTACTACCGTCATTTTGTGGAGGGGTTTTCATTGATTTCAGCCCCTATGACTAGGTTGACCCAGAAGGGTGCTCTATTTCAATGGACGGAGGAGTGTGAGGCTAGCTTCCAGAAGCTCAAGACAGCTTTGACTACAGCCCCAATTTTGATTTTACCTACAGGTTCGGGGTCTTATACGGTCTATTGTGATGCCTCGAGAATTGGCCTCAGAGAGGTGTTGATGCAGGACAGTAGGGTAATTGTCTACGCGTCCAGAGAGTTGAAGATTCATGAGAAGAACTACCCTGTTCACGACCTTGAGTTAGCTGCCATTGTTCATGCACTGAATATTTGGCGCCATTATTTATACGGGGTTCCCTATGAGATTTATACTGACCATCGGAGCTTACAACACTTGTTCAAACAAAAGGATCTAAATTTGCGCCAGAGGAGGTGGTTAGAGTTGCTGAAGGATTATGACATCATTATTTTGTATCACTCAGGCAAGGCCAATGTAATGGTTGATGCCTTGAGTCGGCGGGCGGAGAATTTGTCTTATTTACCAGCATGAGAGAGACCTATGGCGATAGATGTTCAGGTCTTAGCCAGCCAGTTTGTGAGATTGGATCTTTCGGAGCCCAGTCGGGTTCTAGCTTGCATGGTTTCTCGGTCTTCTTTATTTGATTGTATCAGAGAGCGACAGTATGATGACCCTCATTTGCTTGTCCTCAAGGACAAGGTTCAGCACGGTGATGCCAGAGATGTGACTATTGGTGATGATGAGGTAATGAGGATGTAGGGTTGGATTTGTGTACCTATTGTTGATGGCTTCGAGAGTTGATTTTGGAGGAGGTCATAGCTCGCGGTATTCCATCCATCCGGGTGCCGCGAAGATGTTTCAGGATTTGAGGCAGCATTATTGGTGGAGGCAGATGAAGAAAGATATAGTCGGGTTCGTAGCTCGGTGTCTCAACTGTCAATAGGTGAAGTATGAGCACCAGAGACTGGGCAGGTTGCTTCAGCAAATAGAGATTCCGGAGTGGAAGTGGGAGCGGATCACCATGGACTTTATTGTTGGACTCCCACGGACTTTGAAGAAGTTTGATGCTATTTGGGTGATTGTAGATCGACTGACCAAGTATGCTCATTTCATTCCTATGTGTACTACTTATTCTTCGGAGTAGTTAGCGGAGATTTACATCCGGGAGATAGTTCATCTGCATGGTATTCCAGTTTCCATTATTTCAGATAGAGGCACTCAGTTCATATCACGGTTTTGGAGGGCCGTTCAACGTGAGTTGGGTACTCGGGTAGACTTGAGTACATCATTTCACCCTCAGACGGACGGACAGTCCGAGCGCACTATTCAGATTCTTGAGGATATGCTCCGTGCATGTGTGATTGAGTTTGGAGGGTCTTGGGATCAGTTCTTTCCATTGGCAGAGTTTGCTTACAACAGCAGTTATCAGTCCAGCATTCAGATGGTGTCGTATGAGGCCTTATGTGGTAGGCAGTGTAGATCTTTGGTAGGTTTACTTGGTGAGGCTAGATTATTGGGCACAGATTTGGTTCAGGATGCTTTGGAGAAGGTTAAAATGATTCAGGATAGAGACCGGACAGCCCAGTCCAAACAGAAGAGTTACGCGAACCGGAAGGTTCGTGATGTTTCCTATATGGTTGGAGAGCGGGTTCTACTTCAGGTTTCGCCTATGAAGGGCAGTATGATATTTCAGAAGAAAGGGAAGTTGAGTCCGAGGTTTATTGGCCCTTTTGAGATATTGAAAAGTGTTGGGGAGGTTGCTTATGAGCTTGCCTTACCTCCTAGCTTGGCAGGAGTTCATTCGGTATTTTATGTTTCGATGCTCCGGAGGTATCACGGTGATCCGTCGCACATGTTGGATTTCAGTCCAGTCCAATTGGACAAGGATCTATCTTATGTTGAGGAGCCAGTGGCAATATTGGATAGGCAGGTCAGAAAGTTGAGGTCAAAGAACATTGCATCAGTGAAGGTTCAGTGGCGGGGTCAGCCAGTCGAGGAGGCGACCTGGGAGACCAAACAGGATATGTGTAACCATTACCCACATCTTTTCACTACTTCAGGTATGTCTCTATGCTCGTTCGAGGACGAATGAATGTTTAAGTGTAGGAGGATGTGACGACCCGGCTGGTCGTATTTAGAATTAACACCCTGATCCCCTATTGACGGCTTTCTCCAAGTTTATTTTTGCTATTTCGATTTGCCGGGATGTTCAGTTTTGAGTTTTGGAGAGTTTTGGGACACTTAGTCCCTAAATGAGAGCTTAAGCATTGGAAAGTTGACCGTAGTCGGAATAGTGTGAAGACGGCCTCAGAAGGGAAATCTGATGGTTCTGTTAGCTCCGTTGGGTGATTTCGGGGTTAGGAGCGTGTTCGGATTGTGTTTTGGAGGTCCGTAGCTAATTTAGGCTTGAAATGTCGAAAGTTAAATTTTTGAAATTTCCGGTCTGATAGTGAGATTTTGATCCGAGGGTCGGAATAGAATTCCGGAGGTTGGAGTAGCTATGTAGTGTTGAATGTGACGTGTGCAGTTGCTATATTTTTTAGCAACTGAGAAACATGTTGCAGTTGCTATATTTTTTAGCTGCTTATGGTATTTTCGCATCTACGGTTTGGGGACCGCAGATGCGAAGCCGAAGAAGCGGCGTAGATACCGCAGAAGCGAAAATTGGGAATTCCTCAGGAATCGTAGATGCGGTGAAATCTTCGCAGAAGCGCAACCGCTCCTGCGGTTAGAGTTCCGTAGATGCGGAATCTGGCATTTAAATGAAAGTCGCAGATGCGACGTAGTTTCTAGAAGCGGGAACGCAGATGCAGTCCCAAGGCCGCAAATGCGGGAATCACTGGGCAGAACATATAAATAGTTGCCTTTGCGATTTTGAGATATTTTTCACCATTTTCATCCGGGTTTTAAGCTTTTGAGAGAGATTTTTGAGGAAAACAAAGGGGAATCACTTGAAGGTAACGACCTTGACTTCATAACTAATTTTTATGTGATTAAAGACCTAATTAGTGGTGAGAAATTTGGGAAAAATGGGTAATTAGGGCTTGAGTTTAAGAGGCCTTTAAATGAGTATTTGAGGGGTTATTTGGACTCCGATTTCAGTGTTCTTATTATAAATAAACTCGTGAGAGTATGAGGTTTCTGAAAATGTAAATTTCACCCGATTCCGAGACATGGGCCCAAGGGGTGTTTTGGTCATTTTACATAATTTTGCGTATTAGCTTAGACTTTAATTGTAGAATTAGTGCTTGAAGTGTTATATACATCATGCAATTGAATTAATTATATTTGGGTCATTTGGAGTCGAGTACTCATGGCAAAGACATGGTGTCAGGCTGATTTTGTGCTGGTTTGAGGTAAGTGACTTATCTAACCTTGTGTGAGGGACCTCTCTCTTAGGATATGATATACATGATAATTGAAATGCTTTGTACGTGAGGTGACAAGCGCGTACTTGAGCTAAATATTGAAAATCTAGTTTTACTTTAAGTATTCAACTGAGTTCCTTTTTCCTGCTTTATTCTACTTACGAATTTAGCCTGTTGTTAGTTTAGAAAAGTATGTTTAGTTGACTTAATTGCCTATTTGCTTAAATTGCCTTAATTTCATTATGTGAAGCATGTTAGGCTAGAATTGACTGTTTACTTAGTACGAAATTAGCATTTAATTTAGTATTCTTGTGTTGCTGTTGTGTGTTTTAATTTGGGACTACGAGACGGCATCCCGGGGGATCCCCTGTATGTATTTATGATCTGGACTGAGGTGTGAGATACCAAGAGATCCCTGGCATGTATATTGAGGATACCAAGAGATCCTCGGGATACTAAGAGATCCCTGGCATATATTGAGGATACCGAGAGATCCTCGGGATACCAAGAGATCCCTATCATATATTGAGGATACCAAGAGATCCTCGGGATACCAAGAGATCCCTAGCATATGTTAAGGATACCAAGAGATCCTGGGGATGCTAAGAGATCCCCGGTTATTATCCTTGTTGTGAGTGGTATTTCCTTGTAGTTTGCCTTTATCTCTGTTTCCGTTATTGTACTCTTATTATACTGTAGATTCTTAATATAGATTCTCAGTTTTACTGCTTATTTTATCCTGTCATTTTATTATTTATTAACTTCAGTAGGGCCCTGACCTTCCTCGTCACTACCCGACCGAGGTTAGGCTTGGCACTTACTGAGTACCGCTGTGGTGTACTCATGCCCTTTCTGCGCATGTTTTTCACGTGCAGATCCAGGTACCTCTACTCAGGCTTACCAATCTTGAGGCTAGGCGATTCTACGGGACTTCAAGGTATATCTGCCGCGTCCGCAGACCAAGGAGTCTCTTTCTATTCCTGCATTTTAGTATTTAGCCCTTCTGTACTTCTATTTTATTAGACATTCAGGAGATTAGAGCTATGTAGTATTTTTCTCAGCTTGTGTATCCGTGGGTTTCCGGGTTTTGGGATAGTGTATCAGATTTTGAAAAGTTATGTATATATGCCGAGCGGCATTTAAATATTGTTTCCTTCAGTTTTCAGCTTTGGATTATTTATTCCGCAAGTTAGTTCATTTTCCGCATTTATTAGGCTTACCTAGTTGTAGAGACTAGGTGCTGTCACGACAGTTCACAGAGGGCGAACTGGGGTCGTGACAAGTTGGTATCAGAGCTCTAGGTTCATAGGAGTCACGGATCACAAGCCGGTTTATTAGAGTCTTGCTGATCGATACGGAAATGTCTGTACTTATCTACGAGAGGCTATGTAACTGTTAGGAAAACTTCCACTTCATTTGATTTCCTTGTCATGCGATATTTTGACATCAAAATTCTAAACTTTTGTCTTCTATTCTCTCACAGATGGTGAGCACACGTGCTACTCGAGATGATCAGGAACCCGCGCCCCCTATTGCAGCTGTTAGAGGCCGGGGTGGGGTAGAGGTCGAGGACGTGCATGTGGTGTAGCCAGAGCACCTGCGTGATCTTCCACCGAGGTACCACCAGAGGATATAGCCGGAGTCTAGGCACTTGACACGCCCACTGCTACTACTACTCCAGCTCTTCAGGAGACACTGGCACAGTTTATGAGCATGTAAACCACTTTGGCTCAGGCAGGGTTGCTTCCCCTTGCTGCAGCCATATCCCAGATCGAGGAAGGAGCACAGATTCCCGCTGCCCGCACTCTTGAGCAGCGAGTGTATGTTGAGCAGGTCCCTAAGATTATTCTTGTACCGCCTGTAGTGCCAGTTCAGCCCGAGGACAGGGCAGCGGCTTCCGAGGATGAGCGACTGAGGCTTGAGAGGTTCAAGAAGTACAAGCCTCCTATGTTTAGTGGTCTAGCATCGGAGGATGCTCTAGGATTTCTTGATGAGTGTTACAGCATTCTTCGTACCATGGGTATCTCAGGATCGAGCGGGGTTTCTTTCACTACCTTTCAGCTTCGAGGAGCCGCCTATGAGTGGTGGTGCACTTACGAGTTAGACGGTCCAGATGAGGCTGCTTCACTAACTTGGGCTCAATTTTCAGATCTGTTCCTGAGGGAGTATGTTCCTCAGAGCCTTAGGGACGCATGGCGTGCAGAGTTTGAGCATTTACGCCAGGGTGCTATGACTGTTTCAGAGTATGCTGTCTGTTACACCAGTTTTGCTAGGCATGCACCAGCCTTGGTTTCGACTGTCCGTGAGAGGGTTTATCGGTTTATTGAGGGCCTTATTCCTAGCATCAGATCTAGCATGGCTCGTGAGTTGGAGATGGATATTTCTTATCAGCAGGTGGTGAGCATTGCTTGGAGGATTGAGGGTATGCATGCTAGGGAGAGAGAGGAGAGGGAGGCCAAGTGGTCTCGAGAGTCGGGCCATTATTCTAGTGCCCGTACCCCAGCTACAGGTCGTCATGGTAGGGGTTATATGAGTCGCCCTGTTTATTCAACTCTTTTAGCAGCCAGTAGTGCTCTAGCTCCTCCTAGGCCTCAGGAGCCTTATTATGCACCTCCGATTTCTAGCGCGCCTCCTGCGCAGGGTGCTTTCAGAGGACAGTCCAGCAGACCTGGCCCTAGCCAATCACAACCACCGCGTCCTCCCAGGTCTTGTTTTGAGTGTGGTGACATATGCCACGTGGTGAGGGATTGCCTTAGACTTGGGAGGAGTGCACCTCTGCAGGCTTCTCAGCCACTGCATGCCCCGTAGAGTTCTCAGGCTAAGATTACAGCTCTAGTTGCTACCCCACCTACTAAGCCAACTAGAGGTGGAGGTCGGGGAGGTAGAGGTCGCCCTCGAGGGGGAGGCCAGGCCAGATACTATGCCCTTCCTGCTCGTACCGAGGCTGTTGCCTCCAATTCTATTATCACAGGTATTGTCATGGTTTGTCATAGAGATGCATCGGTTCTATTCAATCTAGACTCCACTTACTCTTATGTGTCTTCTTATTTTGCTCCGCATTTGGGTGTACCTCAAGATTCTTTGAGTTCCCCTATTTATGTTTCTACTCTTGTGGGAGATTTACTTGTTGTGGACCGCGTTTATCGGTCGTGTTTGGTTATTCTTCGTGATTTTGAGACCAGAGTCGATTTGTTATTACTCAGCGTGGTAAATTTTGACATTATCTTGGGCATGGATTGGTTGTCGCCCCATTATGCTATTCTTGATTGTCATGCCAAAACCGTGACACTGGCTATGCTAGGTATACCGCGTGTTAAGTGGAGGGGTACTTTAGATCACACTCCCAGTAGAGTTATTTCTTTCCTTAAGGCTCAGTGCATGGTTGAGAAGGGGTGTGGGCGTATTTAGCTTATGTGAGAGATGTCATCATTGATACCCCTTCAGTTGATTCAGTCCCAGTAGTATGGGATTTTCCCGATGTGTTTCCAGCTGACCTTCCAGGCATGCCGTCTGATAGAGATATTGATTTCGGCATTGATCTGTTGCTGGGCACTCAGCCCATTTCTATCCCTCCGTATCGTATGGCTCCTCCTAAGTTGAAGGAGTTAAAAGATCAGTTACAAGAATTGCTTGATAAGGGTTTTATTCGACCTAGTGTTTCACCTTGGGGTGCTCCTATCTTGTTTATGAAGAAAAAGGATGGTTCTATGCGTATGTGTATTGATTATTGCCAGTTGAACAAGGTTACAGTAAAGAATCGTTATCCTTTGCCTCGTATTGATGATCTGTTTGACTAGTTTCAGGGTGCACAGGTGTTTTCTAAGATTGATTTGCGCTTAGGTTACCATCAGTTGAAGATTCGGGAGCCAGATATCTCGAAGACTACTTTCCGGACTCGGTATGGTCATTATGAGTTCCTTGTCATGTCATTTGGGCTGACCAATGCCCCAACAGCCTTTATGCATTTGATGCACAGTGTGTTCCGGCCGTATCTTGACTCGTTCGTCATTGTCTTTATTGATGATATTCTAGTGTATTCCCGGAGTCGGTAAGATCATGAGCAGCACCTGAGGACTGTGCTTCAGACTTTGAGAGAGAAGAAGTTATATGCTAAATTCTCAAAATGTGAGTTTTGGTTGGATTCAGTGGCATTTCTAGGCCATGTACTATCGAGTGAGGGTATTCAGGTGGATCTGAAGAAGATAGAGGTCGTGCAGAGTTGTCCCAGACCATTCTCAGCTATAGAGATCCATAGTTTTCTTGGTTTGGTAGGATACTACCGTCGTTTTGTGGAGGGGTTTTCATCGATTGCAGCCCCTATGACCAGGTTGACCCAGAAAGGTGCTCCATTTCAATGGATGGAGGAGTGTGAGGCGATCTTCCAGAAGCTCAAGACAGCTTTGACCACAACCCCAATTTTGATATTACCTACAGGTTCGGGGTCTTATACGGTCTATTGTGATGCCTCGAGAATTGGCCTCAGAGTGGTGTTGATGCAAGATAGTAGGGTAATTGTCTACGCATCCAAACAGTTGAAGATTCATGAGAAGAACTACCTTGTTCACGACCTTGAGTTAGCTGCCATTGTTCACGCCCTGAATATTTGGCGGCATTATTTATACGGGGTTCCCTGTGAGATTTATACTGACCATCGGAACTTGCAGCACTTGTTCAAGCAAAAGGATCTAAATTTGCGCCAGAGGAGGTGGTTAGAGTTGCTGAAGGATTATGACAACACTATTTTGTATCACTCAGGCAAGGTTATTGTAGTGGCTGATGCCTTGATTCACTAGGCGGAGATTTTGGCTTATTTACCAGCATCAGAGAGACCTATGGCGATAGATATTCAGGTCTTAGCCAGCCAGTTTGTGAGATTGGATCTTTCGGAGCCCAGTCGGGTTCTAGCTTGCATGGTTTCTCGGTCTTCCTTATTTGATCGTATAAGAGAGCGACAATATGATGACCCTCATTTTCTTGTCCTCAAGGACAATGTTCAGCACGTTGATGCTATAGATATGACTATTGGTGATGATGGGGTAATGAGGAAGCAGAGTCGGATTTGTGTACCCAATGTTGATGGGCTTCAAGAGTTGATTCTGGAGGAGGCCCATAGCTTGTGGTATTCCATCCATCCGGGTGCCGCGAAGATGTATCAGGATTTGAGGCAGCACTTTTGGTGGAGGCAGATGAAGAAAGATATAGTCGGGTTCGTAGCTCGGTGTCTCAACTGTCAGTAGGTGAAGTATGAGCACTAGAGACCGGGTGGGTTGCTTCAGCAGATAGAGATTCCGGAGTGGAAGTGGGAGCGGATCACCATGGACTTTATTGTTGGACTCCCACGGACTTTGAAGAAGTTTGATGCTATTTGGGTGATTGTGGATCGACTGACCAAGTCCGCTCATTTCTTTCCTATGTGTACTACGTATTCTTTGGAGCGATTGGCGGAGATTTATATCCGGGAGATAGTTCATCTGCATGGTATTCCAGTTTCCATTATTTCAGATAGAAGTACTCAGTTAACATCACGATTTTGGAGGGTCGTTCAGCGTGAGTTGGGTACTTGGGTAGAGTTGAGTACAACATTTCACCCTCAGACAGACGGACAGTCCGAGAGAACTATTCAGATTCTTGAGGATATGCTCCGTGCATGTGTGATTGAGTTTGGAGGGTCTTGGGATCAATTCTTGCCATTGACAGAGTTTGCTTACAATAACAGTTATCAATCTAGCATTCAGATGGTGCCGTATGAGGCCTTATATGGTAGGCGGTGTAGATCTCCGGTGGGTTGCTTGGTGAGGCTAGATTATTGGGCACAGATTTGGTTCAGGATGCTTTGCAGAAGGTTAAGGTTATTCAGTATAGACTCCGTACAATCCAGTCTAGACAGAAGAGTTACGCAGACCGGAAGGTTCATGATGTTTCCTATATGGTTGGAGAGCGGGTTCTACTTCGGGTTTCGCCTATGAAGGGTGTTATGAGATTTGGGAAGAAAGGAAAGTTGAGTCCGAGGTTTATTGGCCCTTTTGTTATATTGAGGCGTGTTGGGGAGGTTGATTATGAGCTTGCCTTACCTCCTAGCTTGGCAGGAGTTCATTCGGTATTTCATGTTTCGATACTCCGGAGGTATCACGGTGATCCGTCGCACATGTTGGATTTCAGTCCAGTCCAATTGGACAAGGATCTATCTTATGTTGAGGAGCCAGTGGCAATACTGGATAAGCAAGTCAGAAAGTTGAGGTCAAAGAACATTGCATTAGTGAAGGTTCAGTGGCGGGATCAGCCGGTCGAGGAGGCGACCTGGGAGACCTAGTAGGATATGCGCAGCCGTTACCCGCATCTTGTCACTACTTTAGGTATGTGTCTATGCTCGTTCGAGGATAAACGAATGTTTAAGTGTAGGAGGATGTGACGACCTGGCCGGTCGTCTTTAGAATTAACACCCCGATCCCCTATTAACTGCTTTCCCCAAGTTTATTTTTGCTATTTCGATTTACCGAGATGTTTGGTTTTGAGTTTCGGAGAGTTTTGGGACACTTAGTCCCTAAATGAGAGCTTAAGTGTGAAACAGTGTGAAAACGACCTCATAATGGAAATTCGATGGTTCCGTTAGCTCCATTGGGTGATTTCGGGGTTAGGAGCGTGTTCAGATTGTGTTTTGGAGGTCCTTAGCTAATTTAGGCTTGAAATGTCGAAAGTTAAATTTTTGAAGTTTCCGGTCCGATAGTGAGATTTTGATCTGAGAGTCGGAATAGAATTACGGAGGTTGGAATAGCTCCGTAGTGTTGAATGTGACGTGTGTGTAGAATTTCACGTCATTCAGACACGTTCTGATAGACTTTTTGATCGAAAGCGTATTTTGAGGAAATTTGGAGTTCTTAGGCTTAAATCCTTGGTTAATTTGAGGTTTCGATATTTTTTTAGGTATTTGAAGGATTGATACAAGTTTGAATAAGGTATTAGGTGATGTTTGTGCTTTTGGTTGAGGTCCTGGGGGCCTCGGGGTGATTTCAGATGGTTAACGAGAAATTGAGGAACGTGTTGCAGCTACTGTATTTTTTTGCTGCTTATGGTATTTTCGCATATGCGGTTTCGGGACCGTAAATGCGGAGCCACAGAAGCGGCGTAGAGACCGCAGAAGCGGAAATTAGGAATTCCTCAAGAACCTTAGATGCGGTGAAATCTTCGCAGAAGCGCAACCGCTCATGCGGTTAGAGTTCCGCAGATGCGGAATTTGGTATTTAAATGAAAGTCGCAGATGCGACGTAGTTTCTAGAAGCGGGACCGCAGATGCAGTCCCAAGGCCACAAATGCGGGAATCACTGGGCAGAACATATAAATAGTTGCCTTTACGATTTTGAGACATTTTTCACCATTTTCATTCGGGTTTTAAGCTTTTGAGAGAGAATTTTGAGGAAAACAAAGGGGAATCACTTGGAAGTAACGGCCTTGACTTCATAACTCATTTTTATGTGATTAAAGACCTAATTAGTGGTGAGAAATTTGGGAAAAATGGGTAATTAGGGCTTGAGTTTAAGAGGCCTTTAAATGAGGATTTAAAGGGGTTATTTGGACTCCGATTTCAGTGTTCTTGTTATGAATAGACTCGTGAGAGTACGAGGTTTCTGAAAATGTAAATTTCACCCGATTCCAAGATGTGAGCCCAAGGGGCATTTTGGTCATTTTACATAATTTCGCATATTAGCTTAGACTTTAATTGTAGAATCAGTACTTGAAGTGTTATTTACATCATGCAATATTAATTAGATTTGGGTCATTTGGAGTCGAGTACTCGTGGCAAAGATGAGGTGTCGGGCTGATTTTGAGCTGGTTCGAGCTAAGTGACTTGTCTAACCTTGTGTGGGGGACCTCCCCCTTAGGATATGATATACATGATAATTAAAATGCCTTATACGTGAGGTGACGAGCGCGTACTTGAGTTAATTATTGAAAATTCGGTTTTACTTTAGGTATTTCAACTGAGTTCCTTTTTCCTGCTTTATTCTACTTGCGAATTTAGCCTGTTGTTAGTTTAGAAAAGTATGTTTAGTTGACTTAATTGCATATTTTCTTAAATTGCCTTAATTTCATTATGTGAAGCATGTTAGGCTAGAATTGACTATTTACTTAGTATGAAATTAGCATTTAATTTAGTATTCGTGTGTTACTACTGTGTATTTTAATTTGGGACTACGGAACGACATCCCGGGAGATCCCCTGTATGTATTTATGTTTTGGACTGAGGTGCGGGATACCAAGAGATCCCTGGCATGTATATTGAGGATACCGAGAGATCCTCGGGATACTAAGAGATCCCTGGCATATATTGAGGATACTAAGAGATCCTCGGGATACCAAGAGATCCCTAGCATATATTGAGGATACCAAGAGATCCTGGGGATACTAAGATATCCCCGGTTATTATCCTTGTTGTGAGTGGTATTTCCTTGTAGTTTGCCTTATCTCTGTTTCCGTTATTGTACTTTTATTATATTGTAGATTCTTAATATAGATTCTTAGTTTTACTGCTTATTTTATCCTATTATTTTATTATTTATTAACCTCAGTAGGGTTCTGACCTTCCTCGTCACTACCCGACCGAGGTTAGGCTTGGCACTTACTGAGTACCGATGTGGTGTACTCATGCCCTTTCTGCGCATGTTTTTCACGTGCAGATCCAGGTACCTCTACTCAGGCTTACCAATCTTGAGGCGAGGCGATTCTACGGGACTTCAAGGTATATCTGCCGCGTCCGCAGACCAAGGAGTCTCTTTGTATTCCTGCATTTTAGTATTTAGCCCTTCTGTACTTCTATTTTATTAGACATTCAGGAGATTAGAGCTATGTAGTGTTTTTCTCAGCTTGTGGATCCGTGGGTTTCTGAGTTTTGGGATAGTGTATCATATTTTGAGAAGTTATGTATATATGCCGAACGACATTTAAATATTGTTTCCTTCAGTTGTTTTCAGCTTTGGATTATTTATTTCGCAAGTTAGTTCATTTTCCGCATTCGTTAGGCTTACCTAGTCGTAGAGACTAGGTGTCGTCACGACAGTTCATGGAGGGTGAACTGGGGTCGTGACATTATATATGTAGGAAAAAACCTAAAACGTGTAGGCCAAGTCCTAGTCAACCGGATGACGAAATAAGCCTTCAAAAATCGGATTGGATCTCGCCCCAGACCTGGCATCGCCAGCCTAACGCCTGGTGAACCTGGCCTTTGGCTGGCCTCGCCAGCCTAACGCCAGCTTCAAGCCTGACGTCACCAGGGTTTCTTAGTCACTGTTCTCGAGTATGCTTTCAACGTTTAAGTATCCCTTTTGCTCTACTTTCATCTTTAATTCAGCTACACACAAAATAGATTCCATTACGTGCAAATAAAGTGTAATTTATCATTAAAACATATAAAATGTAAGGCAAATAATGTATAAAACTATGGAATTATAGCCACACATCAATACCCCACACTTAAACATTGCTCGTCCTCGAGCAATCAAACTACACTTATAGGCACAATCTTGAGCACTTTGTATTTACACAATTGAGGCACACCACACCAATGACCATGGTTTATAGCAACAATTAAACTCTAGCATATGCAATCACATACACTTCCCTTTTCTTATTCCATACTTCATGAATATTCACAACAAAGACAATATGCTCCTAACAATCCTAGCCTCAAAAACCAACTCAATGTCACAATGCACACATGGCTTGAACACCCAACATCATAGAGAGAAGTCTAATAACGTTACCTATCCCTCGTAAAACCATGTACCCTCACCACAAGAATAAGAGAGTAAGTTGAATCCACATATTCAAATCAAATGCTCAAATATATTTTAAGGACTCGTATATATCAAAGAATATCGCTCACTATCACAAAAGAAGTTACATGCATGCAATTGGTACCATAGGCTTACCCATAATGTAAATCTCTACTAATGTAAGCTCGCTCGATATAAAATCAAATTAGGACTTTTTCAAGGTTGTTATATGGGTTAAGGGACGGGAAGGATATATTTAGGAATAGTGGCTAACCATCCTAAGTACTTTACACATCACTTAATATTCTTTATGCGCAAATTCCTCAATCCCCTTCAATTTCACAAACAAAATCACACCCAAAAATATTCCCTTATTCCTTAAGCACTACTTTAATTCATACCCACTAGCAGAACAAGACAATGATTTATTCATCTCTATTTTTCCTACTTTTTTCCCCCCAGATTTTTCTCTCTTTTTTCCTAACATTTTTTTAATTTTCGCTAGTGGTGTATTATTTACAAAACAAGTGCACCTTTCTTCCTTTCATTGGTTCCACTCGAAAGCCACCCCATACTTAGTCCTTACTTATTCTAGCGTTTATTTCACAATTAAAGTGCTTTAATAGGTAAAAGGATAAAAAAGCCCCGTCAATTAAGAATTAAAAGGGTATAAGTTTGTAATGTGGGTGCCAAATAAAGGTCTATAGGCTCAAAAGGGTTAGCTAGGGACAAATTTTATTTGTGATAGCGATAACGCTCGAAAAGACATCAAAGAAAGCCTAAAATTATTTTTCACACCGAGCTTCACCTAAACTTTCGCTTCAATTCACATACCGGGCAAGTTCTAGACACAAGTACAATACATGAACTACACAAAATCTCACCACTCGTGGCACATGATTCACTAAAGACGGTCTCATTCCGATTCTCAAACTAATACAAGTATTCATAGAACCACAAGATATTAAGCATTAAGCACAAAGTGAACATAAGTTAAAAAAATGAGACGTAGGCATCACAAAACATGTTATCCAAATAACCAACGCATCATAAGCAATTTTAGCTCATAGGGAAGATATTAAACATGCCAAAGCCTAAATATGTTACTATCAAACAAGTCAAGGGCGCCTAGGAATCTTATCTTTCTTCCTCCATTTATTTTCTAATTCTAATCTACTCTAAAAAAAAAGAAGGAAAAAACTACTACCCGGTTCAAGCAAAACCCTTGAAAAAGAATTGCGGCACAAAGAAAAACCAAGGGGAAATTACTACACTACTTACCAAGAAAGTTTTTGTTTTTTAGACTTAAATCCCTCAAAAAATTAATTAATTAAACTAATACAACTAAAATAGCATAGAAAGTCACTCAGATAATCTCCTCACCCTACACTTAAAATTGTGCATTGTCCCCAATGGACACCATAACTAATAAGAGGGTAAAAGAAACTCCCTGGTAGGCCAAAGACCGAAGCACTAGCAACTCATGGGATACTCAGACTTCTGTCAGGCTTGGTCCTTCGTGCGGGTACCTCACACTTAGTTCCAACCATCTGGTTTGCTATTGCATTCTTCCAATAGATTTTCTTTCCATTCTCCTAGAAAATCAACAATCGACACTACAAAAATAATAAAATTAAAAACAATAATAAAAAAATAAAAGAAAGCAGTAAAGCTGGGTTGCCTCCCAACAAACGCTTGATTTAACATCGCGGTACGACGCGAATCACTTTTTGCCTCCATTTTCAACTTATGAATTTGGCCCCAAGTTTTGATTCTGCTCTATGATCATGCTCCTAGGGTGGTGGAACAAATCTGACTGGCCTAATAAAATAATGTAGTATTCTACACTTTTTGACCTTTAGATGAGGTGTGTAATCCCGACTTTATGGCAAGAAGAATTCCAGAATGTAGGCATCTTGTTCCTCATCCCTTGACTCCTCAAGTAGCTCGGACACTCTATTTCCATATCATCATCCAAATACAATGTGAAAAAATACTTGGAGTGTTGAACAATGCGCTCAACTACATAAACATTGGGACTGTCAACATCCTCAACATCAATGATACTATAGTCAACTAAATACGTATCATCAATATCCTTGGTTGACTTTAGTATCTCTTCTACCACATCGGCATCCTCAAAATCTAGTTCGATTCATTGTTGGTGTTCTACTCTAGACTTCTCCACTAGCACCTCCTCGTATTTTTGTAAGCCTCCAATATAATGGCAATTTCTGTAGCCAATTCATACTCTTCTTGGTTACTATCCACAATGTAAGCTTGTTGAGCTTTACAAGGTTTAATTAGTTTATTCACTTGAGCCTTTAAGTGATAAATAGTTTCCTTTTGCCTTTGTATGTGCCGTGGTTTCTCATCATATTATTCCACATGACACTTTAACATATCATTGCTCTCCTTTAGGTAAGCTTCCTTAGGTTCTTTGTTCCTGTTATTCTCACAAGAAAAAGAAGAACTATCATAATAAGGGGTTGGGGAAGGATAAGACATATAATCACAATAATGAAAGTAACCATCTTGACTACCACACATATCACATACATTCCACATATAAGATTGAGTTGGTGCACATAACTCGCTCTCGGAAATATTTTGATAATTTTGCAATGGGTGGTTTCCTCCACAATATGCATAAGGAGGATCAAAAGTAGAATTACCAACATCAAAACTCTCATAATTCCAAGATGTCATGTTCTCAAATTTTTTTTTTAATAAAATTATCAAATATAAGAGAACAAAAATAAAAGTTCAAACTTGCAAACTAGAAATATGTACACCAACAGCTACACTATTAGTTCCCCGGCAACGGTGCCAAAATTTGATCACGCGCAACTATGCCTTATAAAAAGGACTAAGCGGACGTTGCAAATATAATCCGGTTTACAAGTCCGGAATCGAATCCCACAGAGAACTAAGGCTTAGCTACAGTTATTCAATATCGCTAAGAAACACAAGTCCAAACAATTTTCTAATTATAAAGATTATAATATTTATTTTTATCTAATTAACTAACAAATACTGGAAAGCAGTAAACTATCAATTAACAAGGATAAGGATTGGAGACAAAATTAAGGAGGTCTAGAGTTATGATTTCTCCTATTTGTCGAAATCCTTTCCGCTACATTTTCTATAAATTTGTCTAAGTCTTCTCTACCGATCATGAGCACTCTAGCTGTCGTGACTCTCTCCCGAGGAATTACCACAATTTACTAGACATATTCTCCCGAATTATGCTAGTTGGTATTAAGTACGGCTCACTCGGATTGCACCAAGGTTTCGTTATCCCTAATCCCACCTTTAAACCCTTCGTATTGATCCCTCATATATGTTAGGAGTGATGTTGTTCAACAACTACCTAAATATGCACTCTCTCCTGAGTAATACATACTAAATAGGCACAGTCAATTGAGAGATCTTCAACCAAGCACAATAATAACGTAGTTGAACAAATAGAGAAAATACTACAGCAAATCTATATTAACGTAACAGGATAATCATCCTCCAATAGATTCCATCAAAACCCTATATAACAAATTAGCTAATCATAATAGTATGCGTAACTACAATACTAGAATTCATAACCAATAATGGAAATAGGAAGAAGGAAGTGAAAGACTCGTAGAAGAATTCTCTGCCTTGCTCCTAGTGTGTTCTTGCCTCCTTAGGTTGAATCTCCTCTCAAATTGGTTCAATCTTGATTTTTCTCAAAAGTGGCATTTTTAGGTCTATTTATATGTGTAGGAAAAGACCTAAACGTGTAAGCCAAGTCCTAGTCAAACCAGGAGACGAAATAAGCCTTCAAAACTCGGACTGGATCTCGCCCTAGGCCTGGCATCGCCAGCCTAACGCCTGGTGGACCTGGCCTTTGCCTGGTCTCGCCAGCGTAACGCCAGCTTCAATCCTGGCCTTTGCCTGGCCTCGCCAACTTCAAGCCTGGCATAGCCAGGGTTTCTCATTCACTATTCTCGAGTACGCTTTCAACGTTTAAGTATCTCTTTTGCTCTACTTTCTTCTTCAATTCACCTACATACAAAATAGACTCCATTATGCGCAAATAAAGTGTAATTTATCATTAAAACATATAAAATGGAAGGCAAATAATGTATGAAACTATGGAATTATAGCCACACATCATAAATCATTGTAAAAAAAATTCTCACACTAATTATAAGTGCTGCATTTACCTCATCTGGGTTCATTCATTGCTTTTTCCTATTTTAAACGCGGTGATTTTCTAACATCAAATCAGTTTTAATGAATCAATTTTTTCTCTGTGACCCGATTGATTGATCCATAAGTCAAAAAGTAGGTCATTTATCTCATTAATGTTTGAATTTTATTTAAGTTTAAAACCTCCCATCAAAGTTTAATTTTAGGCCTCAAATTCCATTCAAACGCTCTTGTATAGAGCGCTTAATAATATAACATCATGTCAATATCTATATAGCTTACGGAGAAGAGGTAATGTAGGTATTATGATACAGAGTAATTTAATGTAACTTGCGACAAGCTTGAGTTTTAAAATGGCTAGCTAGGGGCTCGAGGGACGAAATGTTAAATATGCCTAAAGGAGAAACTTTGAGAAGGTGACGTGCTATAATTGCCCTTTGATTAGATCCCTCTCGTGGTATTTTGCTTCATCATATGAGGATATATGAGGGGAATATGATGAATCACGTACTATAGCCCCGAGGTAACACCTCATCCCTAACAAGCTAGGATTAAAGAGAATAAGATATAGGCAATTCTGCAGCTAACACGAAGTTCTAAATAAGATCTTGCTCACAATTATTGGCACGTATAACAGTAATCACACCAAATTATTGATGTCAACAATTTGCTAATTCGATAATAATATTACGCGTTACTCCATAGCCTTAGTTGCTAGTATTTGATAAGTCTCTAAATGGATTTCCTGCAAAGGGATTCTGCATTATCTCTTTACCGATTTCAAGACATGCATGATTGAGACAAAATATTTGATATTATGGGTGTGTTTGGTGGGGAATATATTTTGAAAAATAATTTTTAATTTTTATATTTAGTTGGTTCAAATATTTGGAAAAACTATTTTTTTATGAGTTACTTTTCTCCAATTTCAGAAATGCGACTTTCTTGCCAAAATGAGGGAAAACATTTTCGAAACTCTTTCAACATTCTCACCCCCAATCCACCCTCGCAATCCTTTCCAACCCAGCCCACCCTCCACCCCTGATATCCCCTCTTGCCAGCCCTCGCCTCCACCCCCTAGCCCCCAACCTCGCACCCCACCCGGTCTACTCCCACATCCTGCCCACCCTTGGCACCCCAACCAACTCAACCCACTTTCCCTGCCTCCTGGCCCACCAACTCCCGCCACCCCTTCCCCGTAACCCCTCCACCAGAACGAAAACCATATAAATGCTTTTGGGATAATATTTTTTGCTTGCTAACAAAACATTTTAGGTGCAAAACATTTCTTTTATACCAAATACACCTTATATCAAAGTATAGTTTGTAGTATTATAAATGTAGATATTAGTATAGTTTTTTCACTATGAAATTATAAAACGTATGCCATCCCGAATTTTCTTTACTTGTTGCGGATAAAGCCAATTTAGGCCATCAAAAGAGAAATTAAAGTTCCTCTTCGTCCCCACTTTGTACCGGTAATTTAATCTACTTCTCATTTGATAGAACGTACATAATACTGCATCTTCTTATTGTTGCGGAAGCCAAATGTATATAGTGTGAATAAGTCACAACTACTATATCAAAAATTATGACAGCCACCAAATAATAAATAAGACAATAAAGCAACAATAAAGGGAACACCAAAATTTACGAGGTTCGGCTAATTTTGCATACTCCTCTAACACAACCAATATTTTATTTCACTCCAAAAATACAAGTGAAATAATACTAAAGAGAGAAGATACAAATGCCTTAAACAGATGAGAAGGCAAATGAGAGGTGTGTTTAAATCCTAAACATTAAGCCTTCTTTTATAGGGGAAAATCCCCCCAACCATTCTTTTCCCACCGATGTGGGACAAAAGATTTCTGCCAAACTTAACAAATCTCCACCTTGGCAAAATTCCACATTTTCAATTCTCTCTCAATAACAAATTTTGGTTGTGTCTTCATCTTCAATCTTCAGTGTTCAACAATGTTGATCAAATCCAAACAATGTTGAAACTTGATCGCAGTCACCACCTTAGTTAGCATATCAGCAGGATTCTCCGTAGTATGAATTTTCTTCACTGTGACTCCTCCTTCTTCTATGATTTCTCGTACGAAATGATACCGAACATCAATATGCTTCGTCCTTGCATGATAAACTTGGTTCTTCGCTAATTGAATAGCACTTTGACTATCACAAAAAATTGTGATACCTTTTTGTTCAACACCAAGCTCCTTTAGCAATCCTTGAAGCCAAATTGCCTCCTTCACAGCCTCTGTAATAGCCATGTACTCTGCCTCTGTTGTAGACAAAGCAACTGTTGACTGCAAAGTAGACTTCCAACTAACTGGTGCCTTTGCAAAAGTAAACACATAACCAGTAGTTGATCTTCGTTTGTCCAGATCACCCGCAAAATCTGAGTCACAATATCCAACTACAGACTGATTGTCTTCCTGCTCAAAAACTAACCCGACATCTACAGTATTATGAATATACCGTAGAATCCACTTCACAGCTTGCCAATGCTCCTTCCCTGGATTGTGCATATATCTGCTAATAACTCCAACAGCTTGTGAAATGTCAGGCCTTGTGCAAACCATTGCATACATCAAGCTACCAACAACATTTGTGTATGGTACCTTTGACATATACTCTCGTTCAGCTTCATCCATTGGCGACATAGTAGTACTTAGCTTAAAATGGGAAGCAAGTGGAGTACTAACTGGCTTAGTCTTGTCATCTATGCCAAAACGTTGTAGTACTCTCTTCAAATATTCTTTCTGAGATAAACAGAGTTTCTTTGAACGTCTATCTCTAATTATCTCCATGCCAAGAATTTTCTTTGCCTCACCCAGATCCTTCATCTCGAACTCCTTCTTCAGTTGAATCTTCAACTTATCAATTTCTTCCGAATTCTTGGAAGCTATCAACATATCATCAACATATAGGAGAAGATATACAAAGGAACCATCTTTAAGCTTGTGCAAATACACACAATGATCGTATTTGCTTCTCTTGTACCCTTGCCGCAACATAAACTCGTCAAATCGCTTGTACCATTGTCTAGAAGATTGTTTCAATCCGTACAACGATTTTTCAAGTTTTCACACCATATTTTCTTTTCCAGCAACTTTGAATCCTTCTGGCTGAGTCATGTAGATTTCATCCTCCAAGTTTCCATGTAAAAACACAGTTTTTACATCCATCTGAACTAGTTCCAAATCCAATTGTGCTACCAAAGCCAACATAATTCTAATGGAGGAATGTTTTACAACTGGAGAAAACACTTCATTGTAATCAATTCCCTCCTTTTGAGCATATCCTTTGGCCACCAATCTTGCTTTGTAGCGAACATCTACTTGGTTAGGAAATCCTTCCTTCTTTGCAAATACCCATTTGCACCCAATTGCTTTCTTTCCCTTCGGGAGATTGGCCAATCTCCATGTATGATTCTGATGAAGGGACTGTATTTCATCATTCATGGCAATCCTCCACTTATCTTCTTCTGAACTTTGGACAGCGTCTTTATAAGTGGTAGGAACATCATCAGCTACAATTGAGGTTGCACAAGCAACCGTCTCTATGAGACGAACAGGTTTCGTTATTGTTCTTTTTGGCCTGCTGGTTGCTATTGATTCAAGTTGTTGTTGAGGTTCCTGAGTTGGAATCTCCTCTACTGGCTCTTCTTCCAGAGGGTAATCTTCATTTGTTTCCTCCTCTGCTTCTTGTGTAGGAAAAATAAATTTTCCCTCAAACTCCACCTGCTTAGAAGCACCTTTATTTTGTTTGGTGTCTTCTGTTACCTTATTTACCATAGCAGATTCATCAAAGGTAACATCCCTGCTGAATATTACTTTCTTTGTCATAGGACACCATAAGCGATATCCTTTGACTCCAGAAGTAATTCCCATAAAAATAGCCTTCTTTGCCCTTGGATCCAATTTTGACTCCGTCACATGATAATATGCAGTTGAGCCAAACACGTGCAAAGAGTTATAATCTACAGCAGGTTTTCCGTACCATTTTTCAAATGGTGTTTTGCCATCAATAGCAGCAGATGGTAGACGATTAATGAGGTGGCATGCATATGTAATTGCCTCAGCCCAAAATTCTTTGTCCAAGCCAGCATTGGACAACATACACCGTACCTTCTCCAACAAGGTCCGGTTCATACGTTCAGCCACTCCATTCTGTTGTGGTGTATGTCTGACAGTTAAGTGTCGGACGATGCCATCATTTTGACAGACCTTATTGAAATGATCATTTTTGTATTCACCTCCATTGTCTGTGCGAATACACTTGATCCTCTTGCCTGTTTGATTCTCCACCATCGTCTTCCATTTGAGAAAAATTCCCAGCACTTCATCTTTGTTTTTCATTGTATACACCCACACTCTTCGAGAAAAATCATCAACAAAGGTTACAAAATAGTGCTTCCCACCCAATGAAGGTGTTTTGGAAGGACCCCAAACATCAGAGTGTACATAATCCAAAATGCCTTTAGTATTATGGATCGCTGTACCAAATTTAACCCTTGTCTGTTTCCCTTTAACACAATGCTCACAAAACTCCAAGTTGCAAGCCTTTACTCCTTTTAACAATCCTTGATCTGATAGAGTTTTCAAGGATTTTCCTCCAGCATGTCCCAAGCGCATGTGCCATAGCTTGGTTGCTTCTGCCTCTTTGTCGTCACTGGATGTCACTGTCGCTGTCCCAATAACTGTACTGCCACAATAGCGGTACATATTATTATTCTTCCGATTAGCCTTCATTACCACTAGTGCACCGGAGCATACTCTCATCACTCCATTTTCTGCAATGATTTTAAACCCTTTTGATTCCAGGGCTCCCACAGAGATGAGATTCTTCTTCAAATCCAGTACATATCGAACATCTGTTAATGTTCTGATCATTCCATCATGGTTCCTTAATCGTATTGAACCAATGCCATATGAGGTAAGAGGGCTGTTATCCACTGTGTGGACGACTCCATATTCTCCTTCTTTAAATTCCACGAACCAGTCCTTGTTGGGACACATATGATAGCTACAAGCCGAGTCCATCAACCATATGTCTGATGATGTTGATGACTCTGTTGTAACTAATGAGAAGTCTGAATCATCACAATCAGCTACATTTGAATCCATAATGGCCTTTCCATTGTTATGTTTGGCCTTATTCTTCAACTTCGGACAGTCTTTCTTCCAGTGCCCTTTTTCTCGACAAAAGGCACATTCATCTTTGCTGGGTCTGGATCTTGACTTGGATCTTCCCTTCTTTGTCCTCGTTTGATTTTGAGGACGACCCCTCACAAATAGTGCTTCTCCTTCTCCGCCCTTCTGTTTTTCTCGCTTTCTTTGTTCATAGCTGTACAAAGCCGAACAAACTTCTCTGAGAGAAATTTCGTCATTTCCATGGAGTAGAGTAGTTTCAAGGTGCTCGTACTCATCAGGAAGTGACGCCAACAACATTAAGGCCAAGTCACCATCATCATAAGTTGTATCCATATTTTGCAAATCTGTGACCAACTTATTGAAACTGGTGATATGTTCATTCATCGTGGTACCAGGAACATAGGTGAAGTGAAACAGTCTCTTCTTCATGTACAATTTATTTTGACTGTTTTTCTTCAAAAATTTATCCTCCAGTGCTTTCCATAATTTACTTGCAGAAGTTTCCTTTGTGTATGGATATTTCTGCTCTCTAGCAAGGTAGGATCGAATGGTACCGCAAGCAACACGGTTGAGAATCTTCCAATCTTCTTCTCCAATAACATCTGGTTTCTTTTCTTCAATGGCCAGATCTAGCCCTTGTTGAAAAAGGACATCTAGAACCTCGCCTTGCCACATCCCAAAATGCCCGGACCCGTCAAAAATTTCTACCGCAAATTTCGCATTTGACACAATTCTTGTCATAAGCGAAGATGCCAATGATGACGTATTGTTGACACTTGATGTAGATTCTTCTTGTTTATTGTCTCCCATATTTGACACAAATATTATTTAATAGCTGACGACACAAATCAAGATTATTCCTTTCTGATGTAGAAGATCAGACTAAGCTGCAACCACAGAGCATACTCAGACAGAACCTTGACTCAGTTACCAAGATAAATCTTTTCTGATGTGGAAGATCAGACTATGCTGCAACCACAGAGCATACTTAGACAGTATCTTGGCTCTGATACCAATTGTTGCGGAAGCCAAATGTATATAGTGTGAATAAGTCACAACTACTATACCAAAAATTATGACAGCCACCAAATAATAAATAAGATAATAAAGCAATAATAAAGGGAACACCAGAATTTACGAGGTTCGGCTAATTTTGCCTACTCCTCTAACACAACCAATATTTTATTTCACTCCAAAAATACAAGTGAAATAATACTAAAGAGAGAAGATACAAATGTCTTAAACAGATGAGAAAGCAAATGAGAGGTGTGTTTAAATCCTAAACATTAAGCCTTCTTTTATAGGGGAAAATCCCCCCAACCATTCTTTTCCCACCGATGTGGGACAAAAGATTTCTGCCAAACTTAACACTTATATGTATTATTATTGAGAAGCTAGTTTGGGTTGATAACCAAAATGACATGAAAATCCCAATATATTACCTTTCTAGATTTTAAAAGTTACCACATTATTATTACCTATCACTCTTACGTTGAAGTTATCATTTTCAAAGTACAAACATTTAATTAAACAAGTGATAATCCATAGACTTTCATATGGAACATATCACCCCAAAAGTACAAAAGAAAAACGGAAAGGTTTAAAAGTAATGATCAAAACAAACACGTAAAGAAAAGAGAAAATTAGTTGCCATGCGAATAGTTCAATTCAGAAGAAGTTGACATCAAGTTTCGATATGATCTGTTTGTGCCATGCAAGCAAAAGAGTGCACGTACAAAGGCAGCCGACCCAACCAAGTAAAAGATTTGCAGTGTCTGATTAGTAATATTTAATTATCTAGGTTACTTAGTTGGTGCAAAGATATTTGCTTTTTGGCGATGTATCACCACCAACTGATAAGCAGCAAGTGCAAGGAAATCTGACCAAATCATGTCTTATGCAAATACGTATGACAAGTGGCACATTGTTAATTGCAGACGAAGCATTATCCTGATAAGAGTCCTTTAATTTATTATTTGCATTACATTATTTGTTATTATTTTACTATACATAAAGATTTTTTTAACACCATCGGTATATTTTAACTTGTTACCATATACATGTCTTATTTTTTTAGGTTAGAAGCTAAACCGATGTTTTCTACTTTTTGTGGTGTGTCTTGTTTAATTCATAATAATAGTTAAATAATGTAGAAGATTAATGCCTTTTTTCTAAGTAATCTCTCTTTCATTCTTAAAGTATGATATCGGCTTAAAGTTGTCACGATCCTAAACCCAGACCCGATCGTGATGACGCCTCTCGTGAATACAAAGCCAGCCGACACTTCCCATTTCAATTTTAAGCAATTAAATAATAAGATTCAAGTCTAAAGCATGATAAAATAACCCAAGGTTCAAGCAGTCAACAGTACAAATATGCATAAGAACAACCCAAACACAGCCCGATACCGGGGTGTCACTAGTCATGAGCATCTAAAAATCCGGAATACTCAGAGAAATCTACAGAGTTTAATACAAAAACTAAGAACAAAGAGAAATAAGATAGGGAAGAAGCTCTGGATTGCGAACGCCGACAGCTACCTAGAGACTCCTCGGATCCGCCTGAGCTGGAAAGATCAGCACTCGGGAGGGGGACCAGATGCGCATGAATCTGCACACAGGATGCAGGGAGTAAAGTGAGTACTCCAACTTAGTGAGTAATAATCATAAATAAAGACTGAAAACATGAAATCACGTAAGGCACATTATAGGCTATAATGAAGCAGTAAAACAGGTAAGAACAATGATTCAGTAAGATATGTAAAATCATATAAGTTCAGTTTAAACTTCACGAAATGACCATTCAATAATTAAACAGGTAAAATGTCAAACAAATAAGACAGATAAGCACATAAAAGATTGCCCCTCGGTACAATGTCAACAATACCAGCCCCCGGGCTATATCTCACATCACAATGGGTACCCACACTCACTGGGGGTGTGCAGACTCCTGGAGGGGCCTCCTATGGCCCAAGCGCAATATCAAGCCATCTCGTGGCGTCATTACTAGGCTCTCGACCTCATATCAACAAGCCACATCGTGGCATACATATCTCAGGCCCTCGACCTCATAATCATAATCAAATGTTTCCTCACAACATAGGCCCTCGACCTTACTCCGTCAAAATACTCACAAGCCACTCGGGCAATAGTAAAATATGATTCTCAGCCCAGAATATCATTTAAAAGATCATTTAAGTGTTTAAACAGAGTAAACATGCCTGAGTATGAAAACAGTGAAATATAACATGACTGAGTTCAAGTATAAAGTCAAAACAGTGAGGAAACATCGATAAAAGTCCCCGAAGGTTTCAAATAGTTGGCATTCAACCCAAATATGGCATTCAACCCAAATAATGATGATAGTAAATAGATTTCAGTCAAACACACGGTAAGATAGTCATTTGGGACAGACTAAGTCACAATCCCCAATAGTGCACGACCCCACGCTCATCATCAAGCATGTGCGTCACCTCAATATAGCACAACGATGTGCAAATCCGGGGTTTCATACCCTCAGAACATAATTTACAATCATTACTCACCTCAAAGTGGACAAATCTCTAGCCCGCGACGCTTTTGCCCCTCGAATCGGCCTCCACTCGCGTCGAATCTATCCAAAATTAGAATCACGGCGTCAAAATATGCTAAGGGAACGAAGCCCAAGCAAAAATAATCAATATACGACACAAATCCCGAAATTACCAAAACCCGACCCCCAGCCCACGTCTCGGAATTCGACTATTTTTACATCAATAGATTCCTTATCTCCCCACGAGTTCATACATATCAAAAGTACCAGAATCCGACCACAGATGGTCCTTCAAATCCTCAATCAAAGGTGTAAGTTTCCAAGCTCTAGTTTTTCCCAAACTTTGATCCTTAAATTCCATTAATTACAAGCCTAATCCATGAAATAATACCATAGAAACGAGTTTTAGGTCCAAAATCCTTACCTCAATGAAGTTCCCTTGAAATCCCTCTTCAAAATCGTCCAAAAAGCTCCAAAGCCGACTTAGAAATGGTGAAATAGCTCAAAAATCGTGAAGGATACAATTTATACCTTCTGGCCCAAGCATTTTTTGCATCTGCGGCTATATACCCGTTTCTACGGTACCGCATTTGCGGTCAAAGAACCGCTTCTGCGGTTTTTCATTAACTCAGCCCCGATCCGCATCTGCGATGCATCAGTCGCACCTGCGCCATCGTAGGTGCGGTCCACTAACAGCTTCTGCAGTTTCTTGCCTCCCTAGCTCTATTCAGCTTCTGCGGCTCCCTTCCACATATCTACGAGATCGAACCTGCGGTCCCCAATCTGCAAGTGCGGAAATACCAAAAGCAGCAAAAATCTGCAGCTCACCAAAATTTCAAACTTCCCCGTGAACCATCCGAAATCACCCTGAGGCCCCCGGGACCTCAACCAAAAGCACCAACATATTCCAAAACCTTATTCAAACTTGTACCAACCTTCAAAACACCTCAAACAATATCAAAACAATCAAAACACATTAGATTCAAGCCTAAGTTTCTAAAATCTTCTGAATTACGCTTTTGATAAAAAACCCAACCAAACCACGTCTGAATGACCTGAAAGTTTGCACACATATCCCAAATGACACAACAAAACTACTGCAACTCTCGAAATTCCATTCCGACTCTTATATCAAAATCTCACCTATCAACCGGAAACCGCCAAAATACCAACTTCGCCAATTCAAGCCTAAATCTACTCTGAACCTCCAAAACTCATTCCGATCATGCTCCTAAGTCCCAAATCAGCTCCCAAAGCTAGACGAACCATCGGAATTCACATCCGAGCCCTCTAACACATAAGTCAATATCCAGTTGACTTTTCCAACTTAAGCTTCCTCAAAAGAGACTAAGTGTCTCAAACCTTACCAAATCCTTTCCGAACCCGACCCAACCAACCCGATCACATATAGAATTGATAGACAAAGCAATAAGAAGCACAAATGGGGGAAACAGAGCGGTAACTCATGAGACGACTGGCCGGGTCATCACAAAAGTATATATATTTGTATGCATATTCCCTCGTATTATACTCATGTCTCGCAGATTTCAGATGTGTAATATAATGATTTGTACTAATTTATGGTATTTTTATGTGCATGAATCATCCAGAGGCAATTTGGGACGAAGGTACGCGAATAGAAGCGAAAAGGGAAGAAAAGGGAAAAAGCCACAATGTAGTGCCATAGGTAGCGTGGGCCGTGGGGCACTACATGTGGCGCACAAAATAGAATCCTCCAAATGTCCAGCACCAGGGATAGCGCCCCACGTACCCTGGGAGCTGGTGAGGTGAATTTATCCTAGTTCGCCTAGGATTCAGTTATTTCTACTCCAAGACGTCCCAACTCGTATAAAAGCAAACCAAAACCTATTTTGGCGGGGGGACGTCACTTTGAGAGAAAAACACAAGTACGGAACACCCGGGAGCATGGAATTCATCGGTTCTTCCATCATTCATCTAGTATTCTTAGCTTTTATGTTTAGAAACAAGATTTTGATGATTGTTATGAACATGAGTGGCTAAGAACCTCATTATTCTGGGGTTATGAGTAGTTCTTGACTATTATATTGACGGTTGATTGTTTTTCTTGACTTTATCATATTAATTTTTTTTCTTCAATCTTGCACTTAATTATTCTATTGCGTAGCTAAGGCTGGCATGTGGGCCGGTTAGGCCCGGGCCCAGCCCAGGCCCGCGAGCCATATGGGTAGTGGGCCTAAATAGGCCTAACCGTTTAAGCCCAGGACCAGGGGAGGTGGGCCTGCTAAGTGAGCCGATTCCTTGAAGAAGCCCGTTGGGACCGGGACCATTTAGGCCCGGGAATGGGTGCTAAGTGGGCCGGTTCAACCGGTCCTAACCGGGCTCAAACAGGCCCAACGACTACTTTTTTTTTAAAAAAAAATTCAAGTTTTTTTTAGCCGTTGCAACATTTAAAAAATGGTCGTTGGCCTGCAAAAATAGTCGTTTGGGCTTTCTAAAATAGTCATTTAATCCCCTCTCCCCTCCCCCCAACTTTGTTTTAACCCCAAACTTTTTATAATTACACTTTTTCTCTATTTTCAACTGTAAATACCCCCTCATTCTTTTATTTTTCTCACAAAATCATCAATCTCTCTCATTTCTCAAACTCAAATTGAAGTATTCAAGTCTTCACTCATCTCTCATTTCTCAAACTCAAATTCTTAATTCAAGTTAAATTATGCCCGATGATTCTAGATTGTGCTCATTTCTTTTGGAACACTTTAATGTGATAGAAGAAAATGAAGAAGTTTACATAATAAAGTGCAAGAACTGTGGTCGAGTCTACAGTCATCGTCTAAAGTTGGAGGGCATAGGCTGTTTAAGGAGGCATATAAAGAGTTGTCTTGCGCGTTCTCCAGACATTCGTATTTAAGATTTTAAGTTGATTTGAGACAATTTGTGTTATTTTAAAATTATTAGACGTATTATGCTTAATGTTTTAGTTTGTTAGATTAATTTGAAGTATTATGTTGAAGGCATTGAACTTTAATTTGAAGTATTAAATGTAAACTTTAATTTGCAACTTTGATACCGAGTTCATCTTAATATATATAATGTTATATCGAAATTCGAATATAGGTTATATACTATACACTTAGTATATCTATAATACTATACTACTATATATACATCTTATATAAGGAAGTATACTATATAAGGCAATTTCTTGTAAATTATCTAAGGCAATATATTTTGAATTAAAAAAGTTTAAGTCACAAGTATATAATATAATTTACAAGAAATTGCCTTGGATAATTTTTTTTTTAAAAAGTCACCCCTCCCCCTCTCACACACACACACACACACACACACACACACACATATATATATATATATATATATATATATATATATATATAAGCCATGTATATAGTATATATATATTTTTTATATATAGATATAATATATATAATTTACAAGAAATTACCTTAGATAAAAAAAATTAAATAAATAGGCCAGACCCACATAGGCCCGGGACCGGCCCACTTAGCCCGGGACCATTAGTTCGTGGTCCCGGTCCTGGTCCAGTTACCTCCAAAAGCCCACGAAGCTCGGGACCATTTAAGCCCAGGCCCCTATAGGACCGACCCAGTTAGGACTGGCCTACGAGGCCCTTTTAGGCTCGAGCCCGGCCCGTTTGCCACCCTTATGCATAGCTAACAATAGAGTCCTATCTATGAATTTATTGTTGAACTCGAAAGTGGGAACTATAAATTGCATATAGGATTGAATAGAGTAAGTTCTTGAATTCGGGCATCGTAGAATAGATTTGTGATTAGAATAGATATATTCTAGTTGCCCTATATGGTTATTTTTTATAGGAAATATACATGCATTCTTGTCAAGTTTGATTCTATAGACATATAGTCTTAGGTTGACTTGAATAGGTGAGCAAAGCGTCGAAAGAACTTTGCGAGCATAATAAACCACACTAATCAACAAATTAGATAAGTCAAGTGATTTCATCAACCTGAAAAACGCGATGAGAGACGTCAATCCTGTAATCCTAATATATCTTCATCTTATTGAATTCTTTCTAAGTGTTTTGTTTGCTTTACTTGCGATCTTATTATCTTGCTTGCTTATTAGTTCGTAGTAATTTTGTTATAAAAATCACAATCATCTTCTTCACACTCACTTGCGCATTAAATATATAAATATCTTATATTGAAAAATAGTTGATCATAAATGCTCATGAAAATGATACTTTCTTATCACTTTATTACTTATTGACCGCGTATACTTGTGTGTGCGTTTGGACCTAACAAGTTTTTGGAGTCGTTGCCGAGGATTTAGAAATTAGTTATTTGTGTGAAATAAGCTCTTATTTGTTTTTGTACCAGTGTTAATTTGTTTGACAGTTTCAATCTCTATAGGTGTTCACCTTGAATGCTAAGAAGACACAACAATTTGAACAACCTTCCTCCTCCTGATCCTGAACTCGAAAGACTTTTCCACAGGTTAAGGAGGGAGGCGGAAGAAAGATCAAGAATTGCAGAATTGGGTATTGTAGTCCAACCACATCCAATCAAGATGGACGAAAATGAAGAAAGACCAGTGATTAAGGCAGCAAGTCCTAGTCTCGCGAACATGACTCAGGCTATCGTGATGCCTGATATAACTGGGTACTTCGAGCTGAAGTAGTACGTGGTACAACTGATTCAATCCACAGAGCTATTTGTGGGGTTGTCAAGTGAAGATCCCCAAAGGCATATACATAAATTCTTGGAGATTACAGATACATACAACTATCCGAAAATCTCTAAGGACTATGTCAAACTAAGATTATTTCTCTTTTCTTTAATGGAGGAAGTAAAGGAATGGTTAAACAAGGAGTCCACAAACTCGATCCACACTTGGGATGATCTGGCACGAAAATTCCTATCATGTTTTTCCCACTAAGAAGACAAAGTCACTGAGGAGCCAGATTCTTGAGTTTCAATAACGAGATGGTGAGACTTTTTGTCAAGCTTGGGAAAGATACAAGAAACTTCTCAGATACCGCCCCGTCATTGTTAGACATATGAGGTACTAGGACATATGTTTGTGGATGGGTTGGACGAGACCTCCAAATTAAATCTAGACATAGCTTGCGGAGGGAATTGCATGCAAAAGCCATATAGTGAGATCCAGACTCCACTCAATAATTCCACCGCAAATGATCATAACTGGCAAAGTGAGGGTGACTCAAGAAGGATGATAAAACAGAAAGCAGCTGGTACAATTGAATATGGGAATACTTATAATCCCAACTGGAGAAACCACTCAAATTTCTCATAGGGTGGAAAACAGGCAAGTCAAAATAAATACAAACCCCAAGGAAACTACAATAAACTTGAAAGACCACCACGACATGTAGAAGAAAGCACTATTGTTATGTTAAAAAAAATTGTTGATTGATAACTAGCAACTTGGAACAGACAATGAACAATTGAGGACTGAATTTTGAAATATAGAAAGGCAAATTGGGCAGTTGGTTGCTTAACAAAATACACGAATAACAGGGGCCCTTCCAAGTGATACAGGTAAGAATCCTCAAGTGAATGTTGTAACCTTAAGGAATGGCATAGAATTAGAAGAAGTACCAAAAATAAAGAAAGAAAAAGTCACTTCTAAGGACAAACTAGTTCCTTAAACTGTGGTGGAAACTGAGAAAGAAAGTGAAAAGACTCTAATTGCAAGGCCACCACTTCCTTTCCCACAAATATTAAAGAATAAAAGTGATGACAGAATGTTCAGCAAATTTCTTGATAGTCTAAGCCAAATTCAATTAAATCTCCCATTGGTTAATATGCTACGTAAAATCCCAAAACATGCTAAGTACATCAAAGATAATGGCTTAAAACAGGAGGTTGACAGAGTTTGTGAGAGTGGCGCTTATTGAGGAGTGTAGTGCTAGGATACAGAGTAAGCTCCCACCTAAGTTGAAGGATTCGGGTTGTTTCACAGTTCCCTTGGTGATCGAAAAATACGAGGTTGGTAGAGCCTTGTACGATCTGTGAATAAGTATTAATTTGATGCCACTATCAGTGTTTAATCAGCTCAATCTTGGAGCCCCCAGGCCTACTACTATAAATCTATAGCTAGCAGATCGGTCATTAGCAGTGCCTGAAGGAATTATTGAAGATGTGCTGGTGCGAATGGGGAAGTTCATCTTTCCTGTCGATTTCATTATTGTTTACTACATGGTCGATGAGGAAGTTCCAATTATTTTGGGACGACCATTCTTGGCCATTGGGGGGAAACTTATTGATGTGAGGGAGGGCAAGCTAAAAATGACAGTGCATGATGAAGAAATCACATTTAATTTGTACAAGGTGGTTAACCTTCCTAAGCATTATGAGGATTTGCACATGATCTCTCTGGTAGAATCAAAGTTAATAGAACAAGGTCCTTATGTGGAGCCTACTGGCATGGAAAAAATACTAAGTTAGAAGAAGTGGTGTTGCGAGCTGAATGTGTGAAGGTAAAAGAGAAAAGGGTCAGAGAGGAAAGAGAAGAGCCTCTTAGAGTGCGCAAGAAGGCAAAACTCCACAGAAAGAGGAGGAAGCGAAAGTGCCCGACTTGAGCAGAGTAGAAGAGTCATGCCATGACTATAAATAAGGCGCTTGTTAGGAGGCAACCCAAAATATATTTTATTATTATTTGTTTTTTTATTTTTATAGTGTCACGTTTTGTTTGTTTTTGTTTTGCAGATTAGGGGAAGTCTGAGTACCCGAAGTTGAAGTTGATGCGCATGTTTGAGCTTAATATTGAGGATTATGTTTCTAGCTAGGCCCAGAAGCTATCAAGGAGTATTTGTCATCCTTGTTTTAATATTTTTCTATGTGATCATGCATCGAGGATTATGCATGTCATATGCTTGGAGTGGGGGATTACTTTCTGAGTGTAATTGAATGAAAATCTTTTCTCATTATGTTTTTTATATATTACCCATAGTTAGAACTAGTCTAGTTTAGAGTAGTAGACTTTTAAAAAAAATTAAAAAAAATCAGAAAAACCTCGAAATTTTTTCGACTATGGATCTCATGGACAACTTTCTTGAGGGATGAAAGTTCGAGTAAAAATACTAAAATAAAAAAAAATTCTTTTGTATTTAGGATAGTTAGGTAGTATCCCTTGGTTTTTCTTTGGATGCCGGTTCTTTTCCAAGGGTGTAGCTTGAATCAGGTATTTTGCTTCTGTTTTTTTAGGAGTAGGATAGGAAAAAACCTGAGTTGCTTTGAGATACCTATTGACATGGTTGGTGCAAGCATATTAGGCTATGGCATGCGTTTGGTCTTCTTGTTATATTTGATTTGAAATGTGATGCCTAAGTGAATAAATAGCCTACTGTCATGACCTGCCACATTATCATGCCACGTAGGTTCCATTTGGCATATATTAGTGTCACGTGGAAGCTTACATATGAAATAGACTAGCACTAGTGAGAAGGTTCTAGAGAAATATGGAGATTTCTCATGGAAGACCTTAGAACCATATGGGTTTACTAGGAAAGTCCTTAGAAGATTCTAGCTATGTAGAAAATTCTAGAGAAAGGACGTACTTGTAAATATTAAGGACTTGTGTAACAATTAATATTTACAAACTAGACCCTAGGAGACTAGTAAATAAAAGGGGCCATTCATTTGTAAAATCACCAAGAAAAACAATCAATTTCTCTCTAATATAAAAGCTTCCTTTGACAATTCTCATGTGTTCTAACATTCCCTTAGTGATCTTGGGTGTAGTAAGACTAACTTGGCATAGCAAGAACGTGAGCAAGTTGTTCAAGATCGTGAACAAGTGCCGCACGTGTGCTTAGTTCAAGATTAAGGACGTGGCAAGTTGGTATCAGAGCAAAGGTTATAACTAAGAAATATTAAAAAGAATACAAGAGATTGCTAGAAGGAAGCTTTGTAGAGAACCATGGTCCAAATTAGCAATGGCGTGGTACTTGCAAAAGGGACCAATATGAAGGTCCCTAAACGAAAGCAGTATGGCGGTGCGTGGGATGCACGCGAGGTGGAAGACTTACTTTGGAGGATGGACAAGCACTTTGATGTAGTCAAGGAGGATGACGAAGTTGTTAAGGTACGCAACACTTCAATGTACTTGAACGAGGTTGCCGTATTGTGGTGGCGTCGAAAGTGTGATGACATGGAGAAAGGGCTATGAAAAATTGAGCCATGGGAGCAGTTCAAGAAGGAGTTGAAGAATCAATTCTATCCGGTGAATGTTGTGTATGAGGCTAGGCGGAAGCTAAGGGAGCTCCAACAGACGGCCACAATTCGGGAGTATGTATGTGAGTTCACTACGTTAATGCTTCAAATCCTGTCATTATCTGAGGAAAGTTCACTCTTATAATTCATGGATGGGTTTCAAAATTGGGAAAAGCAGGAGTTAAGAAGACATCAAGTAGCCAATGTGGATGAGGCAATAGCAGTAGCTGAGTCACTTGTTGACTTCAAGATGGAGCCTGCCAAGTCCAAAGAAGGCAACGCCGAGAGGGATGAGGGAGATTAGGACGAGGACAACGGGAAAGGCATATCGGAGGTATACAAGGCAATGGAAAAGGGCTATCCCGTAATGGATAGGAGTCCAAGAGAAATGACAAGGGGTCGAAAAATAGTAGCGAGTATGTGCCTAAGGGAGGGTGCTACTTTTGTGAAGGATAACATTGGGCAAGGGAATTCCTAGAGTTGGGGAAGATTGCACAATGATCAGGAACTTTGCTCAAGCACATAAGGGTGACACAAGAGAAATCGCCTGCATTGGAGGGATACACTTGAAATCTAAGCCGAAAGTAGGGGATTCCAAAGCCTATTTTAGCGCCATGCAAATGGAGCATGGTGGCAGCAAGAAAAGTTGGACGGACATAGTTGAAGAGGATGGCGAGTTACAGAGTGATGGCATGATATCGGACTCAGACGATGCATCAAGTAGAGGGTCCAAGTTTGTCAGGAAGGCCAGACCATGGAGGGAAGCCAAATAGGGAGTGGAAGCATAGACCCGATGCTTGAGAAGCTGCTAGACTTGGTTGCATCATGGGAAGATTCAAGCCAAGAGCAAGGAAGGGCATCTAATGGGCGGAGGATCGAGGCCATCATTGCTAGTCGTCCAAAGTACAAATGGGGCAAGAAGAATGGTGAACAGTACCTTGTGACATAGGAAGGCGAACCGCCCCATAGAGCATCATGGCTAATGGACAAAGATGTCTGGCGACACCAAGGCGAGGTGCGCACGTACGTGTCGATGCTTTGCCGAGGGCAGCACAAAATTTGGTGGGGGAGAGTGTCATGACCCGCCACATCATCATGCCACGTAGGTTCCATTTGGCATATATTAATGCCACATGGAAGCTTACATATGAAATAGACTAGAACTTGTGAGAAGGTTCTAGAGAAATATGGATATTTCTCATGGAATACCTTAGAACCATATGGAATAACTAGGAAAGTTCTTAGAAGATTCTAGCTATGCAGAAAATTCTAGAGAAATGACTTACTTGTAAATATTAAGGTCTTGTATAATAATTAATATTTACACACTAGCCCCTAGAAGACCAGTATATAAAGGGGGGCATTCATTTGTAAAATTACCAAGAAAAACAATCAAGTTCTCTCAAAACAAAAGCTTCCTTTGGCAATTCTCCTGTGTTCTAACATTCCCTTAGCGATCTTGAGTGTAGCAAGGCTGAATTGGCATAGCAAGAGCGTGAGCAAGTTGTTCAAGATCGTGAGCGAGTTTCCAAGTGCCACATATACTTAGTTCAAGACTAAGGATGTGACACTACTAGGTGGCGCCTTTTTCTCAGTTGTTCGACTTGTATGTCACCTAGTGCATTATAGCTTAAACTTTTCTCAACTATATGTGCTTACTTGATGTGAGAGTTGAATCGAACCGTCTTGATTGAGTCATGTGCAATATGTGTGTGAGGATTTGTGTTATTTTGTACTATCCTATGTATTCTAGAACTTTCCACGTGGGTTAATCGAAGTGAAATCATTAAGTTGTGCTAGTCTAAGAGATGATGTAGGCATTTCTTGATTGATTATAGATGTGCTTGTCACTCACAAATAAAAAATTACCGTTGCTAGCTCCTTTGAGCCTATAGACCTTTTCTCGGCACCCACATTACAAGTCGTATCCCTATTTTGTTCTTAAATTGAGCTTGTTGAACCTTTACCTCCTAAGCCACTTAGGCGCTAAAAGACGTAAGGTAAGAGATTTGGGAAGTAACTTTCGAGTGAAACTATGGAAGGGACTATAAGTTGCACTAAAGTTGTGAAAAATACAACTGGCCGATGAACCTTAATGTATGGAGTGTGTGTAGAGAAAAAAAGAGAGAAAAGAAAATTGCAAATAAAAAATAGACAAATAATTTGGATAGTCAAAAAGAAGAAAAAACACACTTTCTAATCTTACTAATTCGTGCTAGTGGGGATGTAGAAGTGCTTAATTGAAGAAAAGGCTATATTTTGTATGGTTTGTGGCGAGTGAATTGATTGAGAAGAATATGTGCTTGATTCTTGAGTGTAGTATATTAAAGTGCTTAGGAGGGTTAGTTACTATTTCTAAATATATCCTACACGTTCCTTTGCCTACAACCTTAAAGTCCTAATTGATCCTAGATTTGGCTAGCTTAGATTAGTAGAGATGTACACTATGGGCAAGCTTATGGTACGACCATGGGATGCACAAGAAATTCTTTATAAGATTGAGCGAATTTTGTTCAGTTGTGTGATGTCCTTAATTTATTTTCAATGGCATATTTGAATGTGTGGACTATTTCTATATTCACTCTTTTGTTTGTGGTGAGGGCACTTGATCTCATGACGGATTGATAATGTTGTGAACTTCTCTTGTTGGTGAGTGCGTGAGTTGAAGGTGCTTAGTGGTAACAAGTCGACTCTTGAGGTAGGGTGGTTGCAGATAGGTTGTTTGAATCGCATTGTATGTACTTGGGTATGTTTAAAATGGGAAGAATGTGAAATTCGTATGTTCATGCTTGATTGCCGGTATCGACCATAGTCAAAGGTAGAGTGTATGGTTGAAAAATTGAAGTACTCTTTTGTTACGACTCGGAACTCCCACCTTCGGGACCATGATGGCGCCTAACATTTCACTTGCTAGGCAAGCCAATGCTAGAGGATATTTAAGCCAAATTTTACCCAATTCCAATAAACAAAATCAATTAAGCCAAAATAAACTAAAACTGAGTGTGGAATAAAATTAAAGGCCATAATATCTAATACAATCTAGATCTGGAGTCACATTTCACGAGCTTCTAGAATCTCTACAAACAAGGTCTGAAATAAATACAACTGTCTTGAACAAAAAGAACAGTAAAATAGGGGAAATAGAAGGGGACTTCAGGGTCTGCAGACGCCAGTAGATCTACCTCGAGTCTCCAATAAGCAAATCCAAGCTACTACGCCTCACAAACAGCTAGGGTCAGTACCAAAGTCTACACAAGAAGTGGAGAGTATAGTATGAGTACAACCGACTCCATGTACTCCGTAAGCGTCGAGCCTAACCTCGACAAAGTAGTGACGAGGCTATGACAAAACACCCACGTAAATAACCTATGCAGATAACAATATACATACAAGATAACAACAGATAAAATTTAAGGATGTACTATTGAAAGGGGACATGCGAAAGGGGTACAAAATACGATAATTATAGCAGAGATTATAATCAAATAGTTAGTATGCCTTTAACTAGTAAAACATATAAACACCATGAATAAAAATTGCATGGCATCATCCTTCGTGCTTTTACTCTCAACCTCAGAATGAAATAATAATATTATATCACATCACCCTTCATGTTTTTACTCTCACTCTCATCATAAATCAATAGATACGGCACGACATCAACCTTCATGCATTAACTCTCAAAATATGGCACGACATCACCCTTCATGCATTAACTCTCACAATATGGCATGACATCACCCTTCGTGCATTAACACTCAAATACTGCATGGCATCACCCTTCGTGCATTAACACTCAAATACAGCACGACATTACCGTTCGTGCATTGACACTCTCCCTTACCATATAATGATGAAAATATAACAACATGGAGATAGAATGAACAAGAACAAGAGTTACATCAAATGGTTCCACAATTTACATCAAATGGTTCCACAATACCAATCTCAACTTTATAAACAATGCTCAATTATCACAGAAAGCCCATAAACGCAGAAGGAACGATCGATTTGATAAGTAACTAGACTAAGCATGGATAACATGATCAAAGAAGGTAATAAATCACAAGAACAAGGTCACACCCGCATGCTTTAACCCAACAACAACGCATAAATACTTGTCACCTCACATATATATTGTTCCCAACATTTAATCAAGTAGCAAGTAGACAAACAAATCCTAATTCCTCAAGTCAAGGTTAACCACGACACTTACCTCGCTCGAAAGATCCACTCAAAGCTCAACCATAGCTTTGCCTTTCAAACAAGTCTTCGAACCAACAAAATCTAGCAAATTACCAACCAAACAATTCAAATTAATCCTTAGGAACTACCCACGATTGCAAAAGATTCAATTTAGGTCATTATTAAAAAAGTCAACAAAAGTCCCGCTTGGTCCAAACCCGAAATTCAGACCAAAACCCGATTACACATTCACCCCCGAGCCCGGTTATGTAATTTATTTTGAAATCCGACCTCAATTTAAGGTCTAAATCCCAATTTCAAAAAAATTCCTAATTCTACCCAAACCCCCAATTCCAACCATGAAAACACTAGATTTTAGGTTGAAATCTTATAAAATGTAATGAAAGATTGAAAGAAAACAGGTTAAAATCACTTACCAATGATTTGGGGAAGAAGAGTGCTTGGGAAAATCGCCTCTAAGGTTTTCTTGTTTTGAAAATTTGAAGAATGAGAGAAAATCTTGTTTTTCAGCTATTTGCCTAGTCGCAAATGTCGCATTTGCGACCCGGGGTTCGCAAATGCGTACCCCGCAAATGCGAAGAAACAACCGCAATTGCGAAGTCTCCCCATTTCTTCTATCATCGCAATTGCGATGAATAGTTCGCAATTGCGAACAATGGGCCCTCCGCAAATGTGACCAAAATGATCGCAAATGCGAAGAAGGTCTTCTTAGCCCCACTTCGCAAATACGAAGGATTGGTCACAAATGCGAACCTGACAAAGGTTGCAAATGCGAATTCTGAACTCGCAATTGCGAGGTCTGAGGCCTGCACCAGAACAGAAACACACCACCACATTTCTAAGTTCAACGGGGCTCCAAACCAAACATGCACCCAAGTCCAAAAATATCATACGAACTTGCTCTCGTGATCAAATCGCCAAATAACACCTAGAACTACGAATCGGACACCAAATCAAATAAAATTTTCAAGAAAAATCATGAACTTCTATTTAACAACCTAATGTCCAAATCACGTCAAACCAACTCCATTTCTTGCCAAATTTGACTGATAATTCATAAATATAGTAGCGCACCTATACCGGGTTCCGGAAAAAAAATACTGACCCGATACCACTAAAGTCAAACATTGGTCAAACTTTTAGATTCATTAAGCCTTTAAACCTTCAACTTTTAACAAAATGCAATAACTCGAGCTAGGGACTTTTGAATTCGATTCTGCGCATATACCCAAGTCCCAAATCACAATACAAACCTACCGAAAACATGAATCCGGATCCGTTTGCTCAAAACCTTGACCAAAGTCAACACAAATAGATTTTTAAGGCAAAATTTCATATTTTTATCAGTTTTTAACTTAAAAGCTTTTCGAAAAAAACACTCGAACTGTGCACGCAAATTGAGAAAAGCTTAAATGAGATATTTGAGGCTTTGAAATACAGAATTAGGTTCTAAAACTCTAGATGCACTATCAGGTCATTACATCTTTCCTAGTGAGATGTACGTAGTTGGGATATATTTATAGTTCCATTGCTCGAGGCGAGCAAGAGTCTAAGTGTGGGGTGTTGATTGTCACGACCCAAAAATCCATTAAAGGTTGTGATGGCGCCGGACACCACCGTCAGGCAAGATAACACCAAATAATTAGTAAGTTCTCATTTTAATACTTTTGAAATCATGAATTTCCTTCAATTTAACTGGTAAAGATGAACTTTACAGAAGAATAATGACATTTTCCAATTTTCATACTAAGTACCCCATAATCATCCCAGAACCCGGTGTCACAATTGCATGAACATTTAATAAGGAGTAAAATAAAATACAACAACTGTCCGGAATACAAATTTTAGACAGGAAAGAAAATACCAATACTCTGAAGGAGACTCTGCTGGTTGCGGATCGCACATAAGATGCAGCTCGCCTAAGTCCTCGTGTCAACCACGCCGCTACATCTGCAAGGCCATTAAATGTATGTATGCATGTACAACGAAATGTATAGCAAGTATAGTATGAGTACGAAAATAATGCGTACCAGTAAGTATCCAGTCTAACCTCGAAGAAGTAGTGACCAGAGGCGGACTCTGGCACTTACTAGTGGTCCAACGATATGATAATATGGAATTCTAATTAAGCATGATTTATAGAGATAACAATAAAACTCGAAACAAGAAAATAGCTGAACAATTCTTTCATCAATATTAAAAAACCCCAAAACACTTCATTCATTTAAAACAAATTATCTCTCAGCAATGAATTTATACGAATTATAAAACAAAGGGTTTCCTGTTATATTATCACACATAACTCCCACCGAGGACGTTCGGCCCGATCCAACATAAATGTAAATTGTGCACTGCCTAGAGTCAAACGGTGCGAACCATAAATGCATCTATTTTTCCGCTCGCGAATCATACATGCGACGTGGTCAAATATGAATTTAGGAAATTACCCGCTCGCGAATCATACCTGCAACGCGGTCAAATATAAATTTAACATTTAACTTATATCTCTTTCTTGATTCTTTTCAAAATAATGGAAATTCATCTTGAAACGCTTTGAGTAAATACCTCGCTCGCAAAACATACATGTGACGTGGTTACCCATAGATTTCTTAAGCTATTATAATATTCCTCAATTCTTTTAGAAATTATGAAGTTCAAATGAAACCTTTTAAATCTTAGATTCTTCAAAATTCAATTCTTTCAAGACAATTCTTCCTCAACCTAAATCTTACTTCTTCTCAACAATAAACACAAATTGACGATAATATCAACAAGGCATGGTGTAAACCAAGGCTAACCGGACATAGGCATAGCTGGTAGCTACGTACGGATCTCATCACCTCGTGCGTACGTATCACCCACAATTAAAAGCACATATTAATTTATTTTACATATGGGGTTAATTCCCTCTTACAATGTTAGAAAAGAGACTTACATCGCTCCGAAGTTCCATAACGGCTTCCAAGCCCTTCCGACAACTCCAACTGATGTACAACGCTCCAAAACTAGTCAATAATATGCAAACTCATAAATGTATACTCAAACACTCATAACAATTCAATTTATAACAATTTCTAACCCCAATCGAAAAGTCGATATAAATCACCCTTGGGCCCACGTGCCGGGGTTTCGAAAATCTTTAAAGATAAACATTACCCATAACCTTATGAACTCAAATATATAATTTATTCCCAATTTCATCTCCAACTTCGTGGTTAAAATCTAAGAATACCAATTTCTAGATTCTTCAAAACCCCAAATTTCCACTAATTTCCATGTTAAAATCTATAAATAATCAATGTATTAACTCACAAAAGGTGGGGATATCTTACTTTGCCATTGATGATGATAAAGCCCCTCTTGAAACCCTCCAAGAATCGCCCAAACCAAGAGAAAATGAAAGAAAATGGGCCAAATCCCGTCAATTAAATAAGCACACTGCCCAGTGATTCCTCGCACCTGCGGTCACTTGACCGGTTCTGTGGTTCCGCAATTGTAGACAAAATACTGCTTCTGCGGTCCTCCATCGGACCCTTCGATTCCGCATCTGCGATCGCCATCCGCTTCTGCGCCTTTACTTCTACGGCTCCCCGCGCGCAGGTGCGCTCCCGCTTTTGTGGAACTCGGTCGCATTTGCGGTCCCAGTCTTCTCCAGCCTAAGCCATTTCTGCAACCCTCATGGCCACTTCTGCGGCTCCACACCTGCGGTCCTAACCTCACAGGTGCGGTTGCACTAGAAGACAGCAGCCTCAGCACCACTACAAGGCCAAATTAAATCCGTTGACCACCCCGAATCCACCAGTGCCAAAACAAAATGCGGACCTGCTCAAGGCATCAAATCACATCAAATAGCACAAAAACTATAAATTACACTCCAATTCAAGCTTAATGAACTTTAGAACTTCAAACTTCTTCATTCGATGCCGAAACCTATCAATTCACGTCCGATTGACCTCAAATTTTGCACACAAGTCACATTCAACACTACGGACCTAGTCCAACTTTAAGAATCGGAATCCGAACCCAATATCAAAAAGTCCACTCCAGTCAAGCTTCTCAAAAACCCTTAAATTTCTAATTTCCTGCCAAACGACTCCAAAATGACCTACGAACCTCCAAATCTACTTCCAGACGCGCTCCCAATACCAGAATCACTATATGGAGCTATTCCCGAACTCGAAATCCCAAACGGACATTGATAACATTGAAATACACCTCAACCCAAATTCATGAAATTCTTCCAAAATGCTAACTTCCACAATAGGTGCCGAAACGCTCCCGGGTCATCCAAAACTTGATCCGGACATATGCCCAAATCCAAAATCATCATACAAACTTATTGAAACCTTCAAATCCTGATTCTGAGGTCATTTACTCAAAGTCTAACCTTAGTAAGAATCTTCTATCTTAAAGCTTCCGAAATGAGAATTCTCTTTCCCAATCAACTCTGAACTTCCAAAATTCCAATTTCGACCATGCGTACAAGTCATAATACCTAAAGTGAAGCTACTCATGGCCTCAAACTACCGAATGATACGCTAGAGATTGAAACGACTGGTCGGGTCATTACATTCTCTCCTACTTAAACCTACGTTTGTCCTCGAACGTGCTACGAACTACGTTGGAGTTGTCTGAAATCATTGCTTAACATCTCGTGCACCTATCTGTGCTACACAACTCAGTTGAGCACATTTGCTTGAACAAATCCAAAGACATTCTCTTTTATTTAAGCAAATAAGCCTTAGAGTCCAATTCCAACATTCAGAATTCTCTGATAGGCCTGTTTCTATCATACGAACACCGTATCAATCACTACGCAACATACAAAACATGACTACATACTTTTGCTGAATTCACACCATGCACAACATCATTCACATGACCCTAATAACATTCTCTGTACATAATAGCCGACATTCCCCGAATCTGATGCTCATAATGCGCCTCATGACATATATAAGTCTTGTTCCAACTCTTGCAATACCGCCACGATGGAAGAGATATGTAGAAATTCATAACCAGCTGCAGAGTCAACAATCATTGAATCTCTCCTCTAGACTAGAATCATCACCCCATTATGAAGCAAATAATGGTATTCGCTCCTTAATATATTTCATATAATCCGATTGCACTGATCCTAGATCCAAAAATCTCGTCTCACCCAATATAAGTTGCCCAAGTAATAGGCCACCCCAGACACTACCAAAAATCCCATATAGTGTCGCAATGTGCTAACAAGCTACAAACTCGAATGTGATACATAATGAAACGAACCCTAGAAGGGATACTCAACCCACACAACTAATTAGACAACCAAAAAGGTGTCATGAACTTTCCTCAAAAAATGGGAAACAAAACACACAAAAATAGATATAGGGAGTTGTACTCAACATCACACTGTTGCGGCGTGCAACCCGATCGAAACAACATACCCATGACGTGACACCCGACCCACACATAAAATCTATATAGGGAAATACTTACCGAGCTACAACGCTCATTACTACCAAATATCCTAATATCGGCCACAAGCATGCTACGTGCATAATACCATCCCTGGGGAGACAGATAGCTCCATATGCTACAAAACTCAAGAACATCTAATGTGCAATATATGATCTAAATCTCGAGAGCCATCCTGCTCACATAACGCCATCGCTATGCAGAATCTCAACACATATGAAATTTATCAAGACGTTTCACGACTCACACAGCACAATATGGCATTACATGAAATAGCCGATGACAAAACGACATCCAACGTCACAATACTCCCCCATAAGAAGTGCTATGTTGAAATGAACACATCCGGCCTGATATAGAGCCCACATTCAAATATAAATCCATCCATAGACCACAAGCCGATTCTGATCGCACCAAACTAGGCTAACAACCTTTCAAGGATCCATAATAACCCTTTTTCCCATAACACACAAGAACAACCATCATAACCGGAACAAACTTCCACAGTCCACAACCAGATGAACCGAGCTCCTTCCAGACACAAATTCCCAATTTAGCGATATTACTACAATCTTTATACTTGTTTTCAATTCTTCAATCAATCAAGTGACTACATGTCCCACTTACACAATCTTCCCATGAAATACGCTCCAATGACCTTCCGTACCAGGTAACAGGTCTGTACATTCATACCATCGACCGTACTAATGTGGTAAAGCAATTCAAATATCTACAAATCAATACACAAAGCTTCTTACACAAGACACCGATCTTAGGTGATGCTGAAGACAATACCAACTTACTCTAAATACCTAAATGTGACGACCCGGCCGGTCGTCTTAAGAATTTATGCCCCGATCCCCTATTAACTTCTTTCCTCGAGTTTATTTCTGCTATTTTTATTGCCGAGATGTTTGTTTGAGTTTCGGAGAGTTTTGAGACACTTAGTCCCTAAATGAGAGCTTAAGTGTTGGAAAGTTGGCCATAGTCGGAACAGTATGAAGACGGCCTTGAAATGGAAATTCGATGGTTCTGTTAGCTCCATTGGGTGATTTTGGGGTTAGAAGTGTGTTCGGATTGTGTTTTAGAGGTCCGTAGCTAATTTAGGCTTGAAATGACGAAAGTTAAATTTTTGAAGTTTTCGGTCCGATAGTGAGATTTTGATCCGAGAGTCGAAATGGAATTCCGGAAGTTGGAGTAGCTCCATCTTGTTAATGTGATGTGTGTGCAAAAGTTTAGGTCATTCGGACGAGGTTTGATAGATTTTTTGATCAAAAGCGTGTTTTTAGAGTTTTTGGAATTCTTAGGCTTGAATCCGATGAAAAATAGGTGTTTTGATGTTGTTTTGAGTGTTACGAAGGTTGGAAAAAGCTTGAATGATGTATTAGGGTTATTTGGCAGGTTTGGTTGAGGTCCCAGGTGTCTCGGGTGTGTTTCGGATGCTCAACAGATCATTTTAAGTTGTAAAAAAGTTGCAGATTTTGTTCAGCTATTGCAGAGGAATTTTACTCTTCACGTTCGCGAGTGGGACCTCACATTCGCGAAGAGTTAGTTGAGGAAGGTGAAAATTAAGCCTTCGCATTCGCGATGAAGGCACCGCATTCGCAAAAGGCTAAGTGTTTGTACATCGCGTTCGCGTGGGTGGTGTCGCATTCGCATAGAAGAAAATGAGTGGCTTAGTTTCAGTAGAATTAATGCATCGCGTTCGCGAGGTATCAGCCACGATCGCGTACGAGGAAAAATGGTCAAAGTCATTTTGTGCTTCGTGAACGCGAGGGTTTGACCGCATTCGCGAAGAAGGAATTACCTGGGAAGATATAAGATTTCAAAAATCGAGAGTTTAGCCATTTTTATCAAAACTTAAGCTTTGGGAGCTCGGATTTGAGCGATATTTTGAGGGATTTTCAGAGATATCGATTGGGTAATTATTCTAGACTCCTTTTTGCTTGTAAACCATTAATCTAAACATGAATTCATCCTTTAATTTCGTAATTTGTATGAAAATTGGGGAAAAGTTCTTAGACCAAGAAATTGAGTTTTGATTGGGTATTTGATATCGGATTTGGATAATTTTGGTATGGTTAGACTCGTGAGAGTTTGAGGATTGTGAAACTATAAAATTTACCCGATTTCAAGATGTGGGCCCGAGGGGCGTTTTGGTCATTTTACCTAATTTCGCGTATTTGCTTAGAATTTAATTGTAGAATCAGTTACTTGAAGTGTTATTTACATTATGAGATTGAATTGAATAGATTTGGGCCATTTGGAGTCGAGTACTCATGGCAAGAGTGTGGTTTCGGGTTGATTTGAGCTGGTTCGAGGTAAGTGGCTTGTCTAACCTTATGTGAGGGACTTTCCCCTTGGGATATGATATATTTGATAAATGAAATGCCTTGAACGTGAGGTGACGAGTGCGTACTTGAGCTAATTGTTGAAAATCCGATTTTTCTTTAAGTATTTCAATTGAGTTCCTTTTTCCTGTTTTACTCTACTTGCGAATTTAGCCTGTTGTTAGTAAGAAAAGCATGTTTAGTTGACTTAATTGCCTATTTTCTTAAACTACCTCAATTGTATTTCGTGAAGCATGTTAGACTAAAATCAATTGTTTACTTAGTACGAAATTTAGCAATTATTGAGTATTATTATGTTGTTGTTGTGTGTTTTAAATTTGGGACTACGGACGACATCCCGGGAGATCCCCTGTACGTATTTATGATCTGGACTGAGGTGCGGGATACCAAGAGATCCTTTCCACGTATATTGAGGATATCAAGAGATCCTCGGGATACCAAGAAATCCCCAACATATATCCTCGGGATACCAAGAGATCCCTTGTATACATAGAGGATACTAAGAGATCCTCGGGATACCAAGAGATCCCCGATTATCATCCTTGTTATGAGTGGTGCTTCCTTGTGGTTTGCCTTCATCTCTGTTTCTGTTATTGTACTCTTATTATCCTGTATAGATTCTTACTGTAGATTCTCAATTGTACTGCTTATCTTATCCTGTCATCTTTATATTTATTTAATCTCAGTAGGGCCCTGACCTTCCTTGTCACTACCCAACCGAAGTTAGGCTTGGCACTTACTGAGTACCACTGTGGTGTACTCATGCCTCTTCTGGGCATATTTTTCATGTGCAGATCCAGGTACCGCTACTCAGGCCTACTATCCTTGAGGGAGGCGGCTGCTCTAGAGACTTCGAGGTACATCTGCCGCGTCCACAGACCAAGGAGTCCCTTTCTATACATGCTTTTTTTAGTACTTAGCCCTTCCGTATTTTCTGTTCTTATTAGACATTCCGGAGTTAGAGCTATGTAGTACTTCTTAGCTTGTGATTCGTGAGTTTCTATGTATTGGATTTTATGTATTGGTATTGAGAGTTAAACATGGTGTATGCCGTGCGGCACATTTACAAACTATTATTACTTTATTTCTATTTTAAATTTTTTTTTTTACTTCCACAAGTTTTGGTTTTTCTTCCGTAATTTAGACTTACCAGTCGTAGAGACTAGGTGTTGTCACGACGGTTCACAGAGGGCGAATTGGGGTCGTGACAAGTTGGTATCAAAGCTCTAGGTTCATAAGAGTCATGTCACAAGCCGGTTTATTAGAGTCTCGCTGATCGGTACGGAGACGTCTGTACTTATCGACGAGAGGCTATGTAACTGTTTGGAAAATTCCACTTCATTTGATTTCTTTGTCGTGCGATGTTTTGATATAATAATTCTAAACTTCTGTCCTCTATTCTCTCACAGATGGTGAGGACACGTGCTACCCAAGTTGATCAGGCACTCGTGCCTCCTATTGTAGCCGTCAGTGGCCGGGGCTGGGGTAGAGGCCGAGGATGCGCACGTGGTGCAGCCAGAGAACCTGCACGAGCTGCCGCCGAGGTACCACCAGCAGTTCCAGCCGGAGTCCAGGCACCTGACACGCCTACTACTACTACTACTACTCCAGCTCTTCAGGAGACTCCGGCACAGTTCATGAGCATGTACACCACTCTGGCTCATGCAGGGTTGCTTACCCTTGCTGCAGCTACATCTCAGGCCGGGGGAGGAGCACAGACTCCCTTTGCCCGCACTCCTAAGCAATGAGTGCATGTTGGGCAGGTCCTTGAGATTATTCCTGTACCACCTGCAGTGCCACTTCAGCCCGAGGATAGGGCAGCGATTTCCGAGGAGGAGCAGCTGAGGCTTGAAAGGTTCAAGAGGTAAAAGCCTCCTGTATTCAGTAGTCTAGCATCGGAGGATGCTCTAGGATTTCTAGATAAGAGTTACCACATTCTCCGTACCATGGGTATATCAGGATCGAGCGAGGTTTCCCTCACTACCTTCTAGCTTTGAGGAGCCGCCTATGAGTGGTGGCGCACCTATAAGTTAGACAGTCTGGATAAGGCTGCTTCACTAACTTGGACTCAGCTTTTCAAATCTGTTCCTGAGAGAGTATGTTCTTCAAAGCCTTAGGGATGCATGGCGTGCAGAGTTTGAGCATTTGCGCCAGGGTGATATAACTGTCTCAGAGTATGTTGTCCGTTACACTAGTTTGGTTAGGCATGCACCAACCTTGGTTTCTACTGTTCGCGAGAGAGTTCGCCAGTTTATTGAGGTCCTTATTCCCAGCATCAGGTCTAGCATGGCTCGTGAGTTGCAGATGGATATTTCTTATCAGCAGGATGTGAGCATTGCTAGGAGGATTGAGGGTATGCATGCTAGGGAGAGAGAGGAGAGGAAGACCAAGAGGTCTTGAGAGTCGGGCCATTATTCTGGCACCCGTACCCCAGCTGCAGGTCATCATGGTAGGGGTTATATAAGTCGTCCTGTTCATTCAGCTCTTCCAACAGCCAGTAGTACTCCAGCTCCTCCTAGGCCTCAGGAGCCTTATTTTGCACCTTCGGTTTCTAGCGCGCCTCCTATGTTGGGTGCTTTTAGAGGTCAGTCCAGCAAACCTAGTCTGAGCCAGTCACAGCTGCCACATCCTCCCAGAGCTTGTTTTGAGTGTGGTGACACATGCCACGTGGTGAAGGATTGCCCTAAACTTGGGAGGAGTGCACCTCCACAGGCTTCTCAGCCACAGCGTTCCCCGTAGAGTTCTCATGCTATGATTACAGCTCCAGTTGCTACCCCACCTGCTCAGCCGACTAAAGGTGGAGGTTGGGGAGGTAAAAGTTGCCCTAGAGGTGGATCTGAAGAAGATAGAGGTCGAGTAGAGTTCGCCCAGACCATCCTCAACTACCGAGATCTACAGTTTCCTTGGCTTGGCGGGCTACTACCGCCATTTTGTGGAGGGGTTTTCATCGATTGCAGCCCCTATGGCCAGGTTGACCCATAAGGGTGCTCCATTTCAGTGGACGGAGGAGTGTGAGGCGATTTTTTATAAGCTCAAGACAGCTTTGACTACAGCCCTAATTTTGATACTGCCTACAGGTTCGGGGTCTTATACGGTCTATTGTGATGCCTCGAGGGTTGGCCTCGGAGCAGTGTTGATGCAGGAAGGTAGGGTAATTGCCTACGCATCTAGATAGTTGAAGATACATGAGAAGAACTACTCTGTTCATGACATTGAGTTAGCTGTCATTGTTCACGCCCTAAAGATTTGGCGCCATTATTTATACGGGGTTCCCTATGAGATTTATACTGACCATCGGAGCTTGTAGCATTTGTTCAAGCAAAAGGATCTATATTTGCACTAGAGGAGGTGGTTAGAGTTGTTGAAGGACTATGACATCACTATTTTATATCACCCGAGCATGGCCAATGTGGTGACCGATGCTTTGAGTCGCCGGGCAGAGAGTTTAGGTTATTTACCAGCATCGGAGAGGCCTATGGCGATGGATATTTAGGCCTTAGCCAGCCAGTTTGTGAGATTGGATCTTTCCGAGCCCAGTCGGGTACTAGCTTGCGTGGTTTTTCGGTCTTCCTTATTTGATCGTATCAAGGAGTGATAGTATGATGACCCCCATTTGCTTGTCCTCAAGGACAAGGTTCAGCACGGTGATGCCAGAGATGCGACCATTGGTGATGATGAGGTATTGAGGATGCAGGGTCGGATTTGTGTACCCAATGTAGATGGGCTTCGGGAGTTGATTCTAAAGGAGGCCCATAGCTCGCGATATTCCATTCATCCGGGTGCCGCGAAGATGTATCAGGATTTGAGGCAGCACTATTAGTGGAGGCAGATGAAGAAGGATATACTTGTATTTGTAGCTCGGTGCCTCAATTGTCAGCAGGTGAAGTATGAGCACCAGAGACAGGGTGGGTTACTTCAACAGATAGATATTCTGGAGTGGAAGTGGGAGCGGATCACTATGGACTTGGTAGTTGGGCTCCTACGGACTTCGAGAAAGTACGATCCTATTTGGGTAATTGTGGATCGGCTGACCAAGTCCGCTCACTTTATTCCTGTGTGTACTACTTATTCCTCGGAGCAGTTGGCGAAGATTTATATCCGGGAGATTGTTCGTCTGCATGGTATTCCAGTGTCCATCATTTCAGATAGAGATACTCAGTTCACATCACGGTTCTGGAGGGCCGTTCAGCATGAGCTGGGTACTCAGGTGGAGTTGAGTACAACATTTCACCCTCAGACGGACGGACATTCCGAGCAAACTATTCAAATTCTTGAGGATATGCTCTGTGCGCGTGTGATTGAGTTTAGAGGGTCTTGGGATCAGTTCTTGCCGTTGGCGGAGTTTGCTTACAACAACAGCTATTAGTCCAGCCTTCAGATGGCACCGTATGAGGCTTTATATGGTAGGCGGTATGGATCCCCGGTGGGTTGGTCTGAGCCGGGTGAGGTTAGACTATTGGGCACAGACTTGGTCCAGGATGCCTTAGAGAAGGTTAAGGTGATTCAGGATAGACTCCATACAGCCAAGTCCAGACAGAATATTGGGGAGGTTGCTTATGAGCTTGCCTTCACTCCCAGCTTGGCCGAAGTTCATCAGATATTCCACGTTTCGATGCTCCGAAGGTATCACGATGATCCGTCGCACGTGTTGGATTTCAGTTCAGTCCAGTTGGACAAGGATCTATCTTATGTTGAGGAGCCAGTGGCAATATTGGACAGGCAGGCTAGAAAGATGATGTCAAAGAACATTGCATCAGTAAAGGTTCTGTGGCGGGGCCAGTCGGTCGAGGAGGCGACCTGGGAGACCGAGCAGGATATGCGCAACTGATAACTAGGGATTTTGATATATTTTACACTCCTCCATGCTCAAGTTTTGATTAGAAATGTGTACAAAATAGTCTCAAAGGCTCGAAAATTGTGCTTGATTGCAGGTTTGATCAACAAGGCGACAAGATGTCAAAAATCAGCTAAAAAAGTGAAACTTGCACAAGTACCAAGACAAGACAAAGCTCAGTCAAATAGGGCCAGTGCAGCTGTATACCATTCTGTGCGGTCCGCACAAGTGAAATTCAGAGAGTGTGCATCTCAGGCCAAAAGGCAATGCAGCCGCAAAGGATTTAGTGCGGTCCGCATTGGATTCACTGCGACCGCACTCGATTTAGTGCGGTCCGCAGAGCCAAGGTTCATAGAGTTGCCAGTTTGAAGATTGAAGCCCAATGCAGTCCATGCTACATTTCATGCGGACCGCACTTGAAGCCACTGCGGCCGCACTCGATTTAGTGCGGTCCGCATTGCCCAAGTTCAGAGAGCTGGATATTTAAGTCAAGAGCTTTAGTGCGGCCGCACTTGATTTTGTGCGGTCCGCACCAGCCCTGCAGGGGTATTTTTGTCCAGAATTGTTAGCTTAGTATAAATAGCTTCTTTTCCCATTTTTAGGTCATCAAATAGTTTTTGTACTGAGCTGCGCTCGTGACTTCGCTTCTTTTATCTCTTTTGAGTAATTTTAGCTTCATTTCAACATTGAAACTTCAAGTTTAATTTAGCAATTAATTAACATGAGTTTTTCTTCATCTATTTCTTTGTTTTCTTCTCTAATTATGAGTAGCTAGACCCATAAGCTAGGGTTGTGGCTCAACCCTAGTGTGGGTAATTGATGGATCTTGTGTTTTGATGTTTGATTGTCTATGGGTATTTGATATTTGGACTAATTTCATGTTTGTTTGCTGAATTAGTGGTTGCAAACACTAGTTTGTGTTTAGTTGACTTTGGCTCTTCTTGAGAAAGAGAGCCTAAGTCTCTGAAATTGGTCCAACAAGGAATTGGGGCGTACTCAAGAGATTGATAGCCCCAATTAAAGGGTTAAACCTAGAGATTGTAATACCCAACTTGAACCTTGATTGCTTGTGCAAATTTGCATACCCAATTGGTCTTGAGAAAGTCAATCCGAGCAAAATCACTCGAACTACCGAGAGGTATAGAGTGAGTAGAATCGTGCAATGGTTATATCATACTCCCCAAATATGACAATCTATCTTTAGACTCAAGAATCCGTCAATTGACCACCTAGGCGAAAGTCACTACCCTAGTGCCTTTTTAATCATTTAAACAACTCACAATAGTTGAACCTTAGCTTATTTTAGTTTAATTGAGCATTGTAGTTTTATAAAATTAGAATCATAATCAAAATCAAAAATGTGTAGAAGTGCAATTTGGAGAAAATACACAACTCCACTTTAGATAGACACCTGACTCAAATATCTAGCTCCCTGTAGGAAATTGATCTCGACCTTAATTGGGTAAAAGCTGTTTTGACCTCTATCGCTACTTAATAGTAGTGCAGGGTTGGCCTCGATCACCTTTTTGGCACCATTGCTGGGAAGCTAACGGTTTTGGCTATCTATCTAGATAGTTTTGTGTATTGTTCTTCTTTTCTTATTTGTTACTAATTTGTGTGTGTCACAACTTCAGGTACCAAACGGCAGCAAACAATGCCAATGACCCTCTTGGAAATATGACAACGGGGGAGGAAGTAGATGATGTTGGAGAAGATGAGGTGCCTCTTGTACCTCAAGGATAATGTAGAGGCCGCCAGGCCAATGCTAACACAAATGACAATATTCCAGACCCTCCTGCGCCACCTCCAAGAGTGGCTCCTAGAGTGCTTCGAACCAAGGCTATGAAGTGCTATTGTCCCACCCCGAATCCTAGCGGGCAATTTACAAATAACCAATGTGATGTTGACTTTGCTAGAGCAACGTGGGTATTTCACGGGCGCTGCAAATCAAAATGCTTACAAACACCTCAAGGGGTTCGTGGATACATGTTGGGGGAGCAAGCAAACAAATGTGTCCGATGATGCACTTCGGTTGAGACTCTTCCCATTCTCACTTAGAGGGAAGGCATTGGATTGGCTCGAGCAACTTCCCAACCATTCCATCACAACTTGGGATGAGTTGGCGAATAAGTTCATTGCAAAAATTTTCTCACCAGGGCATATGGCAGCATTGAGAGATGAGATCTTGGCTTTCAAACAGGAGCTAACCGAACCTTTACATGAGATTTGGGAGCGTTATAGAATAATGGTGAAGGAATGCCCCAACAATGATATGACCGAGGCGATGATCCAACAGACTTTCTACTGGGGTATTAACATAACAAACCAATGCATAGTGAACTAACTTGTTGGGGGCAACTTTATGAAGTTGTCTTACGATGAGGCTTGTGACATACTTGACGAGATTGCTGACACTTCTTCAAGACGAAGAAGATCTCGAAGAGTGGAGGTGGAGTACGATGATACCTTTGTACAAGAACAAGGGTGATATCCAAAATTACAATAATTATAGGGGTATCAAGTTGTTGAGTTATACTATGAAAATTTGGGAGAGGATGGTGGAAGTCAGGGTGAGGAAGAGTGTGTCTATTTCCAAGAATCGGTTTGGGTTTATGCCGGGGCGACTACGGAAGCCATTCATCTGGTGAGGAGATTGGTAGAGCAGTATAGGGAGAGAAAGAAAGACCTACACATGGTGTTTATAGACCTAGAAAAATCATGCGATAAAATTCTGAGGGAGGTTTTGTGGAGTTGTATTAAGGTTAGTAGCGTTATGGTAGCTTACACTAAGGTAATCAAGGACATGTATGATGGTGCTAAGACTCGGGTGACAATGGGAGGTGATTTAGATCACTTCCCATAAGTGATGGGGTTGCACCAGGGATCGGCTCTTAGCCTGTTCTTATTTGCTCTGGCAATGGATGTGCAGATGTGGCACATTCAAGGGGAGGTGCCATGGTGCATGTTATTTGCCAATGACATAGTACTGATTGCTGAGATGAGGAGCGAGTTCAATGCGAGGATGGAGGTCTAAAGACCTAGAGTCTAAAGGTTTCAAGTTGAGCAGGACCAAAACGGAATACTTAAAGTGTAAGTTTAGTGATGAGACTCGTGAAGTGGACGTGGATGTGAAGCTTGATACCCAAGTCATCTCGAGGAGGGGTAGTTTCAAGTATCTTAAATCGTATGTTCCAGGGTAACGGGGAGATTGATGATGAGGTCTCCCATTGTATCGGTGTGGGGTGGATAAAATGGAGGCTTGCATCCGGTGTTTTGTATGATAAGAAGGTGCCACCAAGACTTAAGGGTAAGTTCTACAGAGTGGTGGTTAGACCTACTATTGTATGGAGTTGATTGTTCGCCAGTCAAGAACTCCCATGTTTAGAGGATAAACGTAACAGAAATGAGGATGCTGAGATGGATGTATGGGCATACCAAGAGATATAATATTAGGAACGATGTTTTTCAAGACAAAGTGGGAGTAGCCCCCGTGAGAGGACAAGATGCGAGAGTTGAGGCTGAGATGGTTCGGGCACGTGCAGATGAGGAGTACGGATGCTCTTGTTAGGAGGTGTAAGAGGTTGGCCGTGGGGGAAATGAGAAGGGATAGAGGAAGGCCTAAGAAGTATTGGGGAGAGGTGATTAGGCAGGATATGGCACTACTTCATCTCACTGAGGACATGATCCAGGATAGAAGGGTGTGGAGGCCAAAGATTAGGGTAGTTGGCTAGTAGGTAGTCGAGAGTTCCCCGTTCTTTTTTAGTAGTATTAGTAGCTTCCTTGTTTTTTCATTGTGCTCTATGTATCGTATGTTCCAGTTTGTTACTATTTGATGTTATTTTCTATTAATGGTTTCGTTGTTGTTGTTATTGTTGTTACTATAGTTATCTTTCTCCCCTTTTCCTTATCGTCCGTTGTCCCCCTATTCTTTCTTTCTTTCTTCTTCTTCTTCTTCTTCTTCTTCCGTTCTCTCTTTTCACCTTTTCTTGAGCCAAAGGCCTATTGGAAATAGCCTCTCTACCTCGCCAGGTAGGGGTAAGGTCTGCGTACATACTACCCTCCCCAAACCCCACTTGTGAGATTATACTAGGTATGTTGTTGTTGTTGTTGTTAGTCAATTCACTAATGTAGATATAAAATTGAGAGATCTATTAATAGAAAGGTGACTGATTAGAACTATATACACAAATTTTTGGAATGATAATTTTTCAAGATACTTTTTTACTACATATTATAGTCAAAATTTGGCGAATGGTGAAGGATAAAAGATGGTTAATTTATTATAGACTTAGATAAAGTATTTTACTTTTGTTGTAAAGTTCACTTTAAACCAAACTTAAGAAATTCTAAAACCTTCAAAATGTCAACTTCCACCATATGCACAGAAATGCTCTCGGACCACCCGATACTCAACCCGAATATACGCCCAACTCTGAGATCATCATACGAACCTTTTGGAACCTTCAAATCCCTATTCCTGGGTCGATAACTCAAAAGTCAAACCTTGCTCAACTCTTCCAACTTAAAGCTTCCGAATTGAGAATTACCCTTCTAAATCAACTCTGAACTTCCTAAACTTCAATTTCGACCATACCTACAAGTCATAAAACATGAAATGAAGCTACTCAAGGCTTCAAACCATCGAACGACGTGCTAGAGCTCAAAACAACCAGTCGGATTGTTACATTTTCCTCCAATTAAACATACGTTTGTCCTCGAACATGCCAAGAACTACTACGGAGTTGCCCAAAATTGCTGTTTAACACCTCGTGCACTTGTTTGTGCCACCACAACCCATGTGAGCATATTTGCTCGAGCCAGATTGATGATCATTCCTGCTACATTAGCCCACAAACCTTAGAACCCAAATTCCAACATCTGGAATTCTCCACGAGACCTGATTTTAACATACGAACACCGTATCAATCTCAACCCACTGTACCAAATATGATCATGCACCAATACAGACACCACACAATGCAACACATAATTTTTATGCCCATAATAACATCCTCTACCCGTAGAAGCTGCAAATTCACTATCCTAATGCCCGTAGTATACCTCATAATGCGCATAAGCCTTGGCCTAACCCTCGTGATACTGCAACGATGAAAACGACTCGTAGAAGCTCGTAACCACCTGCCAAATGAATAAATCATGGATTCACTCCACTTGACAAGAACCCTTACCTCACTGAATAGTGACATTTTCTCTTTAATATACCCTACATAATTATGATCACACTGATCTCAGGTCCAATAACCTCGTCTCACCCAGTACAAGCTGCTCGGGTAAAAATCCACATCAAACACCGTCTAAATCTCATATGATGCCATCAATGCCTAATAAGCTACAACTCGAATATGACCCATAAGGAAGAACGAACTCTGGCAAGGAACTACCTAGCCCGGGTTGCAAATAAAACGGCTGAACAGATGCTATGAACTTATCTCAGAGATGAGAAACAAGACACACAAAATAAGCATAAGGAACCGTACTAAACATCTCACTGTTGTGGCATGCAACCCGATCCAAACATGATACTCGTGGTGGCGTGCCACCCACCCATACATAACCATCAATAAGGAAGTATCTACCAAGCCAAACTGCTCCTACCCGGGAAATGCTAGAATATTAACCACAAACATGCCAAGTGCATAAACACAACCCTGGGGAGACGGATAGTGACATGCGCTACAAGAGCCAATCTCGATTAAGGTGCATCAAATAACCGACATCTCAAAATCCATCTCGCTCATATAATACCACAAGCTACGCCGGATTACCACACACGCGGGAACAACCAAGCCTCCTCATAACACATATGTCATAAAAAGAGTAGCACTTGAAATATAATACGCTAGGAATATCATCAACTACGCCCGAAGAATCATCCATAAGCAATGCTATGTTGCACGATCACCTATGACCTGATGTAGAGCATACATTCATATTAGATCTACAACAAACCTCAAGCTGATTACGACATCCCATATTGGGCCAATACAATTACCCCATTCATGACACATATGAGCACCCGTCTAGCCCGGAACAAACTTCTACCATCCACAACCAAAGGAATAGAGCATCCCTCAGACATAAAGTTTCCAATCAGCGACAATATCGAAATCTTTATACCCGATTTCAGTCTACAACAACAAAAATAAATAACATACCAGTATTATCTCATATTGTGGGGTCTGGGAAGGGTAGTGTGTATGCAGACCTTACCCCTACCTTATGAGGATAGAGAGGAAGTTTTCAATAGACCTGATTTCAGTCTCTAACAATCAAATGACTAACATGTCACACTTATATGATCTTTCCGTGGATACTCCCACAACCTTCCACACCAAGTAGCAAAATTTGAATATCAATGCCCATCAGTTATGCTATTTCTATAGTGCCAATCAAGCATCCGCATTTCAATACCCAACATTTCTTCCACAAAACAGACCACCCCCAGGCTGCCCAAAAATAGTGCTAGCATACTCTAAACATCTGGAATCCTCCCCCGCTCCTCCGAGCTCGTGACATTCTTATCAAAACCAAACCACAACCTTGATCCTCAACTTTCTATTCCCATATTGCTCACTGCACCTATCATGCCGCTATTGAGAGTCCAATAATTTCATCATAACCCCTGAACCACCAGTAGAATAAACACTTCATCGGCTAGAATCCCTTTCACTTAACTCATTTCAGAAGAACAATAGCAACACGCAACCAAATTCCCACAACCACAGAAAATGCAAACCTCCAGTCGTAAGCTAAACCGCTATAACGCTTCCAGGATCCATTTACACATAACAAGACCATCAGAAGCAATTATCTCTAACTCAATCAAATTACGGTAGTTGTCAAGCCCACACGTACAACCACGAATCAACTGTTTAGCCTTAACACATCGAAGGAACTAATCATTTCTATAACCATGTTGATTCAAACCATTACGAACTAACTTGACTTCTTCCAATTTACTCTTGACTTGCCATTGAAATAATAGTTCTACATCGCCTCAACATCCATCAGCCATCTCATACCCTCCTCATGCACTCACTAGTATCTCCAACTCGTACACCCATTTTGAAAGACCTTCTACAAATCTAAAGCTGTCTCCCTAACACTGCACCGTAGACCCAATGATAACATAGAAATTCTCCAAGTATTCTTCACACTCTGCTGCAAAACCCAGTCCTCAACCACATAACAAACCCAAAATCCTTAGACACCGCGTTTTAATTCTTCAACCCACTAGAACCATTGTTGAGAGTCACCCACTCCGACCTGGTCCCAATTACATAACTAACCACTGGTGCTTTGCTAGCACATGAACACTTCCAAGGGAGCAACCGGATGAATTCTTTTCCTTTCACATCACATCCACAAAAAGCATATATTTCGAGTCATCCCTAACATTTGCACATGAATCGATAAGGTTAAATGTAGCACATATACATCAAATTTCTTGCCCAAGATAGCGTATCAATGTTTGTTTTTTCTTGGTTATAACTGATCCACCAATGTACCGATAACAAAAAATTGCACCGTCACACAACCGCATGACCTAATCGTAAACGGCGGGCTACCCCGCTTAGCTTTAAGCTACAATCACCTAAATCTAGAACCCAAAATGACTCTTCTTTCTTAATTACTATGATCTCGCACCATTACCCGCCAATTTCTCGCAAATCTCTTGTTAACTTTGCATAACGTAACTCGAATTATCACTCCAAACACACACTCGACCTTTTAGCCACTACACCATCTTATTTAAGCAATTCCAGTTCACATTATTGTACATACTTCATGTTGGATAGAAAATAAGGTTCCTCGGAGGACCTTACTAGGAATCACGCAACTCCTAACACCTCACACGAGATACCCCACCTATGTAATCCCATATCGACATCTTCCAATGATATTTCCCTAATTACATCTAACACAAAATCAATTAATCCTCCTGAGCTCACGCTTGCCCACCAGTCGAAAACCTCCGTTCATTCCTATCAACATCAAATGAAGGTCCAACGATGTATCCAAAACTCGAAGTCGTATTACATCCCAAGTAAAATCTTTCTGTCATATTCAAACATCTGAAACAAGCCACCATCTCAAATGAAATACACAGACTTAGTCCCATATTCACCATGCCCACAAGCACGCCAAGATTTCTAGAAGCATGTGGCCATCCTACCACGAAATCCATATGATACGCTAATATTCCCACTCTGAGTTAACTAAGTTCCAAAGCGAACCACTCAACTTATAGCAATTCCACCTCCACGAGACACCTCCCACCATGTCCTTTCTCATCCCTTGCTACCCAAATATTGCCTACTATCATAATTCATCTCTGTAGAACCCGAACAAATAAATTTATACCAATTCTAAACCTCCTCAAAGATCATCTCTCTTGAGCCATCAACATTAGAAACACCGATTTGACTCTGAAGCCGCCATACACCGCCACCTTTGAAGCCTCCTAATGATCTTAAGCACGAATTATGCTGAGGTCATTCGACCCGACCCATGAATGCATCCCATATATGTATTTATGTATATATATGTATATATATATATATATATATATATATATATATATATATATATATATATATATATATATATATAGATATATATATATATATATATATATATATAACCGAGGCGTTCGGCCCGATCCACATGAATAGGGAAACTCTTTGGATTGGCGAATTATGTATTTACAACTTCAAGGTAAGCCCATAAAAGAATGTAAATTCTCATCAATGATTAATAGTCGGCCAAATCTCTAGATAATGAAGCACGATTTACTATAATCTTTAACCAAATTATTACTTGTTAATTCAAGAAATTTAAACTAGCAAATTGAGTTCAAATAGTGCAAGTAATAGCATAATAAAGGCCTACGTCTACCCGGACATAATATGAATCTAGCTACGTATGGACTCTCATCACCTTGTGTGCATGTAGCCCCCACAACAAGTAGCACATATCAAATACATTACCTAGGGGTAGTTTCCCCCTCATAGGGTTATATAGGAGACTTACCTCGTTCCGAAATTTCAATAACTGGCTCCAATACCTCTGTAACTCCTCAATTCAAAGTCAAACGATCTGAAACTAACCAATAAAAGTATACTCTAACACTCATACTTAATTAATTTATAATAATTCCCAACTCCGCTCGAAAAATTAACAAATAAAACCTCGGACCCACGTTTCCGGATTTCAAATATTTTCGAAGATAAACTTTACCCATAATTCCACAAACTCAAATATATTATTTATTCCAAATTTCATGTTTAATTTCGTGGTCAAAATTCAAAAATACAATTTCGAAGTTTTTCTTCAAAAATCCCACAATTTCCGCAAAATTTCGTGCTTAAATCCATATATAATTCATGTATTCAACGTACAACAAGTGGGAATAACTTACCTCACAATAGATGAAGAAAATATCCTCTTCAAGAGCTCAAAAAATCGCCCAACCAAGTGAAAATGTGAGAGGAATAGGCTAAGTTCCGAAATAAAACTCACTTATTCCCAGCGATCGTTGCACTTGTGGTCACTTGACGCATCTACTGTCGTCCAAAGATCGCATATGCAATTTCCCTCTGCCTCCAGCATTTCGCTACTGCGGAAAAAGATATGCTTCTGTGAGTTTGCTTCTGCGGATAACACCTCGCTTCTGCGCTTCTTCATCTCATGGCCCCTTTCTGCTTCTGCGAAAATCACCTCACACCTGCAGAAGTACACCTGCGCTTGAGCCTTCGCATCTGCGGAAGACCATGCCTCCTCACCTTTCGCTTTGGCGCTCCACTGCTCGTATCTGCGAGCTCGTAGGTGCGACAAATTCCTCGCACCTGCAAATCTACCTAGCCTTAGCCCCAACTGCGTTTGCGACCCCTGGGCTGCATCTGCGGTCTCGCAAATACGGACCAAACCTCGCAACTGCGACCATACCAGAAACCTTAAGCTTCATCAATTCTTTAAATCCAAAACTCGATCTAATTCCAATCTGGCTCACACCCGGGACCCTCGAGGCTCAATCTGACCATACCCAAACATCCTAAAACATGATACGAACTTAGTCGAAGCCTCAAATCATGTCAAACAAGATCAAAACTACAAAACGACTATAAAATTATTCTTTCAACTTTCAAACTTCCAAACTTTGCCGAACTTGTCCAATCCCACTTAGACATTCTGGAACGATGCCAAATTTTATGTACAAGATACATATCACAATACGAACCTATTTCAAGGCTTGTAATCCCAAATGGACTTCGATAACACCATATTCCACTTCAAACCAAACTTAAGAAATTCTAAAACCTTCAAAATGCCAACTTCCACCATATGTGTCGAAATGCTCCCGGGCCACCCGATACTCAACCCGAACATACGCTCAAGTCCGAAATCATCATACGAACCTATTGGAACCTTCAAATTTTGATTCTGAGGTTGATTACTCAAAAGTCAAACCTTGGTCAACTCTTCCAACTTAAAGCTTTAGAATTGAGAATTTTCCTTCCGAATCAACTCTGAACTTCCCGAACATTAATTCCGACCACATGTACAACTGATAAAACATGAAATGAAGCTACTCAAGGCTTCAAACCACCGAATGACGCGTTATAGCTCAAAACGATAAATCGGGTCGTTACAAGTCCTTTAGAGTTGATTACTTTTTATTTTTTTTGATAGTTAAAGATTTTATTTACCAAGAAAAAAGATATGTACAAGTAAAACCAATAAAACTCCTAAAGTCGGACATACTCCAACTTTAATAAACTACCTAGCATCTAATCCCCACCTCCCTTATTACAAATGATCAAGTTATATCACTTAAGGGTAATAGTTCATCTTGCTCAGTTGTCCAGCAATCTTCTTGTTGCAGCTCCCTCAGCAATGCAGATCTTGGACTATTAGCTTGCTAATTACTTTTTATACATAGTAGATAAAGCTATTTTCTTTTACTTCAAAATAGATTTGAACAATTCGAAATATATGAGTATTTTTTATTTTCTATTTAGCGGTAAAAAAGTGAGATCACTAGATGATGGAAATTTGAAAAAATAAATATTGCCTTAAAGCATAATAATCAATAGGATATTGTTGTTTTGGATGTATTTTCCGAATTGAAAGTGTTAAGAGAAATATTACAAGTAGAAGATCATAGTTTAATCGATATACTCAATCAAATAAGAAGACTTGATTATTTTCCAAATGCTTATATTGATTATAAAATAATATTAACAACTCTTATTACCGTTGCTTCAGCGAAAAGAAGTGTTTTAAAAGTAAAATTGATAAAATCTTACTTAAGATCGACAATGTCTAAAAAGAGATTAAATGGATTAGCTATATTTATTAATTGAGAAAGACTTATTAAGAGAAATTCTTTTTAAGAAAATTATTAATAACTTTGCATCTAAAAAAACCTAGAATAGTAGACTTCAAATTAAAAAATAATAATTTAAAAAAAAAAAAACTTCATTAAAGTTTGGCCGCCCCCGGTAAAGGAGAGGAATTGCAGAGAAGAACTACTACATATTATTGATATCAATTATCAAGAGTTATATAGGAGAGGAATTACATAGTAATAAGAGTGTGTTACATCAGATAAAAGATGTATTTGGAGTGGAGTTCAAAATTAGATACTCTACGAATGGTTATCCTTATCAATTGTACTTACTAATGCATGGTCAAGATATATGCATATATGATATGATTAAATTTCCCCTAAAAAGTTGATGTTCTCATCGAAGATAAACTCTCCAAGAAATATGATGATTGTTATCACACGTTATCAGCACAAGACTCTACCGTCTCAAGAAGCTCTTTGAGAAGATTAAGGTGTAACTTTTCTACTCTTTTTAATTATGACTGACATTATGAAAAGAAAGTTCGCTACCCTTGAAATTTCGGGCAAGAACTATATGACATGAGTGTTGGATGCTGAAATCCATTTAGATGCAATGGGTCTTGGAGACGCCATTAAAGACAAAATTAAAGCATCCACCCAAGACTGTGCTAAGGCCTTGATTTTCTTGCGCCATCACCTTGATAAAGGATTGAAAATAGAATACCTCACAGTCAAAGATCCACTTATTTTGTGGAATGACTTAAAGGAAAGATATGACAACTTAAAGTTGGTCACTCTTCCACAAGCACGATATGATTGGGCTCATCTGAGGCTCCAAGACTTTAAATCTGTTTCTGAATATAATTATGCAATGTTCAGAATTACTTCTAAATTGAAACTTTGTGGAGATACTATCACTGATTATGATATGCTTGAAAAAACGTTCACAACGTTTCATGCCTCCAATATGGTCTTGCAACAGCAATACAGAGAGAAAGGTTTCAAGAAGTACTCTGAGTTGATTTCTCTTCTCCTTGTGGCTAAGCGAAATAACGACTTGCTCATGAGAAATCACGAAAATCGGCCCACTGGGTCTACACCATTGCCTGAAGTGGATTAGGTGTATTCCCATTATGCTAAGCGTGGAAAAGGTCGTGACTCTATTCGTGGTCATGGTCGTGGTCGTGGTCGTAGACAAGGAAGAAATTTTCCTGGTGTTAATCACCCCCCCCCAAAGAAAAATAATCACCAAAAGTGGAAAGGAAAAGATGAGAAGCCAAAGGCAAATGGTTCAGAAACTGAATGTTATCGTTACGGTGGAAAAGGGCATTGGGCAAATATTTATCGTGTACAAAGACATTTGGTTGAGCTTTATCAAGCATCTCTAAAAAATAAAGGCCCTGAAGCTAATTTTGTCTCTGACAATGATTTTGACATCACCCACTTGGATATGGCAGACTTCTTTGAGCGCCTTGATGGGAAAATAGACCACTTGATCGGTGATGGATCCGTGGTTAAAGATGATTGAGTAGTTTAATTTTTATTTTTCCTATTCGTAGTAGCTAGTGAATAAATATCATGTAATCATAATTTGTTTTATATGAGTAGTAGTCATTAGTATTATTTATTTTATAAAATAGTGTTAGTTCATTTTGATTAAATATAATTTTATGGGATAGTATCAGTTCGCTTTAAAATAATATTTCGGCTTGCTTAGTCTTCTCAAAACAAAGTATCCAAATTGATCAGTTTGCTTAATATCCGTTTTAAAACGATGTGTGTTACATCTCGTTACATGTAAAACTTACATTATTCATACTTCATTACATAATCTGTTATGATCCCTTGTTACTTTATCCTTACGTGTTCGTACTTCCGAGAACATACAGTTATGGTTTGCGAATGTTTATATTTTATACATTTATTATAACAACAAAATGATACTTCAAGTTACTAGTTTCGTACAAACAAATAAAGAAAAAACGTGTTGTTATTTGTACTAATGTTTATCGTATATTTTTTTTTGTATGTCAAACAATGGGAAGCAAATATGGATATCTCACAAAACAAACTTGGATCAAAGTTCAACTGTAAAAATATTTGTTTAATTGATTCATGTACGACACATACAATATTCAAAGAGAAGAAATATTTCTCTCATTTAAATATGTGTAAGGCATATGTTACTACAATTTCTGGTAGTAGTAAATTAATTGAAGGCTCTGGAAGAGCTACTATAACTCTGCCTAAGGGAACAATACTTATCATAGAGAATGCAATGTTCTTCTCCAAGTCCAAGAGGAACTTGTTGAGTTTTAAAGATATTCGTCGAAATGGATATCATATTGAGACAATAGATGAGAATACTCTTGAATATCTCATCATTACCAAGAATGTCTCTGGCCAAAAGAGGGTTATTGAGAAGTTCTCATCTTTATCTTGTGGCCTGTATTGGACAAGAATTAGTGCAATTAAAGCACATTCTACCGTAAACCAAAAGGTTACTGATTTCAATACTTTTGTACTTTGGCATGATCGATTGGGACACCCTGGATCAATTATGATGAGACGAATTATAGAAAACTCAAATGGGCATCCATTAAAGAATTTAAAGATTCTTTTAAATGATGAATTTTCTTGCACTTCTTGTTATCAAGGCAAGTTAATTATTAGACCATCACCAACAAAGGTTGGAATTGAGCCCCCTGCGTTTTTGGAACGTATACAAGGGGACATTTGTGGACCTATTCACCCACCTAGTGGGTCGTTTAGATATTTTATGGTCTTAATAGACGCATCTTCTAGATGGTCTCATGTGTGCATATTGTCATCTCGCAACCTCGCGTTTGCAAAATTAATGGCACAAATAATTCAATTACGAGCACAATTTTCTGATAATCCAATTAAGTCTATTAGACTTGATAATGCTGCTGAGTTTTCATCTCAAGCATTTAACGATTATTTCTTATCAAATGGGATAAAAGTGGAACATCTTGTAGCTCATGTTCACACTCAAAATGGTCTTGCAGAGTCTCTAATTAAACGTCTGAAATTGATAGCACGTCCGTTACTCATGAAAACGAGACTGCCCACTTCTGTTTGGGGTCACGCCATTTTGCATGCAGCAATGCTAGTTCATCTCAGACCGACAAATTATCATAAATATTCCCCGTTGCAATTAGTTTTGGGTCATGAACCAAATATATCCCATTTAAGAATTTTTGGATGCGCAGTATATGTGCCTGTAGCACCGCCATATCGCACCAAAATGGGTCCGCAAAGAAGGTTAGGAATATATGTTGGGTTTGAATCGCCCTCCATTATTCGTTATCTTGAAATATTAACGGGGGATTTATTCACCGCTCGATTTGCAGACTATCGATTCAATGAGACACTTTTCCCAAATTAGGGGGAGAAGTTGGTGAAACCACACGGGAAATTTTGTGGAAAAATCCATCATTATCTCATCTTGATCCACGTGCCTCTATTTGTGAAAAAGAGGTGCAAAAGATTATCCATTTGCAGAGAATAGCAAATCAAATGCCAGATGCATTTACGGATTTGAAAAGGATAACAAAATCACATATCCCTGCAGAGAATGTTCCAATCCGTATTGATGTCCCTGTTGGACAATCTTCTAGTGTCATAGCTAATGAGTTAAAAGCATGCCTAAAACGTAGTAGACCATTAGGTTCTAAGGATCGAAATCCTAGAAAAAGGAAAACAAATGATCAAAATGACACTACGAAAGAATCTCATGAAGAAATCCACAATTTAATAAATTTTGAGATTCATGAGGAATCCACTGAGCCCGAGACTCAAGAAAATAAGGAATCAATAAATCCAATCGATATTTAGACAAAGTGGAATCGAGTGGATATAATGGTGGATTATGTCTTTGCATATAATATTGCATCTAGTATTATACAAGAAAGTGAGGATCTTGAACCTCAATCTGTTGGAGAATGTCGACAAAGACTTGCTTGTCCAAAATGGCAAGAAGCAATCCAATCAGAGTTGAACTCACTTGCAAAACGTGAAGTTTTTAGGACTGTAGTCCAAACACCTGATGGTGTTAAGCCTGTTGGCTATAAGTGTGTTTTTGTACGCAAGAGAAATGAGAAAAATGAGGTACAAAGATATAAGGCACGCCTTGTTGCACAAGGATTTTCACAAAGGCCTGGTATCGATTATGAAGAGACATATTCACCCGTTATGGATGCTATAACTTTCTGCTATCTCATTAGTTTTGATGTCCATGAAAAGCTTGACATGCATTTAATGGATGTGGTTACCGCCTACCTTTATGGATCACTTGATAATGAGATATATATGAAAATTCCCTATGGATTTAAAATGCCAAACGCAAATAATTCAAAGTCCCGGGAAATGTTTTCAATCAAATTGAAAAGATCGTTGTATGGTCTAAAGCAATCAGGACGAATGTGGTATAATCGTCTTAGTGAGTATTTATTAAAGGAAGGCTATATAAATGATGTCATTTGCCCGTGTGTTTTTATAAAGAAAACAACATCGGAATTTATTGTACTTGCCGTATATGTTGATGACATAAACCTTATTGGAACTCCTATAGAACTCCAAAAGGCAATTGATTATTTAAAGAAGGAATTCGAGATGAAAGATCTCGGAAAGACAAAATTATGCTTTGGTTTGCAAATTAAACATTTGGCAAACGGAATTTTTGTTCATCAATCTGCCTACATAGAAAAGGTATTGAAACGGTTTTATATAGATGGAGCATATCCATTAAGTACTCCGATGGTTGTTCGATCACTTGATGTGAATAAGGATTCATTCCGACCTCAAGAAAAGAATGAAGAGCTACTTGGTCCTGAAGTACCATATCTTAGTACAATTGGTGCACTAATGTATCTTGCTAATACTACAATGTCTGACATAACTTTTTCAGTTAATGTCTTAGCAAGATATAGCTCTGCTCCTACAAGGAGACATTGGAATGGAATCAAACATATATTGCGGTACCTAAAAGGGACTACCGATATGGGCTTATTTTATGACAATAATTGCAGTCCCGATCTTGTTGGTTATGCTGATGCTGGGTATTTATCTGACCCACACAAGGCTCGATCTCAAACAGGTTATGTGTTTACATGTGGAGGCACTGCCATATCTTGGCGATCGACTAAGCAATCAATTGTGGCTACTTCATCTAATCATGCTGAGATAATTGCTATTCATGAAGCAAATCAAGAGTGTGTGTCGTTGAGGTCTATAATACATCTTATTCGAGACAAATGTGGTTTGAAATGTGACAAGTTACCCACAATTTTGTATGAAGACAATGCAGCATGCATAGCTCAATTGAAGGGAGGATTCATAAAAGGAGATAGGACAAAGCACATTTCACCAAAGTTATTTTTCACACATGATCTTCAAAAGAATGGTGATATCAATGTGCAACAGATTCGTTCAAGTGATAATATGGCTGATTTGTTCACAAAATCTCTACCGATGTCAACCTTCAAGAAACTAGTGCACAAGATTGGGATGCGAAGGCTCAAGGATGTGAATTGATGCTCTCATCAGGGAGAGTTAATGCGCGTTGCACTCTTTTTCCCTTACAAGGTTTTGTCCCACTGGGTTTTCCTTGCAAGGTTTTTAACGAGGCAACCAAAAGGCGTATTATTAGAGATGTGTACTCTTTTTCCTTTACTAGATTTTTTTCCCATTGGGTTTTATTTTATTTAAGGTTTTAACGAGGCACATTACTTATCGAGTAGACATTCAAGGGGGAGTGTTATGAATAGAATTCTATTTAGAGTGAATGTCTATCTTGTAGAGAGTTTTACTTTGTGGCTAAGTCATTTTTCCCCTATAAATAGAGGGGTCTTACCCAATTGTAAACCATCCCAAAATTCAATAAGAATTTCCTCTCTCTTTCTCTGCAATATTGTTTTTCTACTTTTATTGTTTTATCACAATGATTAAGTTTTAGACATTATGTTGATAATGGAAAGGTGCTCTCTTACAAATTAAAACCTGTTACTAAACAGAATATTATTCTTGAATCCTCGAGTGTACTTGGAAGTACAAACATAAAACAAGTCCAAGAGAAAGTTGCATACTATACAATCTAAAGGAAAGTTGTGCCTTATTGATTATGTATATGTTCATACAACAGTTAAAGGCAAAGATGTAGCCTTTTGTAGGTGATCTTTCATACTTAGTTCAAGTCACGTATTATGTGCAACGTCTTTCGAAGACACATGCTTTAGTTATCTGAGGGAAATTAAATCATACAAAAAGATCTTACGTTTATTGAACTAGTAATTTAGTTCCGGTGTAAATTTTCATGCAATGTGTTGTATATTTGACAAAAATCCTACAGAAAGAAGATGAATATCATCGACATGTTAGGAAAAACACATTGCACTAGCGCATTCAGCAACATCAAATTAAACTGGAATATACATTTTTGGCCATTACAATATTGATTCTTTGTTGTTTTGACCCTGGAAATTGCACTACTTAATTAGTGATTTAGGGGGGTTCTGTTGCATCATGCATGTGTTCTTCTTATGTACGAGGTGGACTTGACGTAACTGGTAGTGTAGCCTGTCCATTCTTTTCTGTTGCTGGAGAATCCTTCAAAATTTCTGCTTCTTTGCTTTTACCCCATAGAAGAATATACAATCCAATAATAACCAAAATTGACCCCAATATGCTGTTAAAGAAAAAAATCTGTTTAGTAACAGTAATATCCAACAATTCTTTTTCTAAGTCAAGAAATTGTTGTAGAAAAGAGTTCCAACCTTCCAAGGTGAATTTGTTCATGAAGTATGGAGATGTCAATAACAGCAGCAAATATCTGAATAAAGGGACTAAATGCAGAAGTGAAAACTGCACCCTTTTGCTTTACACACCATGACATGACCACATAGCATAACCCTGATCCCATAATTCCCTGTTACACAAATAGCCGGTCAAATTCGTTGTTTACTTTTTCTAGTCGGTATACATAGATTAAACATTAATTATATATAGGTATACACATATTATACGTAAATTATACATATATTATGCATCCGTAGATTATTTTTAGTTTAAGAGATTAGGTGGACGGCTGTTTCAGTTAATTCTTCGTTTATTGTCTATTCTAACTTCAATATCTTGAATGAAAACAGGAGAATACTCACGGCGTATATGACGCTTGAGATCTCTAAACTTCCTTTCAGAAACCAAGTTGATGTGTTTCTATCAATTACAAGGCTCAGTATAGCAGATTGAATGGCTCCAAGTAATGACATTATTGCTGTGCTAGAATACTGATAAGGATATTCCTTCCCTATCTTAGCTTGTATGAGGAACCACGACGACCAAACGAGGCTTCCAGCAAATAGAAACGACGAACCAACAATCCAATTCCTTGTGCTGTGGTTCACTTCAAGTATTTCGGATGCCGGCTTGCTTATCAGTGGCATTCCTTTGTATAGCGTAAGTATTAAAGCTCCACCAAGACAACATAAGGTTCCTAACGCCTTAGCTCTCCCGCTTTTGCATTTAATTGTTATTTTCTCTTGCCTGCAACAATTTTACAGGTTAATCGTTCATGCATATCGATATGATGATTACATAAAGAACTAACCGAGCAGTAGTTGTTTGTGCTTACCCGAGTAGCAATGCCATAACGAATGTGTTGATAGGAACCATATTGATGAAAGCACAGCTAAATGTTGTTGATGTGTATTTCAGCCCGATTAGGAAGAAATATTGAGTGAGTGTACCCCTGAAAACAACAATCTTTCTCAGAATTTGTTGTCACAGGAAAGTGAATACCAACAACAACAACAAAACCTAGTGTAATCCACAAAGTAGGGTCAGGGGCAGAATGCATGCAGACCTCACTCCTACCTTTGTGAAGGTAGAGAGGCTGTTTCCGATAGAAGGAAAGTGAATACCATAATCTTTGAAAGAGAACAAATGAGATGAAGATACTTTAGCATATATAATGAGCAGAAAACTGACCCAAGAAGTGCACTGAAGAACAAAGAACAAACAACGCGGCCTGTTAAATGTGATATGAAATTCCTGCATAGGTAAGGGAATAAAATCTTCTTGTTATATATTAGCAGATATGGAATTATTGAACTCTTGTAATCAATACACAGAAGTATAAAAGCCAAACCTTTCCAGTAAACATGCGATGGGAGTTAAGAAAATCGCGGCGATTGAGAACCTATATGTAGCTATCACCAATTGACTCATTCCTCCACTGAGTACTTTTTTGAAGAGCGCGTTTACAACAGCCAGAGCAAATTCAACAAATATCATTGCAGCTATTGGCTTCCATTTCTCAAAGAAACTCATTGCTGCAATCTTAATGTATTACTACAAAACTCCTATCCTTCAAGTTTTTAGTTTCTGCTTTGTAAGCCACATTTGGTGCATAGATCTTGAGCTCCAACATATATAGTAAAATATCAGGAAACAAAGTGAATATGAGATTGATTCTCCTAACATCACATCATTGTTTTTTTTGCAAATATGACCATGTTTATAATGTTCTTGAGGCTACTTTCCACAACTTTTTAATTGAATCATTCCCATTGGAGATTGTTCGAATCGCTTTGTTTGTTAATATTCTATATATCATCAGCTCATGACCTCAGATTATATGCAAGTTTCATGTTTTCTATTTCTCACGTTGAGTAATGAGTTTGACTCTTGAAGACTAGAACCACTATTATTTTTCCACCACAAAAGGCATTATAATTTACTAATAAAAACTGTGAGCATATCAGAAAGTGGATGCAGATACAATTAAGCATTACTTTAAGCATCTTATCCTTCTCCTTTTGGAAATAAAGACCGGTTTCTCTTGTAATATATTTGGAAAGTGGGAGAAGAACAATATGTCTAATCTTTTAAAGCTAATTCTATTGGTTTGAAGCTGCTAGAGACTTGCAATGGAAATTCTGTATATGTCTGAACCTCTGATATTTTGGGTTAATAATGAACAGTGTTGCTATAGCGAGGCCACAATACAAGTGCTTTTTCCTTCTTTAAAGGGCATGGATAACTACTAACACAAAGCTTTGCAAGATCAAGATTTGTAATATAGGACATGTTCCATTTTGCAATTTGCATGTTGTATGATGGTACATGACCATCTGTAGTCCCATCATTTACTTTAGTTAGAACAGCATATGTATGTATGTTAAGGGTTCGCTTGGCGGGAAGAATGCTCGCTAAGTGCAAGTCACAACCGTCCAATGTTGGTCATGATAAACTTGATTATTTTAGTTAGAATAATATATGTATTGTCATGGGCGGCTTTCCATCCATGCCCCATGGCCCCTTGGGCGCGTCCCGTGGCGTCCTAGCAAGCCTCCCAATGCCTAGCGCCACGGACGGCCCCGTAGTCTTGGCCGCGCCAAGTGACAAGCGCGCATGTGCCTCTGTCGCCACACTGATATCCCTCGCCAACGCCTAACCGCAGGCAGATGCCAACAGCGCTGCGCGCGCAGACCCTGATGCCAAAGACTATGTTGCTGACAACGGACCTGTTTCTGCCTTGTAGAAAACTAAGTCCTTTTCATTGTAAATATAGAGTAGTTTTATTTCATGTACTTCCATTATGTTTCTCTAGCTTAATCAAGTCTAGTCTTGTAGCTTTGGTTTATTGTTTTTAAGCATTATTAGGGGGGATCAAGCATTCAAAACTTTCTAGCAAGCAAACAATTCTCTGTACTGGTGTCTCTCCCCCTCGACACCGCGTTGCCTTTCTGTCATAGCTTTCATTAATGCAATCAAGCTTTCTTTCATTCTCAATTCTCATTTTTGTTCTCTCAATTGCTCTTGACATTGGTTTTCCCATACGGCACTGACAATCTCATCTAGCGTACGGAGGGGACCTCAGTTGGCGGACAGTAACTGCACAGACATCAGTTGCTTAGCCTTACGTCGCCCTTCCAAGGAATCTCAGGAAGGCGCCGCGTAACATTTGGTATCAGAGCCTAGGCTTGACACCGGACAAGGGAACGCATTGCCATTACCACCATTTCTGACCATGGTGAATCATGGGGACCGCATTGCGGCCCTTGAACAGACGGTTGATGGATTACGGCCCATCGTGGATGCGGTTCCCGAACTAAGAACCAGCCTAGTGCAAAGGTTGGACGACCTGGATCATAGGGTGCTCCAGGCCGAAGTTGACATAGAAAACATCAGTCGCGACTCTGAGGGAGACTGGCAAATGGCAGCCACAGAGGAAGTCAAAATATTTTTCAAATTCGAGGGACTCCAACAGGAGCGTGTCAAGGATTTAGCTTATAGGGCGCAAGAGGCAGACAGGGTGACTGCCATGCAACAAACTATTGATGACTTGACAGACAAGCTCAATGTTGTCAATGCTGCATTACAGGGCCTGCTTCGAGGAGGTGGAAACCAAATTGGGGGCGCTGTGAACCCCACTTCCACGACACAAAAACTAAAAATCCCCGAGCTAAAGCCATACAGTGGAGCTAGGAATGCTAAGGAAGTGGAAAACTTCATCTTTGACATCGAACAGTACTTCGATGCTGTTGGGGGCCTAAAAGAAGCTAAGAAGGTAGCAACTGTTGCCATGTAACTTCGAGGTGATGCTAAACTCTGGTGGCGGGTGAAGTACGAAGCTATCAAGGTCAGTGAAGATGCTCTCGAGACATGGGCAGAACTGAAGGCAGCCATACGTCTACAGTTCTTCCCTGAAAATATTGAATACAATGCAAGGAGAAATCTACAGGAGCTCCGCCAGACCAAGTCAGTACGGGACTATGTGCGGGAATTCTCTGCACTCATGCTAAACATACGTGAAATGGGGGACAAATACAAGCTCTTCACCTTCCTAGAAGGGTTGAAACCTTATGCCCGTATGGAACTGCAATGACAAATGGTAGATACCCTACCCAAGGCGATCCAAGCAGCTGAATGCCTTAGGGACTATCCAGTGGAAGCTCGAAAGGATAGGCTTCAGCCGCTTGCCCGAGCGGGAATCAAAGGGTCCAACCTAGCAATGGTGGCCTAGCAAAAGCGGGGGAGATTGAAGTGCAACCAAATCTAAGGCTCCCTCATCGAGCAACAATAGTGTTGCGTCAAACAATAATGATTGGGGGAGAAAGCCTCCTCAGGATGCCATTATTGCGGCGGACTATGTTGGAATAATGAGTGTCCACATGCATAGATGAATGCCCATCAAGCCTTTGATGATGGGACAGATGGCGACACAGACGATACAGATCAGACCAAACCAGTAGGTGCCTTCAATGCAATTGTTGGCTCCATTTTTGAGGCCTTAGCGGGAACCAGTGCTGGCATCCGTAAGAAGAAGAACCCTTGCCCAAGCACCAAGAAAGGGAAAAAGAAGGCGGATGAGAGGAATCCTCCTAAACAAGAGAGGACCTTAATGTTCGTTAAGATGAAGGTAAATGTCAAGCCTATTCGGGCGATGATAGACATGGGTGCTACCCACAACTACTTAGCCTCGACTCAGGTGGAGCGCCTTGGTCTAGTTGTAGGAAAGGGCAGAGGTAGTGTCAAGGTTATCAACTCACCTCCTCAGCTAGTGGGTGGGATAGCCAAAGAGGTACCAGTGAAACTTGGCCCTTACGAAGGAAAATTCAACATGCGCATGGTGATCATAGATGACTTCGAGTTGATAGTTGGATTGGAATTCTTGAGGCAAACCAACACCATGATGTACCGTACGCTAACATGTTACTGATGATGGGAGCAAACGGACCAAGCCCTGCATTATCACGTGCATGCCCTTAGAGATGGCCGTTGAGAACATCTCGGCCTTGCAGTTGAAGAAGGGGGTCAAAAGACATGAACCTACGTTCCTGGAAACCCTCTGCATTAAAGATGTAGAATTCTCTTCGGGTCCCATTCCTGAGTCCATGAAGGAGCTACTATTGGAGTTTGAAGATGTCATGCCATAAGACATGCCAAAGCGACTACTGCCTAGGCACACTGTGGACCATGAAATTAAGCTGGTGCCGGGCGCGAAGCCACCCGCCCGAGCGCCTTACAAAATGTCACAGCCCGAACTCGCTGAGCTTTGGAGACAATTGACGAAAATGCTAGACATAGGGATCATCGTGCCCTCCAAATTCCTATACGGGTCCTGTGTGCTATTCCAAAAGAAACATGATGGCAGCCTGCGATTCTGTGTGGACTATCGGGCTCTAAACAAAATCACTGTGAAGAACAAGTACCCTATTCCGCTAATGGCAGACTTGTTCGATAGACTGGGTGGTGCGATGGTGTTCACCAAGATAAACCTAAAGACAGGTTATTAGCAAGTTCGGAGTGCAGAGGGTGATGAACACAAGACGACCTGTGTGACAAGATATGGGTCGTACGACTTCCTGGTTATGCCATTCGGCTTAACTAACGCCCCAGCTACGTTTTGCACCTTGATGAACCAAGTCTTCCGAGAGTACATTGATGAATTCATGGTGGTCTACTTGAATGACATTGTGGTATATAGTCAAACTTACGGAAGGTCCTAGCTCGATTGCAGGAGCATGAACTATATGCGAAGCTATCTAAGTGCTACTTTGCTCAAAAGAAAATTGACTTCCTCGGACATGTCATCGAGGAAGGGCGGATCAAGATGGACCAATAGAAGATTCAGGCAATCACAGATTGGCTACCGCCTAAGGATATCCATGCCTTGAGGGCGTTCCTTGGTCTATGCAATTTTTATCGGCAATTTGTGAAAAACTACTCCCTCATTGCAGTACCATTGACAAAACTCCTCAAGAAGGTCACACCTTAGGAATGGGTACCCAGGCGAGCGGAGGACTTCAATGCATTGAAAGCGGATATGTCTAGTAACCCCGTCTTGGCCCTCCATGATCTGGCCAAGCCATTCAAGGTACAAACAGATGCATCCGACTATGCCCTCGATGGAGTCTTGCTACAAGAAGGGCATCTTGAGTGTACGAGAGTCGGAAGCTGAAGGATGCAGAGCGGCGCTATGCCGCCCATGAGAAAGAATTATTGGTTGTTGTCCACTGCTTGCGCCTTTGAAGGCACTATCTGCTGGGGACCCCGTTCGTGGTCAAGACAGACAATATATCTATTAGCCATTTCATGAACCAGCCGAAGTTGAATGGTCGACAGGCCAGGTGGCAGGAACTCCTAGCTGAATTCCACTTCAACCTAGAGTACGGCAGTGGGAAGACCAACCATGTTGCTGATGCACTCAGTCGGAGAGCTGATCTAGCATCGGTGTGCCTACTCGCCACCCTAAGGGGGTGCGAAGTAGCCACCTCCATCAAGGACCAGATACAAGATCTACTCATTAAGGATCGTGTTGTACAGTATTTGGTTGATTTGGTAGGACAGAGCAAAACTCGCCAGTTCTACATGGAAGATAGTTTCCTGAAAGTTAAAGGGAACTGACTTTATGTTCCTAAAGGAGGAGATCTACGAAGGACTCTTCTGGCGGAATGTCATGATACTCTCTGGGCTGGCCATCCCGGTGAGGAACGTACCATGGTGGTACTTTGTCATGCATATTATTGGCCTCAAATGGCCGATGACGTTGCTCAGTATGTGAAGACTTGTCTAGTATGCCAGAAGGACAAGTCGGACTGCTTAACACAAGCGGGACTCTTGGAACCACTAGTTGTCCCAAAGAGACCTTGGGAAAGTGTTTCCTTGGATTTCATCACCGGATTGCCCAAGATCGGAGATCTCACAACTATCTTGGTTGGGTAGATCGGTTTTCCAAGTATGCTACTTTTATTGCCACCCCACAATATATATCAGCAGAAGATACAGCTCGACTCTTCTTCTCACATGTCGTCAAATATTGGGGCTTTCCCAAAGACATTGTTAGTGATCGCGACTCATGCTTCACTAGCAACTTTTGGACCCAACTTTTTAAGTGTCTTGGGTCAAAGTTGGGTCAAAGCTCAGTTTTTCATCCGCAATCTGATGGCCAGATGGAGCGGTTCAATAGTATGTTGGAGGAATATCTCTGCCACTTTATAATCGGATCACAGAAGAATTGGGTGAAGCTTCTGGATGCTGCTCAACTGTGTTTCAATTCACAAAAGAGCTCTAGTACAAACAAAAGCGCTTTTGAAATTGTTACTGGACAACAACCGATACTCCCACACACAGTCAATGCACCAAATATGTCTAAATCTTCTCGAGCTGCTAGCTTCTCAAAAGAGAGGAATCGAAATTTAGAGATAATGCGGAGCTATCTTGTCAAGGCTCAAAAGCGGATGAAGAGGCATGCTGATCAGAATCGTCGTTTTGTTGAATACCAAGTAAGAGACAAAGTGATGGTAAAAATTCCATAGCGGTACTTATTTGCAAGGGTCCATGACCCTCGCCTATTGCAAAAATACATTGGACCCTTGTCCATTGAAAGGCGCATTGGGAAAGTTGCATAGCGGGTGGATACCCCAGCTTGGTAGAAAACTCATCATGTCTTCCATGTCAGCCTCCTGAAACCTTTTTGGGAAGACATGGAGGATCCTTCATGGAGCCAGCTCACAATACCCAGTATTTGAGGTCCCAATTCAACCGGTAAAAGGCATGTCAAAGCTATCCTTAATGATAGAGTGATTCATGCCTCAAAGAAAGATCACCAAGAGTTCTCGGTGAAATGGCAGGGTCATGATGCAGAGGAGAATACTTAGGAGAGAAGAACAAACCTCAAAGCCTACAAGAGCCTAATTGAAGATTATCTTGCAAGTAAGGCGACGAGGATGTCGCCAACCCAGGTGGGGAGAATGTCATGGGCGGCTTTCCAGCCATGCCACATGACCCCTTGGGCGCTCCCCGTGGTATCCTAGCAAGCCTCCCAATGCCTAGCGCCACGGACGGCCCCGTGGTCTTGGCCGTGCCAAGTTACAAGCATGTATGTGCCTCTGACGCCACACCGATATCCCTTGCCAGCGCCCAACCGCAGGCAGATGCCAACAGCGCCGCGTGCGCAGACAACGCCGCGTGCGCATACCCTGATGCCAAAGACTCTACTGCTGACAACGGACCTGTTTCTGCCTTGTAGAAAACTAAGTCCTTTTCATTGTAAATATAGAGTAGTTTTATTCCATGTACTTCCATTATGTTTCTCTAGCTTAATTAAGTCTAATCTTGTAGCTTTGGTTTATTTATTTTTCTAAGCATTATTAGGGGGGATCAAGCATTCCAAACTTTCTAGCAAGCAAACAATTCTCTATACTAGTGTCTCTCCCCCTCGACACCGCGTTGTCTTTCTGTAATAGCTTTCATTAATGCAATCAAGCTTTCTTTCATTCTCAATTCTCATTTTTGTTCTATCAATTGCTCTTGACATTGGTTTTCTCGTACGGAACTGACAATCTCGTCTAGAGTACGGAGAGGACCTCAGTTGGCGGACAGTAACCGCACAGACATCAGTTGCTTAGCCTTACGTCGCTCTTCCAAGGAATCTCAGAAAGGCGCCGCGTAACAGTATATATGTTCAGGATTCGCTTGGGGGTGGGGTGGGGGGAATGCTCGCTAAGTGCCAATTACAACCGTACAGTGTTGATCATGACAAACTTGTTTACTTTAGTTAGAATAGCATATGCACGTATGTTCAAGGTTCGCGTGGGAGTAGAATGCTCACTTAGTGTCCGTTACAACCTTTCAATGTTAGTCATCATGACAAACTCAATTATTTTAGTTAGAACAACATTTGTACGTACGTTCAGGATTCACTTTGATGAATAAAATACTCACTAAATGCCTATGACAACCATCTAATTTTGGTCATGACAAACTTGAAAAAGTTATATGCGAACCTTACCTATAGACAGAACAAAACATCACCGGCTAATAGCCAATCTAGATCATTGTAATTACATAGACACTTCATTTAGATTGCTGTGAACTTGTTGTACCATAATTTAAATCTCTACATATTATCTTTGTACTTGTTTTGACATTTCATATGTACTTTGAGTCTTTGAGAAGTTTACCCCAATCAAATTTGAACTAATTTGTTGTTGAAACTTGGTACCAATCAAAATTGTATTTATTTAATTTAATTTCTTATAGTAAGCATATATATATTCTTGACTAGAGGTGGATGCACATTATAGGTAGACGGGTCACCGGCATCTTGAAACATCGGCAAAAACTCCATGTATACTTTCAAATGTCTTCAAAATATAGTCAGATATTAACGTAGGCCCCGTACCAATACTGCGGCCGCCGAATCTTTGGTCTGGTTCTCTTGCCTTATTTAATTGTTTCTTTTATAGTAGTATATGGAAAGAAGTAAAAGTACTTTAATTTGTTCAGCATATTAACTAAGAGACATGTTCGTCCAACGTAGGATGAAACATAAGACCAAATTTTTTAATTGCCACCCGCAAAGTGATTTGACCAATTAATTAAAGAAATTCATGCAAAGACAAAGTTACTTTGCCTAGTCAAATAATTGAATAACAGAAAAGTTGTTTCTTCTATTAGGTTTATTTCCTCTAAAACATATCTTTTGAATTAGAGAACTCATAATATTAATTGCATCTTTTGCTTTTCTTGTTTACTACAACCTGCTTTGTCTGCAATTCTTTTAAAAATATAAAGATATTTGGAGAAGACAATTCCCCCCCCCCTCCCCCCGCACCCCAAAAAAAAACTAAAAAAGTAAATTATTGTGATGAATCAATATTAAAGACGAATTAATCTAGTTGTACAACAATGGCCACATCATTCTTCATTTCTATGGAGAATATTTTCTTCCACTCATGTGATTACTGAATTTTGAAAGGACGGCACATACATTTTAAATACTTAAATCTTGTTAAAATAAAAAATGAAGACCATTAATTAAGGAACAAAAAGTGAACAGTTGCCAGACAAGATTTTCCAACATAGTATGGTGTAGATTTTACACCCACACTTTTTTTGAGAATATTAAATTAATTAATCTTCAAAATGGTAGCTCCAACTATTATAATAAAGTAGTCAACGCTCATCTGGAATCACTAAAAAGTTTGAAAGTAGAGTATCACAAAGGCACTGGAAATTAGAGAAAGGAAAATATCGTATTTCTGCGTGACAAAAGGAAGTGACGTTGAGTAAAGCAACCAGACACAAGTGTCAATGATTAACTAAAATGAATCAAAATAAATAAAACAATAGATGTGGATAGCAAGATCAGTTTTGGTGTGGATATGCATAGAATTTTTGCATTATCGAAAAATTTTGAAACGATACTCTCTTCACCATATACGTCTTAGATTCGATCTTTGACATGTAAATAAATTTTAAACATAAAAAGATCTGTCTAGAATTGTTATTGTTTTTTACTGCGTGTTACGTAGTAATTGAATCGATTGCTAAAAAGACTTCACCCACTAAGTTACTGTATTACTGCCACAAGCAGCAGTGAGATTAGGCCTGCAAAATTATAATTATGATTATGAGAGTGGAAAATAGAACATCTAATCTTGATAATTACCATCATACAAAGGCAATGTTATCACCTCACAGAGAAGAAGTAAAATCTCATGGCACCTTTCAGTTTTCTGTCTGTTGACGATGTGGTAGGACCATTTGAAAGACATAAACACCTATAACAATGCGCTATGACTTATAGCAATTTGTAGTAATATCCTAAACCAAATTTGACATTTGAATACAATATATATTACTACTCAACTAAGTCTTGGTTATAAATTCGTTACTATCGGTTACATGAATAATTCAGTCTGCTCTGATTAGATTTATTTGATTGGAACTCTTAAAGTATGTGACTATCTCGGGAACATCATACTTTTATTCATTTAATTATTTGATTATTTTTTAACATGTTCTTTTATGTGCTGACTTGATTCTTTTCATGAGATAAGTACATAAATTTCACTCTAGGTAATACTCCTTCCGGTCCACAATAAGTGACCAATTTACTTTTTATTTTGGTCCAAAATAAGTGTTTATTTATATAATCAAGAAAAAATTCAATTTGTTTTTCCAAAATTACGTTTATGCACGTATCCCTAAAAAGTCATTTACTTCTCACATTTGAGAAAAGAAGTAAGTACTACTATAACTATGGTGCAACATTTAATGAATGGTAGTTTAATCACACTAACTATTTTCATCTAGAATTTAATATTTCCTTAATAGGTGTGCCCAACACAAATTGGTCACTTATTGTAGACCGGGGGAGTACCATATTAAAGACTTTAAGTATGTGATTATCTCATCTAAAATCTTAAAATGTTAGATAATGCGTACTTTTATGCATTTAATTATTTAATTATCTTTGCAAGACCTTTTTACTCATTTAACACTACACCTAGGTACTAATGTAACAATTGGTGGCATAAAATCTTATCATCAATTGCTTAACTTGCCAAATATCTAAAATGTCTCGTTTCAAAATCTTCCTGGTTCCAGCAACATTTGGCACCAAAAAAAAACAAATTTGTGCATTTAGTGTGCTACAGTTATTTATTTATTTCGGGATAAAGGTGATGTGCAATTCAGCTTAGATGCACAACATGATAAAGCTTGAATTTGAAGTAAGTCTGCGAAGGAATATCTAGGATTAGAGAGAAGCGAAGAGGGAGAAGAAAGAAGCTTCTAGCTTTTGTTTCTTTGAATTATTCAGCTCAAAATGAAAATGTTCAATTATACATAGCTATATGGGCCAAAGACTAAACCGACCCAAAGACTAAAATAAAATGAGTGCATAAATATAGCTTTGGGCTTCTGGGCCCAATACAAAAGAAAGTAAAGGAAAAGAAAAGGAAGCCCAACTAAGTGATATTTTCCTTATACTCCTTATACAACTTAACACCCCTGGCAAGTTGGAGGGTGATAAAACCCCCAACTTGCGAAGATGAAGATGGTGGAGAGCCCCAACTAAATGCTTGGTAAACATGTCAGCCAAATGAGTTGCGCTTGAAGTGTGAAGCAACTAAAGTAGCCCCTCATTCAGCTTGGTGCGAACAAAATTGTCACGACCCAAAATCTCAACCCGGTCGTAATGGCGCCTTTCGTGAGGTCAAGGCCAGCCAATTAACAAAACAGTACATCTCTTTATAATTGCTTAGCAGGAATAAGTCTAAATCATGGGCAATATAATCTTAAATGCGAAATAAACATGATAGAACAAGGAAAACCCTCCCAACTCAGCCCGAAATCGGGGTGTCACAAGTCATGAGATACTACAGAGTTTACTAATATTTTACAAAGTATGGAATTATCATAAATAACAAAGATAAGGAAGAAAACGGCGCGCTAGTTTGCCCAGTGTTCTATCTTGGGCGCGCATCTGGGCGCGCTAGTGACACATGCCTAGTAAAATGGTCATAACTTTCTGTATACACCTCCAAATGATGAATGATTTATTTAGAAACTAGACTCAAAGGGATTTAATTTGATAGGTTGTATGTCACAAAACTCCTTATATAACGGGAGATATGAGCGTCCAAAGTGAGGTCTTACGTGCACTCATTTACAACTTTCGTCTATTATGAAATTTTTCCAACTTCAAAAGTTTCTGATGCCGAAACCTATCAAATCACGTCCGATTGACTTCAAATTTTGCACACAAGTCCAAAATGACATAACGAAGCTACAGAAATTCTCAAAATTCCATTCCGACTGTCGGATCAAAATTTCACCTATCAACCGGAAATCGCCAAAATACTAACTTCGCCAAAATGAGCTAATTTCTTCACCGGACCTCCAAAATTAATTCCGATTGCGCTCCTAAGCCTTAAATCATCCCCCGAAACTAACCGAATCATTGGAATTAAATTCCGAGCCCTCTAACTCACAAGTCAACGTCCGGTTGACTTTTCCAAACTAATTCTTCCTTAAAGAGACTAATTGTCTCATTTCATACCAAACTCGATCCGAATTGACTCAAATTCACCAAGTACACATATTGAAACATGAATAAGCATTTAACGGGGAATACGGGACGAAAATATAGGAAACGACGGTTCGGGTCGTTACATTCTCCCCAACTAAAACAAACGCTCGTCCTCGAGCGAGTTAAGAAACATACCTGGAGTTTCAAATAGGTGTGGGTACCTGCTCCGCATCTCCTGCTCGGTCTCCCAAGTAGCCTCCTCCACGGGCCGACCTCTCCACTGTACTTTCACTGATGCTATATCTTTTGATCTCAATTTCTGAACCTGTTGACTCAAAATAGCCACTGGCTCCACATTATAAGTCAAATTTTCATCTAACTGTACTGTACTGAAATTTAAAATATGAGATGAGTCCCCAATGTACTTTCGGAGCATGGACACATGGAATACCGGATGAACACCCGACAATCTAGGCGGCAAAGCAAGCTCGTAAGCCATCTCTCCAATCCTCCTAAGTACCTCAAATGGTCCAATAAACTGCAGACTCAACTTTCCTTTCTTTCCGAACCTCATAACACCCTTCATCAGTGAAACCTTCAGCAAAACCTTCTCGCCCTCCATAAATGACATATCTCGGACCTTCCTGTCTACATAACTCTTCTGACGCGACTGAGCTGTGCGAAGTCTTTCCTGAATCACCTTCACCTTTTCTAAGGCATCCTGGACCAAATCTATCCCCAACAACCTAGCCTCACCGGCTCAAACCAATCCACTGGAGTTCTACACCGCCTCCCATATAAGGCCTCATATGGTGCCATCTGAATACTGGACTGATAGTTGTTGTTGTAGGCAAACTCTGCAAGTGGTAAAAATTCAACCCAAGAACCTCCAAAATCAATCACGTAGGCACGCACCATATACTCCAATATCTGAATAGTACGCTCGGATTGTCCGTCCGTCTGAGGATGAAATGCTGAACTCAACTCCACCTGAGTGCCCAACTTGTGCTGAAAAGTCCTCCAAAACTGAGAAGTGAACTGAGTACCTCTATCCGAAATAATAGTAACTGGAACACCATGCAACCGCACAATCTCCTGAATAAAGATCCTAGCCAGCCGCTCCGCAGAATATGTGGTACACACCGGAATGAAATGCGCTGACTTGGTCAGCCTATCCACAATGACCCAAATCGAATCAAAATTCTTCAAAGTCCGAGGAAGGCCACTCACGAAATCCATAGTAACTCTCTCCCATTTCCAGTCAGGAATAATCATCTGCTGAAGCAAACCGCTCGGTCTCTGATGCTCATATTTCACCTGCTGACAGTTGAGACACCGAGCCACATATCCCACAATGTCTTTCCTCATTCTCCTCCACCAGTAATGTTGTCTCAAGTCCTGATACATCTTCGCAGCACCCGGATGGATGGAATATCTCGAACTGTGGGCCTCTTCAAGAATCAAATCTCTAAGCCCATCAACATCGGTCACACAAATACGGCCCTGCATCCTCAATACGTCATCATCACCTATAGTCACATCTTTGGCATTATCATGCTGAACTATGTCCTTAAGGACAAGCAAATGCGGATCATCATACTGGTGCTCTCTGATGCGATCATATAAGGAAGATCGAGAAACCACACTAGCCAATACCCGGCTAGGCTCAGAAATATCTAACCGCACCAACTGATTGGCCAAGGTCTGAACATCAACTGCAAAAGGCCTCTCCCCAACTGGGATGTAAGCCAAACTCCCCATTTTGACTGCCTTTCGGCTCAACGCATCGGCCATTACATTGGCCTTTCCCGGATGATATAGAATGGTAATATCATAGTCTTTAAGTAACTCAAGCCATCTCCGCTGCCTCAAATTAAGATCTTTTTGTTTAAATAAATGCTGAAGACTGCGATGATCAGTGAATACCTCACAAGATACGCCATATAAATAGTGCCTCCAAATTTTTAAGGCATGAACTATAGCAGCCAACTCCAAATCATGAACAGGGTAGTTCTTCTCATGGGGCTTCAACTGACGAGAAGCATAAGCAATAACTCTACCCTCCTGCATTAGCACACAACCAATCCCAACTCTGGAAGCATCACAATATACCGTGTATGAACCTGTAGCTGATGGTAACACCAACACTGGAGCTGTGGTCAGAAGTGCCTTGAGCTTCTGAAAGCTCTCCTCTCACTCGTCGGACCATACAAATGGGGCACCTTTCTGAGTCAACTTGGTCAAAGGCGATGCAATAGAAGAAAACCCCTGAACAAATCGGCGATAATAGCCTGCTAGCCCAAGGAAACTCCGAATGTCTGTGACTGAGGACGGTCTATACTAACTCTGCACTGCTTCTATCTTCCTTGGATCAACCTGTATACCCTCGCTGAACACTATGTGTCCCAAAAATGCCACAGAACTTAGCCAAAATTCACATTTGGAGAATTTTGCATAAAGCTTCTCCTCTCTCAATCTCTGCAACACTACACGCAAATGCTGGGCATGCTCCTCCTGGCTACGCGAGTACACCAGGATATCATCAATGAATACAATAACAAATGCATCCAGATAAGGCTGAAATACACTGTTCATCAAATGCATGAACGCTGCTGGGGCATTAGTCAGCCCGAAAGACATAACCAAAAATTCATAGTGACCATATCTAGTCCTGAAAGCAGTCTTGGGAATATCCGACTCCCTGATTTTCAACTGGTGATAGCCCGAACGGAGATCAATCTTAGAAAATACCCTCGCTCCCTGAAGCTGATCAAATAAGTCATCAATGCGAGGCAAAAGATACTTGTTCTTCACTGTTACCTTATTCAACTGCCTATAATCAATGCACATTCTCATTGTGCCATCTTTCTTCTTCACAAATAAAACAGGTGCACCCCACGGGGACACGCTAGGCCGAATGAACCCCTTATCTAGGAGTTCCTGAAGCTGCTCCTTCAATTCTTTCAGCTCTACTGGTGCCATACGATATGGCGGAAATAGAAATGGGCTGAGTGCCCGGCACTAAGTCAATGCCAAAATCAATATCTCTGTCTGGCGGCATGCCCGACAGGTCTGCAGGAAATACATCAGGAAAGTCCCTCACAACTGGGACAGAATCAATACTAGGAGTCTCTGCTCCAACATCCCGCACAAAAGCCAGATATGATAGATAACCCTTCCCAACCATACACTGGGCTTTCAAGAAAGAAATTACTCTGCTAGAGACATAATCAGTCATGTCACGCCACTCGATCATCGGAACACCTGGAATAGCCAAAGTAATTGTCTTAGCATTACAGTCTAGAATAGCATGATATGGAGATAACCAATCCATGCCCAGAATAATATCAAAATCTACCATGCTCAACAGCAGTAGATCAACTCGGGTCTCCAAACCCCCAATAATCACAGCACATGACCGATACACATGGTCTACAACAATAGTATCGCCCACCGGGGTAGACACATGAATAGGTAAAGTAAGAGACTCCCGGGGCATACTCAAATGACGGGCAAAATATGAAGACACATAAGAATAGGTGGATCCCAGATCAAATAAGACAGAGGCATTTGTGTGGCAGACTGAGATAATACCATAGTGAGATTAAAGTCACTCCTTCATAAGCTTGTGGAAACACAATTCATCTGAAATTTTAACTCTTCCGCGTTTTCTTGCATTCACTCACATAATAGTTAAGCCTACTCTCTAGGGGACCAAATTTTTACTAAGTCCCAAATTTTTCAAAAATTTCAGCAGAGTCTCCTTTGTAATTGGGCCTATCCACCTGCGAGAGAATCACCAAAACCATCCTAACAACACATCCACAACTTGACAAAGCATCACAACGTATATCAATTACATTAATATCAATATTACATGTATTATACTATCAAAATTGATACATGGACATGTGTTGCACCTATTTGAATCATAACACATAGAAAATACCTTTCAATCCTCCATTATTGGGCTATTCAACCGAGTAAGAACATATTCTTTCTTTAATGTTTTAGACCTTCAAGGTGGTCTCCTTGACTTAACGATTTCGTCATAATACATTTACAGAAGCGATCTCAGCTCCCAGACTTATCTAACTAGTATGACAAATAGCTTCCCCTCATAAGCCAATTACCCACTAGCTTTACCTTTAGTTAATATTTTTGTATACCTTCCACTGCCATACACATTACACCATCACTTAATCTTCCTGAGTCTAAACTCATACCGTAACATGAAATTTACTTCACTTCAAATAGGAGACATAAAAAGATCATTCACGCACACATAACTTGGGACTACACATCCTATCACAATGGAAATCATACACTTAATAGTTCATCTATCATCCAGTAGACCTTCCTCGTCACTTCCAAGTCATATAGATACATATCGCACTACTATCATACTCCTCACGTAGCTATCCAGCCATGATTCCCACTAATAGAGGCAATACCGAACATATAAGTTCAAAATACTTGCTCACACAATAAGCACCTCGGTGCTAAAGCCATTGGCAAAGATCCGGCCTCAAGTCCTCCAGACTGGCCTAACATCAAACTCAAAACGACCACGTCTCACCCTTCGATCGGGGAATTACAAGCCATCAAGGCACATATAATACTGAGCATTCGTTCGCGCATATGAATACGTGGAAGGAATTGTAAAAGTTACTTTTTCAAGCTGAATCAAGGACGCACGATAAGAATTCAAGAATATGATGTTTTTCCTAAAGGTTCTGCAGCCTCTCGAGGATAAATACAGATGTCTCTGTACCGATCCATGAGACTCTACTAAACCAGCTCATGACTCGCAAGACCTAGTAACCTAGGCTCTGATACCAACTTGTCACGACCCAAAATCCCAACCTGGTCGTGATGGCGCCTCTCGTGAGGACAAGGCCAGCCAATCAACAAAACAGTGCATCTCTTTATAATTGCTTAGCAGGAATAAGTCTAAATCATGGGCAATATAATCTTAAATGCGAAATAAACATGATAGAACAAGGAAAACCCTCCCAACTCAGCCCGAAATCGGGGTGTCACAAGTCATGAGCTACTACAGAGTTTACTAATATTTTACAAAGTCTGGAATTATCATAAATAACAAAGATAAGGGAGAAAACGGGGCTGCGGACGTCAACAGCTACCTCGTTACTCCTAGTCACCGCCTGGTCTGGAAAGAATCAGCGCTCAGGAGCGAACTCAGCTCTGCCTGTATCTGCACACATGGTGCAGGGAGTAATGTGAGTACTCCGACCCAGTGAGTAATAAAAATAAATAACGACTGAAAACATGAAATCTCATAACGGCACAATATAGCGCTATCCCAAGCAGTAAAATCAGTTATACAGTAAAATAGTGAGTATCAGATAATTCTTCTTTTAAAATAGTAAAGACAAATAATTTCCACAGTAGGGATAATCAAAAGCTTGCCCCTCGGGCTCAATATGTAAATCTCAGTATAGTATCAATCCTTCGGGCTCACTCCCAACTCACCAGCACACAACATCAGCCCCCCGGGCTCACTCCCAACTCACCATACACAAGCAACGGCCTCTCGGGCCCACTCCCAACTCACCTGGGTACCCTGCGCTCACTGGGGGTGTGTACAGACTCCGGAGGGGCTCCTACAGCCCAAGCACAATATCAATAGGCCTGAAAGCCTTCACACATCACACACGAGGCCTGAAAGCCTCCTCATATAACACTCGAGGCCTGAAAGCCTACTCATATAACACTCGAGGCCTGAAAGCCTACTCATATAACACTCGAGGCCTGAAAGCCTCCTCATATAACACTCGAGGCCTGAAAGCCTCCTCACATCACTCAACATATCCTCACGTATGGCCCTCGGCCTCAATTAGTCTAGAAAATAATCCTAAGCCTCTTGGGCATCAGTAAAACAATAGTGCTCAGCTCAACAGCATTATGAATATCATTAAATCTCGAGTTGAGTATAAATGTAGCTGAGTTCACAAAATAATATAATTCAATTGGACTAAGTTCAAATAATATTTCAATTCGTGAGGAAAATAGTGATGTAAATTCACAAAAGATTTCAGATAATTGGCACGAAGCCCAAATATGGCAATAAGCCCAATCATAGTGAAAAACAATAAATCTTTATCAATTACGCGGTAAAAATATCAACTGGGATGGACCAAGTCACAATCCCCAATAGTAAATGACCCCGCGCTCGTCATACAACGCGTGTCTCATCTCAACATAGCAGTATGTTGTGCAATCCGGGGTTTCAAACCCTCAGTGCATCATTTAAAATCATTACTCACCTCTAGCTCGCTATGCCCTTGCCTCTCTAATTGGCCTCCTTGTGTGACGAATCTGCCAAAAATCACACAAACATCGATGAAGTTCGATTTCTAAAAGACGGGATTTTAACCATACATATCTGAAATTTGCCCCTTAATGATACTATAATGATCCCATACAGTTATGTAACTTCAATCTACAATACAACACTCAATAGGGCCAATATTAGTACTAGATCCCATATATTATGCCATTTAGGCATATTATCAAACATCTTGTAGGCATAAATATTTACACCTCTTAACTATAGCATTGGTTCCTCCAACTATCACCATTAACCAACAATTCATCCCACTATTATTCTTTAACAATTTATACTCCTAACATCACATGTGTGATCAACTATTCACACCCAAACCAACAAAAATTCCATCAAATAAATACCTTTAAATCCCTACCATGTTCATGTATTTAAATTGGGAATTTATGGCTTCCAACCACCATACAATAAGTTGTAATACTTTATTCATACTCATATTTCCATAATATATCCATATATGTGAGTCTAAGGTGTAGGATTTACCTTTTGGAAGAAATCTTGCAAAACCCTTCTTTGAGTTCTTGAAGGAATTTCTTGAAAATCTAAGGATTTTCAAGATCAATCCATGTTAATATAAGTGTTTAGGAGTAGTAATCAACTCAAAGTACTCCAAAAATCTTACCTTGGATCATAGAAATGAAGAGTGGGACGAAATCCCCTTGAGAGAGCAAGCCCTTGCTCCAAAAATGGCTTGGGAACTCTCTATTCCCAGTCTTGGGGTATTTAGGGGCCTGCTACTAGCGCGGCCGCGCATCTGGGTGCGCTAGTTTGCCCAGTGTTCTGTCTTGGGCGCGCATAATTTAGCGCGGGCGCGCATCTGGGCACGCTAGTGACATATGCCCAGTATAATGGCCATAACTTTCTGTATACACCTCCAAATGATGAACGGTTTGTCGAGTTGGAAACTAGACTCAAAGGGATTTAATTTGATAGGTTGTGGGCCACACAACTCCTTATATAACGGGAGATATGAGCATTCAAAGTGAGGTCTTACGTGCACTCATTTACAACTTTCGTCTATTATGAAATTTTTCCAACTTCAAAAGTTTCTGATGCCGAAACCTATCAAATCACGTCCGATTGACTTCAAATTTTGCACACAAGTACAAAATGACATAACGAAGCTACAGAAATTCTCAGAATTCCATTCCGACTGTCGGATCAAAATTTCACCTATCAACCGGAAATCGCCAAAATACTAACTTCGCCAAAATGAGCTAATTTCTTCACCGGACCTCCAAAATTAATTCTGATTGCGCTCCTAGGCCTTAAATCATCCCCCGAAACTAACCGAATCATCGGAATTAAATTCTGAGCCCTCTAACTCACAAGTCAACGTCCGGTTGACTTTTCCAAACTAATTCTTCCTTAAAGAGACTAATTGTCTCATTTCATACCAAACTCGATCCGAATTGACTCAAATTCACCAAGTACACATATTGAAACATGAATAAGCATTTAACGAGGAATACGGGACGAAAATACAGAAAACGACGGTTCGGGTCGTTACAAAAATGGCAGTCCAATTCAATATGCTTGGTGCATTCATGGAAGACAGGATTCTTGGCAATATGAATGGCAGCCTGATTATCACAAAACAAATGAACAGGAGAAGAAAGAAATATGCCAAAGTCAGAAAGAAGTCTACAGATCCAAGTTATTACAGATCCAAGTTATCTCAACAATGGCCTTGCTCATGGACCTATATTCAGCCTCAGCAGAAGACAAGGACACTACAGATTATTTCTTGGATTTCCAACCCACAAGACTGTCACCCAGCAATATGCAAAACCCACCAACAGATTTCCTACTATCCGGGCAAGCACCCCAATCACTATCACAATAAACACTCAGAAATAGATCAGAAGAATTATTATAGAAGACACAAAAATCAGGAGTACCCTTAAGGTACCTGACTAACTGTAATGCAGCTTGCATGTGAGGAATGCAAGGTTTCTGCATAAACTGGCCCAAATGCTGCACAATAAAATAAATGTCAGGCCTGGTATGTGTTAAAAAATTGAGTTTACTCACAAGGCACCTGTAAGTCTCTGGATTAGGCAAGGGATCACCACAATCTACTTTCAATTTCTCATGCATTTCAAGAACAATCAGAAGAGTGAAACTCTGAAAGCAAATCATGAACAATTTTTTTCTGATGAAGTAAAACACAATTCTCAGAATACAAGACCTCAATACCCAAAAAATAATTGATTGTTCCTAGGTCCTTAATCTTGAATTGATCATGGAGAAAGGCTTAGACAGTAGCAATTTCACACAAATCAGTCCTAGTAATGATAATACCATTAACATAGACTACTAAAATGACCAAATTATCACCAGAACCTTTGTGAACATGGAGTAATCATTCAGGAAATGTACATACTCTCTAGAAGACAAAGAGTGAGACAATTTGGCATACCATTGCCTCGATGCTTGCCTTAAACCATATAATGATTTCTTTAGTTTGTAAACCAATGAAGTGGAAGAAGATTGGAATGGGACAACTTATATGGAAGAAGAAACAGATAGACCAGGTGGAATTTTCATAAACACTTCTTTATCTAAATCCCCATGTAGAAAAGCATTATTAACATCTAGTTGAAACAAAGTCCAATGATCACATCCAACTATGACTTATAAAAAGGACTAAGCGGTCATTGCAAATATAATTCGGTTTACAAGTCCGGAGTCGAATCCCACAGAGAACTAAGGCTTAGCTAAAGCTATTCAATATTGCTAAGAAACACAAGTCCAAACAATTTCCAAATTATAAAGATTATACTATTTATTTCTATCTAATTAACTAACATATACGATAAAGCAGTAAAACTATCAATTAACAAGGATAAGGTTTGGAGACAAGATTAAGGAGGTCTAGAGTTATGATTTCCCCTATTGTTGGAATCCTTTCCGCTATGTTTTCTACAAATTGGCCTAAGTCTTCTCTACCAATCATGAGCGCTCTGAGTGTTATAATTCTCTCCCGAGTAACTACCACAATACTAGATATATTCTCCCGAAATACGCTAGATGGCATTAAGTACGGCTCATTCAGATCGCACCAAGGTTTCGTTATCCCTAATCCCACCTTTAAACCTTCCACATTGATTCCTCATATACGTTAGGAGTGATGTTGTTCAAAAACTACCTAAATATACACTCTCTCCCAAGTAATACACATTAAATAGGCACAGCCGATTGAGAGCTCTTCAACCAACCACAATAATAACGTAGTTGAACAAATAGAGAAAATACTACGGCTCAATTATATAAAAACATAACAAGAATTTATCCTACAAAAGGTTCAATCAAAATCCTAGATAACAAATTAGTTATTCATAATAGTATACATAACTACAATACTAGAATTCATAACCCACAATGGAAATAGGAAGAAGGAAGTGAAAAACTCGTAAAAGTATTCTCCGCCTTGCTCCTAGTGTGTTCTTGCCTCCTTAGGTCAAATCCCCGGTCTCCTTAGGTCTAAATTATGTCAAAGGTATGCCCCCCTCTCAAAATAGCATTTTTACATGTATTTATACTAAATAGGTTTGGGCCCAGACGAAACATCCTTTCGTGCGCGAAATAGGACTCTAGCTCTGTAAAATTCGCACAGGCACACCGCATGGGGCGACGCGCTACGCAGTGTGCTTGTGGAAAAGTTTAGAGAGTTGATTCTGACAGGCTGTAGGAATTTTTCACAGGAGCGGCGCGCCCCCCACTGCTCCATGCGCCGTTGTAAGGGAATTCACGAAAATGCAAAATATGAAAGTTGTAGCCCTTTCAATAGCTTTCGAATGATATATTGTGGAGCCCAAACGGAGTTATGAGCAAAATGTTATGTGCATTTTACTCGACAATGCGACGTATGCCCGCTCGATTCTTCATTTCATTCTTAACTATCATCTGTTGATCCCCGAACACTATCTCGACTTAATTCAGTGGGCTTTTACTCAGACTTCAAAGCTCCAAATCACTTCAGTTCATCCCATAATATCTACATAGCATGGAATCACTCATGTAAGGCATAAAATACACAATTAGTGAAAAACACTAGCGATTAAAGCTCAAACTCAATTAAAGTGTAGTACATTAGAGTGTAATAAGCGACTAAAATACGTAATTATAGCCTATCATCAAACCCGCACACTTAAATCATTACTCGTCCTCGAGCAATTAAACTATACTTCATATTGACAATACCTTTTTAAGCAATTTTTCTAACTCATCGCACCAAGAATATTTAAAATAGAATTAGCACAAAAGTTTAACATCTTCACAATCAAGATTTGACTTACAAGTACCACGCATTATTCACAACTCACCCACTTACTCTAATATAGAGGTCACTGACATTACCTTTCCTTCATGAATCAAGTGCCCTTACACAATAAAAGAGAGTAGTTCCACACAATAAAATTTAAGAACACTTGGGAACTCAAGATAGAAAAAATTTACTCACTCTCAGAAATAACATTCATATGCTACAAAAGATGCGTCATAGGCGTGCCCATAGTGTACTATTCTACTAATCGAGATCGTTCAGTCTAGGATCAAGTAGGACTTTATTTGGTTGTAATGTAAGCTGCGGGACGAGTAAGATACATTTAGATATAAGAGTGACTACACTTCCCTAAGCACTTTAATATATATACTATAACATTCAAACCCCATACTTATGTCAAACCAAACTTCACCTTTACATCAATGTATATTACCCCATACTTCTTTAAGCACAATTACATCAAGAGTCACCACTTATCAAGGAATATTTTTTTCATAGCAATACAACTATTTATTCCTTTTCTTTTTTTTTCAATTCAAGTAGCTCTTACTTTTTCAAAACAGTGCACCTTTCTCCTTATTTCATTAGTTTCACTCAAAAGCCAAACCAACCACCTCATACTTTAACTTTTACAAAGTTCATAAATGTTGAAGTACTCATGAGAGGTTAAAAGGTTCAAATAGATGGTTAATTCAAACAGTTGGGTAAGGCTTGTAATGTGGTTGCCAAAGAAATAAGATTACATGCTCAAAAGGGTTAACTACGTTACATAACAATTAGGTGTTAAAATATATATATATGGCTCAACAAAGAAACACCTATATCACTTCCAAGACTGAACAAAACTACTATTTTGCTTTGCAAACACACGGCGCAAGTTCTAGGCATCAAATGCAATGCACAGAATAACACAAAACCTTACACACACATGGCACATAACTCACTCAGGATTGGACTCATCAAGACACTCTAGTCAAAGCAGTTAAGCAAAGATAAGGTCATACAATTTAAGGTACATATACAAGATTCAAAAACTGAGCCTAAGCGTCACAACCAAAGTACTCACTATTCTCAAGGCATAACAAAGTTAAAAGATATTGCTTCAATTTAATTCATCTCACACTGGCTCCTACTACTAAAAAAATAAAACTAACTATACCCGGTTCAAATAAAATCATTGAAAAAGAACCGCGGCACAAAGAAAAACCAAGGGGGAATTGTTACACTACCTAAAAAGAAAATCTTTTTGTCCTTTTTCTTTAGACTTAAGTCCCTCAAGAAAATTGTCTAGGATATCAATCGTCGGGAAAAGTCCAATCTTTTTTAAAACAAAAGTATTATTCAATTAAACTAACACATCTAAAATAGCGTAGAAAGTCACCCAGACAATCTCCTCAACCCACACTTAAAATTGTGCATTGTCCCCAATGCATACCATAGTAATAAGAGTGTAAAAGAAACTCCATGGTAGGCCAAAGGCTGAAGCACTAGCAGCTCATGGGGTACTCAGACTTCTTCAAAGCTTGGTCCTTCGTGCGGGTACCTAACACCTAATTTCAACCATCTGGTTTGATGTTGCATCCTTCCAATAGCTTTGCTTTCCATGCTCCTAGAAATTCAAAAATCAATACTACAAAAATAATACAATTTAAAAAATAAAATAAAATAAAGCAGTAAAGTTGGGTTGCCTCCCAACAAGCGTTTGATTTAACGTAGTGGCACGATGAGAATCCCTTTCTGCCTCTACTTCGAACTCATGAATCGGACCCCAAGTTTTGATTCTGCTCTATAATGATGCTCTTGGGGCGATACAAATTGTTGCGAGCCAAAAATTAAATGAGACTTTATGAACTTTTTGGCTTTACATCGAGGAATGTCACTTTGCCCAGACGGCCTTGAAAATTAGGGCGCATCTACCTCTTCCTTTGACTCTTGCATTTGTTCATACAGATCAGTTTCCATTTCACCATCTGAACATAATGCAGAAGTATTTGGAATGAGGTCCACCGCGCTCAAATACATGAACTTCAAGATTTTTAACCTCCTCAACACCAATTACACTAGAGTCAACTAAATTTGTTTCCTCAACATCCCTGGTTGACTCTAGTATTACTTCTTCAACATCGACATCCTCAAATTCTAGCTAGTTAGAGTGTTGGGGTTCTACTTTGGACCCCTCCATTGGCACCTCAATTTCCATCTCTAATGCACACTGCTCCTGGCTATATCCATAATATTGGCATATTGATCATTAAAAGCCTCAACTAGTTGACTCACTTGAGCCTCCAAGTTGCGAATAGTTGCATCTTGCCTTTGTACCCGCAATTTTATCTCATCATGTTGTTCCACAAGGCACTTTAGAATATCCTCGATCTTTTTCATGTCATCATCCCTGGGTTCTTCATTCTTATTAACTTCACAAGAAAAAGAAGAACCATCAAAGTAAGGAGTTAGGGGAAAAGATAAAAAAATATAAGCACAACCATGAAAGTGACCATCTTGACCACCACACATATCACACACATTTTAAACATAAGACTGAGTTGGTGCACATAACTCGCACTCAGAAATATTTGGATAATTATGCCCTGGGTAGTTTCCTCCACAATATGCATAAGGAGGATCAAAATTAGAATTACCAACATCAAAACTCTGATAATTCCAAGATGACATGTCTCTCAATTCAAAAATAATAAATAAACAAAAAAATAATCAAATACAAGAAAACAAAAATAAAAGTTCAAACTTGCAACCTAGCAATATATACATCTACAGCTATACTCTTAGTTCCCCGACAACGGCGCCAAAATTTGATCACACCGAACTATGCCTTATAAAAAGGACTAAGCGCTCATTACAAATATAATCCAATTAACAAGTCCGGAGTTGAATCCCACAAAGAACTAAGGCTTAGCTACAACTTTTCAATATTGCTAAGAAACACAAGTCCAAACAATTTCCTAATTATAAATATAATAATGTTTTTTTCTATCTAATTAACTAAAATATACTAGAAAGAAGTAAAACTATCAATTAGCAAGGATAAGGATTGGAGACAAGACTAAGGAGGTCTAGAGTTATGATTTCCCCTATTGTCGGAATCCTTTCTGCAACGTTTTCTATAAATTTGCCTATGTCTTCTCGACCGATCATGAGCGCTTTGAGTGTTTTAATTCTCTCCCGAGTAACTACCACAATTTACTAGACATATTCTCCCGAATTACGCTAGCTGGCATTAAGTACGACTCATTCGGATCTCACCAAGGTATCATTATCCCTAATCCCACCTTTAAACCCTTCGTATTGATCCCTCATATATGTTAGGAGTGATATTGTTCAATAACTACCTAAAACATACACTCTCTCCCGAGTAATACACACTAAATAGGCACAGTCGATTGAGAGCTCTTCAACCAACCATAATAATAACGTAGTTGAACAAATAGAGAAAATACTACGGCTCAATTATATAAAAACATAACAAGAATTTATCCTACAAAAGGTTCAATCAAAACCCTAGATAACAAATTAGCTATTCATAATAGTATGCATAAATACAATACTAGAATTCATAACCAACAATGGAAATAGGAAGAAGGAAGTGAAAAACTCATAGAAGAATTCTCCGTCAAGCACCTAGTGTGTTCTTGCCTCCTTAGGTCAAATCCCCGGTCTCCTTATCCTCCTTAGATCTAAATTATGTCAAAAGCATGTCTCCTCTTTTAAAATAGCATTTTTACATGTATTTATACCAAATAGGTTTGAGACCAGATGAAACATCTTTTCCTGCGCGAAATAGGACTCTAGCTCTGTAAAATTTGCACAGGCGCACTGCATGGGGCGACGCGCCACGCAGTGTGCTTGTGGGAAAGTTTAGAGAGTTGATTCTGATAGGCTGCATGAATTTTTCAAAGGAGCGGCGTGCCCCCCGCTACTCCAAGTGCCGCAGTAAGGGAATTCGCGAAAATACAAAACATGAAAGTTGTAGCCCTTTCAAATAGCTTTCCAATGATATATTGTGTATCCCAAACGCAGTTCTGAGTGAAACGTTATGTGCATTTTACTAGACAATGCATTATATGCCCGCTCGATTCTTCATTTCATTCTTAACTATCATCTGTTGATCCCCGAACACGATCTCGACTTAATTCAGTGGGCTTTTACTCAGACTTCAAAGCTCCAAATCACTTCAGTTCATCCCATAATATCTACATAGCATGGAATCACTCATGTAAGGCATAAAATACACAATTAGTGAAAAACACTAGCGATTAAAGCTCAAACTCAATTAAAGTGCAGTACATTAGAGTGTAATAAGCGACTAAAATAAGTAATTATAGCCTATCATCAAACCCCCACACTTAAATCATTACTCTTCCTCGAGCAATTAAACTATACTTCATATTGACAATACCTTTTTAAGCAATTTTTCTAACTCATCGCACCAAGAATATTTAAAATAGAATTAGCACAAAAGTTTAACATCTTCACAATCAAGATTTGACTTACAAGTACCACGCAATATTCACAACTCACCCACTTACTCTAACATAGAGGTCACTGACATTATCTTTCCTTCATGAATCAATGCCCTCACACAACAAAAGAGAGTAGTTCCACACAATAAAATTTAGGAGCACTTAAGAGTTCAAGATAGAACAAATTCACCCACTCTCAGAAATAACATTCATATGCCACAAAAGATACACCATAGGTTTGGCTGTAGTGTACTACTCTACTAATCGAGCTCATTCAGTTTAGGATCAAGTAGGACTTTATTTGGTTATAATGTAGGTTGCGGGGCGGGTAGGATAAATTTAGATATAAGAGTGACTACACCTCCCTAAGCACTTTAATACATATACTTTAACATTCAAATCTCATACTTATGTCAAACCAAACTCCACATTCGCATTAATGTATATTACCATATACTTCTTTAAGTACAATTACATCAAGAGTCACCACTTATCAAGGAATATTTTTTTTCACAGCAATACAACTATTTTTTCCTTTTCTTTTTCTTTCAATTCAAGTGCCTCTTACTTTTTCAAAACAGTACATCTTTCTCCTTATTTCATTTGTTCCACTCAAAAGCCAAACCAACCACCCCACACTTTAACTTTTACATAGTTCATAACTATTGAAGTGCTCATAAGAGGTTAAAAGGTTCAAATAGACGGTTAATTCAAACAATTGGGAAAGGCGCTTAATGTGGTTGCCAAAGAAACAGGATTGCAGGCTCAAAAAGGTTAACTACATTACATAACAATTAGGTGGTTAATATACATACATACATACATACATATATATATATATATATATATATATATATATATATATATATCTGGCTCAACAATGAAACGCCTATATCACTTCCAAGACTGAACAAAACTACTATTTTGCTTTGCAAACACACAGGGCAAGTTCTAGGCATCAAATGCAGTGCACAGAATAACACAAAACTTTACACACACATGGCATATAACTCACTCAGGATTGGACTCATCAAGACACTCTAGTCAAAGCAGTTAAGCAAATTTAAGGTCATACAATTTAAGGTACATATACAAGAGTCAAAAATTGAGCCTAAGCGTCACAACTAAAGTACTCACTATTCTCAAGGCATAAAAAAGTTAAGAGATACTGTTTCAATTTAATTCATCTCACACTGGCTCCTACTACTAAAAAAATAAAACTAACTACACCCGGTTCAAATAAAACTCTTGGAAAAGAACCGCAACACAAAAAAAAACCAAGGAAAAATTATTACACTACCTAAAAAGAAAATCTTTTTGTCCGTTTTCTTTAGAATTAAGTCCCTCAAGAAAATTTTCTAAGATATCCATCATCGGGAAAAGTCCAATCTTTTTTTAAAACAAAAGCATTATTCAATTAAACTAACACATCTAAAATAGCATAGAAAGTCACCCAGACAATCTCCTCACCCCACACTTAAAATTGTGCACTGTCCCCAATGCATACCATACTAATAAGAGTGTAAAAGAAAATCTCTGGTAGGCCAAAGGTCGAAGCACTAGCAGCTCATGGGATACTCAGATTTCTCCCAGGCTTGGTCCTTCGTGCGGGTACCTCACACTTAGTTCCAACCATCTAGTTTGTTGTTGCATCCTTCCAATAGCTTTGCTTTCCATGATCCTAGAAAATTAAAAATCGACACTATAAAATTAATACAATTAAAAAAATAAAATAAAATAAAGCAGCAAAGCTGGGTTGCCTCCCAACAAGTGCTTTATTTAACGTCGCGGCACGACGAGAATCACTTTCTGCCTCCACTTTGAACTTATGAATCGGACCCCAAGTTTTGATTCTACTCTATGATCATGCTCTTGGGGCGATACAAATTGTTGCGAGCCAAAAATTAAATGAGACTTTATGAACTTTTTGGCTTTACACCAAGGAGTGTCACTTTGCCCAGACAGCCTTGAACTTTTCAGAACATAGGGCTCATCTACCTTTTCCTTTGACTTTTGCATCGGCTTATACATATCAGTTTCCATTTCACCATCTGAACATAATGTAGAGAAGTGTTTGGAATGAGGTCCAACGCACTCAAATACATGAACTTTAAGATTTTTAACCTCTTCAACACCAATCACACTAGAGTTAACTAAATTTGCATCTTCAACATCCTTGGTTGACTCTAGTATTACTTCTTCAACATCGGTATCCTCAAATTCTAGTTGGTTAGAGTGTTGGGGTTCTACTTTGGACCCATCCATTGGCACCTCAATTTCCATCTCTAATGCACACTGCTCCTGGATATTATTCATAATATTGGCATATTGAGCATTAAAAGCCTCAACTAGTTGACTCACTTGAGCCTCCAAGTTGCGAATAATTGCATCTTGCCTTTGTACATGTTGTTGTATCTCATTATATTATTCCACAAGGTACTTTAGCATATCCTCGATCCTTTTCAGGTCATCGTCCCTCGGTTCTTTGTTCCAATTAACTTCACAAGACAAAGAAGAACCATCAAAGTAAGGGGTTAGGAGAAGATAAAAAAAATATAAGCACAATCATGAAAGTGACCATCTTGACCACCAGATATATCACACACATTTCACACATAATATTGAGTTGGTGCACATAACTCGCTCTCGGGAATATTTTGATAGTTTTTCCCTGTTTGGCTTCCTCTACAATCTGCATAAGAAGGATCAAAAGTAGAATTACCAACATAAAAACTCTCATAATTCCAAGATTCAATGTCTCTCAAGTCAAAAATAAAAAATAAACAAAAAAAATAATCAAATACAAGAAAACAAAAATAAAAGTTCAAACTTGCAACCTATCAATATGTACACCTATAGCTATACCGTTAGTTCCCCGGCAACGGCGCCAAAATTTAATCATGTCCAACTATGCCTTATAAAAAGGACTAAGTGGTCGTTGCAAATATAATCTGGTTTACAAGTCCGGAGTCGAATCCCACAGAAAACTAAGGCTTAGCTACAACTGTTCAATATTTCTAAGAAACACAAGTCCAAACAATTTCCTAATTATAAAGATTATAGTATTTCTATCTAATTAACTAACATATACTAGAAAGCAGTAAAACTATCAATTAACAAGGATAAGGATTGGAGACAAGATTAAGGAGGTCTAGAGTTATGATTTTCCCTATTGTCGGAATCCTTTCCCCTACATTTTTTATAAAATTTGCTAAGTCTTCTCTACCGATCATGAGTTCTCTGAGTGTTATAATTCTCGCCCGAGTAACTACCACAATTTACTAGACATATTCTCCCGAATTATGCTAGCTGCCATTAAGTACGGCTCATTCGGATCGCGCCAAGGTTTCGTTATCCCTAATCCCACCTTTAAACCCTCCATATTGATCCCTCATATACGTTAGGAGTGATATTGTTCAAAAACTACCTAAATAGGCACTCTCTCCCAAAACATTAAATAGGCCCAGTTGATTAAGAGCTCTTCAACCAACCACAATAATAATGTAGTTGAACAAATAGGGAAAATACTATGGCTCAATTATATAAAAACATAACAAGAATTTATCCTACAAAAGGTTCAATCAAAACACTATATAACAAATTAAATATTCATAATAGTATGCATAACTAAAATACTAGAATTCATAACCAACAATGGAAATAGGAAGAAGAAAGTGAAAAACTCGTAGAAGAATTCTCCGCCTTGCTCCTAGTGTGTTCTTACCTCCTTAGGTCTAATCCCCGATCTCCTTAGCCTCCTTAGGTCTAAATTATGTCAAAAGTATGCCCCCTCCCCCCCCCCAAAAAAAATAGCATTTTTACATGTATTTATACCAAATAGGGTTGGACCCAGACGAAACATCTTTTTCTGCGTAAAATAAGGCTCTGGCTCAGTAAAATTTGCAAAGACGCATCGCATGGGGCGATGCGCCATACAGTGTGCTTGTGTGAAAGTTCATAGAGCTGATTCTGACAGGCTGTAGGAATTTTTCACAGGCGTGGTACGCCCCGTGCCGTTCTACGCGATGCGGTAATGGGAATTCATGAAAAAGCAAAACATGAAAGTTCTATTCCTTTCCGATAGCTTTCCAACGATATATTGTGGAGACGAAACAGAGTTCTGAGCGAAACGTTATGTGCATTTTACTAGACAATGCACTGTTTGCCTGCTCGATTCTTCGTTTCGTTCTTAACTATCATCTGTTGATCCCCGAACATGATCCCGGCTTAATTCCTTTGGCTTTTACTCATACTTCAAAGCTCCAAATCACTTGAATTCATCCTATAATATCTACATAGCTCGGAATCACTCCTGTAAGGCATAAAATACATAATTAGTGCAAAATACTAGCGATTAAAGCTCAAACTCAATTAAAGTGCAATACATTAGAGTGTAATAAGCGACTAAATACGTAATTATAGTCTATCATCAGCCAATTTTGTTTAACAGCTACAACAACTAATGTTTTCACAGTGGATATTTTAACAACATGTGAGAAAGTCTCACTAAAATCTATGCCCTCAACTTGTGTGTCACCCCTCACCACAAGTCTAGCCTTATATCTTTCTATACTCCCATCAACTTTGTACTTAATTTTATATACTCATTTGCAACCAATAGGTTTCTTGCCTTTGGTTAATTCATCTATATTCCAAGTTCCATTTGCCTCCAATTCCTCAAACTCTTTTCTCATAGCTTTCTGCCATGCAGGGACAGTTGCTGCCTGAGAATAACTATTTGGCTCAAATACATGAGGTTCACTAAAGACAGTTGTAATAGAGGAATTTGCAGATCCGGAGCAAGTAGATGGGAGTGTGCAGATATAATTCTGCAAGTAAGTAGGAGTATTATGAGGTCTAGATGATCTCCTTAAAGGAGGAAAATCAGATTCAATATTATAAGGAGGAAGGGCAGATTCAGGTTGGGGAGAAGAGACTAAGACAGATTCAGAATTGCAAGGTGGAATGGCAGATTTAGGGTGTGAAGAAGAGGGTAAGTCGGAAGAAGGAGAAGAACCTGGGGAGGAGAGAAAGATATATTCAGGTAGTGTAGAAGCAAGGAAAATACCGGGATTAGGAAAGGGATGAGTTGCTTCAGGTTGTATAGGAGAGAAACAATCATGAGATGAAGTAGAAAGTTGCTTATTTGTGTGATCAAACAGGAAAAAAATAGAAAATTGATCATAGTAGGAGAAACAAAATCACATTTAAGAAAAGGGAATATATATGCTCATAAAATACAATATCTCTAGAAACAAAACGGCTTTCATTTTCCAAGTCATATAACTTGTAGGATTTCTTTCCAAAAGGATATCCTAAAAATACATAAAGAATAGCCCTAGGTTGTAGCTTATCTCTATGAGGTTTTGGGACTTTGGAATAGCACAAGCAACCAAAGTCTCTAAGATAGGAGTAGGTTGGGGGTTTGTTATACAAAACCTCATAAGAGCTTTTATCCTTTAAGACACTAGAAGGAAATCTATTAATCAAGTATGTTGCAGTTAAGACACAATCTCCCCAGAATCTAATGGGGAGGCCAGATTGGAAAAGAAGGGCTCTGGCAGTTCCAGAAGATGTTTGTGCTTCATTTCCACAACTCCATTCTGTTGTGGAGTATGAGTGATCTGATGTAAAATTCCCTTTTCGAAAATGAATTTGGACCCCACAGTGCTGGATCCTAATTCTAAGGCATTATCACTCCTTACAGTTTGAACCTTCAATTGAAATTGGGTTTCAGTCATGGCAATTAAGGCTTTTAGAAGATCAAAGGCATGGCTCCCATAAGATGTGTCCAAGTGGCTCTTGAAAAGTCATCAACAATGGTTATAAAATATCTGGATCTTGTATATGTAGGTGAATGATCGGGTCCCCAGGTATCAATGTGAATTAATTGGAAGGGTTTGGTGGTTTGAATACTGCTATCAGGAAAGGGTAGTCTAGTTTGTCTGCTAGAGGACATATTGGGCAAGAAAAGGATTGTTTAGTAGACAGCAGTAGCCCAAGTTTAGGAATATGTTTCATTCTAGAAAAAGGAACATGCCCAGTCTATAATGCCAAACCACATCCATTTTATTTATGTCATTCAAATTTACATCAGTAGGCACATGTCTCTCATCATAATCAACAACATTTACACTTGTAATAGCTTTTTCAATTTTATTTGTTTTAGGTAAAGCACAGAGAGGAGAAATAAAAGAAGAATTATCAATACAAGAGGAGATGGATGTGGCACTATTAGAAGCAATAGGAGGTAGGAGAAGCTTGTAGAGGTTGTGATCCAGTTTACCAAGAACCAAAGGCATCTTTAGAAAAGGGGCATGTATAGCAGAAGAGTTCTGGTAAACAGAACAATTCCATTGTATTGATCTAGAAATTTATGAGCAGATATGAGATTATATTGAAAAGAAGGAACATAAAGGACATGATGAATTATGAAATTTGGAAATAAAGTCAAAGATCCTACTAAATGAATTTTCACTTTATATCCATTAGGAAGGGAAACTAGACAAGGCACAAGTAGAGTTTGCAAGTCAAATAGTAGGTCCTTATGTGAGGTCATATGGTCAGATGCTTCAGAATCTATAATCCAAATAAAGCTATCTACTTATGAAAACATACATAACTTGAGCAAACTGCTTTTCGATAACAGTTTACCAGCAAAGTTAGCAGAAGCCATAAGAGAGGGAGTAGAGGAAGAATCAGCAAAAACAAGGGAATGTTGTAGTAATATCATCAGTTGGGAGAATGGACCTTGTGTGAGACCAGGAACCATTGAAACAGCACCAGAATCAGAAGATTTGACAGACTTAGAACCCATTTTAGAAACCACACTACCAGGAGGATCAGCAGAATTGACTTCAACATGAGCTGCAGTCTTTCTACTTCCAGACCCTTTTGTAAATTTGAAATTATGAGGATAACTATACAACTTGTAACACTTGTCAATAGTATGACCTGGTTTCTTACAATACTTGCACACATGTGACTTCTGAACATCAAAATTGACTCTGGAGGGAAAACCTTGTTTGGACACACCAACATTGAAAGAAATAGATGTGGGGAGAAACTGAGTGTTACGACCCAAAATCTGACCCGTCGTGATGGCGCCTATTGTGAAACTAGGCCAGCCTCAACTCAACAATCAATGCGAAGAATATAAGTTTGAAAATATTTACGGAAGCTTTTAACAGTTAAAGAACTATTTGAAGCATAAGAAGTTCCATGAATAGATACAACCCAGCCCAAAACTGGGGTGTCACTAAGTGCATGAGCATCTAAGGAAAAATACACAATCTCATATAATACCTAAGGAAACAACTAAAATACAACTGAAAAGTAAGGTGGAGAGCCAAGGCCATCGAACACCGTGTAGGTACCTCAATAATCTTCTAAGTCAGAAGCCTCGATCAAACATCCACCACTGGATCCAAAGTACCTGAATCTGCACACGAGGTGCAGGGGTAACGTGAGTACACCAACTCAGTAAGTAATAAGTCCAACCTTTAGACTGATAGGTAGTGACAAACTCAACCTCCTCAAGGATAACAGAAATAATGTACAGAAACGTAGGCATGCTTTCAATTAGATAAATAGCTCGAACAGTAAAATAGAGCAAGTATGAACTAGGTAAAGAAATGTAACTCTGCTACATCTACATGTCAATGCACATGCTGTATGGAATTCACCATGATGAGTGTCTCGTGTGCCCACAATCTCAAATGCTCGTCCACTCTGTACTGTATATGGCTCATACGGCTCAGGGAAGATCCATCCCAGAATATATACATCTCTGATAGCAATCACTCAGTACTGAGGAAGGTTATTCCAGCCTATGGAAAAGATCAATCTCTAAATAATAATAATAATAACAGCCTCACAACCACTCGGTACTGTATATGGCTCACAAGGCCCAGGGAAGATCCATCCCAGAGTATATACACATCACTGACAACAGTCATCCAATACCAAGGAAACAGGCTAATCCGGCCTCATGGAGAAGATCCATCTCCAGATATAAGTACTTTGTACAAGATCCATGTACAAGGAAGATCCATCCCTCAATATAACCAGTCACTCCCACTGTGGGTGTGCAGACTCCGGAGGGGCTCCTACGTCCCAAGCACCATAACATAGCCAGTGAAGGCATGTATCAATAATCTGCCGCGACATGCAACCCGACCCATAACTGTCACTCATAATCAAGCTTTTGGCCTCACTCAGTCATCACTCTCTAGTATCTCACACACATGGGCTCATAATGTTATGATACTAGCCCGAACAATGATATAATGTGTCAAATAACAATAGTCGAGACTGAGGCATGATATAATATGTATGAACAGGACTGAGTACAAAATATCAATAAAACTAATGACATGACAGCAAGAAGCGACCACTTGAGTCTCGACATTATTGGCGTAAAGCCCTAACATGATAATTGGCATGATTTACAATTCATTAACTTAATCATATAGTTACAACATGGATAGAAGCAAGAAAGAGTCACTAAGCGGGGCCATGGAATGATCCCGGCCACAATTCTCATGGTGCACGCCGACACGCCCGGCACTTGGCATTTGTGTCACCTCAATAGTAATTATAGAACACATAGTTCAGGGTTTCGAACCCTCAGAACCAAGTTTGGAAGCGTTACATACCTCAATCCAAGCCAAACTCTAGCCCGCGATGCCCTATCCTCTTGATTCGGCCTCCAAATGCCCCGAATCTAACTAAAATCAGAACCATAACATCAATATATGCTAAGGGAACAAAACCCATGCGAAAATAATTAAATTATATCATAAATCTCGAAATTGGTCAAACCCAACCCCCGAGCCCACATCTCGAATTCCGATAAAAATCATAAAACTGGAATCCTTACCCCCTCACGAGTTCATACATACCAAATACATCAAAATCTGACCACAAACGGCCCATCAAATCCTCAAATCAAAGTCTCTAATCTCAAGCCCTAATTTTCCAATTTTAGACTTTACATTCAACTAATATCATGTTTAATTGGGTAGAAATCATCATAGAATCGAGTATTGATTTCAAAAATCTTACCTCCAAGTGTTTCCCTTCGATTCCCTCTTCAATCTCTCTCAAAAAGCTCCAAATCCGGCCAACAATGGTGAGAAATGGCCTAAAAATCGCGAAGATGGCTATTTAAACTTATTGGCCAGGTGGTTTTCCTTCATCGCAATCATGGAAACTGCTCCGCGATCATGAAGCACAACAGTGGACTGCCCCTCAACTGACCTTACATGATCACGTAAAACTCCACGCGCTCGCGAACCTTAACCACCTAAACCTACGTGATCGCGACCTGTCTCACGCAGTCGCATAGAGCAATCACCTCCACGCGATCGCATAGAGCAATCATCTCCACAAGCAGGACCATTACAAGCACAACACAGATAAGACGGCCAAGAGGAACCTGGTTTCCCAGAGGAAATTCAAGAGAAAAGATGTCGCTGACAATATTGTGAAATAAAAGCTCTTGCAGCATGAGGAGATTACTCTAGTGAATCTGCGGGTGATGATGAATAAGGTGACACCTCTATGATGGTCGTTGAAAGCAAAGCAGCTAAATATGACTCCATTTTTGCCTTGATGGCAAAATCTGATGAGGATGAAGATGATGATGGCGATGAGGTAAACTTTCAAGACGTTCAAAGAAATTTGAAGTCTTACTCTCAAAAGAAGCTTGTATCTTTAGCTAATATCCTAATTCATGCTTACCATAACTTTATTAATAATAAAATCATTTTAACTGAGGAATTAGGAGAGGTAGAGCATGAGAAAGATGATTTATTGGTCATAGTTGTTAATTTAAAAGAAACCATTCAGGATTTAAAGAATGAAAAGAATGTTCTAACTGAGAAAATTGAAAAGGTAGAACATAAGAGGGATGGATTTTTGGTAGTAGTTGTGCATCCAAAGGAAACAGTAAAGGAATTAAAAAGGGACAATATTTCTATGAAAGCTTCAATAGAAATTGCATGAACTCTTCAAAATGAAATGAAGTGGCGAGTGAGGCACACCTTAAACTTGAAAATGAACTCAAAAAGGTAAAATTGAGTCTTTGTATCAAACTTGAAAGAAATAGACAACTTCAGAAAGATATAAGCAGGTTAAAAATGACTTAGATAAATGTCTGAAGTGGACCTGGTCCTCTGATACAATCACTTCCATGTATAAAGCAATGGGGGGAACATGTAGGGAATTAGGTTCCAAAAGGAAAAGACTCCTTACAACCCACATAGCAAATATGTTATTGTACCTGATAACTGGCTTTGCACTCATTATGGTAACATTAGTCATTCTAAAAATTCTTGTAAAACTAGATTTCAGTCCCAACAGATAAATAAAGATTTTATTGAAAAGGTATCTACTACTAGGGAACCTGGTCCCTACAATAAAAAAACGTGTGACGTCTGCTTAGACAATTTAATTCTCCCTTTTACTCACTACAAGGGACCCAAACTTGTTTGGGTTCCTAAGTCTGATCTCTGATTTCCTTGTGCATGGAGTAGTGAAAGGAAGCAGCCAAAGATGGTACATAGATAGTGGATGTTCTAAACACATGACTAGAAGTATTGACGATTTCCTTTTACTCAAAGCCTTGCAATGTGGGAGTCTGTCCTTTGACAATGGCAAAAAAGGATACATTTTGGGAGTTGGAAAAATTAAGAAGACACTCACTCACTTAATTGAGAATGTGTATTATGCGAATGACCTGAAATACAGCCTGCTAAGTGTCTCTCAAATTTGCAGCAAAGGAAACAAAGTGGAGTTCTTACCAAAGTCTTGCACAATCACCAATCTTGTGACTGGTGAAGTGGTTCCGGTGGCGAAAATAATCAAAACATCTATGTTGTTGACTTTGAGTCTCTAAATAGTGAGGATCTTACATGTTTGAGTGTTGTTGATGATGATATAGAATTATGGCACAAAAGGCTGGGACATACAAGCTTCTTCTTGTTAAACAAGCTAGTCAAGAAGGACCTAGTTTGTGGGCTACCAAAGTCAAAGTTCAAGGATCACAAGGTGTGATGCATGTATGAAAGGAAAGCAAGGCAAGTCCTCCTTCAAGACAAAGAAGGAAGTAAGCACTTTAAGGCCACTGGATCTTCGCCATATGGATATGTGTGGACCTATGAGGATCCGCAACAGAGGAGGAAAGAAGTACATCTTTGTCATTGTAGATGACTACTCTAGATTCACATGGAACTTATTCCTCATAACCAAGGATGAAACTTTTTCAGTCTTTGTTGCCTTTGTGAAGCATATTCAAGTGAAAATGAGCCATAATGTTGTAATCATAAGATCTGATCATGGTACTGAGTTCAATAATGCAAAATTTGACGAATTCTGCACTGAAAATGATATAAGTCATAATTTTTCATCTCCCAGAACACCCCAACAAAATGGTATTTTGGAGAGGAAAAATAGGACTCTTGAAGACATAGCAAGGATGATGTTAATTGATAGTGGTGTACCAAAGAGCTTTTAGGCTAAGGTAGTGAACATCGCCTGTTATACGATAAATAGGTGCATGATCAGGTCCCTCCTAGACAAGGCCTTGTATGAATTTCTAAACAGGAGAAAACCCAAGCTGACTTACCTGAGAACATTCGGTTGTAAGCATTTAGTTCCCAATAATAGTAAGGAAGCGCTGGAAAAATTTGATGTCAAAAGGGATAAATGGATTTTTCTTGGATATTCTTCACAAAGCAAAGTATATTGTCTACAACAAAAGAATTCAATGTGTAGAAGAAAGTATACATTTAACCTTTGATGAATCACACCACTTAAGTGGGAAAGACTCACATGATAAGAATGATCAGGATAAAGAGCATTCAGAGGTTCCTGGAGAATTCATTGATATGGAAAATGGGAAGGCAGATCTGATGAGTCAGGTCAATAAGTCTAATGAAGAAGATGCAGCAGAACCTCCAATTGATTAAGAGGAACCTGGTTCCTCCATTACAACAACTGAAGCAGAAAACAGAGTTGTTGATGCGGTGCAAGGCACTCTTGATGCTGAGAAGAGAAATGACACTCACTCTTATATGGATGCTAATGATGGATCCCACGCGGTAGAACCTGGGTCTTCTCACCATGAGACTCAGGTGTCTAACTGGAATCACAAAATCACACATCCTCTCTAGAATGTAATCACCCCTCTGGATTCAGGAATTTAGACTAGATCAAAGACAAGAAGCATGTTTTCTTTCTCAGCTTTCCTGTCTCAAATTGAGCCCAAAAATATCAAGGAAGCATTGAAATATACTGACTAGATTGCTAATATGCAAGATGAACTCCATTAATTTGAGATGAACAATGTGTGGCACCTGGTTCCTCGACCTTCAGATAGAACTATTATTGGAACCAGGTGGGTGTTCAGAAACAAGCTTGATGAGTTTTGAAATACAACAAGAAATAAGACTAGATTGGTGGTTCAAGGCTATAATCAAGAAGAAGGAACTGACTTTGATGAGACTTTTGCTCCAGTTGCACAGATGGAAACCATCAGAATTCTCATTGTATTTGCATCTCATATGGAATTCAAATTGTTCCAAGTGGATGTCAAGAGTATATTTCTGAATGGATATTTGAAGGGAGAAGTCTTTGTCAAACAACAACCTGGATTTGAATGCCATGAGCATCCTGAACATGTATTCAAGCTCGACAAGGCACTATATGGTTTAAATCAGGCCTCTTTGCATGGTATGAAAGGTTGTCCAGGTTCCTTCTAGAAAATGGTTTTACTAGGGAGAAAATTGACAACACTCTTTTTCTGAAGAAAAAAGGGAGAAACATGCTAATTGTGGAAGTCTATCTTGACGACGTCATCTATGGTGCAACAAATAATTTCTTATGTGAGTAGTTTGCCAAGATTATGGGGAGAGTATGAGATGAGTATAATGGGGGAACTGAACTTTTTCCTAGGTCTTCAAGTTAAGCAAACCTCTAAGGGAATGATGATAAATCAGCAGAAATACATTAAAGAGCTTCTGAAGAGGTTTGAGATAGAAAGTTCAAAGACCATTGATACTTCTATTGCTATAGCCACTCGTCTGGACATGGACAAACCTAGTTCCCTTATGAATGAAACCATGTATCGGGGCATCAATGGTTCACTTTTGCATTTTACAGCCAGCATACATGACATTGTATTTAATGTAGGGTTATGTGCTAGATTTCAATCAAGTCCAAAAGAATCTCATCTGAAAGCTTCTAAGAGAATTCTGAGGTATCTCAAAGGAACACAAGACCTGGTCCTCAATTATCCCTCAGGAGATAATTTTGACTTAATTGGGTATATAGATGCGAATTATGCTGGTTATTTGGTGGATAGAAAGAGTACATCTAGGATGACACATTTTCTAGGGATAATTGATTTCATAGGGTATAAAAAACAAAACTCTTGAGCCATTTCTAATACAGAAGCTGAATATGTGGCAGTTGCTTTCTGTTGTACCCAATTGCTGAGGATCAAGCAACAAATGGAAGATTTTGGTGCGTTCTTTGATTGTATGACAACACAAGTGCACTCAACATGGAAAAGGACTTGGTTCAGCATAAAAGGACAAAGCACATTGATGTCCGACATCATTTCCTCAGGGACAATATTGAAAAGGGTCTCATCTACATGAAGTTTCATAAAGCAGAGGACCAAGTAGCTGATATCTTCACTACAGTATTGAGCAGAGAGCATTTTGAAAAGAATCGACTGGAGTTTGGACTAATCAAATTGAACTGAGAACTTGGTCCCTCAATGGATGGCTATGAAGGAATAGTAAGGTAAACTGCCAAAAAGTGTTTTCTAGCAACTTTTAACTCAATTATATACCATTATAGGTAAACACGCATGGCAATTACATGGAAAACAAGCAGCTAATGACATTGCAATTTGGTAGGAGGATGATCCTTATATTTGAAAAATCATTTAGGGAACATGGTTCCTTTGACTCAGGTTAGTAGTTCATCTTACACTCATACGCATTTTAAACTGCTAAAGGTGTCGCATCATTAAAATGTGTATGTCCTTTTCCCAAACCTTTTAAGCCCAAACGCCACATACATTACAAACCGACCGACCCGACTACCCAGTACGTCGTATCCAATTATAACTGGTCCCCCATTCCCTCTAAATAACCCCAAAAGACATGTCTCTCTCATAACTATCTATATTAAAGCCATCAAACTTTCTTTCTCTCTCTGAAAACCCTTTTTCTTGTGTCTTTGCTCTCAAACTCACCATGTCTTCGCAGAATACAGAGTCTCCTAAAGCCACCACTGACATTCCTACTGTGTCTTCGTATCATGAAACACAGCAGCCCGAATCTGAGCCTTAACCTTCAGTAGTGAAACCCCCATCTCCGGCCAACCACCACTCACTGTTTCTTCTCTGACTCCTTCAAGATGTGGTTCCCATCGTAGCCGAAAATATTAAAAACCCAAGAAGTTAGTCACGTCAACCTCTCCCTCTGCTACGCCGGAATAAATAGCAGAAGACAAACCAGTAGAAGGAGAATAGGTCTCGAGTCAGCAGGTTGAGGAGGCAACTCTAGACAAAGAGATTGCTGCTAATCTTGGTGAAGCATCTGCTGTATCTACTACCCCCTCTGCTCCAACTTTTGATCTAAACAGTGTATCACCAGCAGGTAATGCCTCTCTGCTTCTACTGATATTATATTGTTAGATGTAAGTGAAAAGAAAGCCATAGAAAACATATTGTCTATTGCTATTGAAGGGAGTTTGGTTGGGAAATATGTGTCTGGTGATGTGAGTGCTGAGAGTCAGGGGGGAGAAAAAAGGGATGGGGATAGAAGTGGGGAACTGGTGCCCCAAGGTGACTTGGTACCAGCTAGTACTACAGGGGAGCCAACAGAGGGACGTGCTCCCTCTGCCCAAGAGGAGCACTCTGCTCTCACTTGGGATAAAACTCCATGCTCCACCAAAGAGCCCCTAACCAGTACTGACCCTCTTCCTTCCCCTCATCTTGATGTAGTTCCATTAGATTTTGTGGTTCCTGAGATGAAACCTTTGTTTGAAGAAGAAGAAGATGAAAGTGATGAGGATTATGATGATATGCATGTAGCACAGTTTATCGGTAGTAGAAGTGGTAGGGCAGTCTCCAAAGAGCCCATTCTTAAAAGACCCACTACTAGGCAGTAGAAGAAAGAAGCCCTTGAAAATGCTTTGAAGAGGGATAAGGCAAAAAAGAAGAGAAAAAGACTGGTGAAAAGTGTAAAATTAGGGAATGAAGAGGACTTGCCTCTGGCCAATGTTATGTATGTTGAGGACGAAGAGGTGAATGAGGAACCTACTTCCCTTGTCCATAAATCCTCTAAGAATTTTGTGAGTGAGAAGTCCAAGAAAGGCTCGTCTGTGAAAGGTGTTGAAATTGATTAAGAGAAGAATGTTGAGAAGAAGGAGTCTGGTGAGAAAGTTAAGTCTAGTATGAAGGAGAAAAGTTTTGAGAAGAAGAAATCTCACAAGAGAAAGGCAAGTGATAGTGAGGAACCTGGTTCCTCCAAGAAGGCCAGAGTAGAAGTGTCTGAAGTTGTCAGAAGAGAAAAACCGAAGCAACAAAAAGTGTTGTGGGGAAGAGTGTTTGATGTTTCCATTCTTGACATGTCAGGCATGAGACACCTAGTTGAAATTTGCGGTTTTCAAAAGTGGACTCATCTTTTCACTATTCAGAGTCCAAAAGTATATGAAGAGGAAGTTCGTAGTTTCTACGTCGTGGAGGATGACAGTATCTTCCTGAAGGTCAATGGAGTAGATTTTTTGATGGATGAAGTTGTACTGGGGAATATCCTGGATGTGCCTACTAAGGGGCTCTCGTCTATTGAAGGGACATGTTTTGCCGATTTTAGGAAAGTTATTATAAAACCTCAGGCTGTTCAGAGAGGGGGAACGGGTGCACAAGAAGGCCCTGCTTCCAAAATACCAGCTCATGTTTGAGATGGTGAACAAGGTCCTACTCCTCGCGCGGAAAGACTTTCCATCGCATTAATAGTGGACCTATTCCTCCTGGAGGAATTGGATGGATACATTACTATCAACCTGCCTGGAATCATGATTGAACATTTGAAAAATGTGGCAGACTTCAAGGATGAGAACCATGGTTTGCCTTATGGGTTTCTTCTCACCAGAGTGTTTGAATATTTCAAAGTCCCATTGGAGATAGCAGTTGTGGAAACTCGAAAGCAAAAATTCTCAATGACCACCTTGGAAAAGTACGAGTGTATCGACAAGAAGGGTGAGTTGGTAGAAATTCTACAATTTCTCAGTTGATTGATGCTCAGACTGCTACTAATGAGGAGATAAGGAGGCTAAAGGCTAGGAATGTCATTCTTGAGGGAAATCTCAATCAAGCCAAAAAGGAACCTGGTTCGAGCAGTGCTCAAGGTGCGGAGGTTGCCCGCTTGATAGCTGAAAATGCAAACCTGAGGAAACAGGTTGAGAACCTGAAAGAGCGACTGATCAATGAGCAGCGATCTGCAAATGCTCGAGTCAATGTTCTCCTCAAAGCCCTTGCCCCTTTATCCTTCCATCCCTCTTCCAGTGCCCCTTAAACAATACCCCTATCAATATCCAATTTATCATTGCATGTCTTAGTCCTAGTGTCTCTGATTGTTTTGTTCTTATGGCTATTGTACTTTAGTTTATTTATTTTGTGGATGTTTTTTAACAATGGTACTACTACTTCCTATGTTTTTCTTCTCTCTTTAATTAATGAGCATCTCAGTACTTTGATATGCATGTTATACTCTTGTGTTCTGTTTTTAGCTATGTTGTGTGCACATAAGTGGTATGAGTTAACTTTGCTGGACTTCTTTATTGCGTTTACTTGAACTAATCCTTTTATGATGCCAAACAGGGAAGAAAATTAAAGGGGAGAAATAGGTTCTCAAGGGGAATATGACTAATCTGCAGGGGGAATCATATGGATATCTTGTTATCATGGGGAACTTCAATTCTAAGTTTGTCATCATCAAAAAGGGAAAAATTGATAAGTTATGTGCCTTTGTGATTTGATGATTTAACAAACTTTATATGAGAACCAGATAGGGAACCTGATACAAAGTTTCTCTGTGCTTAGAACAATAAGTCACATGTCTGGCACAAGTTCCAATGATAATCTGTCAAGGAACAGATGGCTATCAGTTCCTCCGATCATAGTACAAGTGAACTCTTTACAGCCCTTGAAGCTAATGCACTGCAAACACAATAATGCAGCAGTCACTGTTGACGCATGTTGCTGGATACTTGCTTGCATCATCCTAGTGACCTCACTTATATATTATCAACATGAGGCAAGGGATTACACACACTTTCAAGTCCTAAAACATTACTTTCTCTCAAGTGTGCAGCGCCCTTCATTTACTCCAACGCTTGAAGAATAAAGCAACGACAGAACAAAGGACCAGATCCTATCATTGAGTCCATCGTGTGTCCTCAGTATTGATATTTATTTGTTAATGTTATTCACTTGTAATTCCTACTCAGCTTACTTAGGAGCATCTTATAGGATATCTTTGTAAACAATAAATCTTATGTTTGTGTTTGACTAGAGTTAGTCAAAGTGGTGAGCTTTGTAATAGAGTTATTACAAATAGGCTTGCAATATAGTTATTACAAATAGGTGAGGGATTAAGAGTGTAATTCCTAGGTTATAATAGGTTGTAATATAAAGTTTCTCGGTTAGTGAAGTTGAAATTCTACGAGTATAGGTTGTGGATTTTAATCCCGTGAGTTGGGAGTTTTCCATGTAAAATATTGATGTGTCATTTACTTACCGTTGTGTGTGTGTGCGTGTATTTCTGTGAGAAGTGATAGAGAATCAAATTCTCTATATAGTTTGGTGGACTCTTAGTTTACATCACAAAGTAAATGCTAAAGTGAAGTGGTTGTAGGTAATTAATTGTCATAAGGTGAATGATGTTCTTCCTAATTGGTGTAAGAGCAATATTCATCTTATAAAATTCATATAAGTTGATAGTTTAGCGTTATTACTAAGTAATTAGATAATTAACCAATGAGAACACGTTATTATCTGCAACTTTATGTTTGTTTTCATGTAGAGAGAGAAAGCATTATTCATTATAACTATGATAATGCACTCTTATTTATTTAAGGGTTTAAGTTTTGTATAGAGATGGTATAAGAAATATTTATTTAAAAGATAAGTACAGGTAATCCAATTTAATAAGCATTGTTTAATAACCTAAAATAGATGATAGGTAACTTACTATAACAGATTAAATTATATTAATAGTGTAAATATTTACTACACCACAAGTATAGTTGTCACGGCCCAAAATTTTCACCATCGAGATCGTGATGGCGTCTAACATTTCCCTTGCTAAGCAAGCCAATGTTAGAACAATATATCCATTTTTAATAGTTTGAATTAAATAATGAGAAAGAAATAGAATAACTGAAATAATCTAAAGCATAAATGCGGAAGCTAAAACTGCCAAACATCTGCCACAAATCTCTGAATTTGGTGTCACAAGTGCACGAGCTACTAGAATAATACATACAGGGTCTGAAATAAATACAAAGTTGTCTACACAGCTAAATAAGAAAAAAGAAGGGGACTCCAAGAGCTGCGGACGCTGAGTAGTTGTACCTCAAGTCTCTGCGGAACTGATCAATCCAACACGCTAATACCCGTCGCTAGGACCGACTCCAAAATCTTCACAAGAAGTGCAGAGTATAGTATGAGTATAACCGACCACATGCACTATGTAAGTACAGAGCCTAACCTCGACGAAGTAGTAACGAGGCTAAGACGGGTCACTTACACTACAACCTATATGTAGTATCTAATAGAGGCAGAAAAAGAAATACGGAACAAGATAAGACAGAAAACTTAAAATAGTAGCTACAACCTCAAGGAATAAACCGGTGTCGATCAGAATTACCAATCCTTAGAATTTAAAATAACAATACCGAAAACAAACACAGCTCGAGGAAATAGAAACACAGAGGTTTTTGCGGCGCACAACCCGATCCCACCGGACAACACAAAATCCTCCATTATTTTACCGTAACAACATCAACAATAGCAAATAATATACAGATATGTTGCGGCGCGCAACCCGATCCCATCATATAATGATATCAATATAATAATTTATCCTTATTTCACTGTAACAATCCATCCTTATTCCACCTGTTGCGATGCGTAACCCGATCCCACCATACAGTACGAATTCACCCTTATTCCACCATATCAATCCACCCTTATTACACATGTTGCGGCGTGCAGCCCGATCCTACCATATTAGTACCAAATACTCAATGTGCACATTCAAATCAACAATTCAAACAACAAAATCTTTACGATCAATAAATACCAAACTGAACAAAAAAGGAAACTTTTTACAACATAAGAATCTACACAAGTAATACTACACAGCGAGACCAATCCAGTAATTGATAATTAGAATGTGCAAGTAAATCAATTTAAGCAAATAGCAAGGAATCATGAAACAACGAAAAGAGCTAACATCATTAACAAGAGAAGATATTGATTAACACGTAGCGGTTAAGCATGAAAAGCATTTAGAGCATATAACAGTTAAGACATGGAAAGAAATAATTAAGGAAAAGCAAAAAATCAGGGAAAATAGATAATTCGGCGGTGTATAAGCACTCGTCACCTCGCATATATATCGCTCACATGAGAATCATATAGCACATAGTCTGAGGGTTCCTAATTCCCTCAAGTCAAGGATAGACACAATACTTACCTCACTTCGCAGTTAATTCAGAGCTCTACCGGGGCCTTTCTCCTAGAATCCGCCTCCAAACTATTCGTATCTAGCCACAATTTACTCAATAATATCAAATATTGCTAAAGGAATAATTTATGATACATAAATTTAGAATTCCCAAACTTTACCCCAAAAAATCAAAAATCAACCCCGGGCCTGCTTGGTCAAAACTCGAGGTTCTGACCAAAATCCATTCACACATTCACCCCCAAGTCTGGTTATGTAATTTGTTTCGAAATCCATTTCAAATTTTACAAAAAATCCTAATTTTACCCAAACCCCCAATTTTCACCATGAAAATCCTAGATTATAGGTTGAAAACTTATGAAATGTAATGGGTTATTGAAAGAAAGTAGGTTAGAATCACTTACCAACAAATTGGAGAAGAAAAAATCTTTGGAAAATTGCCTCTAGGTTTTCTAGTTTTTGAAAATTGGAAAGAATGGAAAAATCCCATTTTTCTCGTCTATTTTAATCACTGGGGTCAGGCTTTCTTCGCGTTTGCAAAGGGCCTGCCACGATCGAGAAGCAGCGGCTCAAATAGCCTACGCGTTCGTGAAGGCTTATACCCACCAGCCTACGTGTTCACGAGTCCTGTGCCACATTCGCGAAGAGTATAGATCAATTCCCCTCCCCCAGGTCTCATGCGCGTTCGCGAGAGGTTGGTCGTGTTCGCGAAGGGTAATGCCCCCACTATTCTGCGTTCGCAACCCAGCCTTCGTATTCACGAAGAAGAATTTTCACCCAGACCCAGTTCACTCTTCGCGATCGCGAGACTACCTTCGCGAATGCAAAGAAGGAAACCAGAAGACACTTGAAGCTGTAGAAAAACAAGATTTTCTAAGTCCAATTCACTTCGTAGCCTATCCGAAACTCACCCGAGCCCTCGGGGCTCCAAGCCAAACATATACATAAGTCAAAAAATATTATACAAACTTGCTCGCGCAGTCAAATCACCAAAATAACACCGAGAACAATTAATAGAACACCAAATCAAATGAAATTTTCAAGAAAACTTTAAAACTTCTATTTTCACAACCGAACATCCAAATCACGCCAAACCAACTCTATTTCTCACCAAATTTGATAGGCAAGTCACAAATATTATAATGGACCTGTACCGGGCTCCAGAACCAAAATACGAACCCGGTATCAACAAGACCAAATATCAGTCAATTCTTAAAATCATAAAACTACAAACTTTTAATTTTCAACAAAAATTAATATCTCAAGCTAGGGACCTCCGAATTCAATTCTGGGCATGCGCCCAGGTCCCAAATTATGATACGGACCCACCGAGACTGTCAAAATACGGATCTGGGTCTGTTTGCTCAAAATACATACTGAAGTCAACTCAAATAAATTTTTATGGCAAAAATTCTTATTTTATCAGCTTTTAACATATAAGCCTTCCGAAAAAATACCCGGACTGCTCATGCCAATCGAGGAAGGCTAGAATGAGGCTTTTAAGGCTTCAAAATACATAATAAGGTTCTAAAACATAAGATGACCTATCAGGTCATCATATTCTCCACTTCCAAAACAACCATTCGTCCTTGAACGGTCATAGAAAAGTATCTGGGCTGGTGAAAAGGTGTGGATATCTGCTCCGCATGTCCAACTCGGACTCCCAAGTAGCAGCCTCGATGGGCTGACCTCTCTACTTCACTCAAACTGAAGGATAACTCTTTGACCTTAACTGACGAACCTGCCGAGCTAAAATAGCCACCGGCTCCTCCTCATAAGTCAAATCCTTGTCCAACTGGACAGAGATGAAATCTAACACGTGAGACGGATCACCGTGATACTTTCGGAGTATGGACACATGGGACACCTGATGAATTGCTGACAAATGAGGTGGCAATGCAAGCTTGTAAGCCACCTTACCCACTCTCTGAAGAATCTCAAAAGGTCTGATATACCTAGGGCTCAACTTGCCATTCTTTCCAAACCTTATTACACCCTTCATGGGTGATACCCGGAGCAACACTCTCTCTCTGACCATGAATGCAGCATCACGAACTCTACTATAGGCATAACTCTTCTGCCTGGACTGAGCTGTACGAAGTCTATCCTGAATAATATTGACCTTATCCAAGGCATCATGTACCAAATCTGTACCCAATAACCGAGCCTCCCCGGGCTCGAACCATCCAACTGACGATCGGTACCGCCTACCATATAATACCTCATAGGGAGCCATCTGAATGCTCGACTGGTAGTCATTGTTGTAGGCAAACTCTACAAGTGGCAAGAACTGATCTCGAGAGTCTCTGGAGTCTATAACACAAGCGCGGAGCATATCCTCCAATATCTGAATAGTGAATATCCGTCCATCTAAGGATGAAATGTGGTGCTCAACTCAACCTACGTTCCCAACTCACGTTGTACTGCCCTCCATAAATGCAAGGTGAATTTCATAACTCGATTAGAAATGATAGACACGGGCACGCCGTAAAGACAAACGATCTCGCAGATATAAATCTCTACCAATCGCTCTGAAGAATAAGCAACTGCCACAAGAATGAAATGTGCTGACTTGGTCAGGCTATCACAATCACCCAAACTGCATCGAATATCCTCTGAGTCCGTGGGAGTCCAACAACAAAATCCATAATGATACGCTCCCATTTCCACTCAGGAATCTCTATCTTCTGAAGCAAACTACCAGATCTCGGATGTTCATACTTTACTTGCTAACAATTTAGATACCGAGCTACATATGCAACTATATCCGTCTTCATCCTCCTCCACCAATAATGCTATCGTAAGTCCTGATATATCTTAGCATCATCCGGATGAATAAAATACTGAAACTGTGGACCTCTTCAAGAATCAACTCACAAAGTCTGTCTACATTAGGCACACAAATACGACCATGCATCCTCAGAACACCATCATCTCCTACAGTAACTTGCTTGGAATCATCGTGCCGCATTGTGTCCCTAAGGACAGGCAAATTAGAGTCATCATATTTCCACTCCCTGATACACTCAAACAATGAAGACCGAGCGACTGTACAAGCTAGAACATGACTGGGCTCAGAAATATCCAACCTCACAAACTGATTGGCCAAGACTGAACATTTAATGCAAGCGGTCTCTCACTGACTGGAATGAATGCAAGGTTGCCCATACTCACTGACTTTCTACTCAAGGCATCGGCCACCATATTGGCCTTCTCGGGATGATACAAAATAGTGATATCATAGTTTTTCAATAGCTCCAACCACCTCCTCTGCCCTCAAATTGAGCTCATTTTGCTTGAATAAATATTGCAAACTCCGATGATCCGTGAATACCTCACACAACACGCCGTAAAGATAGTGCCTCCAAATCTTCAGTGCATGAACAATGGCTGCCAACTCTAAGTCATGAACATGGTAATTCTTCTCGTAAACCTTCACTGCCGCGACACATATGCAATCACCTTGTCGCCCTGCATCAACCGCACCAAGTCCAATACAAGATACATCACAATATACCGTATAAGATCTTGAACTTGTGGGCAACACCAATACTAGCGTCGTAGTCGAAGCAGTCTCTAGCTTCTGAAAGCTCGTCGCTCGTCTGACCATCTAAACGGGGCACCCTTCTGGGTCAACCTGATCAGCGGGGCTGTTATAGATGAAAACCCCTCTATAAATCGATGGTAATAACCCGCCATACTCAAGAAACTCCGGATCTCCATAGCTAATGTTAGTCTAGGCCAGTTTTGAACTGCCTCAAGCTTCTTAGGATCCACTTGAATACCCTCTACTGATACAACGTGCCCCATGAAAGCGACTGAGCTCAACCAAAACTTGCATTTTGAAAACTTAGCATATAACTGACTATCTCTCAAAGTCTGAAGTGACATCCGAAGATTTTGCTCATGCTCCTCCCGACTGAGGGAGTAGATCAAGATATCATCAATAAACACAATCGCAAAAGAATCCAGATAAGGCTTGAACACCCGGTTCATCAAATTTATGAATACTACTGGGGCATTTGTTAGCCCAAATGACATTACTTGAAACTCCTAATTCCTGTACCGAGTCCGAAAAGTTGTCTTAGGGACATCAGATGCCCTAATCCTCAACCGATGGTAGCCAGACCTCATATCAATCTTTGAAAACACATTGGCACCTTGAAGCTAATCAAATAAGTCATCAATCCTTGGCAATGGATACTTGTTCTTGATGGTGACTTTGTTCAACTGCCTGTAATCTATACACATCCTCATTGATCCATCCTTATCCTTTACAAACAATACAGGCGCACCCCAGGGCGAGACACTAGGTCTAATGAAGACCTTATCAAGAAAATCTTGCAACTTCTCTTTCAATTCTTTCAACTCTGGCGGGGCCATACAATATGGCGGAATAGAAAAGGGTTGAGTTCCCGGAGTCAAATCAATACAGAAGGCAATATCTCTGTCGGGTGGCATCCCCAGCAAATATGCAGGAAACACCTCTGAAAACAAACGAACAACTGGTACTGAATCCATGGAAGGAACCTCCGCACTAGAATTATGGACATAATGTCACGCCTCGAACCTGGGGAGGCGTGGCTGGCACCCGGTGATGTGCTAGCCCGAGCGAACCACTCTGTAACTCATGATCGTTCAACCAAAACTAGAACATACATAGGTTGAGTTAGCTGGACTTATTTATTTTGTAACTATCGTGGGCCAATTATGGCCACAACACGTAATGCATAATGATAAGTGGGCAACACTGTATCAATAAACTATCGTTCTTAAAACATGAATACATATAGGCCGGTAAGGCCTCTGACATACTGTACAAAATGAACCTTTGTCTACAAAGCCTCTAAGATTATTTGATATAAAATGGGACAGGGTACCGGCTTACCCATAAATCTATAGCAAAACTCTGACGCAACGACTCATAGACTCGGCTGCACTCCGAATGAGGTGGAGTCTTACCGATCCTTCGTTGAATGCTAATCTCGTCTACTATGAGGGATCATCAAACTGATTATCTATACCTGCAGGCATGAGTGCAGCGTCCCCAACAAAAGGACATTAGTACGAATAATGTACCGAGTATGTAAGGCATGTAAATCAGTATATAAAGGACATGGAAGAAACATGGAGTAAAGGACTCAACCTGTAAGTCTGGATAGCTCTATAAATCATGAAATATTTATAATGTCATGCATATAAATGTCATGTAATGCATAAGTTTGTATGTACTAACATCATCATGCCTCTGAGGGCATCCCATCATATTATCTCGGCGACTGTGGGCAAATCATCAATGTATACCAGCTGATTAGGTGTTGGTCCATATATAACGTCGTAACATTTTCCTATATCCCATATATATATATATATATATAACATTTTTCCACATCCCATATACATATATATACGCGTATATAACGTCATCTGGTCATGGGTCAATGTACATGTATAAATGCATGAAATGCATAAGAAATACGTTAATAAGATTTCTCAAAATGTCATAAAACTAATATGCATGTCGGATAAACTTTATCAAATACGTATTTTTCTGAGACCTATGAATAGAAGATATAATAATAATAATAATTTGCATGGGGAATCAAGAATATATATACCCCTAGTATTTCTATGAATAGAGTCATTTATGGAAGTTTTACATCTGCTCGTTTCGTTCGTGTCGTATAGATCATGCCAAAAAGAAAGAAGGGATAGCCTTAACATACCTGAGGGGACTGATGATGGAAGGTGGAGCATTTGAAAACCAGGACAACAAGCTTCGAAACGAGCAATGAAGTGTAGATGTTCAAGAAACCTAACGCTACATTAGTGGACCACAAAGTCACCAGATAAAATGGTCACGAAATTCAGATGGGACTAATTCATATATCCCTTCATGCTCATTATGAGAGTGGTCTTACTATATTTGTGTGTGTTGGGGGCAGGGGGTGTTGCAGTAACATTTTGCTCAAGATTTTGATGGATTCAAAAAAATGGTTTCCATGATTTTATGAACAATCATGATTTCTATGATTTTATGGATGATCATAAAACCTGCGGATAAACAAATTAAATAAACCAGCAAAAATGTGCCATCTTTCAACTCTTTCATTAACATTCAGTTTCAAGAAACCTCTCACATGATATGGAGAACACAATATAAAAGAACATAACGGAGGTCAAGAATGTTCAGCTAGCTTGCTCTAAATCACATCTCTAAGCTTGCCACATAACATAAGGACTTTAAGAGTCACTATTCCCATAAGGTAAGGCTGCCACGTGAAGGGTTTTTTTAATCATTATCCAAACTTATTAGTTTACTAGATAATGTCTCGTTACCCAGTAATTAACCAATTGCCCGCATAATTAAGAATTATCTCAAATTACTTAAAATACTACTCATTTTTAATACACTTTATATAACTTGCTATCATGGTCATGTGGTACCATATAAAATAAATACATACACTATTATTTAAAACATCCATGTAAAAATACATATATTTCTCAACTTCTAATTTTACTAATCTCATATAAAGAGTACAAATTTTCATACGCTTAATTCTTAAAATGGTAAAAAGATAACCTTCTTTTCTTGTGAGAAAATAATTTATATCTTTACAATAAAGAAAATCTCATACACTTTCTCATATTATATATCTGTAAAATTTAAAGCATATTCGAAAGTAGTAATATTAATAACTATATAAAATCATAATTTTCAAACTTTTTACAAAAATACTCCACTCAAAATGTCATATCAAATGTATATGATGGCATCAAGGTTGTTAAACTTACGGTGTCTTACAATAATATAGTCACGAATCCTTTATAATCTCATGAATGGTCTTAATCCCTTTGAGCTCATATGGGTTACTACGACTTATCCTAATATTAAAGTACGGGATGTAACACATAAGCCAAATAAGCTAGACACCGCTTCTCGACCATATGTCGAGCCTTCACATAAGAGATAACCTGCTGGTAGAATGGCCAGGAGTCCCTCTCTACTCTAGTCGAAGCAACCCCGGCAATGCTAAGGTTATCGTCTTGGCATGACAATCCAATATAGCATGATAAGGTGGCAGCTAATCCTTACCCAAAATGACATCAAAATCAACCATATCAAGAAGCAGAAGATCTACGCTAGTCTCAAGACCCCCAATGGTAACCACACACGAATAATAGACACAATCTACAACAATAGAATCTCCTACAGGTATGGACACATACACAGGAGAAGTCCAAGAATCACGAGGCACAACCAGATTTGAAGCAAAACAAGATTCTCGGATCAAATAGAATTAAAGCATCTCTATGGCAAATTGAAACAATACCTGTAATGATATGCTCAAAACCACCACACTCATAACATCCATCCTGGTACACTAATAGGATCTGGCGGTGCACTGTAGGCTGGCTACCCAGAAGGATTCACATAACGACCATGACTCCTTGAAGTATTATGGGATGCTTGAAGCGCTGACTGATATGACCTGGGAGGATGGGCCCTACCAAAAGTATCCTCTAGATGAGGCACCATTAAAACCACCGGAATGACGAGGCCTCTTATCAGACCCCTGACCTCTCTTCTATGAAAGAACATCCTCATTCCACCTGGCGACATTAGTAGTCATTTGAAAAAAAATCTCACTCCCGGTCTCCTTGGCCATCTGCCACTTGATAGGATGAGTGAGTCCCTCAATAAACCTTCTCACCCTCTCTCTCTCTCTCTCTCTCTCTCTCTCTCTCTCTCTCTCTCTCTCTCAGTAGGAAGCAGAAGAATAGCATGACGGGCTAAATCCACAAAGTGGGTCTCGTACTGGATGACTAACATACCGCCCTGCTGGAGGCGCTCGCACTGCCTACGGTAACTCTGTGTGTATGTGTGTGTGTGTGTGTGTGTGTGTGTGTGATAGGAAGGAACTTCTCAAGAAATAGCTGAGAGAACTGGTCCCAAGTAAGAGTAGGTGACCCAGCTGGTCTAGTCAATGTATAATCTCTCCACCACCTCTTGGCAGAACCAATCATCTGAAACACAGCAAAATCGACCCCATTGGTCTCAACTATACCCATGTTCTGCAGTACCTTAGGGCAGCGGTCAAGATAATCCTGTAGGTCCTTAGAAGGTGCTCTGAAGTGATCTGGGAAAAGCTTGGTGAACTTGTCCAATCTCAATAAGCCCTTAGAAGACATGGCATGTCCATCACCAGCCTGTGTCGCAACAACTGGCTTAACTACCCCAACTTACGAGGTTGCTGGAGTCTAATATTGGGGAGACATCTGCTCTGGAGGGTGTGTAGCGAGAGTCTGCGCTCCTCTCCTAGCTTGAGAGATGGCTGGTGCAATAGAAAATGTATCGGCTTGGGCCACACTCTCCATAAGGCCCACCAAATGGACCAAAGTATCCTGAAGCACTAAGGTGGCGATGAACCCTTCTGGGACCTAAGCTGGTCCGACGGGCATATTCTGGGCTGGAACCTCCACATCAAACTCCACCGCTGGTGCTGCTGCTCAAGCTCTTGGCTAATCTCTGCCCCTGCCTCGGCCTCTGGCGCGACCTCGGCCTCGACCTCTGCCCTTCGTAGGAACTATTACTGGGGGCTCCAACTGTTGTCCAGCTGAAGATGCGGTGCGTGTTCTCACCATCTGCGAGAGAAAAAAATAGAAAGGTTCAATCAACAATGATAGAATAAAATTGCACGACAGAGAAGAATAGAAGTGAAACTATTCCTAACTGCGATCCATGGCCTATGGAAGATAAGTACAGACGTCTCCGTACCGATCCTCTGAACTCTACTAAGTTTGCTCGTGACTTGTGAGACCTAAGTAACCTAGTGCTCTGATACCAACTTATCACGACCCGGAATTTCCACCATCGGGATCGCGATGGCGCCTAAAATTTCATTTGCTAGGCAAGCCAACGTTAGAACAGTTTATCCATTTTTAACATTTTGAATTAAATAATGAGAAAGAAATAAAATAACTTAAATAATCTAAAGCATAAATGTGGGAGCTAAAACTGCCAAACATCTTCTACAAATCCTTAAACCCGATGTCACAAATGCACGAGCTACTAGAATAATACATACAGGGGTCTGAAATAAATAAAAAGTTGTCTGAATGGAAATACACAACTAAATAAGAAAAAAAGAAGGGGACTCTAGGAGCTGCGGGCGCTGAGTAGTTGTACCTCAAGTATCTGTTGAACTAATCAATCCAAGCACGCTAATAGCCGCCACTAGGACCGACTCCAAAATCTGCACAAAAAAGTATGAATACAACTGACCCCATGTACTTTGTAAGTGACGAGCCTAACCTCAACGAAGTAGTGACGAGGTTAAGGCGGGCCACTTACACTATAACATGTGCGCAATATATAATAAAGGCAAAAAAAGGAAATACGGAACAAGATAAGACAGTCAACTTAGCAGCTACAACCTCAAGGAATAAACCGGTGTCGTTCAGAATTATCAATCCTTAGAGTTTCAAATAACAATACCAAAAACCAACACACCTCGAGGAAATAGAAACACATAGGTTGTTACGGTGCACAACCGGATCCCACCGAACAACATAGAATCCTCCCTTATTTTACTGTAATAACATCAACAACAGTAAATAATATATAGATATATTGCGGCGCGCAACCCGATCCCACTATATAACGATATCAGTATCATAATCCATCCTTATTTCACCGTAACAATCCACCCTTATTCCATCTGTTGTGGTACGCGACCCGATCCCACCATACAATACGAATTCACCCTTATTACACATGTTGCGGTGTGCAGCCCGATCCCACCATATCAGTACCAATGTGTATAGTCAAATCAACAGTTCAAACCACAAAATCTTTACGATCAATAATTACCAAACTTAACCAAAAAGGAAACCTTGTACAATATAAGAATCTACACAAGTAATATTACACAGCGAGACCAATCCAGTACTTGACAATTAGAAGGTGCAGGTAAGTCAATTTAAGCAAATAGTAGGGAATCATGAAACTATGAAAAGAGCTAATATCATTAACATGAGAAGATATTGATTAACATGTAGCAGTTAAGCATGGAAAGCATTTAGAGCATATAATAGCTGTGAACACGTGATTTTTGTTTACACGACAATTACTCCAAAAGAAATCAAAAAATAAAACAAATGGTCTTGTTGTACAATTTTTGGAATTTACGTGGCATTTTTGGTAGTTATTTGTAGTTCTGTCTGTGATTATTTAGTTTTATCAAACAAAAATACAAAAACTATATGTCATGTGTAAGTTTAGGATATTGTTCTACTATTAGGAATTAATCAAATCGTATTTGGTTTTGAATGAATAAAAATCACAAAAAATATTATCTTTGTTAATTTTTGTCATTTTTTGTCGTTAAAGGTTGACTTTTGTTTAATTAATATACGATATTGTGTGTTAATTATTACTAAAAAAGGGAAAGAAGAATCAACTAATGCCTTGTGATATAATTTTAATTTTAGGATTTTTGTAAATTCAGATTTTAATTAAAAAAGAGAAAAAGAAAAGAAATGAGTTTAAAATAGGAATAAAACAGATTTGGGCCATTCAAATTGGACCCAAACCAGGCCCAAATCTCACCCCCACCCGGCCCAGTCTAGCCGTCCTCAAAGACATGCGAAACGACGTAGTATAATATTGAAACTGCGTCGTTTCGCCATCAAAGATCACAGCCATTTGATCTGGATCAATCCAACGGCTCTCGTCTCACAATCCTAACCTGACCTGCTTACCCGGGTGGACCCAGCCCCTCATTAAAACCAAACGACCCCATTTCTACACCAAACAACTCCGTCCTGTCCCTCACCAATCAATCCAAGCCGTTGAGATCATTGGATCCAACGGCTCAAGTTAATTGCCACGTTCCATATACCCAAAATCCCCAAACCCCTCTTACCCGTTCATTCCCAAACACACCCCTCCTCCCCATCATCGTCCCCTTCCCAGACACCCCCTCAGAACCCTAGCGCCGCCCCACTTTCCCCTCATCGTAAACCCAGCGGCAATAATGCCGGTGACCCCCATACTAACACCCCTAGTACACCTCGACCCCCTGAACACAGATCTACTAACCGTAGGTCTCGAATCTCCCCCACCTTCTCGAATCTTCATTTGAAGATTCGAGACAGACCCCAACCCATGCCAAACCCCCTCAAATCCATACCAGATGCCCCCCTGACCTCCCTCGTGACCAAACCAAGTTTGGTTTGGTCCGAATCTAACCAGAAAACCCTGAGTCCCATATCCGTCCTAAGAACCCTAGAAATCCAAAAACTGAGTTGTTGTCCAATTAAACAAGATGTTTGGGGACTAATAGACCTTAATCGAAGTGTTCTCAGTTGAGAACACTTCGATTAAAGTCCGTTCAACCCCTAAAAGAGGTTCGATTCAAAATCCGAGACAGGGCAGTCTGATTTTTAACCCTTTATGGTATTTCTTCTTCTTTTCTTTGATAATTCCCTGTTGTTTGTTTTGTTATTGTTTGTTAGTATGTTTGAATGTAAGTTTGATCTGTTTCCAATTGTGTCAACTATTTTGTCCATCTCACCCAGATCTTTATTTGATCGAATTTGTTTCTGTGTGTTTATTACGTATAATTATAGTTTGTGTAATATCGAGTCGAATAAGTTCCGTCAATCAGTTAAGTTTTCCACAAATCCCCGTGCCTGTCAACATGAAATCATAATCTGTGTTTGTTCAAGTTTGGTTATCTGCTATTGATTTATGCACGTTGCAATTCACACAGTCGATTCGATACATGTCGTCAATTAGTTTCAGTTTGAAATGGTATTAATCTGACTCATACGGTTGATTTGTTTATTGAGGCTTTTGAGAATTGATTGCACTGTGTTTAGCCTGTTTAGTTGAATCAAAATCACTTAAGGATTGGTTATAGCTATTAGTTTTGATATATATTTCAGAGTTCAATTCGAATTGATATAGGATTGTTGTCCCTGTTTGTCTACTTTTGTGGACAGCATGTGCATTGGAGCCTTTAATGGATTAAAATTAACTTGACAGCATGTGATGTCAGGGCATATTCATACTGCCCATACTTTGTTTAGTTTAATAAAAGGTAAACCACTTTTAATATTAAAGATGAGGGCTGTCAGGGGAATCTCATGGGAGGGTTACCTTTCTTTAGTTTGTGAGTGGAAAAACAGAAAAGAGAACATGGGGGAGTTCAGTTTTAAATGAGAGACGAACAGGCTGGAAAGAGGGGAATTCCTTTCTATAAAAACAGGAAAGTCTCCATTGGTTCAGGGGAGACATTAGGAGTTCGAAAAAAGAAAGGAAAAGAGTTGAAAGAGAGGCAGAACAATCAGAAAAAGAGAGGGGTTTAGACAGTTTTCAGCCATCAAAAACCTCTCTAAAAAATCTATCTCCCTTTAAGTTTTCAGCAGATAAAGAATCAGAAATAGAGGGGATTTGTGGTCGGACCAAGAGTTTAGAACCAGAAACTGGGCAAAGACCTAAGATTTTAAAACCAGAAAAAGGATATAGAGAGAGTTGTTTCTGTATAAAGAGAGAGTTGTTTCAAGTTCAGTTGAGTCTTTTTTTGTGTTGATTTTTGCTGTTGGGTTTACAAATCATTCCGGGCTTTGTTGGAGTGTTGTTTTCTGTTTTGGAATTGGTTGCTGTTGGTTTGAATCTGCTACTGCTGCTGTGACTTAGTGATGTTGCTGCTGCCACTTCTTTGCTGCTGTTGATTTTTTCTACTTTCCCCTTCTTCTTCTTGTTTCAACATCCAGGTACACGACTTAAGCTCACCCTGATGTAACTTTGAACTTGAATGAAATGAAGCCACATTCCTGATCTGAGCATGCTCTACACGCTTGTAGTTATGAGCATTCAACTGATTTGTAGTTGTTCAATATTTAGTTTGTTATGAAGTGGTTTGCTGTGAACTTTGTTATCAGTAACCTACTATGGATTGAAAACTGATTTTTAGTTAACTTCATGCTAGATGTTGTAGTTAAACTTAGAATAGGAAACCAATATTCATCCACTTGTATCCATATTTATAGCTCTTGTACATTTAGCTGTTGAACATCAAAGGGTAACTAAAACAGGCAAATGATTTTGGAATCTGTAATTCCCACGTGTAACGACGTATGAGTAATGAATGGAAGTTGATACATTAGCTTTGTTTTGTTAAAATCTCAATGCCAACTTCAATATGATCTCCTAGTCATTTTCTTACTCTCAATAACATTACGAAACCCATAAGTAGATAATTAGGAAGGAAGTTTATTGTACGTACAACTAGAAATAAACAATCGGTATTTGTTAATTTGAATAGGCACGCACTACCCTTTCTGGATGATTACTAAATGCATGACATAACTACTTAACATATCTTCATTTCCTGTAAATTAGAATTCCATTTGGGCTGGGTTTAAAGGTTTGTGACTGACTATCTTTCGTACATATTTGAGCGCAAATTTCACGTTTACGTTCGTATGGATCTAATGACTAAGAAGTTACACCCTTTTCAAACTTGCAATTAAGTAGGATCTTTCCTTATCTAGAGACAAACATAATAGAAAATATAGTCACTGTAGGTTTTATCCTTTCAAAAAATGAGACGAGCCTCGCCAAGTATAGATGCAAATTGCGGGGCCCTCAATAATTGGTTGTAATAAATATTTAGATTTCTCGGGATGGGCTGTTTAGTAAATTTCACCGCTTTCCCTAAAGATAATAACTCGTTTGACTCTTTAGGCGCGATTTAATTAAATTACATTCTTAAATTCGGGTGCGCATTTATGCGACTCAAATCCAAATCTCGACGGAGTCGGAATGTATTAACAACCACGGGCGCATTGATTGTGACGTGGTTCGAAATGCATTTTCACGACGTTGCAATTCCATAAAAAATAATAATAATAATAAAAGCGGTTTAAACTTAATAAAAGCACATAAGTCATAACATGTATTTAAATCAGATATTTAGCCATTATAACAATTTAAGCGACCGTGCTAGAACCACGGGATTCGGGGGTGCCTAACACCTTCCCTCGGGTCAACAGAATTCCTTACTTAGAATTTCTGGTTCGCAGACTTCATTTGGAAAGTCGAATATTTTCCTCGATTTGGGATTCAAGATAAACCGGTGACTTGGGACACCAAAAGCCAAACCTTTCCCAAGTGGCGACTCTGAATTAAATAAATAATCTCATTTCGAATATTGTCACTTAAATTGGAAAAAACCCCTAGCGTATTTAACCCTTCGGGGTAGGCACGCAAAAAGGAGGTGTGACAGCTCTGGCGACTCTGCTGGGGAATTCAACCCAGAACCTCTGGTTCAGGGTTCAAGAATTCGAGCTTAGAATAATTGTTATATTTGGCTTTATTATCTGATCTTTATTACATGTTTTGGCATAACGTGCTAAATGTTGTCTTTTACCGCTTTGATATTATCTGAACTGTATATAAACTATGCCAAAACCCTTCTCTTCTTACCTCCGGAGAGAAGCTCGCTGGTCGAGACTCCCTATTCTGTTAGTGTCAATACCTGAAATAAGAAAGAGGTCGGACAAGTTACAAAACCGGAAGATCTCGCGGATCCCCTGTACGTAGCCCCCTCCTCGACTCGAGTTGTCCGCTCGGGTACAAAGTCTAGAACATATACCCAGGTTATAAACCTAGTATAACAAAACCTCATTCCGGATCCCTAGTAGGAACGCTTATTTGCATCATGTTGCATTTGACATAGGGGACTCAACACAGGGGTTGGGTCCGTCTAGGATAGGCAACCTAAAATGAAAAGACCATCCTGCTGCATCCCGTTTGTTTTGCGCATTTATTTGCTTCAGTTCTGCATGTCGACCGGTTTCTAAAAGAAAAAAAATTAAAAAGAAAAAAAAAAGAAAATAACAGCGTAGGGAGATAATTATTTATTTTTGGAAAAATAAAACCAATGTCCAAGTAGTGTCAAAACCTCGCCGGAATTTTCTTTAAAAAAAAAAAAGAAAAAATGAAAACAAAATTTGTCTTTTAGTTTGATTTATGAAAAAAAAACATATATAAAAAAATTCCTTTTAATCACTTTCAAAATCCAAAAAATATATATATTTATTTAAAAGTAAAAAAAATGGAAAAATTCAAAATTCAAAAAAAAATGTTGTTTCTTTTGTAGTATCTCTTTTATAAATTCAGACTAATAGTCCAAATACTTCCTTAAAAGATTTTTCGAAATTTCAAAAAAAAAAGGAAAAAAAAAGTTCAAAGAAAAAATATTTCTTTAGTCTTCATCTCTTTTCAAAAATAAAAAAAAACAAAACAAAATATAAAAATCCAGAAAAAATATTTTCTCCTTTTCTTTAAAAGATTGTATTCAGAAGGGGTTTAGTTTATTTCCTCTACGCCTGTTTGTACCGAACTACGCGAGTCTGATTCTCACCGGATGTGAGATACGTAGGCAAACCTCATCGGTTCCGACCCCAATTTTCAAAAAAATCCAAAAAAATATTTTTCATTAGTTCCTTCTTTAGAAATCTTTCCTTATAAAACTCAAAAAAAAAAAGAAGTTTTTAAAACTCAAAAAAAACGGGGTAGTTTCCTTATTTCTGAAGTATTTCATACGGAAAAAGAAATAAAAGAAAAAAAATAATAATAAAAAGAAATAAAAAATCAAAATCCAAAATACGGGTTTCCTTTATTTTGAAGTATTTTTCCAAAAATCAAAAAAAAATATCAGGAAGAGAGTCAATATATATATATATATATATATATATATATATATATATATATATATATATATATATATTCATTCTTTTAAAGACTTTCCTTCTTTAAAAGTCTTTCTTTCGTAAATGTCATAGAATTAAAAATTAAAGTCCAAAAATATTTCCATTTTTTCTTTAGAAGTACTTTTGTAAATTTAAAAATTAAAAAAAAACAAAAAAAAACTCGAAAATCCAAAATATTTTCTTAAAAGTGCCTCTTTCGAAAATTAAGAGACGACAGCCAAAATCCGAAGAAAATATTTTCTTTCTTATTTAGAAAAAGAGAGAACAAATGAAAATTCAAACAAAAATATTTTCTTTTTTTTACTTTTAAAATTCTCAAAGTTCCAATTATTTTTTTAGAAGTCTTTCTTTCAAAATAAAAAATAGAGTCAAGTTCAAAAAAAAAATATCCTTTTCTTCTTTTAAAGCATTGTTTTTAGTAAAATCCAAAAGAAACAAAAATCCAAAAAAAAATAGTTTACTTACTCTATTCACGATCGACGAACTACGCCGGTTTGATTCTCACAGGGTATGAGATACATAGGCAACCCTCATCGGGTCCAACCTCCCTTTTTTCAGAAATAGCCAAAATGTCAGAATTTTAATTTATGAGTCAGGTGATGCTGTTTGTCAAGAATAGCAGAATGTTCCCGAAAAGGACGCTGGAAGGTTGACTTTGCATAAACAGCCATTTTTGATCATTCTTTAAAAAAATTTGACCAAATTGCCCAATGGCCTTAGGATCCTCGTCCCCGAGGCTCTGCGAGGCCATGTTCCCAATGTCGGGTCACCATTCTGAAAAAAAGAGTCATAAATAAATCAAGTGATGCTGTTTTTGTCAAAAATAGTCAAATGTTCCCGAAAGGGACGGCGGAAGGCTGACTTTGCATAAACGGCCACTTTCGGTCATCCTGTAGAGTCTGGATCGATTGACCCTCACAGCCTTAAAATCTTCATCCCCGAAGTGCTGAAAGGCCGTGTTCGAAAATCGGATCTCTCTTTTCTAAGAAATAGTCAAATCATTTTTCGAGTCAAATCATTTTTGCTTAAATCACCTTAATAAATGTGCAGGATGAGCACAATGCAAACTGAACACTTGTTTCTTTATTTTTGCACTTGTTTGTCCCGAACTACGCAAGATCTGATTCATGCGGGGTCATGATACGTAGGCAATCTCCATCGGATTCGATCATAGCTATAAAATAAATTGAGTGAAAAAATAAACTGAAAGAAAAGGAGAAAGAAAATTGAGTGAAAAAGAGAAAAGAAAAAATAGTGAAAAAAGAGGGAAAGAGTGACAAAATAAAAAGAAAGAATAAAAAAAGAGTGCAAAAAATAAAAGAGCAGCAAAAACAAGATTAAGAGTGGTTAAAGAGAGGCAGGAATAAAAGAAAAGAGGTACATAGTGAAGAGGGCTAGTTTAAGGCCGGGATGAAACATGCAACCCGTTCAAACACATGGTAAAAGCATTTAACTATTTAGGTACATTGCATCCCAACGTGCGATTTCCTATATGTTAAATGCCTCCAAACTAACAAAGTTGTGTGTGTGAGTAAATTAGCCAGGTTCTGTTCAGGTGATTGGTTTTGTTGGTATGCGGTGATGAACATGCAGCCTTGCACGCGGCCACAACATTATACACAAAACTGAGCTCCACCTCCCAGAAATGCCCATCCTAACCAAGCTCCATATAGTCCCCAATCAAATGTTCCTTAGTACAATCCTCACCCAAGAGAGTTTTTCAAAAGGAATCAGTTCACCCCTATTGGCGAATCATACTCAGGCTTGTTCCAAAAGCTAGTCAGGCGAAGTCTGCTGCATCCAGTGGCCCCAAATCGGCCAAACACCGAGTCCCCCCTCCCCGCATCGAGCTGATACTAGATGTGAATGCCACTCTAGAGCAGTGGGGCACGGTACAAAGGACTGTTGGTCATTGGACCCTCAAAATGGCAGTTGAAGACTTGATTGAAGCTGAAAGAATTGTTCTCCGGGACGAAAAGGTTCCTAATATGATGAACATTCCCCTACCTACTCTTACAAACGGGCCAATAGGCAGAATGATCTGTGAAGCTGAGGAATTTGATCCGGCACTGAAGGCTATTGCAGCCATTGCCGAGACAGAAGAAAAGCCAAAAAACGATTGCCAAGCCTGAAAGTTCCCCATCAGACGGGAGTCTCGGTAGCCAGTCTTGCTATCCCTTCTGCATCTAGATTGTCTCAGGGTGTGATCCAGATGTTTTACTTTATTGTCTTACTTTCCGATGTAAACCCTTCTATCTTCAAAAATTTAAAAAAACACAAAAAAAATCAAAAAAAAAATCAAAAAAATCAAATGAAATTGATATTTCATTTTCCCGGAATGTCTCTTTTTTTTAAATCTTGTAAATTTTCTCATTCTCTTTTAGTTCTGTTAAATGCAGATTTCAATAATATGACATGCTTGCGGACTTCATGCCCGGATCTTAAAACTCTGTCAGACCTCGAAATAATGAATCAAGAATTGGGTCGCAATGAAGAATAGCTTAAGGAAACAAGACAAAGAGTTGGAACAACTGAAGGAAAATTGGTTCCCGCAATTGGAAAGGTCCATACATTACAACAAGAGTACTGCCAAAAATAGTGCATTGTACCTGGGACACATCGAAGGAAACGTCCTTGAAATAACTATCAATGCAAATGCAGTCAAAAGGTACTATGTTGGATCCTTTATATAATGAAATCTTTTCCGGTTGAGATGACGAAGGCTTTCATTCTCGCTACCCAAATACTATCAACCCTTTGCAAACCCATTTGAGCTGGTTACTCTTCTTTCATTACCCTCTTTGGAACCTGAAAGTATTATTGAAAAATAAAATGAAAAAAAAAAAGAAATTGAAATGAAAAAGAAAAATGAAAAAAAAAGAATTGGAAAAATAAGAAAATATACATACAAAAAAAGGGGAAGAAAAGACAATGAAAATGAAAAAAAAAAGGAAAACGGAAGGGAAGAAGGAAGTGAAAAACAAAGCAAATCAGAAAAACAAAAAAAATCCAAAAAAACAAAAGTTGCCTGAACTACGTTTGACTTGATTCCGAAAGTATACGTAGGCAACCTCTCCGTGGGGTTCAGTCACACCAAAATAAAAATCCAAAGTCCCCCAAAAAGTGAAACTAGGGCAGAAGTTATAATGATTCGGCAATGATCCCGCCCAAAAGGTTCCAAAGTTGTAGTTCAATCCAAATTCTTTTCACCCCAAACTTTGTTCAAGTCCTTCTGATCAATCGGCAAAGCGGTTCAAAATGGGAGGATGGAGTTATTTGGGTCTGATACAACAAAATGAGAGGAATAAAATGAGAGAGCCTTATTGGTGAAAACCCATACGGGCACCGTAAGGCGACGGTAAGCAGAAAAAATCAAAATGAGAGTCTTGTTTGTGAAAACCCACACGGGCACTATAAGGAGATGGTAAGAAATGAAATGAAAAATGCCAGCTCGTGAAAACCCTCAAAGGACGCCCATGATCGAAAATAAGATCCTCACAGCCATCGGCATCAACAGAGTCCTAGCAAGGTTCCTCGGTATTCAAGGCAAAGTTGTGATGAATTTTTGAGAGTGGGACGGTTTACACAGATCAGGCATCCAGTCCAAAAGGCATGTCATGTTCATTGAAGTCCGCATGTACTCCAGATAAGTCTTTCTCTCCTTTTCCCGAAAGGGACACTTCTAGTTTTAAACTCATTCTCCATTCAATTATTTGTTTCTCTTTGAATCCCTTTTGGTCTAACACTGTTCCAAAACCAAGACAAAGAAAGGATGGCAAGACTGATTTACAGGGCTTTCGTTTGATACACGCTAATGTGCAAAAGGCACCCAGCCTCAGCAGGGCAATCAAGACGACCTCGATTGGCCATGGCGGCCGATGCTTAGGAATCAAAACTCTTGAAAGGAGAAATTCAAATTAAAGCGCCTATAAAAGCAATTGAAGTTGAAAGGGTTGAGTTTCACATGGCTAATCGCCTCAGCGAATTTGAAGAAACCAAGGTACCCTCAAATGCTCTAAAATTGAAGTTGGAAGAAAGAAGACAGAAAAGAAAGACCTACAAAGGAAAAATAAGGTTGGAAAGGTTAAGTCCCACGCGATTAGCCACTGCAGTTTAGGTTTGAGGATCAAAAAATCCCTGATGCTCCGGAAAAAAAAAAAGAGAAAAAAAAAAGAAAAAAAAACAAACAAATGATTGGCCTGAACTACGTCTGACTTGATTCCGAAAGGATACGTAGGCAGCCTCTCTTTGGGGTTCAGTCACACCAAAAATAAAATCCAATTTACCCTGAAGTTGAAACTAGGGCCCACAAAATGGTTCTGAAGTTGTAATTTCATCCACAATTCCTTTTACCAAAAATAAAAAACAAGTACAAGTCCTTCAGATCAATTGCCGAAGGCGTGAGAAACCAAGAGATATCATGGTTGGAAGCCGATATATTTTGAAATTGAGAGAAATGAAATGAGAGAGTCTTGTCGGTGAAAACCTTCGGGCACCATGAGGCGACGGGAGTAGAGAAATCGAAAATGAGAGAGCTTGTTTAGTAAAAAAAAATCGCAAAGAGTGCGATGAGGTGACAGTGAGAAATGAGAGAGGTCGACTAGCGAAAACCCGCGAAGGTCGATGTCGGCCGAAAAGATGATACCACCTCAGAAAGTTCTGGCAAGGTTCCCTGGTTTGGGAACATAAATCCGTCTTGGTTCATAAGGAAATGCAAGTTCATGAAGGTCGGACATCCAGTCCAAAAAGCATGTCATGTCAATTTAAAGTCAGCATGTTTGCCTCAGATATGTTTTTCTTGTCCCGAAAGGGACACTTCTCTTTTAAAATTCATTTTCTCCACTCTTTGTTTACCCTTTCCGTAAATCCTTTTCGTTTCAACCCTAAATTCCGAATGTGTTGGAAAGAAAAGGTGGCAAGACCGGTTTCACGGAGCTCCGTTTAGTAAAAAGCGAAGAAAATACCCCGCTTCAGCGGTACGTCAGTTCGATCCCGACTGATCATGATGATGATTGTTTTCGAAGTAGAACAAAAAAAACCGGCAAATCCCCACAGAGTCTCCCCTTGTAAAAATCCCCACAGAGTCTCCCCTTGTAAAAATTCCCACAGAGTCTCCCCTTGTAAAAATCCCCCAATGAGTCTGCCTTGTACAATTCCCCACAGAGTTTGCCTTGCAAAAAAAAAACGAAAACAAAGGGAGAAGCGAGTTTAGTTTTGTACAAATCCCCAACAAGTCTTCCCCAATAAAAATCCCCACTGAGTCCGGATGGAATGGAAGAACCAAAGCCTTACACGGGCAAATCATCACAAAATTTGGAAATGCAAGTCTGAGCAGTTTATAAGGGTTTCGCCTGTGAATCCAGTCAATGGCGGAGTTTCTCAACATGAATAAGGACGGGACAAAGCAATTGGAACAATCAAGGTCACCGAACCAACCACCATTTTCAAACTGACAATTGTTCTTTGTTTGGAAAATTGAAACAGGTGTGATCCAAAGCAACCATGCAAGAAGCAGGTGCCGCCCAAAGAGAAAAGAAATACGTGAATGCAAGAAAACAGCTTTGCAATAAGGAATCGACCCAAAAGGGAAGTTTCCCTAAAATTCTCTCCTGCATTTTACTAAACAAAAAATTTAAAAAAACGAAAAAGAAGTAAGAAGAAAACTCAAAAAGAGGGTTAGTTAGAATCCCCAACATTTTCCTTTAGCCAACATTAGGGCTCCAATCCCTGAGTTGAGCAACTTTCCTTTAGCCAACATTAGGGCTCCAATCCCTGAGTTGAGCATTTTTTTTAGCCAGCATTAGGGCTCCAATCCCTGCGTTGAGCGTTTTTCATGTTAGCCAGCATTAGGGCTCCAATCCCTGAGTTGAACATTTTTCTTTTAGCCAACATTAGGACTCCAATCCTTGAGTTGAACATTTTTCCTTTAGCCAGCATTAGGGCTCCAATCCCTGAGTTGAGCGTTTTGCTTTTAGCCGACATTAGGGCTCCAATCCCTGAGTTGAGCGTTTTTCCATTTAGCCAGCATTAGGGCTCCAATCCCTGAGTTGAGCAATTTTCTGTAAGCCAGCATTAGGGCTCCAATCCCTGAGTTGAGCATTTTTCCCTATAAGCCGACATTAGAGCTCCAATCCCTGAGTTGAGCATTTTTCCCTTTAAGCCAACATTAGGGCTCCAATCCCTGAGTTGAGCGTTTTTTTTAGCCAGCATTAGGGCTCCAACCCCTGAGTTGAGCGTTTTTCATGTTAGCCAGCATTAGGACCCCAATCCCTGAGTTGGGAATTTTTCTTTTAGCCAGCATTAGGGCTCCAATCCCTGAGTTGAGCAGTTTTTCCATTTAGCCAGCATTAGGGCTCCAATACCTGAGTTGAGCGTTTTTCCATTTAGCCAGCATTAGGGCTCCAATCCCTGAGTTGAGCAATTTTCTGTAAGCCAGCATTAGGGCTCCAATCCCTGAGTTGAGAATTTTTTCCCTTTAAGCCGACATTAGGGCTCCAATCCCTGAGTTGAGAATTTTTCCCTTTAAGCCAGCATTAGGGCTCCAATCCCTGAGTTGAGCAACTTTCCTTTAGCCAACATTAGGGCTTCAATCCCTGAGTTGAGCGTTTTTCATGTTAGCCAGCATTAGGGCTCCAATCCCTGAGTTGAGCGTTTTTCTTTAGCCAGGATTAGGGCTCCAACCCCTGAGTTGAGCGACTTTCTTTTAGCCAACATCAGGGCTCCAATCCCTGAGTTGAGCGACTTTCTTTTAGCCAACATCAGGGCTCCAATCCCTGAGTTGAGCGATTTTCCTTTAGCGAGCATCAGGGCTCCAATCCCTGAGTTGTGCATTTTTACCTTTTGCGACATTAGGGCTCCAATCCCTGAGTTGTGCTTTGTAGACTAGAGTTTTTCCAATCCCCTCATCAGTGCTGTAAATTTTCATGACAATTAACTCACGAAATTTGCCTAGTGAAATTGGGGCAGAAAATTTCGTTCGTTTGTTTTGTTGTCTCAGCAGGTCTGACCTCGAGGTGCATGGATCGAGATGACCTATGGGATGAGTCTCAATCCAGAATAAAGAAAAGAAGAAAAAGAACAAAAAAGAAGATGTTCCCACATATTGGAACAAACAAAGGGCAGGTCGCTCAAAAATTGGATCAAATTCCCGAGCTCCGCCAATCCCGTTTCACTCAATACTGCAAAAATAAACAAGCACCTACAACTTGAGAGCATCAAGATTCAGATCGAAGTCTACAAGCAGAATCAGCTAAGACCCAAGATCAAGTTGCAAAAGAGTTATAGATAGGAATCTTGTAACTAGCGGTTGACATGCATAAGTAGTTATTTCAGTTTTCAATTTCCTTTGGTTGTAATAAGGAGGTCAGTAAAGCAGTAGTGGCAACAGCGACAGCAGTAACAGCAAGCGTTGCAATCCCATGGTAGTCCCAGCTACCAAAGTTTCCCGAACTACATTGACCAGATTCTTGTTTAGCCCAGGATATGTAGGAAATCTTTGAAGCAAAGATTTGGTCAAATCTTTCAAAAATGTGCTTCACACGGAGTAGTCCAACGGGCAAAAATCGCTCATATCCGCTCACTTTATCTTTGCACAAAAACCTCGCATGTCTTCGAACAAAGAGGATCAGTTGTGAGCACGTGATTTTTGTTTACACGACAATTACTCCAAAAGAAATCGAAAAATAAAACAAATGGTCGTGTTGTACAATTTTTGGAATTTACGTGGCATTTTTGGTAGTTATTTGTAGTTCTGTCTGTGATTATTTAGTTTTATCAAACAAAAATACAAAAAATATATGTCGTGTGTAAGTTTAGGATATCGTTCTACTATTAGGAATTAATCAAATCGTATTTGGTTTTGAATGAATAAAACTCACAAAAAATATTATCTTTGTTAATTTTTGTCATATTTTGTCGTTAAAGGTTGACTTTTGTTTAATTAATATATGATATTGTGTGTTAATTATTACTAAAAAAGGGGAAGAAGTATCAATTAATGTCTTGTGATATAATTTTAATTTTAGGATTTTTGTAAATTCAGATTTTAATTAAAAAGAGAAAAAGAAAAGAAATGAGTTTAAAATAGGAATAAAACAGATTTGGGCCATTCAAATTGGACCCAAACCAGGCCCAAATCTCACCCCCACCCGGCCCAGTCTAGCCGTCCTCAAAGACATGCGAACGACGTAGTATAATATTGAAACTGCGTCGTTTCGCCATCAAAGATCACAGCCACTCGATCTGGATCAATCCAACGGCTCTCGTCTCACAATCCTAACCCGACCTGCTTACCCGGGTGGACCCAGCCCCTCATTAAAACCAAACGACCCCGTTTCTACACCAAACGACTCCATCCTGTCCCTCACCAATCAATCCAAGTTGTTGAGATCATTGTATCCAACGGCTCAAGTTAATTGCCACGTTCCATATACCCAAAACCCCCAAACCCCTCTTACCCGTTCATTCCCAAACACACACCCCCTCCCCATCATCGTCCCCTTCCCAGACACCCCCTTAGAACCCTAGCGCCGCCCCCCTTTCCCCTCACCGTAAACTCGGCGGAAACAACGCCAGTGACCCCCATACTAACACCCCTAGTACACCTCGACCCCCTGAACACAGATCTACTAACCGTAGGTCTCGAATCTTCCCCCACCATCTCGAATCTTCATTTGAAGATTCGAGCCGAACCCCAACCCATGCCAACCCCCCCCCCCCCCAAATCCATACCAGATGCCCCCCTGACCTCCCTCGTGACCAATCCAAGTTTGGTTTGGTCCGAATCTAACCAGAAAACCCCGAGTCCCAAATCCGTCCTAAGAACCCTAGAAATCCAAAAACTGAGTTGTTGTCCAATTAAACAAGATGTTTGGGGTCTAATAGACCTTAATCGAAGTGTTCTCAGTTGAGAACACTTCGATTAAAGTCCGTTCAACCCCTAAAAGAGGTTCGATTCAAAATCCGAGACAAGGCAGTCTGATTTTTAACCCTTTAAGGTATTTCTTCTTCTTTTCTTTGTTAATTCCATGTTGTTTGTTTTGTTATTGTTTGTTCGTATGTTTGAATGTAAGTTTGATCTGTTTCCAATTGTGTCAACTATTCTGTCCATCTCACCCAGAACTTTATTTGATCGAATTTGTTTCTGTGTGTTTATTACGTATAATTACAGTTTGTGTAATCGAGTCGAATAAGTTCCGTCAATCAGTTAAGTTTTCCACAAATCCTCGTGCCTGTCAACGTGAAATCATAATCTGTGCTTGTTCAAGTTTGGTTATCTGCTATTGATTTGTGCGCGTTGCAATTCACACAGTCGATTCGATACATGTCGTCAATTAGTTTCAGTTTGGAATGGTATTAATCTGACTCATACGGTTGATTTGTTTACTGAGGCTTTTGAGAATTGATTGCACTGTGTTTAGCCTGTTTAGTTGAATCAAAATCACATAAGGATTGGTTATAGCTGTTAGTTTTGATATAGATTTCAGAGTTCAATTCGAATTGATATAGGATTGTTGTCCCTGTTTGTCTACTTTTGTGGACAGCATGTGCATTGGAGCCTTTAATGGATTAAAATTAACTTGACAGCATGTGCTGTCAGGGCATATTCATGCTGCCCATACTTTGTTTAGTTTAATAAAAGGTAAACCACTTTTAATATTAAAGATGAGGGCAGTCAGGGGAATCTCATGGGAGGGTTACCTTTCTTTAGTTTGTAGTGGAAAAACAGAAAAAAGAACATGGGGGGAGTTCAGTTTTAAATGAGAGACGAACAGGCTGGAAAGAGGGGAATTCCTTTCTATAAAAACAGGAAAGTCTCCATTGGTTCAGGGGAGACATTAGGAGTTCGAAAAAAGAAAGGAAAAGAGTTGAAAGAGAGGCAGAACTATCAGAAAAAGAGAGGGGTTTAGACAGTTTTCATCCATCAAAAACCTCTCTAAAAAATCTATCTCCCTTTAAGTTTTCAGCAGATAAAGAATCAGAAATAGAGGGGATTTGTGGTCGGACCAAGAGTTTAGAATCAGAAACTGGGCAAAGACCTAAGATTTTAAAACCAGAAAAGGGATATAGAGAGAGTTGTTTCTGTATAAAGAGAGAGTTGTTTCAAGTTCAGTTGAGTCTTTTTTGGTGTTGATTTTTGATGTTGGATTTACAAATCATTCCGGGCTTTGTTGGAGTGTTGTTTTCTGTTTTGGAATTGGTTGCTGTTGGTTTGAATCTGCTACTGCTGCTGTGACTTAGTGCTGTTGCTGCTGCCACTTCTTTGCTGCTGTTGATTTTTTTCTACTTTCCCCTTCTTCTTGTTGTTTCAACATCTAGGTAAACGGCTTAAGCTCACCCTGATGTAACTTTGAACTTGAATGAAATGAAGCCACATTCCTGATCTGAGCATGTTCTACACACTTGTAGTTATGAGCATTCAACTGATTTGTAGTTGTTCAATATTTAGTTTGTTAGGAAGTGGTTTGCTGTGAACTTTGTTATCAGTAACCTACTATGGATTGAAAACTGATTTTTAGTTAAATTCATGCTAGATGTTGTAGTTAAACTTAGAATAGGAAACCAATATTTATCCACTTGTCTCCACATTTATAGCTCTTGTACATTTAGTTGTTGAACATCAAAGGGTAACTAAAACAGGCAAATGATTTTGGAATCTGTAATTCCCACATGTAACGACGTATGAGTCATGAATGGAAGTTGATACATTAGCTTTGTTTTGTTAAAATCTCAATGCCAACTTCAATATGATCTCCTAGTCATTTTCTTACTCTCAATAACATTACGAAACCCATAAGTAGATAATTTGGAAGGAAGTTTTTTGTACGTACAACTAGAAATAAACAATCGGTATTTGTTAATTTGAATAGGCACGCACTACCCTTTCTGGATGATTACTAAATGCATGACATAACTACTTAACATATCTTCATTTCCTGTAAATTAGAATTCCATTTGGGCTGGGTTTAAAGGTTTGTGACTGACTATCTTTCGTACATATTTGAGCGCAAATTTCACGTTTACGTTCGTATGGATCTAATGACTAAGAAGTTACACCCTTTTCAAACTTGCAATTAAGTAGGATCTTTCCTTATCTAGAGACAAACATAATAGAAAATGTAGTCACTGTAGGTTTTATCCTTTCAAAAAATGAGACGAGCCTCGCCAAGTACAGATGCAAATTGCGGGGCCCTCAATATTTGGTTGTAATAAATATTTAGATTTCTCGGGATGGGCTGTTTAGTAAACTTCACCTCTTTCCCTAAAGATAATAACTCGTTTGACTCTTTAGGCGCGATTTAATTAAATTACATTCTTAAATTCGGGTGCGCATTTATGCGACCCAAATCCAAATCTCGACGGAGTCGGAATGTATTAACAACCACGGGCGCATTGATTGTGATGTGGTTCGAAATGCATTTTCACGACGTTGCAATTCCATAAAAAATAATAATAATAAAAGCGGTTTAAACTTAATAAAAGCACATAAGTCATAACATGTATTTAAATCAGATATTTAGCCATTATAACAATTTAAGCGACCATGCTAGAACCACGGGATTCGGGGGTGTCTAACACCTTCCCTCGGGTCAACAGAATTCCTTACTTAGAATTTCTGGTTCGTAGACTTCATTTGGAAAGTCGAATATTTTCCCCGATTTGGGATTCAAGATAAACCGGTGACTTGGGACACCAAAAGCCAAGCCTTTCCCAAGTGGCGACTCTGAATTAAATAAATAATCTCATTTCGAATATTGTCACTTAAATTGGAAAAAACCTCTCGTGCATTTAACGCTTCAGGGTAGGCGCGCAAAAAGGAGGTGTGACAATAGTTAAGACAGAGAAATTTTCAAGAAAACTTTAAAACTTCTATTTTCACAACCGAACATCCGAATCACGCCAAACCAACTCCGTTTCTCACCAATTTGACAGACAAGTCACAAATATTATAATGGACTTGTACTAGGCTCCGGGACCAAAATACGAACCCGGTATCAACAAGACCAAACCTCGACAATTCTTAGAATCATTAAACTTTCAAACTTTTAATTTTCAACAAAAATTAATAACTCGAGCTAGAGACCTCCGAATTCGATTCCGGGCATACGCCCAGGTCCCAAATTACGATACGAACCCAGTGGGACCATCAAAATACAGATCCGGATCCGTTTGCTCAAAACTTTGACCGAATTCAACTCAAATAAAATTTTAAGGCAAAATTTCTTGTTTTATCAAGTTTTAACATATAAGCCTTCCGAAAAAATACACGAATTGTGCACGCAAATTGAGAAAGGCTAAAATGAGATTTTTAAGGCTTCGAAACACAGAATAAGATTATAAAATATAAGATAACTTATCATGTCATCGCAATAGTAAATACTAAGAACATCAAATATATAACATTTTTAATTTTGATTAATTGTCTTGTCTCACAAGTACTATGCTTAATGAGGTTTAATTAGATGGATGTCATGATCATGCCTTACTCTTATTTACTCACTTTACCTTCTAATAAAACTCAGCAATTAGACTTTTTTTATAAATTAAAAAAAATCTTGCCATTGGAAGGATTGCAAAGCCTACGGATGCAGTTTTTTGTTAATTAAATTAGAATATTATACAAAAAAAAATTAAAATTAAAAAACAAAAAAGAACAAAATGAAGGTCACCAATAACATCATCTTTAGCATTATGATGACTACTCCGACGATTCTCGACTCAACCAGAGGCAAAATCTAAACTAGTTGGTCAACCATACCTAATTTTCTTAAAGCTGACCTCACTGACCCACATATATAAAAAATTTAAAAAAATTAACTCTCATTTCGTTGCTATTTTCTTATATAAAGATTGATAATTTATTAATTTTACTTATGTTTTCTCTACAATTAAAATCTTTTCCTCCCAAAAGAATTACAATAGGTCCAAGTAAATTTGTGAAACATAGTTGAACTCATTTTACCGATAAAATTATGGGTTCAGATATAATATTTATCGAGATCTTATATATATATATATATATATATATATATATATATATATATATATATTCAGATGAACTCATAGCCAGAAGGCTATATGTGCGCCTCTGAGGCCAATTACTTTGAAAAATGCACTCCCATAAAGTCATAATTCCATAAAAGAGGTAGGCCTGAAATCTCGAACGTTCAAGTAAGGTGATTTTAAATTGCTCTTCTCACCATAATTTAGTGATATTGGTGAAAGTTTTCCATACGATATATATGAGTTCAATAATTCTCAATATTATCTAAATTTTCCTTCTCCCAATATCGAATAGGGAAAAAGAAGAAAGAAAAAAAACTGCTCCTCCTGCATGAGAAGAAGTATGACAAAATAAATAATAGAGAAGAAAAGGGGAAGCATGATATTGACTTAATGCGTGAGATATATTGGGAGGAAACTAATAGGTTTTGGAGGGTTAACAACCAAACCAATGAAAGAGATACGACTTTAACGTTTAAAGTTTTTCAACACGTAAAAACAAGATTAAGAAGGATATGCAATTATATAAAACTCTACCAAAGTTAGCCAACTAATCAATTGATGATGTACGAAATAGACTATATGGAAGATCACCGGTCAGTCAAAGCCCCTCATTTCTGAAAATGACATTCAGTATTCATGCTATCTCTGAACCATACAAACTTTATGATTTTAAAATTCACTATTTGCAATTGGAAAAGAATTACTCATAGTCGATTCTTTAGTTGACTTTTCCTTTATTGATACACGAGCGCCCGTTGCACGAGGCATTCCGTATTCACACAGGGTCCGAGGAAAGGTCGCACCTTAAGGGTGTGATATGGACAACCTACTCTAATTAATATAAGCATTAGTGGCTACTTTCCCAGCTTGAACTCGTGACCTATAAATCATATAGAATTAACTTTACTATTGCTCAAAGGCCCCACTCTTGATACATATAATCTTAAAAAAAAAAAGAATTTCTATTTTTCTGTCAAGTTAAAGGAGGAAAAGAGGATTACCTTTACCATCAAAAATTGCGGTGAGATGAGAATAATCTATTATTCATCCTACTAGCCCTAGGATTAGAGTTTATGGTTTAGAGTTTTGAGTTCATGATTCAGCTTTTAGGGTTTAGGGTTTACGTAGGTCAAGAATACATAGTCGGGACCTCAATGTGAATATCCAACATAAGACGGAAAATCAAAAAGAATTTTTTCATTTTGTAGATGTGAATATATAAATGTTAAAAAAGAAAGAGACAATTGTCTAATATTAGAGTAGGGATCTTAATTTTTCCCGGAGTGTTTCTTTGAGTCTATTGAATTGTTAATCTACCTGTCGTTAATTTATTGTATTTAAGTCGTTTTTCTTCACAGCAATGACGTTTAAGCAAATATTATGTCAAAACAAGGCATTAACGCAAAACATAGAGCTCTTTCCTTCCCCTTTTAATTACCCTTAATTAACTTTTCCAAGTACTTTAGAATTAATTTTCAATTGTCAGCTGATAGCAACTTCTTTAATTTTACATTTTCATCATCAAGGAAAAGTCTTATTCGTGATAATTTGATGGATAAAAACTATCTAAATAAATCTTGAATCCCTCTAATCACGTTTCATTAAGGAACAAGCACATCAACAGTTGCAATTTATCTAAAATCCTAAATCTTCATACCAAAGTATAAAAGCTACTCATTGCTAATGTTGGAATTAAAAAAATCCAGACAAGCACAAAATGCATGCTTATATAGTTATATGTATGTACTTCTGATATTGATTGATTTATATATTTGGTTACCATGTTATAGTTATACATAATTTCCCATAACTTGGAAAATTTATGAAGACCTCCAAAAAATTTTAAATACTTATTTCCACTTATAAAACGAATTTTGTGCTTTAAATTTTGCGATTGTGAAACAAAACTCGCATGCATTAATATCTCAACAAAAAAAAAAAATGGAAATGACGTGCCTCTTCATGTGTGTTCTTCACTTAGACTTTCCATGTATGTTACGAGTCCGGAACCCAATTGTTATTTTTTTGGACTCAAAGTACATTAATAAGTGTAAAAAAAAATTACCTTTCTATATATAACGTCCAAATACAAGACGCTATACCTTAACAGTAACTTTTGCCGTTAAGGTATAGCGTCTTGTATTTGGACGCTATATAGCCTGACGATTTGACTGACATATATAACGTTCTTAATTTATACGCTATACATATAGCGTACAAAACAAAAATGCTATACCTGACTGCAGTTTTTAGTAAGGAAGTAAGTGTAAAAGCTGTGGTAAAAACACTGTTCTCTAGATTCTTTCTGATGCAGTTTTTATTTTATATTTTGGGATGGGAGTTGGGGAGATCTTTTAAGTGAAATTATTATTGCATGAAGATGAAGAGGTAACAGAAAAAGTTTTAGGGTGTCAGTTTGAAAAGAAGATTTGCACCCAACTCAAGTAATAGCTGCTTGTTAGATAAATTATGGTCCTACTTTTAGACCTTACTCATTTTACGTATGATCCATGGGATGGTTTTGGATTTCTTTTCCTGGATGCATCTCTTCGGTTTCTGGCATAAGAGTTTTTTTGAAATAGGGGTGGAAAGAAAGAAAGAGGAACTCCTACTATGTTCTTATCGCGAGGACCGCTAGTTGATTGCATGTTTTGTTGGTATATGCAGTCTAACAGCTCAATGGTTCATCTTGCATCCAGCTTTACCAGTAAAATATGGAATAAAGGACTAAGAGGAAATTAGTCCCAAGAGGGTTATTTAAATTCCATTACACGACAGACTGCAGTTTTATCTGACTGTCCCACTTCCAAGTGATGATATTTCTTTAGTTTTGTTTTATTGTCTCTTCCCAGATATTTGTATGACCTTAAAAATCATTCCTATTTACTCACTACTAATATTTTTGTCGTCAATGTTCGTCTTCTGCAAGTTATTAAAACAGTCTTCCATTCAGGTTTACCAATTGCTGACGCACCCAAGAAAATGAGTGGTGTACATAAGAGGTGCTGGAAGTACATTGCAAATTTAAAGAAAGCTGAAGGAAGTCTTGATCAAATAAAGAAAGCTGAAGAAATAGTGTCTTTGTCACGACCCGGATTTCCCATCCTTGGGAGTCGTGATGGCGCCTACTAATGAGAGTTAGGAAAGACAACCCGTAACTATCTAATTCCTTACCAAATTACTTCCTTTTAACAATTACGAGCAATAACATAAAAATAGCAGAACTTTAAATAATTAAGTGGAAGGTAACCATGAAATGTCTGAAGGCTATGTCTATTATAACTTTTAAAACCTCAAATACTCCAAAACCTGGTGTCACAGTGTCACAGACTGTCTAAGAGTTTCTACATATAAGGTCTGAAGAAATGCAACACACTGTTTCTGAACAAAGGAAATAAAACAGAAACTAGAAATAGAGGGAGACGCCAGGGCCTGCGGACACCTATAGGTCTACCTTGGGTCTCTGAGTGGACTGAAGGAAGCCCTCCAACTACTGTCCGAAAGCTACTCCGGGATCTGCACATAGTGCAGAGTGTAGTATCAGTACATCCGACCCCATGTGCTGGTAAGTGTCTGGCCTAACCCCGGCGAGGTAGTGACGAGGCTAGGACCAGACTCCAGATAAACCTGTGCAGTTATATAACATATGGCGGAAAAGTAACAAGTAATAAGAAATTAAAGTTGGGGAAGGGGAACATGCTTCGGGGGTAGCAGATAAAACAGAATATCAAAGAATAATAAGGAAACTACAATTTAACTTCTAACAGGAATAAAAAGAAATAAGGCAACTTTCACTTTCAGTTTCATCTTGTTGCAGGCGTGCAACCCGATCCCATTTCTCATATCTTGTGGTAGGCGTACCACCCGCTATTTCATTATATCTTGTGGTAGGCATACCACCCACTCTCATTTCATTATATCTCGTGGTAGGCGTACCACCCGCTCCCATTTCATTATATCTCGTGGTAGGCGTACCACCCGCTCCCACTTAATTATATCTCGTGGTAGGCGTACCACCCGCGCCCATTTCATTATATTTTTTGTTAGGCGTACCATCCGCTCCCATTTCATCGATCTTGTGGTAGGCGTACCACCCACTCCCATTTCATCATATCTTGTGGTAGGCGTACCACCCGCTCCCATTTTATTATATCTTGTGGTAGGCATATCACCCGCTCACATTTACGAGTGATCACAAAATTACAAGAAATTCCGGCAAGAGAACAAAAATAATATAATAACTTCCCAGCAAGGAAACAACAATATCAAAACAGTCATCCCGGCAAGGAAGAATCAGCTATAACCAAATCCTAACTCATTTTGTACTCAGCTTAATTAATGACAATACTCAATCACAACTAAGATCTACGAGGATAAAATCAATCTTTACTCAATATAGGAGATCATTAATTAAAGCATCTGAAGTGCCATCTAAGAGCACAACAACGTTCAAATTTAAGACTCACGGTCATGCTCGATAGCAACGTATAGATACTCGTCACCATGCCTATACGTCGCACTCAACAAGAAGCAAGTAGCAAATAGGACTCAACTCCTAATCTCTCAAGCTGAGGTTAGACCGAACATTTACCTCGAACTTTCACGGCCAACTCAAGCCTAGAACACCGCTTCTCCTCTCAAATTCGGCTCCAACCCAATCGAATCTATACATAATTGACTCAATATCATCAATAAGTGCTAAACAATCCAATTCCAATGTTCAATTATAACTTTTCAATCATTATTCCCAAAATCCCAAAAATCGACCCCGGGCCCGCTTGGTCAAAACATGAGGTTCGGACCAAAACCTGACCACACATTCGCCCACGAGCCCGAATATATAATTTATTTTCAAATCCGACCCCAAAACGATGTCTAAATCACAAATAATCAAAAAGCCCTAACTCTACCCAAATCCCTAATTTCTACCCTTAATTACATGTTTTAGGCCTAAAAATCTAGTGGGTGTTGGTGGAAAACGAAGAAAACAAGTTAAAGATTACTTACCCAAGAGATTATGGAGAAGACAAGCTTCAAAAATCGCCTAAGAGCTTTGGAGAAGAAGAGGTTTGTGAAATTTTTAAAAAATCCCAAAAGTGTTCTGTTTTTGGCCTTTTTAAAATCACTAGGCGAAAATGCCCTTCGCGTTCGCGACTGACCCTTCGTGTTCGCGATGGTCAGGCTGGGTGAGACTTCGCGTTCGCGTACACGGGCTCGCGTTCGCGGAGAGTAATCTACTCGAGCCCTCGCGTTCGTGTCCAAGGGTTCGCATTCGCGTAAGACAACTACTCCACCCCCTGCCCAGGCCCATTTGGCCTTCGCGTTCGCGTGGCCAGGACCGCGTTCGCGAAGGGTTATCCCCCCCCCAAAGCCTCGCGTTTGCGACCTGAGCTACGCATTCGCGTAGAAGGAAATTCCTTTAGCAACAATTAACCCATCGCGTTCGCGTGGGTACTCCCGCGAACGCGAAGAAGGAAGTACCAGAAGCCCAACAACTGAGAAACCTGCAACATTTTCTTAAGTCCGAAACCCTCCGAAACACATCTGAATCACACCCGAGCCCTCTGGGCTCATAACCAAACACACGTACTAACTCAAAAACTTCATGCGAACTTATCTATGCGATCAAATCGCCAAAATAACCTCAAAAACAATGAATCAAACCTCAAAATCAAAGGATTTTTCTCAAACTTCATAAAACATCAACTTTAGCAATTTAGGTCCGAATCACGTCAAACGGACTCCGTTTTCAACCAAATTTTACAGAAATGACTTAAACCATATATAAGACCTATACCGGGCACCGAAACCAAAATACGGGTCCGATACCATCGCTTTCTAATCAGATTTCATTTCAAAATTCCTTAAACATTTTCAGAAAACAATTTTACTTAAAAATTCATTTCTCGAGCTTGGAACCTCGGAATTCGATTCCGGGCATATGCCCAAGTCCCATATTTTCCTACGGACCCCCCGGGACCTTCAAATCATGGGTCTGGGTCCGTTTACCCAAAATATTGACCGAAGTCAAATTTATTCATTTTAAACTCAAATTTCATCATTTTTCACAGAATTTCATATTTAAGCTTTCCGGCTACACGTCCGGACTGCGTGCGCAAATTGAGGTGACTCTAAATGAGGTTTTCAAGGCCTCGGAAGCACAGAATATAATTAAAAACAGGTGATGACCTTTTGGGTCGTCACATTCTTCACCTCTAAAATAATCGTTCATCCTCGAACGGATAGAAGAAAGAAGTACCTAAGTTGGGGAAAAGATGAGGATAACGGCTCCGCATATCAGACTCGGACTCCCAGGTCGATGCCTCAGGAGGCTGACCTCTCCACTAAACATGAACAGAAGGAAAACTCTTCGACCTCAACTGACGAACCTACCGGTCTAGAATAGCCATCGGCTCCTCCTCATAAGACAAGTCTTTGTCCAACTGGACAGTGCTGAAATCTAACACGTGGGATGGATCACCGTGATACTTCCGAAGCATAGACACATGAAACACTGGATGCACGACTGATAAGCTCGGCGGCAATGCAAGTCTATAAGCTATCTCTCCCACTCGATCAAGAATCTCAAACGGGCCAATGAACCTAGGGCTAAGCTTGCCCTTCTTCCCAAATTTCATCACGCCCTTCATAGGCGACACTCGGAGCAATACTCGCTCACCAACCATGAAAGCCACATCTCGAACCTTGCGGTCTGCATAACTCTTTTTCCTAGACTGAGTTGTACGAAGCCTATCCTGAATGATCCTGACCTTGTACGAACCATCCAACCAGAGATCGACATCGCCTACCATACAAAGCCTCATAAGGAGCCATCTGGATGCTCGACTGGTAGCTGTTGTTGTAGGCAAACTCTGCTAAAGGCAAAAACTGATCCCACGAGCCTCCAAAATCAATGACACAAGCTCGGAGCATATCCTCCAGAATCTGAATAGTCCGCTCGGGCTGACCGTCCGTCTGGGGATGAAATGTTATACTCAACTCCACCTGAGTGCCCAACTCTCGCTGAACTGCTCACCAGAAATGCGAGGTAAACTGCATACCTCGGTTCGAAATGATAGACACAGGCACACCATAAAGACGAACAATCTCCCGGATATAGATCTCAGCTAACCTCTCGGATGAATAGGAGACTGCCACAGGAATGAAATGCGCTGACTTGGTCAGCCTATCAACAATGACTCATACTGCATCGAACTTCCTCTGAGTCTGCGGGAGCCCAACAACGAAATCCATAGTGATCCGCTCCCACTTCCACCTGGGAAGCTCAATCCTCTGAAACAATCCACCAGGCCTCTGATGCTCATACTTAACCTGCTGACAATTCAAACACCAAGCCACATATGCAACAATATCCTTCTTCATTCTACGCCACCAATAATGTTGCCGCAAATTCTTATACATCTTCGCGGGGTCCAGATGAATAGAGTACCTGGAGCTATGGGCCTCCTCTAAATTAACTCTCGAAGCCCATCCACATTAGGCACACAAACTCAACCCTGCAATCTCAAAACTCCATCATCACCTAAGGTAACCTGCTTGGCACCTCTACGTTGCACCGTGTCTCTAAGGACACACAAATGAGGATCATCATACTACCGATCACGGATACGCTCCAATAAAGAAGAACGAGCGACCGTGCAAGCTAATACACGACTAGACTCAGAAATATCCAACCTCACAAACCGATTGGCCAAAGCCTGAACATCCAAGGCAAGCGGTCTCTCACCGACCGGAATATAAGTAAGACTGCCCATACTGGCTGACTTCCTACTTAAGGCATCGGCCACAACATTGGTCTTTCCCGGGTGATATAAGATAGTGATGTCATAATCTTTCAACATCTCCAACCACCTCCTCTGCCTCAAATTCAACTCCTTTTGCTTGAGCAAATACTGAAAACTCTTATGATCCGTGAACACCTCACATGCCATGCCATACAGATAGTGCCTCCAAATCTTCAATACGTGAACAATGGCTGCCAACTCTAAATCATGAACCGGATAGTTCTTCTCGTGAATATTCAACTGCCTTGAAGCGTAGGCAATGACTTTGTCATCCTGCATCAACACTGCGCCAAGACCAATATGGGAAGCATCACAATAAACTGTGTAAGGACCTGAACCTGTGGGCAAAACTAACACCGGTGCCGTAGTCAAAGCTGTCTTGAGCTTCTGAAAGCTCGCCTCACACTCGTCCGACCATCTGAACTAGGCACCCTTCTAGGTCAACCTGGTCATCGGGGCTGCAATAGATGAGAACCCCTCCACGAACCGACGGTAGTAGCCTGTCAATCCCAAGAAACACTGAATCTCTGAAGCTGATGCTGGTCTAGGCCAGTTCTTGATTGCCTCAATCTTCTTCGGATCAACCTGAATACCCACTGCTGATATGACATGACCTAGGAATGCAACTGAACTCAACCAGAACTCACACTTCGAGAACTTAGCATATAACTGACTATCCTTCAGAGTCTGAAGAACCACTTTGAGATGCTGCTCGTGCTCCTCCTGTCTGCGTGAATATATCAAGATATCATCAATGAAGACTATCACCAACGAGTCCAAATAAGGCCTGAACACTCGGTTCATCAAATCCATAAAGGTTGCTGGGGCATTTGTCAACCCGAACGACATAACCAAGAACTCATAATGCCTGTACCGAGTGCGGAAAGTTGTTTTAGGGACATCGGAGGCTCTAATCCTCAACTGATGGCAGCCAGATCTCAAGTCTATCTTTGAAAATACCTTGGCACCCTGAAGCTGATCGAATAAATCATAAATCCTCGGTAATGGATACTTATTCTTGATTGTAACCTTGTTCAACTACTAGTAATTAATACACATTCTCATTGACTCATCCTTTTTCTTAACAAACAACACCGGTGCACCCTACGGAGAAATACTGGGTCTAATGAAACCCTTCTCAAGCAAGTCTTGCAACTGCTCATTCAACTCTTTCAACTCTGGCGGGGCCATGCGATACGGCGGGATAGAAATGGGCTGAGTGCCCGGAGCCAAATCAATGCAGAAGTCAATATCCCTATTGGGTGGCATCCCTGGCAGGTCTGAAGGGAATACCTCAGGAAACTCGCGAACAACAGGCACAGAATCAATAGAGGGAACCTCAGCACTAGAATCATGAACATACGCCAAATAGGCCAAACACCCCTTCTCGACCATACGCCGAGCCTTCACATACGAGATAACACTGCGGGTAGAATGACCAGGAGTCCCTCTCCACTCTAAACGAGGCATACCCAATAAAGCTAATGTCACAGTCTTAGCGTGGCAATCCAAGATAGCGTGGTAAGGTGATAACCAGTCTATCCCCAATATAACATCGAAATCAACCATGTCTAAAAGAAATAAATCTACACGAGTCGCAAGACCCCCGATCACCACAATACAAGAATGATGGACTCAATCAACCATAATAGAATCACCCGCCGGTTTAGACACATAAATAGGATCACTCAATGAATCACTAGGTATGATCAGATACGGTGCAAAATAAGACGACACATATGAGTACGTAGACCCTGGATCAAATAGCACCGAAGCATCTCTATCACAAACCAGAATAATACCTGTAATGACTGCATCTGAAGCCTCAGCCTCAGGCCTGGCTGGAAGGGTGTAACATCGGGGCTGGGCCTCACCACCCTGAACTACCTCTCTAGGACGGCCTGCTGTTGGCTGGCCTCCACCTCTGGCGGCCTGAGCTCCACCTCTAGGACCTCAACCTCCACCTCTAGCAGCTCTACCCCTACCCCTAGCTGACTGGATGGCCTGTGGAACACCTGGGGCCTGAACCATAGCACGAGAACCCTGATACGGAGAACTGCTCAAAGCTTGAGGGCAATACTTAGCAACGTGCCTCGTGTCACTACAAGTAAAACAAGCCCTCGGCTGCTAGGGCTGAGGACCCTGGAAACTCTGAAGCGGTGGTGCACTGATAGGTGCTGGTGGTGCACTGAAGGACTGCTGATCAGAATACTGCATCGGAGGACCACGGCTACCTGAAGCACCATGAGAAACCTGAAGAGCTGACTGAAAGGGCCTAGGAGGATGGCCTCTAACATATGAATCTCTACCTCCAGACGATGTACCACTGAATCTGCCTGAATGACGGGGCCTCTTATCCGACCCATGACCACCTCCCTATGATAGAACCATCTCAACTCTGCGGGCCACATTGGCCGCCTCCTGAAATATGATCTCATTCCCGACCTCCTTGGCCATCTGAAGAACGGGGAGAAACTTCTCCAAAAACAACACTGTAAACTGCTCTCATGTCAAAGATGGTGACCCGGCCGGCCTGGCTAAGCAATAATCCCTCCACCAAGTCTTGGCGGATCTCGACAGAAGAAAGGTAGCAAAATCAACTCCATTGGTCTCAACGATCCCCATGTTCCGAAGAACCTCGTGATAACTATCCAGATAATCCTGGGGATCCTCAGTAGATGCACCGTTGAATGTAGAAGTGAAGATCTTGGTAAACCTATCCAGCCTCCACAAAGCATCTATGGACATAGCTGCTCCATCGCCGGTCTGAGCTACTACACCCGGCTGAACTGCTCCAGCTAGCTGAACTGCTGGAATCTGAATCTGGGGAGCCACCTGCTTCGGAGTGCGAGTAGCAGGAGCCTGAGCCCCTCCTCCAGCCTGAGAAGCGGCTGGTGCTACAGGAAGCAAACCTGCTCGGGTGACACTCTCCATGAGGCCCACCAATCGGACCAAAGCGTCCTAAAGAACTGGGGTGGCAATGAACCCCTCTGGGACCTGAGCTGGGCCCACCGGAACTGCTGGGACCAGAACCTCCTCCTCAAAATCAACTTGAGGCTCCTCCACTGGTGTTGTTACTCGGGGATAAGCTCTGCCCCTACCTCGGCCCCTAGCACGGCCTTGGCCTCGCCCTATGCCCCTCGTAGGAGCTGTTGCTGGGGGCTTGGGCTACTGAGCGGTATATGAGAAAGCGCGTGTTCTCGCCATCTACGAAAGAACGGAGTAGAAATTCAATCAGTATTGGGAAACAGAACCGCACAACAAGAAAGAACAAATGTGAAGTTTTCCTCACTCTGTAGCCTCTGGGGGATAAATACAGACGTCTCCATACCGATCCCTCAGACTCTACTAAGTTGTCTGTGAACTGTGAGACCCATGTAACCTAGTGCTCTGATACCAACTTGTCACGACCCGGATTTCCCACCCTCGAGAGTCGTGATGGAGCCTACTAATGAGAGCTAGGCAAGCCAACCCTTAACTATCTAATTCCTTACCAAATTACTTCCTTTTAACAATTACGAGCAATAACATAAAAACAGCATAACTTTAAATAATTAAGTGGAAGATAACCATGAAATGTCTGAAGGCTGCGTCTATTACAATTTTTAAAACCTCAAATACCCCAAAACCTGGTGTCACAGTGTCACAGACTGTCTAAGAGTTTCTACATACAAGGTTTGAAGAAATGCAACACACTGTTTCTGAACAAAGGAAATGAAACAGAAAATAGAGATAGAGGGAGACGCTAGGGTCTGCGGACGCCTATAGGTCTACCTTGGGTCTCCGAGTGGACTGAATGAAGCCCTCCAACTACTGTCCGAAAGCTGCTCCGGGATCTGCACACAGTGCAGAGTGTAGTATCAGCACAACCGACCCCATGTGCTGGTAAGTGTCTGGCCTAACCCCGGCGAGGTAGTGACGAGGCTAGGACCATACTCCAGATAAACCTGTGCAGTTATATAACATATGGCAGAAAAGTAACAAGTAATAAGCAATTAAAGCTGGGGAAGGGGAACATGCTTCGGGGGTAGCAGATAAAACAGAATATCAAAGAATAATAAGGAAACTACAATTTAACTGCTAACACAGATAAAAAAAAATAAGGCAACTTTCACTTTCAGTTTCATCTTGTTGAAGGCGTGCAACCCGATCCCATTTCTCATATCTTGTGGTAAGCGTACCATCCGCTCCCATTTCATTATATCTTGTGGTAGGCGTACCACCCGCTACCATTTCATTATATCTCGTGGTAGGCAAGGGAACAACAATATCGAAATAGTTATCTCGGCAAGGGAGAATCAGCTATAACCAAATCCTAACTCATTTTGTACTCAGCTCAATTAATGACAATACTCAATCACAACTAAGATCTACGAGGATAAAATCAATCTTTACTCAATATAGGAGATCATTAATTAAAGCATCCGAAGTGCCATCTAAGAGCACAACAACGTTCAAATTTAAGACTCACGGTCATGCTCGACAGCAACGTATAGATACTCGTCACCATGCATAGACGTCGCACTCAACAAGAAGCAAGTAGCAAATAGGACTCAACTCCTAATCCCTCAAGCTGAGGTTAGACCAAACACTTACCTCGAACTTTCACGGCCAACTCAAGCCTCGAACACCGCTTTTCCTCTTAAATTCGGCTCCAACCCAATCGAATCTATATATAATTGACTCAATATCATCAATAAGTGCTAAACAATCCAATTCCAATGTTCAATTATAACTTTTCAATCATTCTTCCCAAAATCCCAAAAATCGACTCCGGACCCGTTTGGTCAAAATACGAGGTTCGGACCAAAACCCGATCACCTATTCGCCCACGAGCTCGAATATATAATTTGTTTTCAAATCCGACCCCAAAACGAGGTTTAAATCACAAATAATCAAAAAGCCCTAACTCTACCTAAATCCCTAATTTCTACTCTTAATTACATGTTTTAGGCCTAAAAATCTAGTGGGTGTTGATGGAAAATGAAGAAAACAAGTTAAAGATTACTTACCCAAGAGATTATGGTGAAGAGAAGCTTCAAAAATCGCCTAAGAGCTTTGGAGAAGAAGAGGTTTTGAAATTTTTATAAAATCCCGAAAGTGTTCTGTTTTTGGCCTTTTTAAAATCACTGGGCGAAAATGCCCTTCGCGTTCGCGATGGTCAGGCTGGGTGAGCCTTCGCATTCTTGTACATGAGCTCGCGTTCGCGGAGAGTAATCTCCTCGAGCCCTCGCGTTCGCGTCCAAGGGTTCGCGTTCGTGTAAGACAACTACCCCACCCCCTGCCCAGGCCCATTTGGTCATCGCGTTCGCGTGGCCAGGACCGCGTTCGCGAAGGGTTATCCCCCCCTCCCCAAAAGCCTCACGTTCGCAGCCTGAGCTACGCGTTCTCGTAGAAGGAAATTCCTTCAGCAATAATTAACCCATCGCGTTCGCGTGGGTACTCCCGCGAACGCGAAGAAGGAAGTACCAGAAGCCAACAGCTGAGAAACCTGTAACATTTTCTAAATCTGAAACCCTCCGAAACGCATCTGAATCACACTCGTGACCTCGGGGCTCCTAACCAAACACACGTACTAACTCAACAACTTCATGCGAACTTATCCGTGCGATCAAATCGCTAAAATAACCTGAAAATTAATGAATCAAACCTCAAAATCAAAGGATTTTTCTCAAACTTCATAAAACACCAACTTTAGCAATTTAGGTCTGAATCACGTCAAACGGACTCCGTTTTCAACCAGATTTTACAAAAATGACTTAAACCATATATAAGACTTGTACCCGGCGCCGAAACCAAAATACGGGCCCGATACCATCGCTTTCTAATAAGATTTTATTTCAAAATTCCTTAAACATTTTTAGAAAACAATTTTACTTAAAAATTCATTTCTCGAGCTTGTTACCTCGAAATTCGATTCCGGGCAAACGCCCAAGTCCCATATTTTCCTACGGACCTTCCGGGACAGTCAAATCACGGGTCCGGGTCCGGGTCCGTTTACCCAAAATATTGACTGAAGTCTAATTTATTCATTTTAAAATCAAATTTCATCATTTTTCACAGAATTTCATATTTAAGCTTTTCGGCTACGCGCCCGGACTTTGCACGCAAATCGAGGCAACTCTAAATGAGGTTTTCAAGGCCTCAGAAACACAGAATGCAATTAAAAATTGGTGATGACCCTTTGGGTCGTCACAGTCTTCCAGTCAGGTATAGCGTTTTTGTTTTGTACGCTATGTATAGCGTATGAATTAAGAACGCTATATATGCCAGTCAAATCGTCAGGCTATATAACGTCCAAATACAAGATGCTATACCTTAACGGCAAAAGTTGCCGTTAAGGTATAGCGTCTTGTATTTGGATGTTATATATAGAAAGATAACTTCTTTTTACACTTATTAATGTAAGTTGAGTCCAAAAAAAACAAGAATTAGGTTCCGAACTCTGTATGTTACTCTATCTTTTTTGAAAAGACTGATTACAAAATTAGGCATTTCCAAAAACAAAAAATATTAAAATATTATGTTACCCAAAAAAGAACTTTCAAAACTACAGAGCTATCAAAACAATCATAATGTCAGTCAGAGTGTCACTCACACAATGATTATGATTAGTGATTGTGTGATTGATATGACCACAAAAGGTCTGAATTTTAATTTTATGAGTTCTGAATTTTAAAATTTATAAAAAAATTATGGGTTTTAAATTTAGTTATTTTATAATTTTTTTAACACAAATATATTATTTGAATAAAAATTATTGTATTTCGCCGAACCCATACCAAAACTTCTAGCTCTGCCCTTGCTGTAGGAACTGTCTATTAGTTCTACTTCTTGAAATTCATATTGTGAATTCCATTAGGCTTTAGAATGAATGCAAAATCTAATTGAAAATTGAATTAAAGACAAATATTTCTGTACATGCAATTTAACCATCATATAGGATATAAACACCATGATCATAATTAATGAAACTATTATTAAAGACTAGTTGCATAAACTTGCATTAATCATGGATATTGTAACTGAAATTACAATTATACGACTTCATTGAGGGGTAAAATCATATGTTGAGCTGTATGCAATTATTGAACCGCATGTATTATTTGCTCAGTTAACCCGCTAACAAGAATTATTAAAATCTCTGTATTACATAAATTCTTGGAACTTGCGGAGTCTCTGAACCCCCTCTTCCCACAACCTACTCAACTACATTGTATGACTCCCCTTTTATTTTTAATTATCCACTTTTAATTTTACACTCTCTTTAAAAAATAATATATTTTATAATTTTACTCATAATAATAATAGCATTTTAAAAATAACAACTGAGTAAAATTTCATTAGTGGGGTCTGGGGTAGTGTGTACGCAAACCTTACCCATACGGCGAAGGAATAGAGAGGCTATTTCCGAAAAACTCTCGGCTCAAGAAAACAAAAAGACAAAAGAAGACAATATTAGTATCACCACAGAAATCATAGGAAAAATATGAACAACATGAAATCCAGAATAAAGATGCAAAGCAAAAGCGATAGCTAGTAAATATGTCCTACACCGAAAAGCGAAATAGTAAGATACAATATTACCACTAGCTATCTTAGATAAAAACCATACTAGACCAATCTCACAAAGGTACAAAGTAAGGCAAGACTCAACTACCTCCTAACCTACAGCCCTAATACTCGACCTTCACATCTTCCTATCAAGTGTCATTTCCTCGAAAATCTGAAGCCTCGCCAAAATCCTGTCTGATCATCTCTCCCCAATACTTCTTAGGTCATCCTCTACCTCCTCTCGTGCCCTCCACAACCAGCCACTCACACCTCCTTACCGGAGCATCTGGGCTTCCTTTAAACATGTCCGAACCATCTGAGTCTCGCTTCCCGCATCTTGTCATCAATGGGAGCCACGTGCACCTTCTCCGGAATATCATCATTCCTAATCTTTTCATCCTAGTGTGCCCGCACATCCACCTCAATATCATCATTTCTGCTACTTTCATCTTTTCGATATGTGAGTTCTTAACAGGCCAACACTCAGCCTCATACATCATAGCCGGTCTAACCACCGCCTTATAGAACTTACCTTTGAGTATCGGCGACACTCTCTTGTCACACAGGACTCCAGATGCTAACCTCCACTTCATCCATCCTACCCAAATAAAATGTGTGACATCCTCGTTGATCTTCCCTCTCCCCTGGATAGCATTTTAAAAAGTACTAAAAAATAATTTGGAGAATGAGTAGTTAATGATAAGGGTAAAACAAAAAAAAATATTGTTTTTTTTTATTTATTAAAATGGACAAGTAAAAGTGAACATGTATTCTTAGTATAATGGAAAAATAAAAGTGAACGAATAAATTATTAATATAAAAATTATTAATGGAGTATTAACTAGTGGTGTATATTTTCTTCTTTTTAACCTTGTGAAATTAAATAAATTGTAAATAGTTTTTTTTACTATAAAAGCACGCAACAAGAATAAAATAAAAAAAATTAATGTAAAATTATTAATATAAAAATATGTGATTCTCTTAAAAACAAATCAATAAGAAAATATAGACACAAAAATAGTAATAAAGGATTTGTGTACATATATTCAAAACAAGTAGTGTCTTTTTTCTTTTTAATAATTTCATGTAGTTTAGAATTCCCTGCATATTTAATGTAATATACTCCCCGTTCACTTTTACTTGTATACTATTTTAAAAATAAATTTTTAATTTTACTTGACCACTTTCGCATATTAAGAGAATTATTTCTGTTTTGCCCTTAACATTAATTACTCATTTCAAATTATTTTTTAAATTTATTAATACTATATACTAATTAATATGAGTATTATGGTAAATTATATATTTTATTTATCAAGGAGTGTGCAACGTGAATAATGGACGAGTAAAAGTAAACGGAGAAAGTATCTACTATCTAATAAGAGGTAGTTAGCAGGCAGCTGGACGACATGCCTGCTTGCTGAATAGGGGTAAAATTGGAATTTTCTCTTTAACATGTTGTGCTTAATAGGTACTTTCGTGATGTAATTATGGTACCCTCCAATGAATACTTTGAAGTTCCGTATGCGGCGCATCACCTTACATTGTATTGTAAACGCGTGTGGGTCCCATTGATCTATGGTTTATATCACAGAAAAAATTGAAATAAAAAAACATTACTTCATGATATATTTCTTTTCTGAGCAAATTTTTTTGCCAAAACATTTCTTTACGTATATTGAAACCGCACTCCTTTTGCCAACTATTTTCACGTATATCATAATATTGCACTCCTTTTTTCTATTTATGTATTTTTAAGTTTGATTAGGTATAACTTATATATATGCATAATTGGAAGGATAACATAATGCATCAGATTAAATCTCAATATTATAGCGTTACAAGTTAATTTATTTGCAGCCAAATTAAATTCAAATTATGTAACAAAACTTATACAAATTTACGTAATATTTTTTAGGGAAAACTGATAGAGCTATAAAGATTAAAAATGAAAATAAGAAAGGTTAAAATGTTTGCGTTAATGTTTAATTTAAAACCAAATTTACTTTTGATGGGTTATTCCCATTAGTTAAAAATACAACACAAATTCGTAAATATGCTCTAAAGAATAACCTTTAGTTAGATTATCTAATATGGTAAATGATTGCAAGTAAAGATAAAGAAATTATGAAGATATAAAATTGTATCCTACAAAACTACATGACCAACCCGACAAATGAGGTGAGAACTTGCATGGTTAGTTACTTGATTAATATTATTGAAGTGTAAATGCTTGGATATTATGCGAAATTTGTAGTGCTTTTAGACCAAATTTTTTGCAAACTTGGAGTATAGTTCAAGGATAATAGCAAATGTATCATAGCGTTACAATCTTATAATTTTAAACTTTTAATTGGTTTTAATTGGAGCATAGACTGTTGGTAGATACTCTTGATAACTTTGTATTATTTTTTTATAAGGTTATCTAACTATCTATGCAGATTGATCTTGTTAATCTTTTACGCTCTAAAGTTCGAACTTACATCGTATAAAATGTGAATAGTATAAGCCTAAATTCCTTTATTCTTATAATTCTTTCGGTATTCTTTATACTTCCGATGGTCCATGTTTTTATCTTGACCTGTTAAATATTTGACTTTTGACTCAACAATTATGTATTAGGGTAAGTATATATATTGGAGAGTTGATAACTCAGGAAGAAATGTACAATTCAGAACGACTTGAAAATTTTTCGTGTAGCAAAATATTTTTCTTTTAAATTCAAAATATTAATTTAGGACATTTAGAAAAATACTTGACATAATTTTTGTCAAAAATTTTGACGGAGCATCTTTTCAGTATTATGGTTGAAAAAATTGGTGATCGTCAGAATTTTTGGTGCTTCAAATATCGTTAAACGGGATTAAAATATAAACGATGATTTAGAAAAAATCCATCAAACATAATTTCTTGCTAATAGTAAGAGATGAAAACACACTTGCATATTGCCATCCAGCATCTAGTACAGTAATAAGGGTCACCTCAGAAGTGGCAAGGGTCATGAAGAAGTGGGAGGACGTGGCGGGGTGGTTTGGGGGTTCAAATTTGATACTGTATGAGAGTGGGGCTCATTATAAAAACGGAAAAGGGCCAAAAATGTTCTTACACTATTCGAAATAGTTCAAAAATATCCTTCGTTTGTTTTTTTGTGCCAAAAATATCCCTGTCGTCTATGTTTTGGACCACAAATGCTCCTAAACCGTTAGTCTTGCCATTGAAGCTGACATGACAGTCTAACTAGGTTAGATTTGCTTGCATGGCCATCCACCTAAGCAATCTAGTATGACAAAATAGTTTTTTTTTGAAAAAATTATTTTTCCGAATTTTTTTATTAAAATACAAAATCAACATTTATTCCCAAAAAAGTAAAAAATATTCGAAAAAATTATTTATTTTGGAATTTTTTTATTAAAATACAAAATAAACACTTATTCCGAAAATAGTAAAAAAAATTCATAAAAATTTCATAAAAATTATTTATTATTAAAATATTATATATAATATACAAAATAAATTATTTTGGAGCGTGCTTTAATATATTGTTCCGGAAATTTTTTACTTTTTTCGGAATAAGTATTCGACCGTAAAAATTTTAAATTTCACTTAAAGTTAAATTTCGGAAAAACTCCAAAAATTATAAGAACTTCGGATGAACCAATTGATACTTACAGTAGAGGTGTGCCTTTTGTGAAGCTATAACTGATAAGTATCTAAAAATTTAGATCAAACTAATCATAAATTCATAAAAGAGAACAATGGAGTTTTTTAATCAAATCATAAATCTCAATCAAGAAAAAAAAAATTGGAATTTTTTTACTATATTCGGAATAAGTGTTGATTTTGTATTTTAATTAAAAAAAATCGAAATAAATAATTTTTCTGAATATTTTTTACTTTTTTCGAAATAAATGTTGATTTTGTATTTTAATAAAAAAATTCGGAAAAATAATTTTTCTGAAAAAATAGTTTTGTCATGCTAGATTGCTTAGGTGGATGGCCATGTAAGCAAATTTAACCTAGTTGGACTGTCATGTCAGCTTCAATGGCAAGACTAACGGTTTAGGGATATTTGTAGTTCAAAACATAAACGGCAGAGATATTTTTGGCACCAAAAACAAACAAAAAATATTTTTGAGCTATTTCGAATAGTTCAAGCACATTTTTGGCGCTTCAGCGAGCATTCATTACTGTGGAGTAGCATGAAAAAAAGAAACTAGAGAAAAAGAGACCCCTTTTTAATTTGAATGGCTATAAACCTGAAAATATTTTACTAATACTGTAATTGTTATTCTCTATAGAGGGTCTCTTTCAAATTTTGTCTTTGTAAGGCTTCATCTTTGAGTATAAATACCATACTGTATCTCCTGTTCCTATTTAATTTGCTTTCTTCTGTAATTCTTGAATTTGAGTGCTGATCTCTTAGCTTGAAGATATACACTCCCTTTCTTGTAAGTTTCTCTCTTCTTTTTTCCTCTCTTTCTTGTTTTCCTTTCATTTCTCTGTATATTCTTTTGAATTCCCTTTTTTATTTGATGTTTTTTTGGGTTAAAAAACCTGGTATATATGCTAAAGATCACTTTTTGGCATCTGGGGTTTTCTTCATTCTCTCTTATTTCCTTTTTTTCTCCTTACTTTGTTTTGGTATTGCTTTAAAAGCTTCTTTTTTTCATCTGGGGTTTGCCCAAAGTTTCAATCTTTTCTACATTTAGTTTTGTTTCTGTGTCCTTTTATGCAATGTTAATTCAGGGATTTTCTTTATTTTATTTTTTGGTCATTTTCTTGGATCGCTGTGTATGTGGTGTTTTTGTCCCCATTTGAGGTTTCTATATGCTAAGAGCTTATATTGTCGTTTGTTAAAGTTGTCTCATTCTATTAAGTTAAAGTCTTCCTCTTTTTCCTCCTTCATTTCGTAGTGCTTGTTTCCTTGTAGTTTATACAGATGAAACTAATCAGCTGTTATGATTCTTAAATAAATATTTGGTATTCTTGTATGACTCTTGCCTTTATTTGATAGTGCTGCTGTTTATATAATCTGTTGGCTTTTTGATAATTCTTTAGAAACAACTTGTTGTGTTCTAATTTCAGACCATTCAGTTGGAGAATAGATTGAGATTGTTGAAGGCATAAGTTTCCGTCTTATACATATCACCAGAGGATGGGGGATCACTTTGTTTTCCTGGTTGATCGATTGCTGACAGAATCAACTTTAGAGGCTGCAATTGAGAGCAGGAATCAGAATCAGTTAGCATTATGGACAATCAATGATGTGACAGCGAATTGCTCGTCCCAAGATTCTGCTGCTGTTTTGACTGCAGGGAAAATGGTAGAATGTAGGATATGCCAAGATGAGGATATGGATTCAAATATGGAGACTCCTTGTTCTTGCTGTGGTAGCTTGAAGGTTTGTGGACCTTTGTCTGTCATGTTATTGTTTTTTCAGTTAGAGTATATAAAGATGTTATTAATTGATGTTTTAGTCTTTTGATATGCTTTTGCTTCTGACAGATTAGTGTAAAATTTGGTATTTTTTTTTCTCAGAATCAAATATGAATTAGGCATGCAAATCATAGTTTATCTTTTCTTCCTACTAAAGAATATTTCTGTTTCGGATGGGCGCGATAGGTTTGCTTTCACAAGCATATTTAAATTCAGACGAACCATCAAGTATTTTGAGTACCAAGAGATTTTGCCATAGAGTGAATATGGCCATGTATGGAGGATATGCTACTTCATATTCGTTCTTGCTTCTCAAAGAATTTGTTTACAAATGTGATTGAGTGCGCTTATATAACTATATTACTGCTTCCAAACATTGTATTTGTTGATACGTCTAGACTTGAAAGTTGGCTCCTCTGGGTTCCTCTTCCGTTTCTTCCTTCTCTGTTTAGCCCTTGAACCAGCTTATTATTGCTAAAATCTAACTGTCCACCTTAAATATTGAAGATGCTGAGTCCTACCTTTGTCCTCATTGTTTTGCTTTGAAGGTCCAGAACCTGTATAGATTTTGGTGTAAGGTGGAACGATATTGAAAATGCTTTGAAATTGCTCTTCGTTTACCTTCTTCTGCTTTCTGCGCCGCAGTCCCCTGGGGGTGGAGTTTGCATTTTTTTTTTCCTGGCTCCTTGTAGTAGACGAGGTGGAGCAAGTAGAAACGAAGATATTTAAGAGACTTGAACCTTCTAATTGTCGGGATTGGTGTACGAGTAGAACAAGCATGCATTTGAGCTCTCAACTAGTTTTGCATGTCTAGATGTTTAATAGAAGTGACATGGTGCATTTTTGGCTTTGATTGGCCAAATGGGTCCACATGTGTGCTGATTCACGCATCTTCTTGTTCCCGCATAATTGTCCCATGTTTCTCTATGTTTCTCCGAGTTCGAAATAGCATCAACCTTATGTAATTTCCATTAAAGTTTATCAATATCTTGCCAGAAACCTTTTGTGAATGGTAAAGCTGACACAAGTGGACAAGTTAGATTTACTACTGGAATTACATGATTAGGTTCGCACAGTGATCTGTTACCGTGCTCTCGGCTGATTAGTTTCTCTTCATGAAATTTGATGTTTGATATTGAAACACAGTAAACTTTGGGAGAGGGGAAAGAAAAGGGAAGTTACAATGTCCTAAGCCTTATTCTGTTAAATATATTAGGATGTCTGATTCCTGTATGGTGCTAATATACTACTCAAAGTCATTTTAGATTTAAACTTGATAGTCTTACTCTGGCTGCTCCGTCCTTTCCTAAATGCATTATTATCTTCTCCTTCCATCAATGTTACTAACATTATTTTCTACTTAAACGTGTTCTTACAACTGTTTTTGGATTGTTTCTTTTCTTCCAGTATGCACATCGGAGGTGCGTGCAAAGGTGGTGTAATGAGAAGGGTGATACCATTTGTGAGATCTGCCACCAGGTCAGATATGTTTCTAATTTTCTTTGTCTATCTTAAAGGTTAAACATGATTTGCAGCAACACGACCACTTTTGCTGCATCAAATGATCATTAGTATTTCTTGTTTGATTATTTGGGTTCATTTAGAATGTGCTTGATTGATTCAGTTAGTGTTGATTGCTTATTTACTTATTTTTGCATTTGTGTCAAGTAGCCTTTTAGGCCGGGTTACACAGCACCACCCTCTATTTTTCGCCTTGGTGGCATCCCAATGAATTTAAGGTATCTTTTCTTCTGTCATGCTTTTCCGAAATATAGTAAATATACATATTGGAAATTTGAATATCCTAGCGTCGCATTTCCTGTTGCTTTTCTCATTAGCTCACTTGAGAATGTATATGGTGTTTCTGTTAGGGGGAATTGGCGAATTGTCAGAAGGAACTTGAATAATCAACGTGTGATAGCGGTGGTTTCAACTGATCACAATCTCATTAGTGCCGACTCTGAGGAAGATGCAGTTTCTACATCAAGAAGCATGATGTGTTGTCGTGTACTTGCCATAATAGTAATCTCTCTCTCCCTCTTTCTCTCTCTCTCTCTACACACACACACATGAATATGTGCATAACAGGGAATGTGAGCTATAATAATTATCCTGTGAGCAACAAATAGCCGAACAGGAATGTAATTAGATTGATATGCGACACAAAGTGATCACTCCGGAAAACATGAAAATGTACAACGTTCACTAGATTCTGTGCTCAGTTGGAGAACAAATCAAACAAGTAATAGCATAATTTCTGATATGTAAAATAACATCACTTACCCATTTTGGAATCTGGAAGTAGTTCTTTGTACTCTGGGGAACCAGGTTTAGCAATTTCCTATTTTATATGGCTCATTCTAACTTTTTCTTTTCCACTTTTTCTTGATAGTTTATGCTGCTGCTTGTCATACGTCATGCTCTTCCCGTTGTAGTCAATCAAGCAGGGGATTACTCACTTCCATTGGTTCTGGTAAGGTAGTTGAGTAGGGAAAATGGGAATGTAAGTATGCTATAATACAGAATATCTTCTCAGTTGTTATGCATTGCTTGCAGCTTCTACTGCTAAGAGTTTCAGGCATTGTTCTGCCCGTCTACATCATAATGAAAGCATTGACCTCTTGCCACCACCGGCAACACCAACAGGTTTGCGAAATCATATTTTTTATTTTTATGTTTCACCTTAACATACTTTGCTCCTCCTAAGTATTACATTATTTGTTTGACCTTCACTACAGGCTACTTTGCCCATCTCCTCACCCCGTGAAGAAGCTAACTTGGTGACTCTGCAGCAGGAGCCTCCTGTAATTGCTATCCAATGAATGGTTTTCACTGTTGAACCAAAAAGAAAGTTCATTCTTCGGACATACATCTCACAGCACATGTCGATCTTCATTTACTCTACTGTTATTACTCTCTCTTGCTGCAATGACTATTATGCTGCAGGAGTTGCTGCGTCAAATTTGTGAAGGATGATGAATAGACAAGATGTTATATATCGACGAAATTCAGTGAAGGGATATTCGAAATAGAAGCATAAAGGTAAAAAAAGGACTCAAAGAGATAAAAAAAAGAAGGCATGATATCCATTTTTACAACTAGAGATATCTGAAGGTCTGAATTAGTCAGAGAAAAATCTTTGTACAGTTATGTATATGAACAATTGAACACGTTGAAGTAATACAAAAACTGGCAAAAAGTTGTTACTTTTAGTACTGATATGAGGTCGGAGTTGTATTGTTGGATAAAGTTTGTCAGCCCAACTTGGAAGATGGTAAACATTTGTATGTTGTACTGGTGTTTACACGAAACCAATATATACATAACATACGTCTCCGCATACACTCTTATTGCTAAATCATATTGTAGTTAATTAATACACATTTTCATCTCAATGATAACTTAGCCATGGTAAAGTGGTATAATTTGGTGTAAATATCGGATGCACGCAAGTTTTTACCCATGGTAGATAACCTCAAATCCTTTGGAAAAGCCAAATATTAAAACCTTAAAGGTTGTGCTTGTTATAAAGATCAAATGCCCTTTACAGTGATGAAAAGTAAACCTCATTCCTTTAGTGAGGAGTATATGAAGTTGGGAATCGGTATTTGAAAGTTGAAGGAATGTTTCTCAGACCATCAAAACTGAAATTAAAGCGAAACTATTTCTCCTATCTCTTCTTGATTCCATATCTTTCTAAGAGTTTGAAACATGTAAATAGACATCATGAAAGTAGACAACTTCTTAAATTATATGTGAATTTGTTTATATCAAATCCAGTTAATGCTAGCGTACATCTACAAGAGTACAACCTTAATAATTTCGAATGACACGAAGTTGAGAAATCTTTGGAAATCGATTATGACAGTTAATAAGTTGTTTTTATGTCACCAATAAGCAGTGTTTTAAAAAGCGTTTTCGGGGCGAGCCCTGGGGCGATGCGCACCAAAAATGCTCCGAGGCGGTGGTGTGAGGCGAAAGTCTCAAGAGGCGTACGCCCAGCAATTCGGGGCGTATGCCCGAGCGTTTGAGGCACGTTTTTGTAGTGAGGTGTACGCCCCAGAGTCTTTTACAAATTAAAATAAAATTTGCTGAATAAGTTTTTCATATAATACCCAATTCTCAAAAATCAGCTTGTAATTACTCAAAAGTTTTAAAAAGGAACTGAAATATCAAAATTTAAAAGTCAAGACCTTTTTTATTGATAGGAGCCCTAATTTGTGGTCTTTCCCAATTCTCTATCTTGTCTCCTAGTCTGCTACTATCTCCCAAAAGCAACAAATAGTCTTTTTTTTCGCAAACACAAAGAGAACTTTATTCTCCTTCATAGCAGCAAGTTCAAAGTTCAAATTGCAGGTTAGTCATCCTTTTTGTTCCTCCATGTAGAAAACTTTATTCTTTTCCACTCAAGTTATTTGTTGTTTTGACTAGTTTTTTGTGGGGATGAAGCACATCTATATATTTTCCATATATTTATAGTTTTCTTCAATTTTAATGCAACTTTACCTATTTATAAATATTTACTGTAATTATATTATTTTATGAAATATTAAAAATTAAATACTCATGGGGCTTATGCCCTGTGCCTCGGGGCTTATGCCTCGCTGAGGCATATGTAAAATGACTCGCCATACGCTCGCGCCTTTTAAAACTCTGCAATAAGAATTCATGTTCAGTTAATTCATACATGCACAAATGGAAGGATGAAATGTAAGGTAGCCCACTATAGTTTAGACTTTGTAATCATTCCAAGGGAAAAACAAGAATATATATATATATAGTTAGATATACATTTCAGAACCTACTATCTCAACTCAGAACCCGTAACATTTAAACTCTAGATCCACCGCTTTCTGAAAGAGACTAGCATATTTTATACTGTTACAAATATCTCTCCACTTGTAAAATCAAGAATCCAAGACCAAATGGAAAGAATAGCTGGGGCAGAAAACTACAGGCTCTCAAAACATCATCTTGCTCAGTTACAATTTAAACGTAAATCTGTACACTCCATTTGTGAAAATAGGAGAACTGGTACATGAAAAAGATGTATGAAAAATCTCTAGCAGTGGAGAGTCTCATTAGAATCCCTCTCAATTTGTTTCCTATTTTGAGCATCGTTTGACTTGCTTCTGAATTATACATACATCCATGTGTAGATCTATCTCGTTTAACATACTCAGTTCCAGCTTCTTCTTGGTCTGAAATGTTTCATGTAAGAGAAATAAATAAGACAGCAAGAATGTCAACCTCCAACAATCTCGATCTTCTTTTAAGTTCTTTCTGCGTTTCAATTTTTGTTTTTAAATTATATTGGTTTTTCTATACCTACTTGAGTGATGTCATTATTAATAGTCATATATTCTTCAAAGAGTGTAGATATTTATACTTCCGATTCTTTTGCTGAGAACGCCAAAAGCAAGCGAGCGCTCCAAATGCACAGCTAGCAACTGCGATTGCCAATGCAGCTCCAAGTGGAACCACCACTGCATTTGTTGAGGCCACCAACTCTTCATTAACCGTTTTCTCAGTCCCACCAACTGCTTGCAGTTCTTTCTCCTTGTAGAGATTCACTAGCTCTTTCCCATAGTAACTAACCAGAAACTTAAAGACCTCATCCTCATTCCATTCGATCTTACTATTTTCTTTGCTCTTTTCACCTGGGTTAAGATAGCACGACGGACAAAGCTGTTTTGAAGGCCAAATAACTTTTGGAAACTCAGGATCACCTGTTCCTAGTGATGCTTCATCTTTCATTAGTCTCTCATTAACTTTGTTGTGAGCTCTCCATAACCAAAGTGCATAATCACGCGCTTTCTTGAATGGATTAGATACACTGGAATTGCAAACGTTTAAAATACAACAGTTAAATGACCAGACTTTGATGGTCAATAACAAAAAGACAATGTTCAGAAAGTTTAAGTTGAGAAACAGAAAGAGCCTCGTTGACATTTTACCTTGAACACATGTCATAAAAGTGTTGCCTACATTCCTCACAGATGAAAAAGTTGTGTATAAAATCACATGTAGTTCTGAATGCCATGTTACTTTCTCCATCCTCAACTCTGATAGAGAGTGAGTGTAACAACACCCATAAACCGCAACTGCAAAAGGTAAACATGTGGCTAAGAAAACTGGCAAAGAAAATTAACATTGTAAGTTTGTAAAATCACGTGATTAACTTTTGACATCCACTACCTCTGCTACTGTATCGTTATAGCAAAGGCATTTAGCAGTGAACTGAAATAAATTTGAACCACTATCTTGAGTTGCTGATTTATGTGTGTGGCTGCAGGAGCATTAATCAATCCTTCACTGCCAGCATAGTTTTATAAGCCCCCCACCCCTCATTTCCTGGTTCTACAAACAAACTGCTATGTTGCTCAGACTCGGGTGCGGGTATCCAATCCGGGTGCGGGTCTAGAGGTCAGATTCCTCATCACATAAATTTTAGGATTTGGGAGTCCGAATGCGGATATGGGTGCTGGGATACGGCTAATAAATGTATATTACGACATACAAAGTATATATTTCAGTTAGTTAAAGTTATTGAACTAAAACTAATAATAAAACTTTAATTCTTTATAAACACCAATTTTTATTCATAAGATATCTCGCGTAATAGAAAAGCGAGTGTGTATATAGAGAGAGAGAGAGGGGGAGGAGGGGGAAAGAGTTGACCAAACCCGGTATGGATCCCACACCCATGACGTGCCGACATGGGTGCGGCCGGGATTTTGAAGAGTCCACGCAACATAGTCCAAACCCACCTAAGTTTGTTTACTTTCAAGCCCTCATAGTCTCCCCATCAAACAAAAACCTAGACCATAACTTTTGCTGGTGCAAACTTCACTCCCAAGACATTAATGCTATCAAAGAAGCAAAGTGTTTTGTAGAATACAGGCATTAAGTTCTGCGGTCCACCTATTGATTACACTGTTTTAAATTTATGAAATTTCTACACCACAAGATAAGCACATCCAATTCCTCAACTTCTCTGCAATTTACTCGAAGTTTTTTGAATCCCTGCATCTTTAACAGTACGTATTTAGATAATTGAAGCCTCCAAGATTTAAAACTCAACATGTATGTCATTCAGGCTTCCGATTTTTTTAGTAGAATGGCAAATTCATAATTCCGCATCCTTTGAAAGGAAAATATTTCTAACGTTGATCCATTTGGGAATATTCAACTATTCCCCATCATAAACCAAAATTCTGAATCAAAAAATAATTGAGACAAGAAAAGTGTAACAAATTAAAAATTTTAATATGAAGAGGCAATATGGGTTACAATATCTAGGATGTCTTCATGTCACTAGATCTACAAAGAACGTCCTCTGATTCTTCTCCTCACGAACGTCGATTCAAGGGCTCTTGGTTTGTTCTTTGGTGTATTAGGTCACATCCTTAAATGCAAACCAGCACCAGAAGTGAAAAATAAAAATAACCTAGACGTCGACCTCTCAAATACCCTATCCGATCCCACTTGGCCCTTTAGGCCATTACTCATACTGCCATTGACACAGTAACATCGAAAAAATACCTTAAAGACATCAATAGAATGCAAATCCTCAACTTAATATCTCTATAATGAATTATCTGACTACGAGTTTAGCTGCTTCACTACATTGTTTATCTATACAGATTTTCTACAATCATGAAATTGTAAATGATTTCACATATGAATAATGAGTACATGAATGATCCATTACCTGAAACCTCTGGTATCATTCTTGCTTCCACGACAATACATCTGCATGAAACAGATTATCATAAACGAATCAGAAATGCTTAAATTGCACAGCACAGCAAAGCAACATGCAGAATCTCCTACAAGCTAATATTATCGTATAAAGATGGGGTGTCTTCATGCACAAGACTATACACCTTACGAATTCCACCAGAATAGTGAAAGTTAGGGTCCATTTGGAGAGCTTTTGCTACTACTCCATTTCATGCAGCTTAGAAATATCACTCATGCGAGACCTTATGTAAGTCAAAATTAGGAGTAGGATGAGGAAGGGGACGAGCTATAGAACCACTAAGATACAACAAGCTAAATGAAACTCAAAGATATCTACACATAGACCATATCTCATCCAACTAAGCCATCCCCTTTCCCCATCTACCACCCAAACCCCCACACCCCAGAAGGAAAAAGAAATGAAATGAAAAAAGGGACTTAAAATTGAAACACATAAAAAGATTGGACAATCAAAAGGCTAGCATTCTTATATAGCCAATAGACAGTTACTGAAAAAGTTACAAAATAAGTTTATTAGTCCAGCCACAGATGGACGAACTAAATCAAACTCGATCTATACATATACAATAGATTTCTCATTCAACATATAGCACCAATCCCTCTCCTTCCAACCAACCCCCCCCCCCCCACACACACACCCCACCAAATAACAAAACAAAATAAAAGGACTGAAATATAAACACTTAAAAGGAGACGGTTGGACAAGCAAAAAGGTTAGCTGTCATATATTGCCAAGAGAAGATTATGAAAATAATAAATACTACCATGAGTTAGTTTTCCAGCCACAAAAATATTTCCTAAACACTCGTGAGGATTTATTTTTGTTTTTCGTTGTAAGAACAACAAAATTCACACTTAGTCTCCTTGTCATTTCACCGTGATTTCTATTGACCAGTAACTCTTATGTCATTAAATTTTCGTGAAGTCTATCAATTTCTGCTAAGATTTATGTACAAATTTTCCCAGAGAACTTCAGCTAAGATTGATGAACAATTGATATGAGTACACTCCAAATGGAAGAACTTAAAAATATATAATTTGAGATGCATGCGTTCTTAGTTAAATGTTAGGATTTAAAAATAATAGTGTATCTACTTACAAAAATAAATAAATAATGCGCCCACTCAATTTATATGACACTCTTTCCACAATGGACGTCCCAAAATGTTTTCACTCCATTCATTAAAAAATTCAATATAACTTTAACAAGTTTCAAGAATTTAAATTCATTTAACAAATCAATTTAAAACTTTGAAGTCATGTTTCATTTTTGAAATAATTTTCTCAACCATTACTTTAATATTTTCTTCCACTACCACTAATATAATTACATAAGCCGAATTAACATTTCAAACAACGGCATATAAAACGAGACATAAAGCAGAACTATGGGAGTAATAACAATAATAAATGTAGGAAGTTTTCATCTCAAAAGCTTCAATTTTGTTTCATTATATCTAGAGTTCACAATGTTTATTATTATTTTAACATCTAAGTGAGTTATTTTAACAAAAAGCACCAAGATCGTGTAGATCATTGCTTGCAGTTTATTTACAAATGGAACCCTCTACTAATAAATAAACTAAAGCAGAGAAAACCTGAAGAAAATAGGTGGATCATATGCACTGCAGATGTAGAAAGCTAGTTTATGACTGAGGTGTGGTTGATTGATTGATTGTGCCTTGAGTATAAGTTTCTTGCTCTAGAATATAAAATCAACCCCTCCAAAGCCAGGGTAGGGCAATGACCAACTTCAACTAAATAAACAAGTGAATAACGAGCTCAGTATGCATCAGCTACAATAAAGGAACAAGCTTATGTACCCACCCAATATCCACGAGGAACCTCTTTCCCACAAATTTGGTAATTTCCCAGTTCGCCCTTTTTGCTACAACTGTCAGCCTCCTCATTATTCACCGACAATATCTCTGATGGACACAGATTATCAAAGTCTACCAATATATTTGCACTTCCCTTCCGGCACCTAGCAAAAATATCCAAATTTTACAAGTCAATGAAAAGCAGGATATGCTTTTACAATTCACAAAACACTGGAATGTAGGAGCTAACCTCTTAGAAGGATGATGAGCCACCAAGAGTTGAAGGAATCTTATAAGTGATGCCCGTGTCCCTGATCTAATCATCTGCATTAATTGAGGACCAAATATATCGAACTACGTCATGCAAACCAAAGTTATCCATGAGAGAGAGAGAGAGAGTTAGCTTTTTACTTTATGGTCTAGAATGATGCCAAAGGCAGTGGATGTTGCCTCCTCAACGTCATATATAGCTGTGGCGATCTTCATAAGAAAAGATTTACAGAAGTGAGAGACACACATAAAATGGACAGCTTAAATTTGCAAAAATAGAAATCAGAATTTAATATCATGCTCTCCTATTAACCTGGGCAGGATCTGAAAAGTTCTTCTGAAGATGCTCATTTTCATACTTCCCATCATCAAAGCCATATGAGCTGAAATTTCAAGGTTAATGCAATGAAGAAAATAGCTGATTAGGCATTAAACTTGTGAAAGACGGAGACGTAAACAAATTAAAAGTGAAAACAGATTTTTTATGTAACAGCATACAACTGATGGGTTTACGAAATAACCAGGAACTTTTTTTCTTTACCTTACTGGAAAAAAAATCTATCAAAAAGAAAATAAATTATTCACTGACTATTGCTTAAGTTCATCATTTTTATAGCCAGTATATAGTAGGCCAAATACATAGACAGCCCATTAAACTTGGCCCAATTTTTCATTTTGGCACTTTAACTCAGCCTTGTTCCATTTTCGCCCTCCAACCCCATTTCTTTTGTTCCACTTTGACACAAAAGCTGACTAGATTCCATGTGTGATTTGTCCCACCCTTGTAGGCGCGTGAGAGCCATTTTTTAAGCCAAATTTCATACTCCCAACGTAGAGGCGGATCCAGAATTTAAATCCTATGGATTCAATTTTAATGTTTTTAACATTGAACCCATTATATTTTTAAAGTTATGGGTTTATATCTATTTTTTTTACAATTTTAATAAATTTTTACATACAAATTTTACTCCGCGTCGAAAGTTATGGGTTCAGTTGAACCCGTAGTTATTATTGAAAATATATATATAAAAATATTTTTTCCACGGGAGGAGGGCAGAAAAAACGAAAAAAATAATAATTTGAAATTACAAAAAAAATTGCGGGGGGTGGGGGTGGGGGTAGCAGCTAGGTATTTGCCCTCGCTGCATTTTACCTGGGATAAAAGTTTTTGTGTCAAAGTGGAACAAAAGAACTCATTATATTTTTAAATGTTATGGGTTTATATCTATTTTTTTTATAATTTTTACATACAAATTTTCAGTTAAACCCATAATTATTACTGAAAATATATTAAAAATATATTTTTTTCCCCGGGATGTGGGCAGAAAAAACGAAAAAAAATAATAATTTGAAATTACAAAAAAAAGTAAAAAAAAAAAAAAATTTGGGTTGGGGGGGGGGGGGGTAGCAACTGGGTATTTGCATGCACTGCATTTTTACTTGGGAGAAAAAATTTTGTGTCAAAGTGGAACAAAAGAAATGGGGTTGGAAGGCCAGAATGGAACAAGGCTGAGTTAAAGTGCCAAAATAAAAAATTGGGCCAAGTTTAATGATCTGTATATGTATTTGGCCTATATAGTATTATGTAGCTGTTTATCATGGAAAAGAGTATGTTCTGCAGATTTTCATCCTTGAATAGGAAGAAGCTCTTGCAGATTTTCATTCTTGAATAGGAAGAATCTCTACTTCTGTTAGAGTGCAAGTCTAATTTTACCATTGCATAGTGATTACTACCAATGAGGGTGGGAGTAACGATGTATAAGTAAAAGCATGTACAACTTCCGAAGCTAGTTTATGAGGGAGCAACCCAATTCAGGCCAAAACTGAACGACTTTTATGCTACCTCAGCCTATGGGACTAATGTTTATACTCTACACCTAGCACAACATTAACCAGAAGCCCCCTGGAACTGACTTTTATACTTTTCAAACTATTCATTACCTTTATACCCGTAAAACCCAAAAGTAACTTACCAGCCTTGCACTCTTCCATCAAATTCTATGATCATGTCTATTTCATGTATTCGAGGAACACTCCTTAGTAGACTAAATATTTCTATTATGTCAAAGGGCAATGACTATTAAAGATATTACAGTTTAATTTCCCGTAGAGCACAAAAGACCCAAAGGAAGGCAGCTCAGATGAATTATTGAGAAAGATAATGATTTATTCTCAAAATTGTTACTTTGTGACAGTAGCTACCACAAGACACAATCAGCTTTAGAGCTTTAAACACCATAAGACAGCTAATTTAGGACACGACTTCACCAGTGACTACAAAACTTATGAAGGAAATCATATATACCTTCCAAGTTGTTTGTTGATCCAGCCTAGCAAGATATCAGCTGTGCGTCCATTTTCAATGGAGCGTATTTCACTATTTTCTTGTTTTGGATCCCAACCAGTACCAACAAACTTCTTAGGAGGGCCCCATAGAAGCATCGGGTAGTGCTTCACAGAGAACTTATCACAAAGATTAGAATTTATCTGTGCTGCCAAAAAGATGAATGAGAGGAAAAAATCAGTAGGTATACGTTAAGAAAAAAGGCTCTTAACAGAGTGAAAAAAGAAAAGGCTAATAACAAGAGAAAGAAATAATAAAGAAAAAGTGTCTGCATTAATAGGAGGTAGCAAGTGGTAAACCCATTAAAAATTCACTACAGGTGAAAAAGTAAGGCAATGTAAAATGATTGAAAAGCAAGAATCCCAATCAAAGCAATATTGACTGAGTCCATGCTACCCAATTCAAATGGAAAGAGCATAAAAATGCTGATTAACTTATTAAAAACAAGGAGCGACTGATTAAACTTGTATCTTGTGGCAAAAGATATTACTCATTTGGAAAACTACACCACCACCGAAATAGCTTCAAATTGTCTTGTCATTTGTCTTTGCAAACTGACCCACATCTCTTCTTCCTGGAGGGTGGGGCCCGGTCCTCTCAGAGAAAGACGCAGACATAGAGATTGGGGCCCGGTCCTCTCAGAGAGAGATGCATACATAGAGGCTATGACCCTCAAAGTAACTTCCATATTATAATTTTTTTTTGAGAAGGTAACATATTTGTATATTAATATAAAGACTTCACTAAAATTGTGAAGTCACCCATAATTACAAAGGAAAGTGATCAAACAAAAATACAGACAACTTGTAATCCTTGGTCTTCTCACAAGGATTCTAAAACATCTTAAATGGATTCATGATCCTCCAAAAGCTTTCTTTTACACCAAAAATAAAAAAGAGCTAAACATTTCATCTTTATCTTCTGGATGTTACTGAACTTGTCTTCAAAGCATTTTTGATTCCTTTCTTCCCAAATTATCCACCATATGCAGGTTGGGACGGTTCTCCATCTCTTTTTATCTCTAGAAAGTGTGCCCTCTTTACTCCAGCATGCTAGAATATCAAGGATTCTTCCCGGCATTGCCCATGAAATTCCCCTTAAGCTGATGAAGATTCTCCATATCTGTATGATGAATTTGCAATGCAAAAAAAGATGGCTAATTGTCTTTGCCCTCTCTCCACATAAATAACTTTTAGAACACAATTGGAATCCTCTTTTGGTTAGGTTGTCTTGTGTTAACACTGCTTCTTTTGCCAATAGCCATGTAAAACAAGCAACCTTGTATGGAATTTTAACTTTCCATATCATCTTCCAAGGCCAGCAGCCTACCTGATTGTTGGACAAGTTGAATTCCCTGTAAGCTTCCCTAATTGAAAACTTTCCCTGCCTGTTCCTTTGCCATATAATAAGATCTTGATTAGAGTTGGTACCACTGAACTGCTCCAAAGTATTATGAAACTGGATAATTCTGTCAATTTCCCAATCATTTAGCATTCTTCTGAAAGTGAGATTCCAGCCCTGACCTAAACCTCTTCTATTGTTGCTTGCGGTTGCTAATTCAAAGCATGTATGTCAGGAAATAGCCCCTTCAAGGTTCCTTTGACCTAGCCAATTGTCTTCCTACAGAGAGATCTTCCTACCATTTCCTACTTTGAACTTTGCTTTGTTGATCACTTTTGGCCATAGATTCCTGATTGATCTCCACAAACTGACTCCATATGGACTTCTCACTGCCTTGGATGTCCAATTTCCTTCCTTTCCATATTTCTCCCTAATAACCCCTGTCCACAATGTTTGTTCATCTGCTGCAAATTTCCACAGCCACTTCATCATCAGGCTCTGGTTCTGTACTTTTAAATTTTTTATTCCCAGTCCCCCTGCCTTCTTGCTTGTAGTCAGGTTTCCCCATTTAACCAAGTGGATTTTCTTTTTCTCATTGTTACCTTCCCATAGAAAGTTTCTTCTTAGAATATCAATTCTTTTCAATACATTGACTAGAATTGGAAATAAAGACATCATATAAGTAGGTATGGCATCAAGCACAGAATTAATCAGAATCAATCTACCCCCATAGATAGATATTGATTCTTCGAATTTGCTAGCTTCTTTTCACATTTCTCCAGCACACTGTTCCAAATATCTTTTGATTTGCTCTTAGCTCCCAATGGCATCCACAGATATACAGTAGGTAATTCCCCTACCTTCCCACCAAGTATATTAACCAGACTTTGTAGATGCATAACCTCATTGAATGAGTAAATGAAACTTTTATGCCAGTTGATGTGCATCCCAGAAATAGCTTCAAAAAGAATCAAAATCACCCTCAGCACTTTCACTTGTTCTCTTTCAGCTTCACAAAAAACCAAGGTGTCATCAGCATACTGTAGGTGTGAAATCCTCATGTTGCTATCAGCCCTATTACTCACTTTAAAGCCCCTTATCCAGTTATTTGTCTAAGCTACTTTCACCATGTCATTTAGCCCTTCCATAGCAATTATGAATAAAAAAGGGGAGAGGGGATCATCTTGTCTCAGCCCCCTCTATGAAGTGAAAAATCCAACTGGCTCTCCATTGATAAGCACTGAGAAACTTACAGTGGAAATGCAATATCTAATCCAGCTAATCCATCTTCCCCCAAAGCCCATCCTCCTCAGAGTATCCAAAAGGTATTTCCAATTCAAATGGTCATATGCTTTCTCAATATCCAGCTTACATAGAATCTCAGGCTCTTTGCTTATCTTCCTTGTGTCTATACATTCATTGGCTATTATCACAGCATCCATGATCTGTCTGCCTCTAATGAAGGCCATTTGTTGATGATCCACCAATTTGTTAACCACCTTTTTGAGTCACTCAGTCAATAGCTTGGAAATAATCTTGTATATGCTGGCCTGAAATTTCTTAATTCTTTGGCCCCTACCTTCTTAGGAATCAAAGCCACAAATGTGGCATTCATGCTTTTTTCAAAGATTCCTTGATCATAAAAGTTCTGGACTGTTGCTACCACATCATTTTTAACCACATCCCAGCATTTATTGAAGAATGCCATTGAAAATCCATCAAGTCCTTGTGCTTTGTCACCTGCACATACCTTAACACTGTCCCATATTTTCTGTTCTCCAAATGGACTCTGCAGCATTAAGTTTTCTTCTATAGTGATCATTTGGTTGTTTCTGATGGAACCTGTTGGCCTTCAGTCTTCTTCTTCTGTGTACAGCTTCTTGTAGAATCTGATTATCTCTCTCTTGATGTCTTCAGGACACTGTAAGGTTTCCCCTTCCACTGTCAATTGATCAATGTTATTATATCTCTTGTGTGCATTGGCTGTTCTATGGAAATACTTGGTGTTCCTATCTCCCTCTTTCAACCAAAGAGCCCTTGATCTCTGTCTCCATGCTATTTCTTCTTGAATCTCCTCAAACTCCATGGACAAAGATGTTTTTGTGTAAATTTCCTCCTCAGTCAAGCTCATTTGTTCATGTACTTCTTCCAGTTCTGCAAGTTGATTGAGAACACTTGCCTTCCTTAATGCTAAATTGCCTTGCATAGTTTTGCTCCATTCCTTGAGCTTTGCCTTTAGAGCTTTGAGTTTAAAGGCTAGTATATAGTCTGGCCTTCCTTCACAGATGAAAGATTTCCAGCAATCTTCAACTCTGTCTTTGAAGCCTTCAGTCTGCAACCACCAATTCTCAAACTTGAAATATGACTTTACCGGTTGTTGATTGAGAACACTTGCCTTCCTTAATGCTAAATTGCCTTGCATAGTTTTGCTCCATTCCTTGAGCTTTGCCTTTAGAGCTTTGAGTTTAAAGGCTAGTATATAGTCTGGCCTTCCTTCACAGATGAAAGATTTCCAGCAATCTTCAACTCTGTCTTTGAAGCCTTCAGTCTGCAACCACCAATTCTCAAACTTGAAATATGACTTTACCGGTTCCCAGCTACCACATTGAAGCATTAATGGTGAGTGATCTGATGTAACTCTCAGCATCAATTGTTGTTTTATGTTCCTAAAGTTTTCATTCCATTCAACTGAGATCAGAAATCTATCCAATCTAGCTGCTATTACATGTTTGTCCCCTTTCCTCCAGGTGTAATCACCTCCTGCTAATTGTAAGTCTACCAATTCCATATCTTCAATAAAGCTTGAGAATTCCATCATTGCTCTTGTGATTCTGGAACAGTTCTTCTTCTCTGATGGGTACCTCACAGCATTGAAGTCCTCACATACCACCCATGGTCCATTGAATAGCCCTCTTGCCCCTGCCAATTCCCACCAAACTTCCTCCCTCTTTCTCCTGTCATTAGGAGCATACATAGCTGAAAGATGCCATGTATATTCCTGAATCTTACTTGAGAATTTACAAGTAATTGTGTGAGCTCCAGTACAACAAACTTCCCCCTTCCATATTCTTCCATCCCACATTACTACAATACCCCCTGGTCCCACTAGCCTCCGGTTGTTCAAAATTTACCCATCTACTGTCCCATATCTCTCTGACTAGTTCCCTAATATCCCCTTCTATTTTGGATTCTTGTAAACAAACAATCCCTGCCTTCCAACTTATCAACTGACTTTTAATTGCCCTTATTTTCCTAACTCTATTCAGTCCCCTCACATTCCATGATAATATATTCACTATCATTGATTATGACTAATAAAACTACCCCCTGCTTCTAGTTCCATTACTCTTGAAATTACTTCCAATATCCAATCCCTTCAGCTCTTTGAATCCTTTTTTCTTAGGTGTTTGGCATACCATAGACACTTCTCCCCCTTTGTTTGTTTGTCTTCTACTATCAATTTTCATAAACAATTCTAAGGCTTCTCTCTCGCACCCACTAAATTCCACCCCAAATTCTTTGCTCAACTTGATGATGTTCTGATGCACCCATATTGATGTTTCTAATTCCAGGTCTTCTTCTGACTCTAAGTTGTGATGGTTTAAAGGCTCGACTTCTTCAATTGCCCAATCCACATACCCATCTGTTTCTGCTGTCTGTATGTGCATGTTATTGAATTCCTGTTGATCATCTTCTTTCCTTTCATTCTCAGCAATAATTATCAAGGCATTATCCTCAATCAAATCTTCTTGTTGTTTTCCTTCTTCTTCGTCTTCTTCCTTCTTTTCTTTTTCTTCCTCTGAACTGTCATTGTAAATGTTTTCCTTGAGTTCCTCCGTCACAGTTGTTATTTGTTTTCCCACTGAATAGTCAAACTGCAGGGCCTTTATCTCCTCATCAAAAGGGTCTGTTCTGTGATTTGACATGGGCTTTTTAAAGGCCCTTTCTTCAGAGATTATTTGGGCCAATGAATCTGAGCCCACTTTCTTTGTGTTATAAAACTGGTTGGTCTTATTAGTAAAGATTGAGATGTCACGTGCCCGGTCACATGCCTTTATACGGTTAGGCTGATTTGAACTTCCCACGTGTCCCATCGCTGCTTTATAGTATCGAGCCCCTCCCCCTGCAATTATATTATAATTTTCAAACATTCCAAATGGCGAATGAGGGGGCAGGAGAAAACATAATCCATGGATTGTAGTTAATTGAAAACAACTATAAATTTGGGAAAATGAACATCTAAGAAAGATGAACGCTTTTCATAAATCCCAGAAACCACCAGGAAAAAGGGAAAAACGTTCAAAATACAGTTACTGACTATTGACAGATGTGCACTCAAACGAGGCGATTATGTAACAATAGAGGATCAAAGTAATTTTGAGAAGCATAAATAAAGCATAGAGTAATACCGTCAATGCACAGTCTACCCTTGACATTAATATGATTCCTGGATGACTAGCATCTGCCCCATTGAAGAGTTTTGCAACCTTTTCATAATGTGGCTGCAAAAGTATTGCCTCATCCATTAGAAATATTACAATGGAAGTTCATACACTCTCTCTGTTCCACTTTATGTGGCATAATTTGGAGTGTGAGGGTCAAACCAACTAATATTTTGTGTGAATTGGGACATAGGATCTTCAATTTTTTTGAAATAAAATTTTACATATTTAGAAACTACGTAAAAATTACTATAGGTTACAATTCAAAATATTTAAAAAAATATTTGCAAACACGTAGTAAAAAAAAACTCATTTGATTCTCGAAATAGTAATTGTGTCATATAAAAGTGGAACAGAGGGAGTAATAAGTAGCAGATTCATACCTTATAATTTCTACAAGCAGGGCACCTACGATACCAATAAAAGAGCTTCAAGTGAGAATCACATGGATGCAAACTCGGTACAAAATAATATGTTTACAAATTTAAGATAGAACTTGAACAACATGGAGAAGTTGATCAAAGTATTGGTAAACACACACCAGTAAAACAAGTAGGCAACATATTACTTTTTCTCAAAGTTATGGTGGTGTTAAATTTGCTAATCTTTTCTTACTCCTCTAGAATGTTGATATGAATTCCACATCAAGTAGAGTATAACATATTACATAACCAAGCAAAAGAAGAACTAGAATACACAATGAACAATTATTAGAATTCCCGGATTGCGCAAACACGTTTCTTGGTGAATAAAAAGAACACAACTAACTATATATGAATCATAAAATCAACCAAATTGCAGAATTCTAATAACCACCAAACGCTTTTCTTACTCCTAACAAGTAAAACTTTTTAGTTATTATGAGGTCCTGTTAATTTAGACATGCTGAAACCACAGCACCAACAATTTTCCTTCCCCCAATTAACAAGGTTCCTTTGGAATCAGTAGAGGATGTAGCCTTAGTGCTACTGGTTCAACCAAACCTAGTATTTCTGCCACAGAACATACATATATATGTGAAATATAACAAAATTTCAACAAATATTAGATTCTGAACTCATAGTCTTAGAAGTATAGTGAGTTTAGTGTCAAGAAGTTTAAAGATTGAACCCGTCAAGTTAAATCGTGGATCCGCCTCTATGTGGATGAAATGGGAGTAGAGTTAAATGAGTTTGAATGAACTGGACTCCACTATGCAGAATGGATGTAGAGGTATCATACCCAAATTATTGATATAGCCGACCCCAACCAGTATGGGATTGAGGCAAAGTTATCATTCTTGTGATCAACGAGATTTATTTGAATGAAATTGTTGTACCATTAACTATTCTGTGAATGAAGTAGCCCCTATGGAGCTGACTGGATACAAAAATTCATATAGTCAACCACAACAACTAGCTCAGGGTTGATGTGTTCTTCAAGGTGTAGCTCGGGGTTGAGGAACGAAAACCATGTGAGATAAGGGCTCAAGCCCCTTCTAGGGCAAAAGAAGCTAGCCGACTTCATTCCAATGAGTGTATAAGTTCTATGCACTAACAATGTACAAAATATCTATACAATTAGGTTACTTAAAAGGTAATTGTAGGTAACTCTAATTAATAGCATTGATTGATAAACTAGATTAAATGGTAAGTAACCAAATATAACAGGTCAAAATTACAGCGATGGTGTAAAAAGATCCTTACACTGTCACTCAATGTATATAACTTAAATGTTCGATTCTGATGGACAGAGTTACCTGGTATCCCTACTAGTTGGCCATGACACCACGGTTATAATAAATAAAACTAGCTTGGGATCAAGGGCGTAGTTATTAACACAAGGTTAGATAAAGCGACAGCCAAAAAACTATCAATTCTCCAAAAAAATCAGTAAACTGACCAGTGAGCAAAGAATTCAACAATAGCATAAGGGGCAGGAGTGTCTTTGAGCACTGTATCGAAGTTGGTGGCGTTCAATTCAACACCAAAATCAGGTTTTTCACTATCTTGATTATTGCTAATTGCCCTAAGAATTGCACGCTGAGATCCAGCTGAAATAGAAACCGATTGTTCTAAGGTTGATATAAATAGAGCCAAAAAGAGCATAAATATTGAACAAGACATGACCAAAGATTTCAGTAAATGGAAAAATGGTGTATATGAAGAAACATAGATAGGGAAAGAGGGAAAGAGGAAAAGAGGGTCAAATATGAGTTTTGAAGTTTTATAAGGGAAGACTTCGATCTGATTTTGGTAATTGGCTAATAGAAAATGGTCCTTTTCGGATTTCGTTAGAACAGAGGGACAGATTACCTAACTCCACTGTCCTTATTTGATAATACCTTACAGATTAATAAATTTATTTTTTAGCATTAGTTAGTAATGAAATTGACTATATTAATCTTTACTATCTCACATAAATACTCCTAACACATATTCCAACACTATTTACTCCAAGTACAATATAGGAAAAAAAAAATTAATTAATTCTTGAAATTTGAAAAAATTACTTATTTTGGACCACAAGAAAAAGGTCAAAAAATCATTTATTTTGGACCGGAGGAAGTATGTGCATTAGGTTGGACAAATCTCAGGTTCAAGTTTAGGGAGGCTTTATTTGAATTAATTAGGTCCCAAGGTAGATATGATGAAAAACTAAAAGAATAAATTCATGAGATTTACCTAATAAAATTAATGAAGAAATTCAAAATTAGCTTGATTTATTGCTAATTGAAAATTAGCTATAATTTCAAAATTAATTAAAATTTCGTTATTCTTTCCTACGAAAAAATCTAAATTACAAGAAAATACATGTGATTTCACATCATAACAAAAAATGACCCATATTTTTAAGTTTTAACCGACCTAATCCATATTGTACATATTTTAAAAGAACTAGCAACAACATAGTTGACAACTCCTATTTCAAAATTTATTTTCTTACAACCACTGCTTTTAAAACCTATGGAGTTAAGTGTAGTTGGTCAAGTTTCTCATTTCATTTGATGTTACGGCAAGAAAAGCTTACTGCGAAAACTAAGAGTATTTTTGTTCTAGAGCGTGATGACTTTTGAGACTCTTCACGATTTAGTTTTTTTATTTTCTCTTTTTAATCTTTGAGTTAGATTTTAGATCTGGGTTTTTAGAGTCTGTTAGTTGTTTGGATTAGGTGTTGCTCCAATTGATTGAAAATATCAAGAGGTGTTCAAAACTTAAATGTGAAGTGATTTGCGGTAGATTTGAGTTAAATTTCAAAAGAGGCTCAAGGACGAAGACTGTCACGCCTCCTTTTTACCTACACCCGCAAGGGCTGTATAAGGGAGTTTTTCCAATCAAAGGACAATCGAAACGAGATTCGTTTATTTAAAGATTCAGAGTCGCCACTTGGGATAATTTATGGTGTCCCAAGTCACCGGTTCGAATCCCAAATCGAGGAAAAGATTGACTCTGTATTGTAGCCTGCGAACCAGAAATCCGGGTAAGGAATTCTGTTAACCCGGGAGAAGGTGTTAGGCACTCCCGAATTCTGTGGTTCTAGCACGGTCGCTTAACCATTTATACTTGGCTTAAATTATTTAATTATGTGTTTAGAAACTATATGCATTTTACCTTTACCGCTTTTAATTACGTGATTTACTCGTACTTAAAGAATTATTGAGTTACGCAAACGTATACTCGTGTGGTTTGGCGTGTCAAGAGTCATGTCACGCGTACGTGTACACAATTCACAACACTTAATTTATTTAAGAAAAAAAACTTAGTCAAAGTCGCGCGGACGCGGACCTTAATTTATTTTTTAAAATTCGTAATTATGTCACGCGAACATGTACGCAATCACGATGACTGATTTATTAAGATCATATCTAAAAGCATACTATCGATTTTGTTTTGATGTAAATATGTGAAAGCAAGATTTTCATGGATCAACAGTGAGCCTTCCTCATCTTCGCATTATGGATTAAAATTTCAAAAAAAAAAATTAAATACTTGCATTCTTAAGAACTATGTTAACAGAAAACAAAATATTACCACACAAAGCAACAAATTTTGCTAACATAGAAAACTGAGCAAAACATAAAAAAAAATGAAACTTTATAGTCTTTTGATATTAAAACAAAACTTCAAACAAGTTACCTAACGCACTTTATGGATTATATATCTTAAGCACATAATCTTTCTTCTCCCCTTTTTTTAAAAAAAATATTCCTACCACATTAACACTTAGAAATTTTCAACTTTCATGGATAAGCAGTTTAAAAATTGTATACTCAGAGAGAAAAAATTTTCTTTACGTGAAAGAAACTTACTATAATCTTATAAAAGAAAATTAGTTAGTTTATGGTCTATTCACAAGAATGATTAGAAAAAAATTTAACCAATTTATGACTTAGGGATACTATATAATTATTTCGCCCACGATTAACGATGTTCTATTATTATGAAAGTTTAGCCGAAGTTACGCGAACGTATACTCTGATTTATTTTTAAAGAAATCGTAACCGTGTCACGCGGACGTGTCCACAATCACAATAATATTTTAAACGGCCCTAAAGGTTTCTCTAGGAATATTTATTATTTTACCTCTACATTATGAAATTAACACAAGAGCCATTTGTTACTAAGTGTCTAACTATGGCTTGCCTCAAATTTTTATTTTTTAAGACCCTAATTATTTAACACTAAAGTACTTGAGAAGTCCCTTCCAAACAACAAGGCTTTATTAAACCATTTTATTAGCGGAAGGGCCTGAATATTTTGGCAACGCCGGCTGCAAGCAAGGACTTCAGGATCGAATCCCTGAAGCCATACCTACCAGTGATCTCTCATAATCTTTTTAACCGTTGAGGAGGGGAGAAAAATGAGTCGGGGCATGAATAAGAACTTTATATATATCAATCAACAATAATCCCCTTTTAAACTAAGGCATAAACTATATGGAAACATCAATTGGTTACAGTTAAGACCAGGCAATCTATACATACATAGCCAAAATTTCAGCAGAAGCTATTGTTGTATACAATCTATACCTTGAGCACAGTTGGACAACTTAACACATGAATCATAACAAGAAAACAAAAGTATAAACAGCAGAAGCTAATAGAATTTAACATTCAAACAAGACTCTTATTCAAATTCCAATTCGAACATCCAAATCTGTATACAAATTCAATCTGGTTCCAACTTGTGGCACTTCATTTGTTAGCAAAGAGTATGAAGGAATACCTGGAAATAAAAGTCAAAAGGGGGTGAGATCAGAAGTAAAAACAACAGCAATCACCAGCAACAACAAAACAGTCCCAGTTTTAATCCAAGAAAAACAACTATTAACCCCAGATAGTTCAATGAAACACTATATGGAAGATGGTTTCAGCCAATTCGAAATTGAAAACCAGAAAATAGAAATCAATGAAACAGTAAATTCCATTTTTTTCAGTATTTTTGCAGAATGTTTTCTTGTCTCCCTCTCTCAGAATCTCTTGCAAGTTTTCTTAGCTCTCTGCCCCTGTATATCTAGTGTATCCAGAGTGTATATCGAGTGTATACCGCTCTTTCCGCCCCCTTCTCTTTTTTTCTTCCTCTCTATCTATCCCTTCTCTCCCCCAGAATGTCCCCTCTTATAGGCACTCAATTAATGTCATCCCCATTACTAGTGTCCCTTCCTTTATTTTAATTATCCCCACTAACTTATTTTCTCTAAATTAATCAATTAGTGTTATTCCCATTATCATTTTCAGCTTTTTATTTCTTAATTGTCCACTTAAACTAGCTAGTGTAATTCTAACTCTACCACTATTGAGAAGCTTCTCAATTAGGTGAATACCCTTTTTATTAAACAATCCCCAATATTACCCTTAAGTTTCTGTTTTTAACAATCTCTTAAGTTCTGAATTATCACAAATAATTAAATGCCAAATTAAAAGAAAATCACACAATTTGACTAAAATTACAAAAATATGTTATTTTTTTGAATTTTCATTTTTGTAAAACACCTAATTATTAATTAATTCCAAAAAATGTAAAAATCAAATCTTAAATGTCAATGCTATATTTTTGTATTTTTAATGCATTAATAAAATTAAACATGCCCACAAATATATGCAAACAATCAGGAAAATCGCACAGTAATTCCTAGAATAACACATAATTAAAGAAAAGACCTAATTTTGGGAATTCTTTTGGAGTAATTCATATGAGGCAAAAATCACGTGCTCACAGCTGCCCCTCTTTGTCCGGAAACACGAAGAGTTTTCGTGCAAAGATAAAGTGAGCGGATAAGAGCGATTTTTGCCTGTTTGAATACTCCGTGGGAAGTATTTTTTGAAAGATTTGACCGAACCTCTGCTTCAAAGGTTTCCTACATATCCTTGTCTATAAAGGAATCAGGTCAATGTAGTTCGGAAAGTTTTGGTAGCTGGGACTACCATGAAGCTGTGGTTTTACTGTTACTGCTGCTGCTGATACTGCCTACTGACCTCCTTATTACACCATGACAAAAATGAAGAAGCTAGTACTAAGCTATAATCTATGCTTTACAAAGATTTATTTCCAAACTTGATCTTGTGACTGATGTTGCCTCGTTGACTTGTATATTCCTCATAAGTTCCTTTGTGGATGACTTGAATGGTATTCTTTGAAATGTCTTCCCTTCTTCTCCAGGCGGGCACCTGATTGCTGACCCTTTAAATGTCTTCCCTTGTTACTTGACACTATTTTCCCTTGCACCTTGAACCATTTCCCCTGAAACTTGAACTGCCTTCCTTCGAAACTGCTTTCCCTAGAAACTTGAGTTGTCTCCCTTGTTCTCCAGGTGGGTGCCTGATTACAACAAAATAAACAAATCAAAGAAAATTTTCTTCCCCCAGTTTGCACTAGGAAGATTTGTGAGTTGTCAGCAATATTGTAAATCAAAATATAACTTGAAATACCAAGACTAGGAAGTGCGTCTCCTAAGGGTGGAACATTAATGACTTAAACTAGGAAGTGTGTCTCCTAGGAATAAATTTAAATGACCGAGACTAGGAAGTGTGTCTCCTAGGGGTGAGAACTTCAGTGACTAAAACTCATACGATCCAAACTAGGAAGTGTGTCTCCTAAAAGTGTATCCTAAAAAAACCAGGCTAGGAAGTGCGTCTCTTAAGGGTATAACTTTAGTGCGTGGAACCAGGAATTGCGTCTACAAGGGGAAAGCTCAATGTAGGAAGTGTGTCTCCTAAAACAAAAATATAACCTGAAAAACCCATACTAGGAAGCGCGTCTCCTAAGGGTGAAACTTCAATGACTCAAACTAGGAAGTGTGTCTACCACGAATGAACTTAAATGAACCAGACTAGGAAGTGCGTCTCCTAGGAGAAAATCTCAATTTAGGAAGTGTGTCTCCTAAAACAATAATACAACCTGAACTACCCAGACTAGGAAGTGCGTCTTCTAGGGGTGAAATCTCAATTTAGGAAGTGTGTCTCCTAAGGGTGAAATCTCAATTTAGGAAGTGCGTCTCCTAAAACAAAAATATAACCTGAACTACCCAGACTAGGAAGTGCGTCTCCTAGGGGTGAAATCTCAATTTAGGAAGTGCGTCTCCTGAAACAAAAATATAACCTAGACTAGGAAGTGCATCTCCTATGGGTGAAACATCAATGACTCAAACTAGAAAGTGCGCCTCCTACGGATGAACTATCAATTTAGGAAGTGCGTCTCCTAAAACAAAATGTAATTTGGAAAACTTAGACTAGGAAGTGCGTCTCCTAGGGGTAAAACCATCAGTGACTCAAACTCATATGATCCAAACTAGGGAGTGCGTCTCCTAAAGGGTAAAATCTCAGTTTAGGAAGTGCGTCTCCTACAACAAAATATAACTTGAAAACCCAGACTAGGAAGTGTATCTCCTACGGGTTATGTGTGATCTTCTCAATAGCCTTTGAGTAAGCAGAATTGGGGCATTACACCTGAAAATTTCAAGCTTTCCAGCTTTGATATGAACACAGCTTCTGTCCCTGTTTCAGACAAAGAAAACTTGTGAGTTTAAATATGGTGGTTGGTCTGTGGCCTTGACTTTGCGACCATTGCTCCTTCACTTGCCATTATAACTTTGATTTCACTTTGAAAGACGTTGCTTGCTTATTGACTAACCAATTTCTCTGTCACCCATATCACAAAAAATACCTCTTCTCCGTTCAGACCCAATACCCTCTATCTATTGCATTGCTCATAAACCGACATTTACCAAACCCTTGTGTTTTCACATGAATCTCAAAGTACGACAATTTCCACCCACTTAGTGCGTATGCTGTTCTTTCTTGAATTAAACCACTGGCCTTGGCCTTGAGGTCTATTGCTCCTTCACTTGCCATGCTAGTTTTGATTTCTACTTGGAAAACCTCGCTTGTCACTGGGTAACCATTTTTGTCAATCTTACTACAGAAGATACCTTTGATCTTTTCACCTAATACCATCCACCCGTTGCATTGTCCATGACTTGATATGTACCAAACCTTTGTGTTTCACAAGGATCCCAAAGTATGTTGATTGTTACCAGCTCAGTGCTCTTGTTGTTTTTCCTGACTTGTGACACTTTGATGTGCTAGCCAGACCCCATTTTGTGCAATTGGAAAGCTGGTGGCAAATTTTAAAGTCATTTCTCACTTGTTTTGACCAAACAGACTCAAAGAGAGGGAGTAACCTAGACAAAAGGCATAGAGTATAGGACAAAAGGAAGAGATTATTCCTAACAAGAAAACTACAAAGTAGAAACCTATCAGACGTGGATACCAACTCTAATGGCCATGACATGCACTTGTGGCCTATTTTGTGAAGCAAATATGATGTTCAACTCTTGTTGTACCCTTAAACCATGAAACTGGGCTTCAATGCTCCGATTATCCAATCTGATTCACAATCCTTATTTGGCTTGTAGTGCCCGGAGGGTTTTCACCATCAAGCCTCTCTCATTTTGTTCTTTTCTCTCATCTTACAGTCGCCTCAAGGTGCCCGTGAAAGTTTTCACTAATAAGACTCTCTCACTTTTTATTTCTCTCAGCTTTCATCGCCTTGCGGTACCCGTGGGGGTTTTCATCAATAAGATTCTCTCCTTTTTTTGCTTGAACCAGAGTGTTGCCCCTCATATGAATCACCTCTGCTTGCTCGACTTGGCATGTCTCGAAGACTGGTCGGAAGGTCTTTCTTTGGATCGTAATATGGGATTTTGGATGGAGTTAGGAAGAAATGGTATCAAAAGACTCAAAACAACTCAATTGGGTTCAAAATAACAACTTTCGGAATCAAATTTCTTACAACTACCACAACTTCTGCCCCATTTTCTTGCATGGGGACTTTTGAATTTTCTTTTGATGAGATCGAACCGTGAGGCTGCCTACGTATCCTTAAAAGGAATCAGGTCTAACGTAGTTCATGTCATAGAAATTACTTTGTTGTTGTGATTTTTCTTCTTTTTCTTCCTCTTCCTCTTCTTTTCTTTTCTTTCTTCCTTTTCTCTTTTTTGTTGTTTTATTGTTTTCTTTTTCTTTTTTCTTTTTCTTCTCTTTTTTTTTTTCTTTTCTTCTTCTTTTTCTTCTCTTTTTTTTCATTCTTTTTCTTTTTCCTTCACTTATCTTTCATGCTTGCGTTTCTGATCTTTGCTACTGATTCCGAGGGGTATGAAAGAAAATAAATAAGGCTCAAATGGGTAACGAAGGATAAAGTGTTTAGATAGCAGAACAAAATGTCTTCGTCATTCCAATCTCCAAAACATGTTAAGTGCAAACTACACAATTAAACAAACCAAGGAAAACATTTGTATCATCTTTTGATTGTACCAGACTTGATAACCATATCCACGCATTCGCTTTCTACATCTGTTAACTACAAAGAACTATTAGACAACACCCTCACTCTCATTACCATGAACGACCCCTGTCAATTTGGAGCAAACTTGCTGTTGGCTTCAACCTGATGCGACAGGATGCATTTCAATAGGGTTTCTCTATGTTCTATCTGCCCCAGTTTCACGCAACTCGGGCTTGAAATGATCTCAAAATGCCTTTACTTATTTCTCTCAAATGTCCCTATCATCTATAAAATTGTTTCATTGCTTCATGACTAAACTGACTCTTTTTTTTAAGACCAGGTTGAGAATTACGCATGCATGTCATGTCACTAGAGTCAAGAAGGAAAGAACTGTAAAAAGAAAAGACAACTAAACAAAATGACCATAAATAATAGAAAACGGAAACTTGCATTAGATAGATGGTGAAGGCTTTTGAACAACAAAACAAGCACTAAACTGGGGTTACAAACCTGGAACAACCTAGACAGCACTAAAGGAGTTACTACGACTAAACAAACCAGGCAAAAATAAAAGGATAGAAGGGTTGAGTCACAAGACCATATCCGGATTACAACCCTTGGAATAATCCGGACAACAGAAATGACAACAAAATAAACCACCAAACTCCTTCCTGGCTAACCAAGAAAAGAGCGTCTTTCCAATCACCAAACTCAACATCTTAGCCACTGACTTCTGCATCAACAATACTAGGACCTTCACAAGTCTCCATCACATTGTTCTTAGCAAATTTCTTTTGGGTTCCCTTTGCCTGCTCTTTCTTAGGATCAACCTCTAATAGCGCTGAAAGCTTTGTAGCATGTGGACCTCCGAGGTTCTCAGAAGAATTCTCATATTCCTTTTCAAAATAAATCATACCCATCATATGCATCTCATTATGCATAGGCGATGGACTTTGGCTAGTGTCTGCTGCATCTGGATTTTGCACAACAATGTCGCCTGCATCAATAAGCTTCTGAATTGCTTTCTTCAGATTCCAACACTTCTCTATATCATGCCCCGGGGCATCTAAGCAATATGCGCACCTTTGAGAAAAATCAAACTTCTTTGGAAGAGGGTTTGGCATTTTTATCTGGATCGACTTCAACATGTCGAATTGCTTCAACTTTTGGAACAAACTGGCGTATGACACTTCCAATGGGGTGAAAACCTTTTCTTTTTTCAGCAACATCTCATTCTTAAATGCTTGATTGGGCCGAAAACCTGATCCAGGGGGGTTTCGATAGTCTCGTGGGGGTGGATAGACATTTTGTGAAGCTGGGTACTGAGAGAGTGATGTACGATTTTGGGAGTTCCGTGTAGAGAAGTGGCATTGGGGAGGATCACCAGGTGCATCAGGATATCCATGGGGACGATGTCGAGGCTGGAAGTGTTGATCGGGAAAGCCCATCGGATCATTTTTTCTATTTCTCTTTCTTCCACCCAAGCTTACTGGGATGTTCTGAATGTCTTTCGAACAACTCATGATTTTGCCTGACTTGATTCCCTCTTCTACTAGCTCCCCCATTTTTAACACATCTTTGAAAGGCTTTTCCAAGGTCAGGATCAAATGACTAAAGTAGGTGGGCCCTTGGGCTCGTAGGAAAAGCTCAACCATTTCTTCTTCACCGATCGAGGTATTGACTCGAGAAGCCTGTTCCCTCCATCTGAGCCCAAACTCTCTAAAGCTTTCCTCCGACTTCTTTTCCATTCTAGATAGGGAGGAGCGGTCTGGGGAAACACCTGATCTGTACTGAAAGTATCGAACAAAATCTTGAGCCATGTCTTCCAATGTAGGCCACTTACCAACATCTTGACGAATATGTCAGTCCAAAGCTGCCCCAATTAGGCTCTTACTGAAATATGCCCTCAACAGGATATCTTTCTCTCCAACGCTTCTCATTTCACTGCAATAGACCCTCAGGTGGGCTACCGGATCTCCACACCCATCATACAAGTTAAATTTTGGCACTTTGAACCCCGCGGGCAGGTGATAACTGTGATTTCTACATGTTTTATACCCATTCTTACCAAAGCTTTGTGCATTAACTGCTATAAATTAGTCCCAAAATGCTTACAAGTTGCACTTGATTGCAGGTTTGAGCGACAAGATGACAAATACCAAAGATCGACTCAAAAAGGAGTGAAATCTGCCAAGTGTCAAAAGACAACTGAAGCGGGGAACAAAATGACCTGTGCGGTCCGCACTGATGTGTCACGCGGCCGCATAGGAGAGTTCAGAGGCTGGGTTATTTCAAGGTCAACCTGCGCGGTCCACACTGCTTTGCCACGCGGCCGCGCAGGATAGTTCAGAGACCATGCAATTTCCAAGTCAAGATGCGCGGTCCGCGCTCCTTTCCACGCGGTCCGCGCCCAAGAGTGTCAGAGACTTAGTCATTCAAGGCAAAAGCCCACGCGGCCGCACACCTAATCAGTGCGGTCCGCGTGGATGAAGTTCAGAGAGGGTGGATTTGGACCAAAACACCCTACGCGGCCGCGCGTCACATTTGTGCGGTCCGCGTCCCCAGTGTCAAAAGCAAGATATGAAGACCCAAACCCCTACACGGCCGCGCCAGACCCTCAGGGGTATTTTTGTCCAGTTTTTCCTATGTAGTATAAATAGGACATTTTACTTTTTAGAGGGAGAGTTTTTTTTTGTTTTTATGAGATAGCAGTTGAACTCGAGACTTCATAGTTTTAGCCTATTTTGGGCAATTTCTTCTAGTATTAATGTGGATTTGAGTAGATTAGCATTGTAGTTAATTATTATGTCAATTTCATCTACTATTTCTTCAATTTTTATTTCTATTATGGATAGCTAAACCCATTAGCTAGGGTTGTGGCTCAACCCTAGTGTGAGTAATTAATGGATGTGATTGTTTAATGCATGAATGATGTTGGGTATTTGTTATTGGGATTAATCTTATGTTTTCATTAAGATTTGGTGGTTGCAAACACTAAGTCTAGCGTAGTGAGTCTTGACTCTTCTTGAAAAAGAGAGTCTATGACTCCAAGATTAATTCCAACAAGGAATTGGGATGGACCCATGAGAATGGTAGTCCCAATTAACGGGTTAAACCTCGAGAGAGTAATTACCCAACCTGAACCATAAGTTGCTTGGGCAAATTGGCCTACCCAATTGGTCTCGAGAGAGTCAATTGGGCAAAATCACTCTCTCTACCGAGAGGTGTGAGAGTGGGTGCAAAAGTGCAACGATTATAGTATAAGTCCCATATTCATCATTCTTGCATTAGGAATCTCTACCCGTTAGTTGACCACCTAGGTACATGCCACGACCCTAGTGCCTTTCTCTATATTGCATACAACTTAGAATCAATATCTTAGCCTAACTTAGCTTTAAACTTGTAGTTGATAAATTGTAGTTGATAATCAAAAGAAAACAAAAAATGTTAGAAGATCAATTCGGAGCTAAAACATAGTCCTAGACCATACAAACACTCAACTCCAAATTGAAGCTCCCTGTGGAAAATTGACCCCGATACTACTATTGGGTAAAAGTATTAGCGCCAACTCTTCCTTAGGTTGAGTCCGCTGCGATCACTTTTTGGCGCCATTGCTGGGGAGCTTTACGGTGTTTGACTATTTGTTAGCTAGTTTTGTGTTTTGCTTCTTTTTCCTTCTTTTTACTTACTCTATTTGTGTTAATTCACTCAGGTACCACTGGCTTTAAACGCACAAGATACTATTAATGTGGGAGTGGAGGAGGTGGAAGACGTAGAACAAGAGGAGGTTTTACCCCAAGCACAAAGATGGGGTAGAAATGCTAATGCAAATGTTAATGCTAATAACAACATACCAGACCCTCCTCCACCTCCACCAAGAGTTCTACCCAATCAAGGGTACGCAAGTGCAATAGTTCCTCCCCGAATCCGGGCGGGGAACTTCCAAATCACCAATGTCATGCTCACTTTGCTCGAACAACGAGGGTACTTCACAGGCGCCTCGGACCAAAACGCATACAAGCATTTGAAAGGGTTTGTGGATACTTGTTGGGGGAGCAAGCAGACAAATGTTTCGGAAGATGCACTGAGGTTAAGGCTTTTCCCCTTTTCACTTCGGGGGAAGGCATTGGATTGGCTGGAGAGACTCCCAAATCATTCCATAACTACGTGGGATGAGTTAGCCGATAAATTTATTGCCAAGTTCTTTTCTCCTAGTCATATGGCGGCTCTTCGAGATGAGATTCTAGCCTTCAAGTAAGAGCCGACGGAGCCTTTACATGAGATATGGGAGAGGTTTCGGACGATGCTAAAGGAGTGCCCCAACAATGATATGAATGATGTTATGATCCAACAGACGTTCTATCGGGTTATAAACACAACAAACCAGTGCATTGTCAATCAGTTGGCCGGTGGTAATTTTATGAAGCTTCCATACAACGAAGTTTGTGATGTTCTTGATGAAATGGCCGATACTTCTTCGGCATGGCAAAACCGGGCTAATGTTCCTTAAGGTGATCCTAATGTTATACACTTGCATAAGGAGTTGCATGATCACGGCCAAGCCATTACCGAACTCACAACAACAATGAACCAATTGGCTAAAGCGCAACTTCAACAAGTTCAAAATCCACGCCAAGTCAATGCCATGGAGGGAGTGAATATGATGAAAAGAAGGCAAAGAGGGCAACAACAACGTCAAGAAAATTTTGACAACTATGATGATGGTGGTGGATATTCGAATGAAAGTTTTGATGACCAAAGTGAGGAAGTCCAATATGTCAACAACTACCAAGGGAATAGAGGTAGTCCAGGGAATCAACAATGGAGACCCCAAGGTAATTGGGGCAATCAACAAGGTGGCAATTGGAATTACAATAGCAATCAAGGAGGCAATTGGGGGAACAATAATTTGGGAAATCAAGGTAATTGGAACGGGAACAACAATTGGAACAACAATGGTGGACAAGGTAATAGGGGGCAAGGCTTTCAAAGGCCCCCAATGTATCAACTGTAAGCACGTGATTTTTGCCCTATATGAGAATTACTCCAAAAAAATTCAAAAATAAAATAATTTTTCTTGGTGTGCAATTTTTGTGATATTTTGTGGTATTTTTGTGTAATTATTTGTATGTTTGTCTGTGCATGTTTATTTGTTAAATTAATAAAAATAAAAAAATATGTCGCATTTTGCATGTAGGATTTAATTCTACAATTGTTAGTAATTAAGTTTGTTTTACAAAAAATAAAAATTACAAAAATAGGCATCGTTTGCATTTTTAGCATTTAATGTCCGAATATACAATTTTATGCTTAATTATTACTTAATTGTGCGTTAATTGTTATTGGGAGTTAATTTGCGCTTTTATAACTTAATTTAGTTCTTAATAATAGTTTAAGTATTTTTATAATTTAGTTTTAGAAAAATAAAAGAAGAAAAGAGAGCAAAAAATAAAGAAAGTCGGAATTGGGCCTCTTCTTCAAAATTCAAGCTACAGGCCCAAATAATTGCCCAACTTTCCCCATGACCCGGTCCACTTCAAACCGGATCGACCCGGTCCGCTCCATTAACCCAACACCCCTTCTTCATTTTTGTCCAACACAAAACAAAACCAAAAAAATAAAAAATAAAAGGTGAATTATCACTATTAATAGTTTTATTTTTTGTTTTTTTTATATATAAAAAAAATCCGAAAATATTTTTTTTTATTAAAATATATAATAATTTCGGGAATGATTTAAAAAAATAAATAATAAATAAGAAAAAGGTAAGTATTGAATAAAAAAATATAAAAGTAAAAATAGGTGAAATTCTCTTCTTTTTTTATAAAACAAAAAGTAAAAGAATGTAGAAAATTTTAAAAATAAAAAGTTTTGTGGAAATTTTTAAAAAATTTAAAAGTAAAAGAAGGTTGGGATTAAAAAATAAATATAAAGGTATCTGAAAATTTAAAAAATTTTAAGTAATTGAAAGTAGCATTTTTGAAAGAAAAAGAAAAGATAGTGGTTTGTTTTTTAAAGAAAAGTTAAATAAAGTGAGATTCTCTTTTAAAAAAATAAAAAGTGGGATTTTAAATAAGATAAAGTAATTAAAGTTGGAATTTTAAAAATAAAAGTAAATAAAGGTGGGATTTCTTTTTCTAAAAAAATAAAAGCAATTTGTAAGTGGGATTTCTTTTAATTAAAAAAATAATAAAATAATAAAAAACAAATCTGAAAATTTCGAAAATTTTGCTATAAATAGAAGAGAAAATTTAGGAAGAAGGGTGGAAAAAAAGAGAGGAAAAACTAGATAGAGAGAAGAAAAAAAGAGGGGGCGGAGACAGCAGTATACACTCGATATACACTCTGGATACACAGAATATACAGGGACAAAATTCATTTTGGAGAGAGTAAAAAAGATATAACCAAATTTTCTGAAATATTGAGAGCGGAAGAACACCATAGAGAGTTCAAATCTAGAAAGAAAAACAAAGAGAGATTTCCGCACTATTTTTCTTCTCCATTTTTACTAGTTTTCTCCGTGTTGCTGGGATTTCTGGATTGAGGTGTTGAAGCTACTGTGTTGGGCTTTATGCTGCTGTATGTTGCTGTGTTACATACTACTTTGCTGACCTTCTTCTTCTTGTATTGACAATACCAGGTACACAAACGATACACTGGTTCATCTTGTAAGCTACTCGAAACATGAATGCAAAAAATGAGAAAGATTTGAAGTTGTAGTTTAATGTAGTCTTTTCTTTCTTTTACTGTTTGTATGTAAAACATTCTATGCGCTGCCCATGTAAACTCTTTAAACGACTCACTTTCGAAACTTAACTATAATAACTCGAAAGTATGTAAATAAAGTAGGACATTTTTCTTCATTTATTTTAGAGAAAAACGAAAAATAAAAAATGTAGTCATTCTAAGATTATTTTTTTTAAAAAAAATAAATAAATAATGAGACGAGCCTCGCCAAATAAAAATGCAAATTGCGGGGCCCTCAATAATTGGTCATAATAAATACTTAGAATTCGGGATGGACTGTTTAGTGAATTTCACTGCCTTCCCCAAAGATAATAACGCGTTAGACTCTTTAGACGCGATTTAATTAAATTACTTTCTTAAACTCTGGTGCACATTTATGTGACCCAAATCTAAATCTCAACGGAGTCGAAATGTGTCTCTAATCACGGGTACATTGATTGTGACGTGATCCGAGATGCATGTCCATGACGTTGCAAATTCCTTTAAAAAATAAGAATGAGATGAGCCTCACCGAATAAAAATACAAAATTGTGGGGCCCTCGGTAAATATTTGCTTTAAAATTGCTTAGACTTCGGGATGGACCGTTTAGCAAAATTTCACGGCCCTACCCAAAGTAAATGATACGCTAGTCGCTTTAGGCACGCCTTTTAATAATTTAATTTTCTTAAAACTCGGGTGCACATTTATGTGACCCAAATCCAAATCTCAACAGAGTTGAAATGTGCCAACAACCACGGGTGCATTGATGTGACGTGGTTGGAGATGTATTTCCATGATGTTGCAATTCTTGAAAAAATATATAAATAATGACGAAAGCGGTTAAAAGTTAAAACTTGCACATTAGCTCATAATTGTATAAAATCAGATAAACAAGCCGAATATGACAGTTGAGCGACCGTGCTAGAACCACGGAACTCGGGAATGCCTAACACCTTCTCCCGGGTTAACAGAATTCCTTATCCGGATTTCTGGTTCGCGGACTGTAATACAGAGTCATTCTTTTCCTCGATTCGGGATTAAATTGGTGACTTGGGACACCCTAAATCTCCCAAGTGGCGACTCTGAAATAAATAAACAAATCCCGTTTCGATTGTCCTTTAATTGGAAAAACTCCCTTGTCCCCACGCGGGGGCGGAAAAAGGAGGTGTGACAGCTCTGGCGACTCTGCTGGGGATGATAACCCAGAACCACTGGTTCAGGGTTCAAGAATTCGAGCTTAGAATAATTGTTATATTTGGCTTTATTATCTGATATATATTGCATGTTCTGACATAACATACTAAATGTTGTCTTTTACCGCTTTGATATTATCTGAACTGTATATAAACTGTGCCGAAACCCTTCTCTTCTTACCTCCGGGGAGAAGCTCGCTGGTCGAGGCTCCTTATTCTGTTAGTGTCAATACCTTAAATAAGAAAGAGGACGGATAAGTTACGAAGCCGGATGGCCTTTTGGTTCCCGGTAAGTTGCCCCTCCTCGACTCGAGTTGTCCGCTCGGGTACACAGTCTAGAACATATACCCAGGTTATAAACCTAGTATAACGAAACCTCATTCCGGATCCCTAGTAGGAACGATTATTTGCATCACGTTACATTTGACTTAGGGGACTCAACACTGGGGTTGGGTCCGTCTAGGACTAGCAACCTGAAATGAAAAGACCATTCTGATGCATCCTACTTGCTCTGTACATATATTTGTTTCAAATTTGCATGTTGACCGGTTTCTGAATCTCGGGAATGTTGGAAAATTGAAGAAAAAAAAAGAAAAAAAGGGAAAAAGAATATATCAGTTAGGGAGTTAATTGATTATTTTAGAAAAAATCAATGACCAATTACTGGCGAAACTCTGCCGAAATTTTGAAAAAAAAAGAAAAATATTTTATTTTGTTTTACTAAAAAATATATATAAAAAAGAGTCTTTTATTTTTTGGAAAAATAGATTGTTTTATTGTTTGTTGAAAATGGAATAAAAAAATCGTTATTTTGTCTTTTTCAAAAATAGAAAAGGAAAATAGATTGTCTTGCCAGGAAAAAATAAAAATGGAAAAGAGTCATGTTTTAAAATAGTTCGGTTAATTTGCCCGAACTACGCGGGTTTGATTCTCACCGGATGTGAGATACGTAGGCAACCCTCATCGGGTCCAACCCCACCTTTTGCTAAAATAGCCAAAAACAAATTAAAAAAAACATGTCAAAATTTCAACTCTGTCATAAAGAGGTCGGGTGATGCTGTTTTGTCATAAATAGCCGAATGTTCCCGAAAGGGACGTCGGAAGACTGACTTTGCATAAACAGCCACCTTTGGGTCATTTTTTAAGGTTTGGTCCAGTTGACCCACACAGCCTTAAAATCTTCGTCACCGAGGCGTTGAAAGGCCGTGTTGGCAATATTGAGTTTTCTAATTTGAAAAACGATAAAAAGAGTCATAAATAAGTCAGGTGATGCTGTTTTGTCATAAATAGCCGAATGTTCCCGAAAGGGACGCCGGAAGGCTGACTTTGCATAAACAGCCACCTTTGGGTCATTTTTTAAGGTTTGGTCCAGTTGACCCACACAGCCTTAAAATCTTCGTCACCGAGGCGTTGAAAGGCCGTGTTGGCAACACCAGGTTTTTATTATTGTTTGAAAAAAAAAACAAAGAGTCAGCGGTCAGGTGAATACCGTTTGGATTTTTGTCAAAAATAAGTCGAGCCAGCTTCGGCCGCGTCTTAAACCGTTCTTGCCGAAATAGCCTTAGAGTATCTTTCAGTTGTCGAAAGGCTATTTTCGTAAAAGAACGGACAAGTTTGTAAAGTGTCATAAAATAATCCTCCCCGGCCTCAAAATTCATGTGGAATTTTGAAGGGGCCACGTTTGCAAAAATAATCGTTCAGTTGCATTCGTCAAACGGAGAAAGGAAGCTAGCCATTTGTTTTTGGAGTTTGTAAATCTTTTGATTAAGATATGTGGGTTGTTTGATTTTCCAGTTTGTAGGTCATCTTCAAACCTTTGAAACCCAATTTGGTTTTGATATGAAAATTAAAAGAAAAAATGTTTAGTCTTGTTTATCTTTTATTGGTCCGAACTACGCAAGGTCTGATTCATGCGGGGTCATGATACGTAGGCAATCTCCATAAGATTCGACCACAACAAAAAAAAATTGAAAAAAAAAATCGAAAAAAAAAGGAAAAAAAGAAAAAAAAATCGAAAAAAGAAAAAAAAAGAAAAAAAAGATGTTGTTAATAATGAGGACCGACCGAGTCCATTCTAACCTGTTTTGTTTCGCAAAGAAAGTTAAGGTGGTTGGTTTGTGGTAAGCCGGACAATGACACTCATAATCCTTTACTTGCATCTCATGATACACACTCTGCGGGGATCAGGCCTGATAACAAAAGCACTCGAATCCTATTGGGAACTTGTTGACGGAGGTTGATGATATTGAAGCTGGTAATGGTCTAGGCAATACTGATGCGAAGCTCAGTGGCTAAGATGCCAATTTTGATAAAATGGGAGGACACTCCGTTCCTTGGTTAGCAAAAGAGACGCTGGTGGTGGCTTATTTTGTTGTCATTTCTGTTGTCCGGATTATTCTTAGCGTTGTAATCCGAATATTGTCTTGTGTCAAACCTTCCTATCTTTCCATTTTGTCATATAAGTTTGTTTAAGTTTTGTCGAGGCTGTGTTAGGATTTTATTCTGGTTGTTTTGTTTGTTTTATTATTCAAACCATTTCGCCGGTAGTCTAATACAAAAGCCGATCTTTTATTATTTCCAGTCATCTTTTTGTTTAGTCCTTTTATCATTTTTGTTCAATGCCGATTCTAGGGACATGACATGCGCACACAGTTTGGGCCTAATCTTAAAAGTTAATCATAAAACCCTGGGAAGGTGATCAAAGCATTTAAAGGAAATAAGAACGGTTTGAGATTATTTGGATCCCGAGTCATGTGGAACTTGGGGCAAGTAAAACACAAAGAAAACCGTTAAAAGCAAGATTCACCTTTCATGATAACGAGAGTAAGAGTGTCGCCCAACGGTGCTTTAGAAATGACAAAGGAAAAATAAAATGTGTGAATATAATTGTCAAGTCCAGCACCATCGGGAAAGCTACAAATCTATGTTCAATTGTGTTGTTTGCACTTGGCATGTTTTGAAGACTGGAATGACGAAGGCATTTTGTTCTGCTACCTAAACACTTTATCCTTCGTTACCCCTTTTGAGCCTTATTTATTTCCTTCATACCCCTCATTCGGAATCAATAGCAACGACTAGGAAATACGAGCCTGGAAGGTAAAGAAAAAAAATCAACAAAAAACAAAAAAAAAAGAAAAAAAGAAGAAGAGGAAAAGTGCTAACAAAAAAAAACAAAACAAAGGAAAGTCAAATGAAAAAAGAGGAATTGGGAACTACGTTTGACCTGATTCCTCAAAGAGGATACGTAGACGCTTCACGGCTCGGTCATGGTTTTGAACAATGAAAAAAAAAATCAATTAAGATATCCCCCAGCATGAAACTGGGGCAAATATTGCGTTTGTCGTAAATAAATCTAGTTCCGAAGGTTGTAATTAATAACCCAAAATCGATGCATTTTTAGCCTTTAATACCCTTTCTTTCTAGCCTATCCAAAACCCACATTACGGTCCAAAGAAAGACCTTCTGACCAGTCTGCAAAAAATGCCAAGTCAGACAAATGAGAGTCTTACCGGCGAACATAACATTCTGTTCCACAACATAAAGGACTCTAATCTCCAGCAGAGAGAGTCATACCGGCAACACTCCAAATCCCCAGCTGGAAAGTGATACAAATGAGAGAGTCTTATCGGTGAAAATCTTCACGGACACCATAAGGCGATGAAAGCTGAGAGAAAAACCAAAATGAGAGAGACTTGATAGTGAAAACCCTTCGGGCACTACAAGTCGAATAAGATTGAGAATCAGATGAGGAATTGCCAATTGAAGGTCTTGAAAGACGATTGACGACGGAGGATAGGCCACATATGCATGTCATGACCATTAGAGTCGGTGTCTGCGTTTGATAGGTTTTTATTTATAGTTTCTTTTGTTACAGAGTCATCTTTTTCATTTGTCTTTTATTCTGTTCCCTTTTATCTTTTCCTTTCATAGAAAATTCCCCAGTAGAGTCTGTTTGGTCAGAACCAATGGGAAATGATTTCAAAATAGGCCATCAGTTTTCCAATTATGCAAGATGAGATCTGGCTAGTATATCCAAGTGGTATAGTCAGCAAGGAACAAGCGCAAGACCAGTGTCAAGAAAGATATCCCTAGCAAAAGGGAATTGTCAAAAGGATTGACGAGTGTCAAGAGGGATATCCCAGCCGAAATCAAAGGTTGTTAAACCTCAAGACCAAGGCCCGTGGACAAAGCAAGGAGAGCAGTGAGCATGATTTGGGAAATTCATACGATACTAAAAGATCGGTGAAGTGCAAGTTTCCAGGCTATGTCACAAAAGAAGAGGGATATCCCCAACAAAAAGGGATTATCCCCAGCAAATAATGTCATCTCCAACAAGTTGTGGAATACAGAGCAAGGAAGGAGAAAGGGAAAACCATCCCAGCAGGAGTATCACAACCAACCACCGCGTTTTAAACTAACAAATTTTGTTTGATTTGAAACATGTAAAGGAAATGGCATTGATGACAAAAATGCATGCCACAAGGGATATTGTCAAACTGGGGCAGAAAATTTTCCTTTCATTTAGAAAATTTTCTGGAAGTCAGGTACCCATTCGGGGAAGAATAAAGATAACGCCAGTCTCAAGGGAAGTGGTCTTAGAACCAGTGTTGCCCCAAATATAATAAGTTTCAATGGAGGAAGTTGTTCCCCAGCAAAGGGATGAAACTTGAGCTCAGAAAAAGCAAGAGGCCAGCATCTTTCACAACAGCCTTCCGAAGAGTGAAGCACTAGTTCTGAAGGAATCAGAATCCCTCAGCAGTGTTATCCTCAACAGCATTATCCCCAGCTGATAACATTTTACTCCCCAACAGGTAAGTAAATAATTCTCCAACAGTGTTATTCCCCAACAGTCTCGAGGAGTCCAACACAAGTTTAGTGAAAATCGGTATCCTCAGCGGTTCCTTTCGGGGAAAGGCAAAACGAGTCGTAAGGGAGGTAGTCTTCGAAGGAAGAAGCTATGTAAAAAGAAAAAAAAAGAAAAAAGAAAAAAAAGAAAAAGAAAGAGAAAAAAAAAGAAAAAAAAAGAAAAAAAGGGAAGTAGTTTGCAGAGGAATGAAACATCCTACTTAAAAGGAAGTAATTTTGGAAGGAGAAAGATAACATATTTACTCAGTAGAGTTATCCTCAGCAGTGTTATCTCCAGTGGTTCATCGAGATGCAGAAGCATCATCGACAGAGTTTCGGGCAACCCTGAGTGGGTAAGGAAGAAAATGAAGAGTCATCCCCATCAAAATAATCCCCAGCAGTTTTGAGGGAAGACAACACAGGTAAGTAAATAATTCAGGAAGAAGGAAATGGTTCACGCATAGGAGATGCATTTCCTCCTAAGTTTGTTTTACCCATAGGAGATGCATTTCCTCCTAAAGTTTTAGTTTTACCCATAGGAGATGCATTTCCTCCTAAGTTTTAGTTTTACCCCTAGGAGATGCATTTCCTCCTAAGTTTGTTTTTTACCCATAGGAGATGCATTTCCTCCTAAGTTTGTTTTTTACCCATAGGAGATGCATTTCCTCCTAAGTTTTTTTTTACCCATAGGAGATGCATTTCCTCCTAAGTTTGTTTTACCCATAGGAGATGCATTTCCTCATAAAAAAATTTTTACCCATAGGAGATGCATTTCCTCCTAAGTTTATTTTTACCAATAGGAAAGACATTTCCTCCTAAGTTTTGTTTTACCCATAGGAGAGGCATTTCCTCCTAAGTTTAGTTTTACCCATAGGAGAGGCATTTCCTCCTAAGTTGTTGTTGAAATCAGGAGTCCGCCTGAAGAACGGAGACATACAGTTTAAATTTCAAAAATCAGGAGTCCGCCTGGAGAATAGAGACATTCAATTTCAAATTTAGCAATCAGGAGTCCGCCTGGAGAACAGAGACATACTTTTCAAGTTTGACGTCAGGAGTCCGCCTGAAGAATGGAGACATACAGTTTAAATTTCAAAAATCAGGAGTCCGCCTGGAGAATAGAGACATTCAACTTCAAATTTAGCAATCAGGAGTCCGCCTGGAGAACAGAGACATATTTTTCAAGTTTGATGTCAGGAGTCCGCCTGAAGAACAGAGACACACAGTTTAAATTTTAAAAGTCAGGAGTCTGCCTGGAGAATAGAGACATTCCATTTCAAAGTTAGCAATCAGGAGCCCACCTGGAGAATAAGGGAATACAATTCAAATTCTAAGTAGTCAGGAGCCCCCCTGAAGAATAGAATGGCGATTTATTGGTTGAAATCTCGCCAACCTAAAGAAAGGAGTGGCATTTTTAAAGTTGTTGTTGAAGTTGGGAGCCCGCCCAGATAACAGAGGCATACATTTCAGTCTTTACATTTCAAGTGTTGAAGTTGGGAGCCCGCCCAGATAACAGAGGCATACATTTCAGTCTTTACATTCCAAGCGTTGAAGTTGGGAGCCCGCCCAGATAACAGAGGCATACATTCAGTCTTTTCATTTCAAGTGTTGAAGTTGGGAGCCCGCCCATAGAACAGAGGAATACATTTCAGTCTTTATATTTCAAGCGTTGAAGTTGGGAGCCCGCCCAGATAACAGAGGCATACATTTCAGTCTTTTCATTTCAAGTGTTGAAGTTGGGAGCCCGCCCATATAACAGAGGAACACATTCAACATTAATTTTCAAGTATTAAAGTTGGGAGCCCGCCCATACAACAGAGGCATACATTTCAGGATAAAGTCAGAGGACAATAAAACATAGGGTTACAATAGAAATCCCCAGCAGGAAACAATAAAATTCCCCGACACTGGGAAGCAGAAGGTTGCAATAAGAGGTCCCAGCAAAAACTCAAATGCATGTGTCTAAAGGAAGAAAAGCATCGGAAGAAAAGCACCGGAAAAAAAATGCAAGCAGACAAGAAAGCAAGGCAACAAAAACAAATTGCAGTCTAGCCTAGCTTCTTGTTTTCTTTTAAGCACGGTGTAACAAGGAGATCGGTAAGCAGTAGTAATAGCATGCAACAACAGTAACATTGCAGTCCCACGGTAGTCCCAGCTACCAAAACTTCCCGAACTACATTGACCTGATTCCTGTTTAGCCTAGGATATGTAGGAAACCTTTGAAGCAAAGGTTCGGTCAAATCTTTTTCAAAAAAATGCTTCACACGGAGTACTCGGATGGGCAAAAATCGCTCGCTTTATCTTTGCACGAAAACCCTTCGTGTCTTCGGGCAAAGAGGGGCAGCTGTAAGCACGTGATTTTTGCCCTATATGAGAATTACTCCCAAAAAATTCAAAAATAAAATAATTTTTCTTGGTGTGCAATTTTTGTGATATTTTGTGGTATTTTTGTGTAATTATTTGTATGTTTGTCTGTGCATGTTTATTTGTTAAATTAATAAAAATAAAAAAATATGTCGCATTTTGCATGTAGGATTTAATTCTACAATTGTTAGTAATTAAGTTTGTTTTACAAAAAATAAAAATTACAAAAATAGGCATCGTTTGCATTTTTAGCATTTAATGTCCGAATATACAATTTTATGCTTAATTATTACTTAATTGTGCGTTAATTGTTATTGGGAGTTAATTTGCGCTTTTATAACTTAATTTAGTTCTTAATAATAGTTTAAGTATTTTTATAATTTAGTTTTAGAAAAATAAAAGAAGAAAAGAGAGCAAAAAATAAAGAAAGTCGGAATTGGGCCTCTTCTTCAAAATTCAAGCTACATGCCCAAATAATTGCCCAACTTTCCCCATGACCCGGTCCACTTCAAACCGGATCGACCCGGTCCGCTCCATTAACCCAACACCCCTTCTTCATTTTTGTCCAACACAAAACAAAACCAAAAAAATAAAAAATAAAAGGTGAATTATCACTATTAATAAATTTATTTTTTGTTTTTTTTTATATAAAAAATCCGAAAATATTTTTTTTTTAAATATATAATAATTTCGGGAATGATTTAAAAAAAATAATAAATAAGAAAAAGGTAAGTATTGAATAAAAAAAATATAAAAGTAAAAATAGGTGAAATTCTCTTCTTTTTTTATAAAACAAAAAGTAAAAGAATGTAGAAAATTTAAAAAAATAAAAAGTTTTGTGGAAATTTTTAAAAAATTTAAAAGTAAAAGAAGGTTGGGATTAAAAAATAAATATAAAGGTATCTGAAAATTTAAAAAATTTAAAGTAATTGAAAGTAGCATTTTTGAAAGAAAAAGAAAAGATAGTGGTTTGTTTTTTAAAGAAAAGTTAAATAAAGTGAGATTCTCTTTTAAAAAAATAAAAAGTGGGATTTTAAATAAGATAAAGTAATTAAAGTTGGAATTTTAAAAATAAAAGTAAATAAAGGTGGGATTTCTTTTTCTAAAAAAATAAAAGCAATTTGTAAGTGGGATTTCTTTTAATTAAAAAAATAATAAAATAATAAAAAACAAATCTGAAAATTTCGAAAATTTTGCTATAAATAGAAGAGAAAATTTAGGAAGAAGGGTGGAAAAAAAGAGAGGAAAAACTAGATAGAGAGAAGAAAAAAAGAGGGGGCGGAGATAGCAGTATACACTCGATATACCCTCTGGATACAAAGAATATACAGGGACAGAATTCATTTTGGAGAGAGTAAAAAAGATATAACCAAATTTTCTGAAATATTGAGAGCGGAAGAACACCATAGAGAGTTCAAATCTAGAAAGAAAAACAAAGAGAGATTTCCGCACTATTTTTCTTCTCCATTTTTACTAGTTTTCTCCGTGTTGCTGGGATTTCTGGATTGAGGTGTTGAAGCTACTGTGTTGGGCTTTATGCTGCTGTATGTTGCTGTGTTACATACTACTTTGCTGACCTTCTTCTTCTTGTATTGACAATACCAGGTACACAAACGATACACTGGTTCATCTTGTAAGCTACTCGAAACATGAATGCAAAAAATGAGAAAGATTTGAAGTTGTAGTTTAATGTAGTCTTTTCTTTCTTTTACTGTTTGTATGTAAAACATTCTATGCGCTGCCCATGTAAACTCTTTAAACGACTCACTTTCGAAACTTAACTATAATAACTCGAAAGTATGTAAATAAAGTAGGACATTTTTCTTCATTTATTTTAGAGAAAAACGAAAAATAAAAAATGTAGTCATTCTAAGATTATTTTTTTTAAAAAAAATAAATAAATAATGAGACGAGCCTCGCCAAATAAAAATGCAAATTGCGGGGCCCTCAATAATTGGTCATAATAAATACTTAGAATTCGGGATGGACTGTTTAGTGAATTTCACTGCCTTCCCCAAAGATAATAACGCGTTAGACTCTTTAGACGCGATTTAATTAAATTACTTTCTTAAACTCTGGTGCACATTTATGTGACCCAAATCTAAATCTCAACGGAGTCGAAATGTGTCTCTAATCACGGGTACATTGATTGTGACGTGATCCGAGATGCATGTCCATGACGTTGCAAATTCCTTTAAAAAATAAGAATGAGATGAGCCTCACCGAATAAAAATACAAAATTGTGGGGCCCTCGGTAAATATTTGCTTTAAAATTGCTTAGACTTCGGGATGGACCGTTTAGCAAAATTTCACGGCCCTACCCAAAGTAAATGATACGCTAGTCGCTTTAGGCACGCCTTTTAATAATTTAATTTTCTTAAAACTCGGGTGCACATTTATGTGACCCAAATCCAAATCTCAACAGAGTTGAAATGTGCCAACAACCACGGGTGCATTGATGTGACGTGGTTGGAGATGTATTTCCATGATGTTGCAATTCTTGAAAAAATATATAAATAATGACGAAAGCGGTTAAAAGTTAAAACTTGCACATTAGCTCATAATTGTATAAAATCAGATAAACAAGCCGAATATGACAGTTGAGCGACCGTGCTAGAACCACGGAACTCGGGAATGCCTAACACCTTCTCCCGGGTTAACAGAATTCCTTATCCGGATTTCTGGTTCGCGGACTGTAATACAGAGTCATTCTTTTCCTCGATTCGGGATTAAATTGGTGACTTGGGACACCCTAAATCTCCCAAGTGGCGACTCTGAAATAAATAAACAAATCCCGTTTCGATTGTCCTTTAATTGGAAAAACTCCCTTGTCCCCACGCGGGGGCGGAAAAAGGAGGTGTGACATCAACAACCCAATAACCCGCCTCCGTTTCAATCTCAAGGGTCGAGTTCGTCGGGCAATGACATGGGTCGAATCGAGAACATGTTTGAGAAAATGATGAAGAAGAATCATGACTCCGATGCTCAATTGGCCTCCCATAACACTTCAATCCGTAATTTGGAAGTACAACTCGGGCAAATTTCGCAATCTCTCAACACTCGCCCAAAGGGTGCTCTACCAAGTAATACGGTAGTAAACCCCGAGGGTGGGCATAATAATCATGTGATGGCGGTGACCACAAGAAGCTGAAGAGGCGGTGATGTGCAAGCCTCAAGAGGTAATCGAGTTGTGGTTGATGAAGAAGAGTTGCAAAATGATGAGATCCCGTTGGTAGTTGAGGATGTTGTTGAACAAAGTGCAAGTGATGATGTGAGAATTGAAATTGATGAGGGTGAGGAGGAGACTCAAGAGGCCGTGAACCCATCTAGGGAACACGTTATTGATATGCCCGAACCGGTGGTGCCAAAAGCCAAGGCACCCTTTCCTAGACCTCCTCCGCCATATCTTCAAAGGTTGGCCAAGCAAAAAGGTGACAACCAATTTAAAAAATTCATTGAGATGATGAAGAGTTTGACTATAAATGTGCCCTTGGTGGAGGCACTTGAACAAATGCCGGGATATGCAAAGTTCATGAAGGACTTGGTTACTAGAAAGAGATCGATGGAGTGTGAGACAATCAAGATGACACACCAAGTGAGTTCCATTGTACATTCCATGGCTCCAAAGCTAGAGGATCCCAGAGCATTCACAATACCATGTACCATTGGAAGTGCCGATTTCACAAAAGCCCTATGTGACTTGGGGGCAAGTATCAATCTCATGCCATATTCGGTCTTCAAGACCTTGGGTATAGGACAACCTCGTCCAACTTCTATGAGGCTTCAAATGGCGGTCCGGTCAATAAAGCGGCCTTTGGGGATTATTGATGATGTCCTTGTTCGTATTGATAAGTTCATATTGCCGGCCGATTTCGTGATCTTGGATTGCGAAGTGGATTTTGAGGTGCCTATCATTCTTGGAAGGTCCTTCCTAGCTACAGGGAAGGCCTTAGTTGATATGGAAGCGGGAGAATTGACCTTCCATGTTGGAGATGAAAAGGTGGTGTTCCACAAGTGCAAATCAATGAGGCAACCAAATAGCACCGAGGTATGCTCGTTTGTTGACATTGTCATGGCGGTGATAGTGGATGACACAAGCGCAATGGCAAATGTTGAGGACCCACTTGAGGCCGTGCTATTGAACATGGATGTTGATGATGATGCTGGAAGGCTGGAGTGTGTGAACGCATTACATGGCATGGGCTCGTATTCTTATGAACCGAGGAAGTTATCTCTTGATCTTGAAAATCGCAAAACTCCACCCACCAAGCCATCTATTGAGGAGCCACCGGTGTTGGAGTTGAAACCATTTCCTCCTCACCTCAGGTATGAATTTCTGGGTCCTAATTTCACTTTGCCGGTTATTCTTTCTTCTTGCTTGACTAACGTGCAGGTTGACGCCACTTTGGCAGTTCTTCAAAAGCGCAGGCGGGCGATTAGATGGACCTTGGCGGATATTCGAGGTATTAGCCCCGCGTTTTGCATGCACAAGATAATATTGGAGGAGGATGCTAGGCCGTCTCTTGAACATCAAAGGAGACTCAATGAGGCCATGCAAGAGGTGGTCAAAAAGGAAGTCATCAAGTGGGTTGACGCCGGTGTAGTGTATCCAATTTCTGACAGTTCGTGGACTTCTCCGGTACAATGTGTGCCAAAGAAGGGAGGAATGACGGTGGTGACCAATGACAACAACGAACTTATTCTGACTCGTACTGTGACGGGTTGGAGGGTATGCATAGACTACCGGAAGTTGAACAAGGTGACTAGAAAGGATCATTTCCCATTGCCGTTATTGGACCAAATGCTAGATCGTCTTGCGGGCCGGGCTTTCTATTATTTTCTAGATAGGTATTCAGACTATAACCAAATTCTCATTGCCCCGGAAGACCAAGAAAAGACAACCTTCACATGTCCTTATGGCACATTCACCTTCTCTCGAATGCCATTTGGATTATGTAATGCACCGGCGACCTTCCAACGATGTATGATGGCAATCTTCACCGACATGGTGGAGGACATATTGTAGGTCTTCATGGATGATTTTAGTGTGGTTGGGGACTCATTTGTTGAATGCTTGCAAAACTTGGATCGTGTGTTGGCCCGATGCGAAGACACAAACTTGGTTCTCAATTGGGAGAAATGCCATTTTATGGTAGAAGAAGGAATTGTGTTGGGTCACAAAATTTCAAAAAGAGGGATTGAGGTTGATAAGGCGAAAATTGAGGTTATCTCAAGGCTCCCTCCCCCTACTTCTGTCAAAGGGGTGAGGAGTTTTCTTGGACACGCGAGTTTCTACCGAAGATTCATCAAAGACTTCTCTAAGGTAGTTAACCCGTTGTGTAAATTACTAGATAAAGATGCCAAATATGTGTTTGATGAGAGATGTATGGAGGCTTTAGAGCTTCTAAAGCAAAAATTGATGACTACCCCCATCATTACCGCACCAAATTGGAGCTTGCCCTTTAAGCTCATGTGCGACGCTAGTGATGTTGCGGTGGGGGCGGTTTTGGGCCAAAGAATCAACAAAATGTTCCATCCGGTGTACTACTCAAGTAAGACAATGAATGAAGCTCAAAGGAACTACACGGTTACCGAGAAGGAATTACTTGCCATTGTTTTTGCCATGGAGAAGTTTCGCCCATACCTTATGGGGGCCAAAGTGATTATTCATACCAATCACACCGCCCTTAGGTACTTGATGACGAATAAAGATTCAAAAGCGAGGTTAATGAGATGGGTACTTCTTCTTCAAGAATTTGATTTGGAGATTGTTGATAGAAAGGGTAGTGAAAATCAAGTGGCGGACCACTTGTCTCGATTGGAGGAGGAAGGGAGGCCTTTGGACGGCCTTGAGATAAATGATGCTTTTCCGGATGAACAACTCCTCTCGGTTTCAATGCTAGACATGTCATGGTTTGCCGACATTGCCAATTATCTTGTTACTAGTGTGGTTCCGTATGAGCTCTCTTCTAACAAAAGGAAGAAGCTCAAGCGGGATTGTTTGGACTACTATTGGGATGAGCCGTATCTTTTCAAAATTTGCACCAATGGTGTAATTCGTCGGTGTGTTCCCGAAGAAGAGCAATTGAGTATTGTGGAGGCTTGTCACTCTTCGGGCGAGGACGACGTCTAAAGTGTTGAGTTGTGGTTTCTATTGGCCTTCTTTGTTCAAGGATGCTGGTGACTTTGTGAAAAGATGTGATGAATGCCAACGTGCCGGAGGAATTTTGAAGAAAGATGAGATACCCCTTAACACGATTCTAGAGGTTGACATTTTTTATGTTTGGGGGATAGACTTTATGGGACCATTCGTAAGTTCTTATGACAACACCTACATCTTGGTAGCGGTTGATTATGTGTCAAAATGGGTTGAGGTCATAGTTTTGCCAAATAATGAAGCTCGAAGTGTGGTGGCGTTCTTGAAAAAGAGTATCTTCACGAGGTTTGGCACTCCACGTGCTATCATCAGTGACGGGGGTTCTCATTTTTGCAACCGGCCATTTGACTCTTTGCTAGCCAAGTATGGGGTAAATCACAAGGTGACTACTCCTTATCATCCTCAAGCGAGTGGCCAAGTTGAGGTGTCCAACCATGAGATCAAGAGTATTTTGTCCAAGACTGTCAATGCAAATAGGACCGACTGGACGAAGAAATTGGATGATGCTCTTTGGGCTTATCATACAACTTTCGAGACTCCGATTGGTGTGTCGCCGTATCGGTTGGTGTTTGGGAAGGCTTGTCATCTTCCGGTAGAATTGGAACATAAGGCTATGTGGGCCCTGAAAAAGTTGAACTTAGAATGGGATGTCGCTGCAAATCTCCGAGTTGACCAATTGAATGAACTTGATGAGTTTAGGTTTCATGCTTACTCCAGCTCGTCCTTGTATAAGGACAAGATGAAGTACCTTCACGACAAGTATGCCCGAGGAAAGGAATTCAAAGTTGGTGACATGGTTCTTCTTTTCAACTCCCGGTTGAGGTTATTTCCGGGCAAGCTGAAGTCTAAGTGGAGTGGCCCATTTGAAGTGGTTGGTGTAACTCCTTTTGGTGCCATTGATCTCAAAAATAAGAATGGTGAAGTTTTCCGGGTCAATGGGAATCGTGTCAAACACTATTTGGGCAAGATTGATGACAGCCACGTGGTGGCACTCATTTATTTGAAATGACTGTGATGGTAACATGTGTCGTGTCGCGACGTTAAATCAGACGCTTCTTGGGAGGCAACCCATGTCTTTTTCTTTTTCTTTGTTTTTCTGTTGTAGAGTAGGATTTTTGAGCTGATAGTTTGTGAAGTGTTGCAGGGATAATGTTGAACCAGTGCAGGGCAAAAGTGCAAAATGGTCAGTCTCTGAATATTGCCTACGCGGCCGCGCAGCAAAACAGTGTGGTCCGCGTAGGTTTGAGCAATTGAAGGGTTAAGGCCTAGAAGACCCAGCGCGACCGCGTGACATTTCTGTGCGGTCCGCGCTGGAGGACCCAAAATTACATGCTCTCTGACAAAGTTCCCATGCGGCCGCGCACCAAAGCAGTGCGGTCCGCGTTGGGATGGCTGAAAGTACCAAGTCTCTGAAGACTTCCACACGGCCGCGCACCAAAACAGTGCAGTCCGCGTGGATTGAACAACTAATTTGTAGGATGCAAAATCCAGCGCGGTCCGCGTCCCTTTTTGTGCGACCGCGCTGGTAGGTAGGTACTGGGTCCCAGGGCTTTTCTATAAATAGAGGCCTTGGGCCTCATTTTATCCTTTCGCCAAATTTACACCTGAGCTATTGTTTTCACTGTTCATCAAGACTAATTGTGCACATTCATTAATCCCTGGTAACAACTCTCATTCATTTCAATCATAGCCTAATTTTTGTTTCGTTTAATTGCCTTCTACTAGTGTAACTTCTTACTTTCGTCTTTTTCTTCTTAGTTTAACTGTTAGCTTAGATTTTTGTGTATTTTAGTTTAATCATGGGCATGGAATCTTGTTAAATAACTGAGTAGGGACACTTAGGACCCAAAAAGGTGAACAAAAATTGGATTTAATTGAACAAATACCCGGCTCAGTAAGATTAGCCCTACGCGGCCGCACAATATTTGTGCGCGGTCCGCGTGACTCTGGTTAAGAGATGATGAACCTCTTTGCGCGGTACGCGTGCCATTTGTGTGCGGTCCGCATGAGCCCAGCGCGGCCGCGGTCCAAAATAGTGCGGACCGCGTGTGAAGAGTTCAGAGAGGTCAACATTTGGGTATTTCACCTGTGCGGACCGCGTACCATTTTTGTGCGGTCCGCGCTGAACCAACACGGCTGCGGTCCAAATCAGTGCGAACCGCGTCGGTTTATTCAGAAAGGTATGTGTGGGTGTCAGTATACTGCGCGGACCGCGTGCCTTTTGGTGCGGTCCGCGCCCCTCTGTCTGTGTCACTGTGTCTGCACTCTTTGCATTCAACTGAATTGTCTACTTCACCTTATGTGCTTCTACTAACAATGTTATACATGTATTCCTTGCAGACAATGGTTCAAAAACAAGCGAGCAAAGAAAAACAACCCGGGAGAGGTGGTTCCTCCCAAGGGGGGAAAATCAAGAGGATTGTGAAACTCACTCCTACAACTAGGGAATTGATAAAAAAAACCTGAAAGATAATCTGGGAAGCTAATAGAGTTGTATCTCATTCCACGGGGAGTGAGTATGCACCTTCACGGAGCATTACCTTGGAGTCTGCTCCCACCCACATGTCCACTTCATTTCAGCTCTGTGATTCCCCTTCCCCGGATCATGGTAATGTAGCCTCCTCCAAGAAGTCGGTTAATGTCATCTCGGACTCGTCTGATGAGTCTGTAGCAAGAGAAGAAGAGCAATACTCCACATCTCCCACAGCTTCATTATCAGGGGAGAGTGGAGGGTATGCTGAGGGAGGTGAGCCACAGGTCGGGGGGATAGAGCGTACTAGAAAACCGGAGGCATGTGCAGACAGGTTTGTTAGTGAGGTTGCTTTCCACAAATTCCGGGAGTGGTGGCCCAAAAAGAAACTGATTCTAGAGAGGCAGTTCATAGATGTCGATCTTGTCCCTCTCAACCCTCATGTGCAAGCACAATTCCGCACTAGAGAGGGTTGGGGCTTCTTCAAAGAACGTGTTGAGATGGCGAATGAGCATATGGTGAAGGAGTTCTATAGCAATGTTCACCATATAGTTCGAGACTCAAAAGCAACTAAAGTGAGGGACAAGACAGTTGTATTTGATGGCAATTCGTTGAATGAATTCCTGGGGTTCGAAGAAGAGGATGAATCGCAATATTTAGAAAAGCTAGCAATGAAAGAGGAGGTTCGTCCTTAGTTGGCCGAGCACTTGGCAGCCCTGGGTACAGTCTCAGTCTGGTTGAAAGCACAAGAAAAGATCTTTAGGAACACCCTGAACTTTGAAGCCTAAGGGTGGTTGACTTTCGTGTGTAGTCGACTTGACTCGTCTACACATGATCACTCCATTCCCCTTCCTCGTGCTGTCTTGGTAGCATCTATCATGGCAGGTTTCCCTCTGAATGTGGGTAATATTATGTCGAGAGTGATTTCTACAGTTGGTCAGGAGACCCAAACAAACTACCCCTTCCTAAACACACTCTCTTTGTAATTCAAAGAATTGAAAGTGAAGAAAAAGAAATATAATGTCAAGGTACCTTCGGTGGCCCCGTACTCATGGTATAGTCAGTTGGGTCTAGACAACCCGAAGAGGGGCAAGAAGAATGTGGCATCCACTTCCACCGCACCTGGCCAGTATGAGGAGCTAGCGGTCATTGAGTAGCCCAGTGAGCCTTCCACCATTCATGCTACTGATGAGGCATTGCCTCCAGGTCTGTCGTCAGCAACTGGTCCTTCTATTGCAGCTGACCCGGTAGTCCCTTCATCAAAGACTCACCGGTTCACCGCAAACCAGCTCACCCATTCCTTTGCCAGTTTGAACAACTGGATGTCAGCTGCGACATCCAAGTTGTCTACATTGACCACTGTTGTACAGGCATATGGAGCACCAGTTACTGTTGAGATTCCTTCCTCCATTGAGGATGCACTGAAGAAGATCCTGGCCAACTAGGAAAAGATGATGGCGACGCAGGATGCCTTGACTAAGGCGGTTGGGGCACATGGCAAAGCGTTGGAGAAATTGGCTCGGGAGCACAAGAAACTGAGGAAGCAAAAGGCTTCTAAGGAGTCAGTGACACAGTTGAGAGTGGATGTGGACAAGCTCATGGCGGATCAGTTGCCAATTGACCTACTATTTGGGGATCCGGCTGTAGAGCCAGCAGTAGCATAGGTACATGAGGAGGAGCAGAGGACGAGGAAAAAGAGGAAACTCCCTAGCACTAAGGGAGTTGTAATTGAGGTAGCACAGGTTCAGGAGAGTCCCTCCACTGCCCCACCAGTTGATGAGCCAGTTCTTGAGCAGGCACCTGTCCCAGCAGCAGGTCGGGGACCAGTTTGAGGTCCCCGCCAGTATAGAGGACTTAGGAGCCACTGACCAGCACAGGGTGACGGATGAGGCTTGAGGGGCCTTTCTATATCCTTTCTTTCATTTTGGTGCTTATTTTGATAGTTAGCATTGGGGACAATGCTAGCTTTTATTCATGGGGGTGTGGCCCTACTATTTTGATTGACTGTTGGATTACTGTATATATTCTTTTACTTTCAGCACATTCGTAGTTGTAGATGGCTTGTATATAACTGTTCATTCTAGATGCTCTTAAACTCTATGTATATATTCATTTCCCCTAGTTGTATATTCTACTCCCCTTTTGTACATATTCATTCGGTTTTCATTTTGGTTTTCTATTTTTCGTTAAAAATTTTCGTTTAGTTGCAAAGTTAGGCTCGTAGCCTTTTTGTTTTGTTTTGGCGTTTGCAATAAGCCCTTGATTTTCTTAATGCCACGGTTCTTTCCAAGGGTAGAGTGTTGTGCGAACCAGGTGGCTCTTCCCAATAATAGATGGCGTGACAACCTTCTTAAGGGTTTGAGTCCGTTTTTGATTTTTCTTTTTGATTTTCAAGTTTTTGTAGTTAAGGGTACCTCAGGCAAAGCTTCACTTGGGCCTAGCACATTTGCCTTTGATCCTATGGTCAAAGACATTATGTTGTGTTTAGGATGGTGAAAGTTGTGGCCTTGAGACTCTTGTGTTGACCAAACAATCATCATGTGGTCATTTTGGGCCATTGTGCGCTTGAATCATATCTAAGGTCGTTGTGGGCCCTCGACTCCGTCTTTGGCAATCCTTGAGTGTGTGTAGTGAGAATTCGAATCGTGAGCCCAAGTACTGAGCCGATGGCCTAGAACTTGCCCTGAATGTTTATTGAGGCGAAATTATAGGTGGAACTTGACTTGAGACGTGATTATAGGCTCTCCTTGATCCAAAATGCAAAATTGGAACAATTTTCATGACCTACCAATGAAATAATCCATAGTTCACCCCTTTTAAGCCTTAAACCTTTTTCTTTCATGAACCAAGCTACAAGTCTATACCCGTTCTTAATGAGACCCTCTCTTGGCACCCAAATCTTCCCTTGAGTAAATGGCAAATGTCTAAGTTTGGGGGGAGAGACAAGAAAAGCATCAATGTGGTAAAAAGGCGCAAAATCAAAAGAAAAGGAAGGCAATGAAAAAGAGAAAAAGACAAAAAGAAAGACAAAAATGAATAAGAACCAAAAAGGGAATCCAAGGACAAGAAAAAGTGAAAAAGGTGTGGAAAAGTGGTAACAAGGAGAAAGGGTTTGAATTGCAAAAGAAAGAGTGATAATGTGTCTCTCTAACCCCTTGAAAGAAGTGAATTACTCAATTGAGTCAAGAAAGTGTGCAAAAATAAATCAAAAGAAGTGTTTAAGGGAGGATTGACCAAAAACATGTCCTACCGTTACCCAAAGCCTTCACAATGACTCCTCAAAAGCCCTATATGATCTTGAGTTGAAGGAAGCCTACATTAGTGGATACTTACATAAGGGGCAATCATATGGTACTTAGAGACGGACTTAGGGCCTTTTCTTTGTGAGAGATGAGAGAGAAGTCCATTCACCTCGATTTGTGTGCAAATACTCTAAAAAGGTGAGGTTCACTTAAAGAAAGTCGAGGATGTGTGAGTTTGGGTTCCACAATGACCAAAGAAATTGAGAAAGATTCCTTGATGAAATGTGTCAACTCTTGATGCTCTTGTGTCACACTTGATCCACAAGTTTTCAAAGTTTAAATGTGTTAATGATGCATTCGCATTGAGGGCAATTGTTAGTCCCAATTGATGCTTGTTGAGGTTACTTTAGGATAAACAGGAATTACTTGGGTGTTTTCCATTGAGGGGTAGGTCTCATTTTATTTGCTTGAGGACAAGCAAAGGTTTAAGTTTGGGGGAGTTGATAACTGTGATTTCTACATGTTTTATACCCATTCTTACCTAAAGCTTTGTGCATTAACTGCCATAAATTAGTCCCAAAATGCTTACAAGTTGCGCTTGATTGCAGGTTTGAGCGACAAGATGACAAATACCAAAGATCGGCTCAAAAAGGAGTGAAATCTGCCAAGTGTCAAAAGACAACTCAAGTGGGGAACAAAATGACTTGTGCGGTCTGCACTGATGTGTCACGCGGCCGCACAGGAGAGTTCAGAGGCTGGGTTATTTCAAGGTCAACCTGCGCGGTCCGCACTGCTTTGCCACGCGGCCGCGCAGGATAGTTCAGAGACCATGCAATTTCCAAGTCAAAATGCACGGTCTGCACTCCTTTTCACGCGGTCCGCGCCCAAGAGTGTCAGAGACTTAGTCATTCAAGGCAAAAGCCCACGCGGCCGCACACCTAATCAGTGCGGTCCGCGTGGATGAAGTTCAGAGAGGGTGGATTTGGACCAAAACACCCTACGCGGCCGCGCGTCACATTTGTGCGGTCCGCGTCCCCAGTGTCAGAAGCAAGATATGAAGACCCAAACCCCTACGCGGCCGCGCGTCATTTGTGCCCGGTCCGCGCCAGACCCTCAGGGATATTTTTGTCTGATTTTTCCTGTGTAGTATAAATAGGACATTTTACTTTTTAGAGGGAGAGTTTTTATTTTTATTTTTATGAGATAGCAGCTGAACTCGTGACTTCATAGTTTTAGCCTATTTTGGGCAATTTCTTCTAGTATTAATGTGGATTTGAGTAGATTAACATTGTGGTTAATTATTATGTCAATTTCATCTACTATTTCTTCAATTTCTATTTCTATTATGGATAGCTAAACTCATTAGCTAGGGTTGTGGCTCAATCCTAGTGTGGGTAATTAATGGATGTGATTGTTTAGTGCATGAATGATGTTGGGTATTTGTTATTGGGACTAATCTTATGTTTTCATTAAGATTTGGTGGTTGCAAACACTAAGTCTAGCGTAGTGAGTCTTGACTCTTCTTGAGAAAGAGAGTCTATGACCCCAAGATTAATTCCAACAAGGAATTAGGATGGACCCATGAGAATGGTAGTCCCAATTAACGGGTTAAACCTCGAGAGAGTAATTACCCAACTTGAACCATAAGTTGTCACACCTCCTTTTTCCGCCCCCGCAAGGGGGAAGGAGTTTTTCCAATTAAAGGACAATCGAAACGGAATTTGTTTATTTATTTCAGAGTCGCCACTTGGGATATTTAGGGTGTCCCAAGTCACCAATCTAATCCCAAATTGAGGAAAAGAATGACTCTGTATTACAGTCTGCGAACCAGAAATCCAGATAAGGAATTTTGTTAACCTGGGAGAAGGTGTTAGGCATTCCCGAGTTCCGTGGTTCTAGCACGGTCGCTCAACTGTCATATTCGGCTTGTTTATATGATTTTATACAATTATGAGTTCATGTGCAAATTTTAACTCTTTACCGCTTTTATTATATTTTTAAAGGAATGTGAACATCGTTTAAAAACATGTCTTTGGATTGCGTCACTTGAAATGCACCCGCAATCCGGAAAATATTTTTATTCAATATTTTGGGATTTGGATTTGGGTCGCATGAAATGCACACCCGAGTTTAAGAAGGTAAGATTATTAAAACGCGCGCCTAAAGCAATTAACATATTATTATTCCTGGGTAAGGCCGTGGAATTTTGCTAAACGGTCCATCCCGAAGTCTAAGCAATTTTAAAGCAAATATTTACCGAGGGCCCCGCAATTTTGTATTTTTATTCGGCGAGGCTCATCTCAGTCTTATTTTTTAAAGGAATTTGCAACGTCATGGACATGCATCTCGGACCACGTCAAAATCAATGTACCCGTGATTAGAGACACATTTCGACTCCGTTGAGATTTGGATTTGGGTCATATAAATGTGCACCCGAGTTTTAAGAAGGTAAGATTAATTAAATCGCGCCTAAAGAGTCTAACGCGTTATTATCTTTGGGGAAGGCAGTGAAATTCACTAAACAGTCCATCCCAAATTCTAAGTATCTATTATGACCAATTATTGAGGGCCCCGCAATTTGCATTTTTATTTGGCGAGGCTCGTCTTATTATTTTTTTAAAAAGGATAATCTTAGAATGACTACATTTTCTATTTTTCGTTTTACTCTAAAATAAATTAAGAAAAGGTCCTACTTTATTTACATACTTTCGAGTCATTATAGTTAAGCTTCGAAAGTGAGTCGTTTAAAGAGTTTACATGGGCAGCGCATAGAATGTTCTACATACAGACAGTAAAAGAAAGAAAAGACTACATTAAACTACAACTTCAAATCTTTCTCATTTTTTGCATTCATGCTTCGAGTAGCTTACAAGATGAACCAGTGTATCAGTTTGTGTACCTGGTATTTGGAAAGCAAGGAAAGAAGATGAAGATCAGTAGAAGCAGCAGTAGTGTAAATACACAGCAACAACAGGTTCAGCAACACAGCAAAACCAGTAACGACCAGTAGAATAATCCAGTAACAGATTGAAAAACCAGCAGTACCGGAATGCAATCGCAGTCAAAGCAGAAGAGAGACGGATACAAGATGTAGTAGTCTACTGATTTTAAATAACACTCAAGGAAAGGCAAACGAAAATTATTCAAGTAAAAGTTCAACTTGTTTTTCTCTTAGTTTTCATCGCCTTATGGTGCCCGCGAAGATCTTCACCGATAAGACTCTCTCATTTGTATTACTTTCCAACTGGGGATTGTGGTGTTACCCATAAGACTCTCTTTTTATTTCTTTTCTGTTGGGGATTAGAGTTCTTTCTACTGTGGATCAGAGTGTTATGTTCACTGGTAAGACTCTCATTTGTCTGATTTGGCATCTTTTAAAGACTGATCAGAAGGTCTTTCTTTGGACCGTAATGTGGGTTTTTGGATAGGCTAGAAAGAAAGGGTATTAAAGGCTCAAAAACAAATCAATTTGGGGGTTCAAAATTACAACCTTCGGAACCATATTTGTTTACAACAAGCGCAACCCTTGCCCCAGTTTCTTGCTTGGGGATTTTTTTTTTTAATTTTTTGTTACACTATGACCGATCCGTTAGGCGCCTACGTATCCTTGTTGAGGAATCAGGTCAAACGTAGTTCCCAATTCCTTTTTTTTCATTTACTTATTATTTTCTTTTCTTTTCTTTCTTTTTCTCATTTCTCCTTTCTCTTTTGTCGTTTTGTTGTTTTCTTTTCTTTTTTTTCTTTTTTTTCTTTTCCTTTTCTTTACCTTCTATGCTTGTGTTTTCTAGTCGTTGCTATTGGTTCCGAACGAGGGGTACGAAAGAAAAAACAATAAGACTCAAAAGGGTTAACGAAGGATAAAGTGTTTAGATAGCAGAATAAAATGTCTTCGTCATTCCAGTCTTCAAAACATGTCAGGTGCAAACAACACAATTAAACAAAGATTTGTAGCCTCTTCTGATGGTGCTGGACTTGACAATTATATTCACACATTTACTTTTTCATTTGTCATATCTAAAGCACCGTTGGGCAACACTCTCACTCTCGACCCTCATGTCAATTTGGCGAATCCTGCCTTTAACGGTTTTTTTTTTTATGTTTTACTTGCCCCCATTACACATGACTCGAGCTCCGAATAATCTCAAACCGTCCTTATTTCTTTTAAATGTTCTGATCACCTCTCAATGGTTTTATGATTACCTTTTAAGATTAGGCCCAAACTGTGTGCGTATGTCATGTCACTAGAATCGACGCTGAACAAAATGATAAAAGAACTAAACAAAAAGATGACTGAAAATAATAAAAAAAATCGGATTTTGCATTAGACTAATGGTGAAATGGTTTGAATAACAAAACAACTGGGGTACAACTTTGGACCAAACCTAAAACAAATCCTAGACAACACTAAACAATCCACTATGACGAAAATGGAAGGATAAGAAAGTTTGACACAAGACAATATCCGGATTACAACCCTAAGAATAATCCGGACAACAGAAATGACAACAAAATAAGCCACCAAAAGCTTCTCTCTTGCTAACCAAGGAACGGAGCGTCCTCCCACTTTATCAAACCTGGCATCTTAGCCACTGAGCTTCGCATCAGTATTGCCCAGACCATTACCGACTTCAATATCGTCAACCTTAGTCAACAAATTCCCAATAGGATTCGAGTGCTTCTGTCATCAGGCCTCATCCCCGCAAACTGTGCATCATGATGTGCAGGTAAATGATTCTGCGTGATATTCTGGGTGTCATTGTCTTGGATTACAATCAGGTTTTCCTGGATCTTGTGTTTCCGGCTTACCACAAACCAACCACCTTAACTTTCTTTGCGATTCAAAACAAAACAGGTTAGAATGGACTCAGTCGGTCCTCATTATTAACAACATCTTTTTCCTTTTTTTTCTTTTTCTTTTTTCATTTTTCATTTTTTTGATTTTTTTTCTCTTTTTTTTTTGTTGTGGTCGAATCTTATGGAGATTACTTATGTATCATGACTCCGCATGAATCAGACCTTGCATAGTTCGGCCAAAAAGGATAAACAACAATAAAATATTTTTTTTCATAATAAAACAAACATGATTACAACGGTTTAAAAACTGACCATATTAACAGATTTTGACGAAAGAACGACCTACAGACTTGAAAATCAAAACATACCACACCCTAATCAAAAGAATTACAAACTCAAAAACAAACGGCCAGATTCCTTTCCCTATTTGCTAATTTTAACCAAATGGTTATTTTTGCAAACGTGGCCCCTTCCAAATTTCACATGAATTTTGCGGCCGGGGAGGATAATTTTATGACATTTTACAGACTTGTTCTTTTTTTTACGAAAATAGTCTTTCGACAACTGAAAGATACTCTAAGGCTATCTTGGCAAGAACGGTTTAAGACACTGCCGAAGCTGGCTCGGCTTATTTTGACCAAAAATCGAAACGGTATTCACCTGATCGCTGACTCTTTATTTTATATTTTTCAAATTACAATAAAAACCTGGTGTTGCAAAACACGGCCCTTCAGCGCCTCGGAGACGAAGATTTTTAAGGCTGTGTGGGTCAACTGGACCAAATCTAAAACAATGACCCAAAGGTGGTTGTTTATGCAAAGTCAGCCTTCCGGCGTCCCTTTCGGGAACATTCGGCTATGTTTTGATAAAACAGCGTCACCCGACTTCTTTATGATGAAATTAAAATTTGACATATTTGTTTTTTATTTTAGCAAAAGGGGAGGTTGGACATCACCCGACTTATTTATGACAAAATTAAAATTTTGACACGTTTTTTTATTTATTTATTTGTTTTTGGCTATTTTAGCAAAAGGGGAGGTTGGACCCGATGAGGGTTGCCTACGTATCTCACATCCGGTGAGAATCAAACCCGCGTAGTTCGGAATGATCATGAATAAAGTAAATAAACTAATTCTTTTTTTTTTTATTTTATTTTTGAAGGAAAGACTTATAAAGAAGAAATGGAGCATTTTTGCAAAGAAGGATTTCTAAAGAAAAAAGATTTTTTTTTTTTTGAATTTCGAAAGAAAAACTTCTAAAGAAGAAAGGAAATATTTTTCGAATTTTACTTTCAATGAAAGAAGTGCTTCTAAAATATTTTTGAATTTTGAATTTTCCTTTCAATTTTGAAAGAAGAATGAAAATATTTTTATTTTTATTTTTTATTTTAAAAAAAAACAAATAAAAAGACTTTTTAAAGAAACCAATAATGGAAAATATTTTGGATTTTTTTGAAAATTGGGGGTCTAAAAAAAACTTTTCTAGAAAGGAAATAAAGAAAAATACTTTTTAGATTTATATATATATTGTAACAAATAATAAAACATATATATATATATTGCAACAAATAATAAAATCACATTCAACGCATGACTCTTTTTATTTTCATTTTTGGCATTTTCATAAATAAATAAATAAATAAAAAAAACATTTTAAAAACAAGACTCTTTTTCATTTTCATTTTTCATGGCAAGACAAACTATTTTTCTTTCCTTTTTTTTATTTTGAAAATAAGACAAAGATTTTTTTTCTTTTTTGTTTCACCACAATGACCAACCTACTTCCAAACTTAAAATAAAAAACTCTTTTTTTATTTATTTATTTTTTGAGTGAAATAAAATAAAACATTTTTCTTTTCTTCATTTTTTTCCCAAGATTTTCGGCAGAATTTTGACAGTATTTGGGTATTGTTTTTTTTCTCTCTTTCTAAAATAGGCGATTAATTCTCTACACTATTACTTCACTCTTTTTTTCTCTCACAATTTTCCAATATTTCTGATTTTTCGAAGCCGGTCAGCATGCAAATTTGAAACAAAGAAATGCATAAAGCAAACAGGATGCACCAAGATGGTCTTTTCATTTCAGGTTGCTAGTCCTAGACAGACCTAACCCCTATGTTGAGTCCCTTAAGTCAAATGCAACATGATACAGATAAGCGTTCCTACTAGGGATCCGACATGAAGTTGAGTTATTCTAGGTTCAGAACCTGGGTGTTTGTTCTAGACCTGGCTTACCCGAGCGGACAGCTCGAGCCGAGGGAGGCAGCAATTCGGGAATACAGAAGCTTCGCCGGCTTTGCAACTTATCCAAACCTCGTTCTAAATTGGGATTTGACACTATACAGAAAAGAAGTCGTACAAAGTACACCCTTCTTCATGATTTAGAAGACTCAGAGAGGAGATGAGTTTCGGCACAGTTTATATACAGTTCACAAAATATCAAAGCGGTAAAAGCAGTTAATTAGCACATTAAGAACAGATCATGTAACAAAATCAGATAAAGCTAAACACAACAATTTATTCTAAGCTCGATTTCTAACCCTGAACCAGTGGTTCTGGCCACATCCCCAGCAGAGTCGCCAGAGCTGTCACACCTCCTTTTTCCGTCCCCGCAAGGGGTGAAAGAGTTTTTCCAATTAAAAGACAATCGAAACGGGATTTGTTTATTTATTTCAGAGTCGCCACTTGGGATATTTAGGGTGTCCCAAGTCACCAATTTAATCCCGAATCGAGGAAAAGAATGACTCTGTATTACAGTCCGCGAACCAGAAATCCGGATAAGGAATTCTGTTAACCCGGGAGAAGGTGTTAGGCATTCCCGAGTTCCGTGGTTCTAGCACGGTCGCTCAACTATCATATTCGGCTTGTTTATCTGATTTTATACAATTATGAGCTCATGTGCAAATTTTAACTCTTTATCGCTTTTATTATATTTTAAAGGAATATGAACATCGTTTAAAAACATGTCTTTGGATTGCGTCACATGAAATGCACCCGCAATCCGGAACATATTTTTATTCCATATTTTGGGATTTGGATTTGGGTCGCATGAAATGCACACCCGAGTTTAAGAAGGTAAGATTAATTAAATCGCTCCTAAAGAGTCTAACGTGTTATTATCTTTGGGGAAGGCAGTGAAATTCACTAAACAATCCATCCCAAATTCTAAGTATTTATTATGACCAATTATTGAGGGCCCCGCAATTTGCATTTTTATTTGACGAGGCTCGTTTCATTATTTTTTTTTAAAAAAGGATAATCTTAGAATGACTACATTTTTATTTTTTTGTTTTTCTCTAAAATAAATGAAGAAAAGATCCTACTTTATTTACATACTTTCGAGTTATTATAGTTAAGTTTCGAAAGTGAGTCGTTTAAAGAGTTTACATGGGCAGCGCATAGAATGTTCTACATACATACAGTAAAAGAAAGAAAAGACTACATTAAACTACAACTTCAAATCTTTCTCATTTTTGCATTCATGCTTCGAGTAGCTTACAAGATGAACCAGTGTATCAGTTTGTGTATCTAGTATTTGGAAAGCAAGGAAAGAAGATGAAGATCAGTAGAATCGCCAGTAGTGTAAATACACAGCAACAACAGGTTCAGCAACACAGCAAAACCAGTAACGACCAGTAGAATAACCCAGTAACAAATTAAAAAATCAGCAATACCAAAATGCAATCGCAGTCGAAGCAGAAGAGAGACGGATACAAGATGAAGTAGTTTACTGATTTTGAATAGCACTCAAGGAAAGGCAAACGGAAATTATTCAAGTAAAAGTTCAAATTATCTTTCTCTTTTGCTCTCAAATTCTGATTTCTCAAAATTCAGTCAACTCTCTCAACTTTTTTCTTCTTCTAAAAGTCTCTTCCCTTTTTTTTCTCTAAGTCCAAGTCCCCCCTCTTTTGTGTCAAAGAATGACTCTATTTATAACAAGACTCTTGTCTTGAACCACTCCCCGAAATATTTCACTCATTGCATGTTTTGTTTTCCACTACCTTAAACAAATGAATTATTCCCCACTATTTTGTGTCTTGTCCCCCACTATATTAAACTAAAGAATTATTCCCCCTCTATTATATCTTGTCCCCCATGCTTAACTTAAATAATTATATTATTCCCCCACTATATTATGTCTTGTCCCCCACTATATTAAACAATTATATCACCTCCCCACTAATTTATGTCTTGTCCCCCACAATGTACTATTTTAATATTGTTAATGCCTAGTGGACAGAGCACTTAGATTAAATAATTGTTCAAATGTTCAATTCCAAAAATACCCCTCTGACCTTACTGAAATTACCATTTTACCCCTGAACGTACTACAATTTACCAATCTACCCCCATCAGCTATAACCAATTCACCTAATCAATTCCAACCAAAATACAACAAATATGACCAATTTCTAAACAAATTCAAACAACAAATCTCATGAACACAGATTGAATCATACAACATCAAATTAATGGGAATAAGTTAACCATATTGGGAACCAATCCTGGTTAACTTAGACAAAAATGAATGAGCAAGGAGACAACAATATTAACAACAAAGATACATGATTCAAACTAAATCAAAAAATTAAAAACCAAAACATAAACTCGCATTAAATCACTGGATTAAAAGCGAACTTCAAACAAAAATGAACATGAATTAAATCTATATTAAACAACAAACATGACGGATTCAAATGATTTAAACTAACACTCCTCTATACTAAATCCTTTTAAAAATTAATAAAACAAACTAAAGACATAATTAATTGAACCTCAACTTAAATCTAAAAACATTATAATTACTAACAATTCCTACCTAAAAATAAATAAGAAAAATGAAACAAACTGGAGAAAAATAAGAAAAACGATAAACACGAATTGGTTAAAACAACTAACCGGATCGGAACCACGAACAACGACTGACCAACGACGAACTCGAACGGACCTCACCCTGGACAGAACTTCTGGGCGATTTTTGAACGTTTTCAGTTGGGTTTCAGCGTGTTTGTGTGTTTGTGTATGTTTTCTGGTTAGTTATGGTGATGAGGGAGGGTCGTTCATGGCTGGACATTGCAGGCGGTCGTTTGGTATGGTGTTGCTAGTTCGCTGCTGGGCGTGAGGAGACGACAGTGAAACAGCAGCAACTACTACTGCTGGACATGGGGGCTCGACGAGGCAGCTGGAGGTGAAGCAGAAGACGCAGCAACCAGCAGCCATGGTCGTTCGACGGACGTAGCAGGAGCAACAGTGGTGAAGCAGCAATGGACGTTGGTTGCTTTGGACGTGAGGTCGTCGATGGCTGTTGTGGTTGGTCGACGAGCGACGGGGAGCAGCAGACGCAGCAGCCATGGGAGCTTGACGAGCTCGTCAATGGCGGATGTTGTTCGTCGATGAAGACGAAGCTTGGGCAGCAGCTGGTCGAAGAAGAAGAAGATGCACAGTAATGGGGGTGATGAAGGGGTCGTTTGGGGACGAAGGTGAGGCAGCCATTGGAGGGTTTTTTGGGAGCTTGAAGAAGAAAGAGAGGGGGGGCGGATTGGTTAGGGTTTTTTAGGTTGAAATGAGATAGAGGAAGATATGGGTATTGGGCGGGTATTTTTGGTTATGGGTTGGACCGGGTCGACCCGTGTTGAAATGAACCGGGTCATGGGGAAGGTTGGGTATCTTTGGGCCTGTGGTTGAATTTGAAGAAGAGGCCCAATTCCGATTTTCTTTATATTTTTTGCTCTATTTTCTTTTACTTTCTAATTAATAAAACTAAAATTCTAAATTAAGTTATAAACTAAATTAACTTATCAAAAATACTAACTAATTCCTAACAATATTTATCATACATAATTAAACACTCATTAAAACAAAATTGCACAATTTGACATTGAATGCTAAAAATGCAAACGATGCATATTTTGTATGATTTTTTCATTTTGTAAAACAAACTTAACTACTCCTAACTGTAGAATTAAATATTAAATGCAAATGCGGCATATTTTTATATTTTTATCATTTTAACGAATAAACATGCACAGACAAATACAAATAATTATCCAAAAATGTCACAAAAATTCTCAAAATTGCACATAAAGGAAAATCGTTTTATTTTGAATTTTTTTTGGGAGTAATTCTTTCATAGGGAAAAAATCACGTGCTTACATAAGTTGCTTGGGCAAATTGGCCTACCCAATTGGTCTCGAGAGAGTCAATTGCGCAAAATCACTCTCTCTACCGAGAGGTGTGAGAGTGGGTGCAAAAGTGCAACGGTTATAGCATAAGTCCCATATTCATCATTCTTGCATTAGGAATCTCTACCCGTTAGTTGACCACCTAGGTACATGCCACGACCCTAGTGCCTTTCTCTATATTGCATACAACTTAGAATCAATATCTTAGCCTAACTTAGCTTTAAACTTGTAGTTGATAATCAAAAGAAAAAAAAAATGTTAGAAGATCAATTAGGAGCTAAAACATAGTCCTAGACCATACAAACACTCAACTCCAAATTGAAGCTCCCTGTGGAAAATTGACCCTGATACCACTATTGGGTAAAAGTATTAGCGCCCACTCTTCCTTAGGTTGAGTCCGCTGCGATCAACAGGCGAACGTCAGGGGACACAGACAGTTCTTTGTAAGCCATGCTACCCTGGTCTTCCCTTCCTTGTTTGTTCTTCAAGGATTTTTCTATGCCTTTCAGCCTCCTGAGTATCCCTTCTTTCCCTTCTTTTCCTGTGAACCTTTCATTTTCAACATGAAGCTTATCTCGAGGGCTCTTTTTGTATGAGTCAGGAACCTTGAAGGCAACCTCTACGGGGTAGTTTTGGTCATAAGCTTTGAGTGGATATTCATTGTTGGGAATAGTGGATATGACAGGAGGGCACTTTTGGGAAAAGATAGTTGGAGGACGAGTGATGGAGGTACTAGGGTGGTTGAGAAAGTTGTGATAAGCGGGTAGATCTGGAGAGTATGAAGGATCATCTGGCATTGTGTCCGGAGTTTGGGTAAGGGCAGCATCTAGAAAGCTAGGTGGTGGCGGGGGTGGTGCCTTCCCAGTCATCCAAGCTAGATACATGTCCGTCATGTGTTGTCTTAACATCTCTACCTCTTCAACCAACCCATTGTCCTGTTCAACCAACTGCTTTCGGGCACCGGTATCAACCAACTCAGTTCTGTTGTTGTCTGCCATTGCCTTTTGACTTTGTGTTGTAGATAAGAGTTACTACTTTAAAAACCACAAACCAACCACCCTTCTGCTATGAATATAACAAAATGAGGCCATCACGTTAGCGTTAGGGCATTTAACAACAAAAATATCACATTGCGTGCAATGCACCTAGCCACAATTAACGGTTCTAGAATGACTTCGAGGGTCATAAGGTCACTTGGCATCATCCCAATTTGTTCATTTCAACCTCCCTTTTCTTTGCTTTTCTTGCACATGCTTGATCATTTTCCTTCCTCTTTTTTTTTCTAATTATCACTCTTTTCTTTCCTCTCATTTCTCACATCCCATAATTTCACCCTTTTTTCTTTGCTTTTTTCCCCTTTTTCCTTCTTTTTTTTCTTTTAAAAAAATAAAATGATTCGATCAAACCATATGTAGGTTGCCTACGTATCATGACGCCGCATGAATCAGATCTTTGCGTAGTTCTAGAAGAACGGGAATAAAGTAAACAAACTGACATTCTCCTTTTTTTTTACCTCCACAACTACTCTGATGAAAAAAGAAAAATAAAATTAGCAAATCCTTTTTTTTATTGTATTTCTAGACTTAACGTTCTATGACCTATTCTAAACTCAAGCTTAACGGGCATGTTTTTTTTTTATCCTTTTGAAACAAATATTCTATTAAGGAAATATCCTAGAAGAGAAAACTATTTTTTTTTATTCTTTTATTTTAGGAAGAAAATCTAAAGAATAAACCACAGAAAATTATTTTGAATTTTCATTTGATATCTTGACGCGAGATTTTGAAACAAGCAAAAAAATATTTTTGGGTTTCAATTTTGATTGCCTAAAAGAGAAACTCTGAAAATAAATCAAAGATAAAGTATGTTGTCTTTTTTTTCTTCTATGTACAATATCCTAAAGTTCTAATGAAAAGAATTTTTTTTCATTTTTCACTAATTTCTCAAAAGAAAATCTTTTTGGATTTTGAATTAACACCTTAAATAAAGCTTTTAAAGAAATACTAAAAGAAAATTCTCTTCTTTTTTTTGAATTTTGGTCCTACTATACTTAAAGGAAACATAAAAATAATTCATTTTAAGTCCTAGATATTTATTGCCTAAAGGAAAAACAACCTCAGAAATTTTTCTTTTTTTCATTTCTAGAATTAGTAATCTAAAGAAAACTTATAACGGAAATATAAAATGCAATATCTCTTTTTTTGGATTTTTGAGTTACAACACATTTTTTCAAATATAAAGAAGAAAATACAATAACAAAAGACTTGACATTACTGTACAAAACTAGAAAGTAAAAGACGACATAAAATGAAGAACGAACTCAAAACATAAAAATAAAACAAATCTCCTTAAGCAACTTCTGATTGAGCGATCCTGACTGGATGGTCACGAGGTGTCTGTCATGCTCAAACTCCGGTAAATAAATCCACACCTTTATGAGAAAATTTTAAACCAACACTATGTAAAACAATAACACTCCCTACTGGACACATGCAAGATATGATTGAGCCTATTTTTGCAAAATGACTTATTTGGCCAAAAGGTGGCTAGAAGTACAAAATTTGGCTAAGACCCCGCAAAGCCAAGAACATAATATTTACTAGTAAGACCGGACCCTATGTGGGTTGCCTACGTATCTCGCCCCGAGAGACGAGAATCAGGTTCGCGTAGTTCGGGCATATTGGATACAGGCGAGAATAAGATTTTTTTTTCTTTTTTTTTTCTTCGAAAAATGATGAAACTTGCAAAATCTTTTTTTTTTTGATTTTTTTATTTTCGACAAATGATGAAAAAGTGCAAATTTGTTTTTTGAATTTTCAAGCTCGTTTTATCTTCACACTTCACCCTCTTTTTTCTCTCTTTTTTTTTCATTTGCCCTCAACTATCATTGGTTCGCCAAATGACCCGTTTACCCTTGAATATTGCAACATGTAGCACATTAGGATGTATCAGGATGTTCTTTTATTTTTTGGGGTACACCTGTCCTAGACAGACCCAACCCCTGTGTTGAGTCCCCAAAGTCAGATGCACGTGATGCAAACAAGCGTTCCTACTAGGGATCCGGCATGAGGCTATATAATTATAGGTTTAAAAACCTGGGTACATTTGTTCTAGACCTGGCTTACCTGAGCGGACAGCTCAAGCCGAGGCGGGAGCAACGTACCGGGAGCACGAAAGTCTACCCGGCCTAGTTACTTGACCCAACCTCGTTCTACTTGATATGACTTCTAACAGAAAAGTGGGACACGCGCACGTGTGCACCATAAATTCAGAAGACTCAGAAAGAAGAAGGGTTTCGTAGCAGTTTATATATACAATTCTGATAATATCAAAGCGGTAAAAAGCAACATTTAACACATTAGGCACAAACATGTAAAAATCAGATAATAAATAAAGTCAAATATAACAATTATTCTAAGCTCGAATTCTTGAACCCTGAACCAGGGATTCTGGGTTCGTTCCCCAGCAGAGTCGCCAGAGCTGTCACACCTCCTTTTTTACCTACACCCGCAAGGGCTGTATAAGGGAGTTTTTCCAATCAAAGGACAATCGAAACGAGATTCGTTTATTTAAAGATTCAGAGTCGCCACTTGGGATAATTTATGGTGTCCCAAGTCACCGGTTCGAATCCCAAATCGAGAAAAATATTGACTCTGTATTGTAGCCTGCGAACCAGAAATCCAGGTAAGGAATTCTGTTAACCCGGGAGAAGGTGTTAGGCACTCCCGAATTTCGTGGTTCTAGCACGGTCGCTTAACCATTTATACTTGGCTTAAATTATTTAATTATGTGTTTAGAAACTACATGCATTTTACCTTTACCGCTTTTACTTACGTGATTTACTCGTACTTAAAGAATTATCGAGTTACGCATATGTATACTCGTGTGGTTTGGCGTGTCAAGAGTCATGTCATGCGTACGTGTACACAATTCACAACACTTAATTTACTTAAAAAAAAACTTAGTCAAAGTCGCGTGGACGCGGACCTTAATTTATTTTTTAAAATTCGTTATTATGTCACGTGAACATGTACGCAATCACGATGACTGATTTATTAAGATCATATCTAAAAGCATACTATCAATTTGGTTTTGATGTAAATATGTGAAAGCAAGATTTTCATGGATCAACAGTGAGCCTTCCTCATCTTCGCATTATGGATTAAAATTTCAAAAAAAATTAAATACTTGCATTCTTAAGAACTATGTTAACAGAAAACAAAAATATTACCACACAAAGCAACAAATTTTGCTAACATAGAAAACTGAGCAAAACATAAAAAAAATGAAACTTTATAGTCTTTTGATATTAAAACAAAACTTCAAACAAGCTACCTAATGCACTTTATGGATTATATATCTTAAGCACATAATCTTTCTTCTCCCCTTTTTAAAAAAAAATATTCCTACCACATTAACACTTAGAAATTTTCAACTTTCATGGATAAGCAGTTTAAAAATTGTATACTCTGAGAGAAAAACTTTTCTTTACGTGACAGAAACTTCTATAATCTTATAAAAGAAAATTAGTTAGTTTATGGTCTATTCACAAGAATGATTAGAAAAAAAATTTAACCGATTTATGACTTAGGGATACTATATAATTATTTTGCCCATGATTAACGATGTTATGTTATTATGAAAGTTTAGCCGAAGTTACGCGAACGTATACTCTGATTTATTTTTAAAGAAATCGTAACCGTGTCACGCGGACGTGTCCACAATCACGATAATATTTTAAACGGCCCTAAAGGTTTCTCTAGGAATATTTATTATTTTACCTCTACATTATGAAATTAACACAGGAGCCATTTGTTACTAAGTGTCTAACTATGGCTTGCCTCAAATTTCCATTTTTTAAGACCCTAATTATTTAACACTAAAGTATTTGAGAAGTCCCTTCCAAACAACAAGGCTTTATTAAACCATTTTATTAGCGGAAGGGCCTGAATAGTTTGGCAACGCCGGCTGCAAGCAAGGACTTCATGATCGAATCCCTTAAGCCATACCTACCAGTGATCTCTCATAATCTTTTTAACCGTTGAGGAGGGGAGAAAAACGAGTCGGGGCATGAATAAGAACTTTATATATATCAATCAACAATAATCCCCTTTTAAACTAAGGCATAAACTATATGGAAACATCAATTGGTTACAGTTAAGACCAGACAATCTATACATACATAGCCAAAATTTCAGCAGAAGCTATTGTTGTATACAATCTATACCTTGAGCACAGTTGGACAACTTAACACATGAATCATAACAAGAAAACAAAAGTATAAACAGCAGAAGCTAATAGAATTTAACATTCAAACAAGACTCTTATTCAAATTCCAATTCGAACATCCAAATCTGTATACAAATTCAATCTGGTTCCAACTTGTGGCACTTCATTTGTTAGCAAAGGGTATGAAGGAATACCTGGAAGTGAAAGTCAAAAGGGGGTGAGATCAGAAGTAAAAACAACAGCAATCACCAGTAACAACAAAACAGTCCCAGTTTTAATCCAAGAAAAACAGCTATTAACCCTAGATAGTTCAATGAAACAGTATATGGAAGATAGTTTCAGCCAATTCGAAATTGAAAACCAGAAAATAGAAATCAATGAAACAGTAAATTCCAGTTTTTTTTTCAGTATTTTCAGAATGTTTTCTTGTCTCCCTCTCTCAGAATCTCTTCCAAGTTTTCTTAGCTCTCTGCCCCTGTATATCTAGTGTATCCAGAGTGTATATCGAGTGTATACCGCTTTCTCCGCCCCCTTCTCTTTTTTTCTTCCTCTCTATCTATCTCCTTCTCTCCCCCAGAATGTCCCCTCTTATAGGCACTCAATTAATGACATCCCCATTACTAGTGTCCCTTCCTTTATTTTAATTATCCCCACTAACTTATTTTCTCTAAATTAATCAATTAGTGTCATTCCCATTATTATTTTCAGCTTTTTATTTCTTAATTGTCCACTTAAACTAGCTAGTGTAATTCTAACCCTACCACTATTGAGAAGCTTCTCAATTAGGTGAATACCCTTTTTATTAAACAATCCCCAATATTACCCTTAAGTTTCTGTTTTTAACAATCTCTTAAGTTCTGAATTATCACAAATAATTAAATGTCAAATTAAAAGAAAATCACACAATTTGACTAAAATTACAAAAATATGTTATTATTTTTTGAATTTTCATTTTTGTAAAACACCTAATTATTAATTAATTCCAAAAATGTAAAAATCAAATCTTAAATGTCAATGCTATATTTTTGTATTTTTAATGCATTAATAAAATTAAACATGCCCACAAATATATGCAAACAATCAGGAAAATCGCACAGTAATTCCTAGAATAACACATAATTAAAGAAAAGACCTAATTTTGAGAATTCTTTTGGAGTAATTCGTATGAGGCAAAAATCACGTGCTCACAAAGACGAAGTTAGTTTTTGTATAATAGTATATATGGGTGTATAAACACCTCTTATATATTATTATACACTTTTATACAAACATATGTAGACGAACTTCTTTCACGATTTTCAGTTGCAATTCTTGTTCAAAATCAGACCAAATTTCCATTAAATGACTTCAATTTTTATATACAACCTCCTTATACTGTTTCTATCAAGTCTAACTAATACCCAACTCCAAAATTCTCACAAGACCACATTCAAAATTTAAACCCATTTATTTAAACTTGTTCGACAATGGTAGATCAGTCCAAATCTTTATTAAATGATTCGAAATTTTTATACAAATCCCTTATACTATTTCTAAAAAGTCTATACAACATCCACTCCAAATTTCTTATAAAGACAGATTTAAAATTGAAACCCACTTTAAGCTTGTTCAACCATGGTGGATGATCTTAAAAATCTAATTTTTACCACCCAAATGAATTTGGTTTTTTGAATAATGTTTGAGTCACAATTACTAATTCAAAGATTAGACTAAAAGCTTGAGTATTTTTTTAATAAAAATTAAATAGTAATTTCGAGAACTTATATGGAGTTGAATATTAAATTTTAGCCTATTATTTTTTAGCTACAATTTTGTAAAGTTAAAATATGGGTCACTTAGTTGCAATGTATGTGTGTGAGTTGTATTTCTATATAATTTTTTCGATGAAATCCTAACATAATATACTGGAATTTTATGCGTAGTAAATCTATAATTCAACATATTATGATGAATTTTTTTCGTGTTTCAACAAAAGGTATTTTTGTCTAAATTTCATTTTTACATTAAATAATGACTATTTTTAATTACTTTACAAACATTAATTATTTTTCAATTACCAGTGCAAAAACAAGTCAACCCACGCTATTTGGCCTGCCTTTGAACTTGAAGTCAGGACGATATCATTGTTAACAAAATCCTTTTAATTTTCTTATTTTTTTAAATGGATAAAATACTCTTTTTCATTGCATTTCTAAATCAGACTTGAACCGCAAGGCAAGATTTCAGAGATACACAAGAAATGTGGGGTACATTAGGCAAGGATTTAAATACAAAACTTACATACCAAAATATTGATAATATGTTGTCATGTGATTTAGAAGTTGTAAATTTGAAAACAAAAATAGAGCATCAACTTTATCATAGAGAAACAATAACTGAATAAGTTATTGTTCTGAGAATAAATAAGACAACTTTTTACGCAAGTTCTCAACATATGAGCCAATTATGAACGAGAAATATCATTGGTCCAAGAACTAAGAGCAATCGAAGTTCTGTCTTTTAAATGGTCTTGAAATCTAGTGATTGTATTAGTTATGAAAGGGAAAAAAGAAAAAGATAAAGAAGATACTTGAATATGGCTTTGATATGGGCTAGTAGGCTTCCTAATCCATTTATGGTCCAACTCTTTTGACGGTAGAAATGAGGGGATTTGCATCTATACCCGTTTCTTAGGTCACGTTTTAACTTATACTCGTTTTGCAAAAAAAATGCAAACGTACCCACTTTTTCGCATAACTTCAGCATACGGGTCTGAAGTAGCAAAGACAATCACGCAAACTTCAGCATTCTAGTAGACATGCCTGAAGTAGCAAAAATTGCTGAACCAAGTGTGCTGAAGTTTTTGTTTATAATTACTAAACTTAAGTATCCTAGTGCTGACGTTTTGTTCTCTATTTGCTGAAGTTTTTATTTGTAATTGTTGAACTTAAGCATTCTAGTGAGTTTTGTGATGCCGAAGTTATTTAGTTCATTTCTAAAAACTTCAGCACTTGATAAGCTGAAGTTTTTGTCCTGGATTCAATCATTTTGTCGTAAAGCTTTTTCAAAAATTTCAGCAGAAACTGCTGAAGTTATTTAGTGTATTTGTAAAAACTTCAGCACTAAATAAGCTGAAGTTTTTTTGTCCTGGATTCATTAGTTTTGTCATAAAGCTTTTTCAAAAACTTCAGCAGAAGATGTTGAAGTTATTTAGTTCATTTGTAAAAACTTCAGCACTAAATAAGCTGAAATTTTTTTGTCCTAGATAAGCTTTTTCAAAAACTTCAGCAGAAGATGCTGAAGTTATTTAGTTCATTCGTAAAAACTTCAGCACTAAATAAGCTGAAGTTTTTTTGTCCTCGATAAGCTTTTTCAAAAACTTCAACAGAAGATGCTGAATTTATTTAGTTCATTTGAAAAATTTCAGCACTATATAAACTGAAATTTTTGAAAAAGCTTATATAGTTTTTTGACACATACAATCACTATATTGGATCTTTGTTTTTTTCTTCTTTTTGAACGTTTTTATGGAGCAGATCAGTAATTACATTAGAAAAAGGTGCCTTCAGTGGAAATAAATTAAATAATCATAAAGTTTAAGTGATATAAAGTGAAACTATTACTTTAACCCCACAGATCAATTCATTTGATTCAAAGAAAAAAAAAGATTACATCAAAAATGCGAAAAAAAATAAAAGAAATCGTGCAGCTTATGTTAGTTGATTCATTGTTATTGATAAGTCGCAATCAATTTATTGGGACTTAAATTTAGTTGTCTCAACTCCCAATGAAGACCAGATGCTAACCTGTGTTATCGTACTGAAAATATCTTAAGAAAACGAAGGAGGAGAAAGAGGAGGAGAAAGGAGGCTGAAGTTGTTTAAAAGTAGGTACAAGCTAAAACTTTTTAAAAATGGGTATATGTTAAATGAGAGCGACCAAATAGGGCGCCCCGTGCAATTTTTACGTAGAAACAAGGGAGAAATTCAAAAATAGACGGATTTACAAGTGATCATTCAAAAATAGCCACAATTTTAAAAGTAATAGAAATTTAGCCACTTTTCATGTAAAGATAAATCTGAACGAAAATACTGTTCAAATTCCAGAAAAATACTCAAGTATAATATACTGGAGTTCCAGTATAGAGTTCCAGTATATTATACTGGATCTCCAATATATTATACCAGATCTCTAGTATATTATATTGGAGTTCCAGCATAAGTATACTGGAACTCCAGTATATTATATTGGAGTTCCAGTATATTCCAATATAATATACGAAGTTCTAGTATAATATATCGATCCAGTATATTATACTAAAACTTTTCGTGTGTTGGAGTTCCCGCATAATATGCTGGAAGTTCATACACAGGTGCACCGATCTCTAGTTTATTATGCTGAAACTTTTTGTATTGCAGCAAAATAGTGGCTATTTTTCAATGACTTTACAAACGCCGGCTTTTTTTGAATGACCAGTCCGAAAACTGGCTAGCCTGTGCTATTTTACTAGAAACAACACTACGTAACTGCTTTAAGTGCTACTTTTTAAAATATATTTAGTTCTTAAAAACTATTGAAAATTTGGTCAATTTTAGCAAATTAAGACCTGCGGTTACGAAGTTACGGTTCAGACGTTTGAACTGCATTTAAACTTGAGAAATTTTCACGAACCACTATTGTTTAATGGTTATTAGCTAGTTGTAGCTATCATTTACTATATTACTTCCTATAGCTATGTTTTCAGTTTTTCTAGAGTGTATTCGATGTATTTAAGCTACTGTATTCATGAATACAGTAGCAAAACTCGGCGTAAAATACATGATTCCAGCTAGACAATTATTGTATTCGACTATATTCACGATATGTATTTGTGGATACAGTAACGTAAATAGCGCAAATCATGGTCTATTCAACTATTTTTAAAAGGAAAGTGAATCAATTAACATAATAGACTCCTAATATAACTCAATTACATCACCCATAATTTGTATTTGATGCGAAATATGCTGAATATTTTTCCCAATCGATAAATACAACAAAATAGAGCAATTGCCGAGTTTCTAATCCTTCCCTTTTCTGTTGATATCGTTCGTGGGTGTTTCTATTTTCAACCAATAAAATTCGAGATTCATCTATAGTGCAAAAACATATGAATACATACTGTTGATTGATCACGCCCAACTATGCCTTATAAAAGGACTAAGCGGTCGTTGCAAATATAATCCGGTTTATAAGTCCAGAGTCAAATCCCACAGAGAACTAAGGCCTAGCTACAGCTGTTCACTATCACCAAGAAGACAAGCTTGAACAGTTCCTAACTTATAGATATTAAGATTCTTGTGCTTAACTAATTAACTAACAAATTAAAATAGTAAATTAACAATTATAGATACTAAGGGTTAGATACAAGATTAAGGAGGTCTAGAGTTATGATTTCCCCAATTGTCGGAATCCTACCCGCTATGTCTTCTATAATTTCGTCTAAGTATTCTCTATCGATCATGAGCGCTCTGCGTGTTGTAATTCTCTCCCGAGTAATTACGACAATTTACTAGATATACTCTCCCGAGTTACGCTAGCTAGATTTAATTACAGCTCGCTTAGATCGCATCCAAGGTTTCGTTATCCCTAATCCCACCTTTAAACTCTTGGTTATTGATTCCTCACATACATCGGGAGTGATGTTGTTCAACAACTACCTAAATATGCACTCTCTCCCGAGTAATACATACAAAATAGGCACAGCTAATTGAGGACCCTTCAATCAACCACAAGAATAATATAGTTGAACAAATAGAGAAAATACTACGACTCAATTATATAAAAACATAACAAGAATTTATCCTACAAAAAGTTCCATCAAACCCCTAGATAACAAATTAGCTATTCATAATAGTATGTAAAACTACAATTCTAAAAGTCATAACCAACAATGAAAAATAGGAAGAGGAAGGAAAAACTCGTAGAAGAATTCTCCGCCTTGCTCCTATTGTGTCTCTGTCTCCTTAGGTCGAATCTCGGTCTCCTTAGCCTCCTTAGGTCTAAAATATGTCAAAAGTATATCCAACCTCCTCAAAATACTATTTTTCCATGTATATATACCAAGTAGGATTGGGCCCAAATAATTACACCTTCTCCGACGCGAAAAAGGACACATTTTCTGGTCAGGACGTGCGCGGACCACGCTTAGACCGCGCATATCCACTTTGATTCTGCCTGACGAGCGCGGCCTGAGCGTAGCCGCGATCTTGACGCGCACTTTTCACCCTGTTCTGTTAGGAATTTGTAAACACGTAAAACAAGAAAGTTGTAGTCCTTTGAGTTAGCTTTTCAACAATATATTTTTGAGCTCAAATAGAGTTCTGATAAAAAAGTTATGTTTATTTTACTAGACAGTGCGCAATATGCCTACTCGATTCTTCGTTCGTTCGTTCTATCATCCGTTGATCCCTGAACACGATCCCGACTTAATTCCTTGGGCTTTTACTCAGACTTCAAATCTCCAAATCACTTGAATTCATTCCATAATATCTATATAGCTTAGAATCACTCCTACAAAGCATAAAACACACAATTAGTGCAAGACACTAGCGATTAAAGTTCAAACTCAATTAACAACAACCCAGTATAATCCCACAAGTGGGGTATGGGGAGGATAGTGTGTACGCAGACCTTACCCCTACTCTAGGATAGAGAGGCTATTTCCAATAGACCATCGGCATCCTTTCCTCCAAGAACTCCCTACCTTGCTCTTGAGGTGACTCGAACTCACAACCTCTTGGTTGGAAGTGGAGGGTGCTTACCATCAGAGCAACTCAACTAAAGTGCAGTAAATTAGAGTGTAATAATTGACTAAAATACGTAATTATAGCCTATCATCAACACCACACACTTAAATCATTGCTCGTCCTCGAGCAATCAAACTTCACTTTATATAGACACGACCTTTTTAAAACAATTCTATTAACTCATCACACCAAGAATATTTAAAATAGACTAAGCACAAAAGCGTAACATCTTCACCTCAAGATTTGACTCACAAGTACTACTCATTATTCACAATTCACCTACTTACTTTAACATAGAGATCACTGACATTACCTTTCCTTCATGATCAAGTGTCCTCACACAATAAAAGAGAGTAGTTCCACACAATATAAAAGTTAAGAACAATTAGGAACTCAAGATAGAAAGAATTCACTCACTCTCAGAAACGACATTCATATGCCACAAAAGATGCACCATAGGCTTGCTCGTAGTATACTACTCTACTAATCGAGCTTATTCAGTCTAGGATCAAGTAGGACTTTATTTGGTTGTAATGTAGGCTGCGGGACAGGTAGGATACATTTAGGTATAAGAGTGACTACACCTCCCTAAGCACTTTAATACATATACTTTAACATTCAAACCCAATATTTATGTCAAACCAAACTCCACCTTCATATCAATGTATATTACCTCATACTTCTTTAAGTACCAGCACAATTACATCAAGAGTCACCACTTATCAAGGAATTTTTTTTCACAACAATACAACTTCTTTTCCTTTTTGTTTTTTTATTCATGCAGCTCTTACTTTTTCAAAATAGTGCACCTTTCTCCTTATTTCATTAGTTCCACTCAAAAGCCAAACCAACCACCCCACACTTTAAATTTTACACAGCTCATAACAATTCAAGTGCTCATGAGAGGTTAGAAGGTTCAAATAGATGGTTAATTCAAATAAATGGGTAAGGCTTATAATGTGGTTGCCACAAAAACAGGATTACAGGCTCAAAGGGGTTAACTACGATACATAACAATTAGGCGGGTAAAATATACATATTTGGCTCAACAAAGAAACACATATATCACTTCTAAGACTGAACAAAACTACTATTTCTCTTTGCAAACACACGGGGCAAGTTCTAGGCATCAAATGCAATGCACACAATAACACCCAAACCTCATACACACATGGCACATAACTCACTCAGGATTGGATTCATCAAGACACTCTAGTCAAAGCAGTTAAACAAAGTTAAAATCATACAATTTAAGGTACTTATACCAGAGTCAAAAACTGAGCCTAAGCGTCACAATCAAATTACTCATTATTCTCAAGGCATAACAAAGTCAAGAGATATTGCTTCATTTCAAAATACAACACAATGGCTCCTATTCGTAAAAAAAAGATAAACTACACCCGATTCAAATAAAACCCTTGGAAAAGAACAGCGACACAAAAAAAAAAACCAAAGGGGAATTTCTACACTACCTAACAAAAAAAATTATTTTTTTTCGTTAGACTTAAATCCCTCAAGAAAATTGTCTAATAGATCCATCGTCAGGAAAAGTCCAATCATTTCTATTTAAAAAAAAATATTCAATTAAACTAACATAACTAAAATAGCATAGAAAGTCACCTAGACAATCTCCTCATCCCACACTTAAAAATGTGCATTGTCCCTAATGCACACCCATACATACAAGAGGGTAAAAAAAACTCCCTGGTAGGCCAAAAGCCAAAGCACTAGCATCTCATAGGGTACTCAGACTTCTCCCAGACCTGGTCCTTCGTGCGGGTACCTCACACTTTGTTCCAACCATCTAGTTTGCTATTGCATCCTTCCAATTGTTTTGCTTTCCATGCTCCTAGAAAATCGAAAATCGACACTACAAAAATAATATAATAAAAAAATTAAAAGAAAGCAGTAAAGTTGGTTGCCTCCCGACAAGCGCTTGATTTAACGTCGCGACACAACGTGAATGACTTTTTGCCTCCACTTCGAACTTATGAATTGGACCCCAAGTTTTGATTCTGCTCTGTGATCATGCTCCTGGGTGGTAGAACGAACATGACTGACCCAATAAAATAATGTAGTATTCTGCACTTCTTGGCCTCGGATGAGATGTGTATTCCCAACTTTCTGGCACGAATAATTCCAGAATGTAGGCATCTCGTTCCTTACTCCTTGACTCCTCAAGTGGCTCGGACGACTCTATTTTCATATCATCATCCATACACAAGGTGGAAAAATACTTTGAGTGTGGACCAATGTGCTCAACTACACAAACACTGGGATTGTCAACATCCTTAACACTAATGATACTAGAGTCAACTAAATATGTATCCTCAATATCCTTGGTTGACTCTAGTATCTCTTCTACGACATCGGCATCTCAAAATCTAGTTCGATTGATTGTTGGTGTTCTATTCTGGCCTTCCCCTCTAGCTCATCCTCGTATTTTTTAAAATCCTCCAGTATAATGGCAATTTCTACAGCCAATTCATACTCATATTGGCTACTATCCACAATGTCAACTTGTTGCGCTTTACAAGGTTCAATTAATTTATTCGTTTGAGTCTCCAAGTTGTGAATAGTTGCCCCTTGCCTTTGTACCCGCAGTTATATCTTATCATATTGTTCCATAAGGCACTTTAGCATATCCTCGATCTCTTTCAGGTCTTCATACCTGGGTTCTTTGTTCCTATTAACTTCACAAGAAAAAAAAAGAACCATCAAAGTAAGGGGTTGGTGGAAGATAAGATATGTAAGCACAACTATGAAAGTGACCATCTTGATTACCACACATATCACACATATTCCACACATAAGATTGAGTTGGTGCACATAACTTGCTCTCGGAAATATTTTGATAATTTTGCCCTGCATGGTTTCCTCCACAATATGCATAACGAGGATCAAAAGTAGAATTACCAACATCAAAACTCTCATAATTCCAAGATGTCATGTCTCTCAGATCAAAAACCAAAAAAAATAAAAATAAACAAATAATCAAATACACGAAAACAAAAATAACAGTTCAAACTCGCTATCTAGAAATATGTACACCTACAGCTACACCGTTAGTTCCCCGGCAACGGCGCCAAAATTTAATCACGCCCAACTATGCCTTATAAAAAGGACTAAAAGGTTGTTGCAAATATAATCCGGTTTACAAGTCCAGAGTCGAATCCCACAGAGAACTAAGGCCTAGCTACAGTTGTTCACTATCACCAAGAAAACAAGCTTGAACAGTTCCTAACTTATAGATATTAAAATTCTTGTGTTTAACTAATTAATTAACAAATTAAAATAGTAAATTAACAACTACAGATACTAAGGGTTAGAGACAAGATTAAGGAGGTCTAGCTAGACCGCGCTTGGACCATGCATATCCACTTTGATTCTGCCTGACGTGCGCGGCCTGAGTGCGGTCGCGCTCTTGACGCGCACTTTTCACCTTATTCTGTTAGGAATTTGGAAAAACGTAAAACCATGAAAGTTGTATTCCTTTGAGTTAGCTTTCCAACCATATATTGTGGAGATCAAATGAAGTTTTGAGCAAAAAGTTATGTCCATTTTACTAGACAATGCACAATGTACTTACTCGATTCTTCATTCGTTCTAACTATCATCCGTTGATCCCCGAACACAATCCCGGCTTAATTACTTGGGCTTTTACTCAGGCTTCAAATCTCTAAATCACTTGAATTCATTCCATAACATCTACATAGCTCAGAATCACTCGTACAAGGCATAAAACACACAATTAGTGCAAAACACTAGCGATTAAAGTGCAAACTCAACTAAAGTACAGTAAATTAGAGTGTAATAATCGACTAAAATACGTAATTATAGCCTATCATCACTGATACATTTGAATACATACTGCAGATACATTTGAATACATATATACATCTGAATACATAAATTATATTAATTAAAAAAACATATGAATACATTCATGGAATACAGCGAGACAGTGAATACAATGAAATACATGGAATATAGCGAGATACATTGAAATACAATAGAATAAAAGACAATGAATACAATAAAATACACGAAAATACAACGAGAAACATTGAAATACAATTAAAAAAAAAGATAACAGAATCTTCAAGTTGCTCAGCCCCAAACTCCGTCGTCTTTGTTCAAGAACAACCCTAATGTCGTCTCGTCGAGAGGGCCGCACTAAGAGGAAGCAAGGGGAGAGAGCCACTACTCATCCTCGTAACAAGTACTCTGATAACCCACCAGATTTCTCTGTCTTGGCCTCTAAATACTCTACCTTTGCCCCTTACGTTTCTATTAAGGTGATGGTCGTCGACCAAGAATTGATTGGACCGACTTCAATGCCACTACTCATCCCCGTAACAAGTATTTCAGGAGGTTGCATTTTCCAATCTTGCTTCACTAGGCAGGAATTTCTGGAACCAACTTGCCATTGATTTTCCTTCACAGAGCAGGAGAGAACTCGTTAGCTATTCTACAAAGTGTTAAGAGAGAGAGAGAGAGAGGAGACAAATCTGAAAGAATGAGAGAGAAAAATAATACAAACCGTATTTTATGGCTTAAGGGTAGGAGGGGACCATAAATAGATATTTGACTATAAAAATCAAAAGGTAGCTATAGAATATAATTTTTTTAAAAGGCATTTATTTAAAATAAATAAGGTATCAACCTTTGCTATAGAAGGTAAAAATTCTTTTAAACTTCAGACCTCAATTTCAAGTGATTCTTAGCCATTGACAGATCTAATTTCAAGCCCACAATTTCAAGTGATTCTTATGCGATTAAATTTTAAACTTTTTTTGGGGGGATTTTCATCTATACCCGCTTTTTGGGTCACGTTTTAACTTGTGCCCACTTTGCAAAAAAATTACAAGTGTACCCACTTTTTCGCGTAACTTCAGCATACGGGGCTGAAGTAGCAAAGACAATCACGCAAAACTTCAGTATTCTAGTAGACGCGAACCAAGTGTGCTGAAGTTTTTGTTTGTAATTGCTGAACTTAAGCATAGTAGCTAAAGTTTTGTTCTCTATTTGCTGAAGTTTTTGTTTGTAATTGCTGAACTTAAGCATAGTAGCTGAAGTTTTGTTCTCTATTTGCTAAAGTTTTTGTTTGTAATTGCACTAAATAAGCTGAAGTTTTTTTGTCCTGGATTCATTAGTTTTATCATTAAACTTTTTCACAAGCTTCAGCAGAAAATGCTGAAGTTATTTAGTTCATTTGTAAAAACTTTAGCACTAAAAGCTGAAGTTTTTTTGTCCTGTAATGTGTATGATCTCATTCAGATAACTGCTAATGAGCATGTCCTTTACCATTTTTCTCAGTACCTCTAAGTCAATGACATTTGCATTCTTTTGGCATGGCTAAAAGTGTAGGCATTAGGATCCTAAACTTCATCGTCACTTAGGTATGATTTCCCCCCCTTTAAATTATAAGTACCTAGTCCAGTAAAAAGCAATTTATGTTCTTATTTTTTCATCAGGTCTTTGTCTTAATATGAAACGACGTCTTATTTCGAAACTTCATCTAATAATCTAAGGCAAGCGGCTGACTGATGCTTTATACAGTATGACACAATATTGATCTCAAAAGGATCAATATTGTATCGGTAAAAGTGGAAATTTGTGGAGGCATACATACACATTACATTATAAAGTCTCTCATGGGAGTGTTCAGGTAGCAGAAGAAAGAAAAAGAAGAAGAAAACGAAGGAGGAGAAGGAGGAGGAGAAGGGGGCTGAAGTTGTTTAAAAAGTGGGTACAAGTTAAAACTTTAAAAAAAAATAAGTATAGTTTAAATGGGGGCGACCAAATAGGGCGGCCCGTGCAATTTTTACCTTTTTTATGTTGCAAATTCGGGCTATTCTATAAATAAGGCCCTAAAATGGCTATTTGCGGACTTCCCATTTAACGTGTAAACCCAACACAACCCAGCCCCACACAATTCAACCCGTTTCCCAATTGGAAATCTTGCTTTTGCTTAAAAAGTTGCACCTCTATATTAATCATATTCAGTTTACTTAAGGTTCTCTGTTCTTAATTCTATTTACTGAAACCAGCGCTCGCTTATCAGGTTATTCGTTGATTACGTATCTAAACTTTGCTTTATGTACATATTCTCTTTTATTATTTGATTTAATATACTAGATAATTTTATCTAGTAATTTTTTACTTGATTTCCTCTACATTAAGAGAATTATGAATCTTTAGACAGATCAATTGACCACCCCTTTTTTGCTGTAAATTATAGATAATTCTGCTGGATTTGAGTTAAAACTGAAGCTGCATTGGACAGTCTCTGTCTTCTAAAGCGCATTATTAGAATCAATTGTTGTTGTTGCTGTTAATATTTTTTTTAGGAGCCAGGGCTCATTCATTAGGGTATTTTGTGATTATAGTGGACTAATTGAAGGATTCCAATTAACCGTTCAACCCACCCTATCTTTGGACATAGTCTTGAAACCTGTTTTAAACAATCAAGAAGAACACTCTTAGCATTGATAAGCATCTTCCCTAGTGTAAATAGGTTTTTCCTGTTTGCAGACTGAATCAAATTATTGAAGAAGTAAAGTGACCTTATATGAAATGGAGTAAACTGCTGTTGTTGTGCTGCTTCTTTTCTGAATTGTTTTTCCGTGACCACTATGTTTATTTCAATTCATATTCTAGGAAGATGGGGTTGCTTCTAATATAAATTGTAACTTCTTTGACGTAAAATATCATTGTATCTTCTTTAACAGTGTTGCAATACCTAAATCTCGAGCTAGTTGAAGTCGGCTATATGGTTTGCTCAAATAATCGTTTCGCCCCATTAGGACCCATTACATTCATTTTCTCTCCTGATGCTTTACAATTTGTTTTGTTGCCTTATAATTCTTGCTATTACAAATAACTTAAAGAATATCCTTATCAAGAAATGACTTAATGATATGCGGCGATAAAGATTTTGAAGCTATCATTAGTTACTAATCAACCTAGTCGAACGGTCTTACATAACACCATTCCCTAGTCTCCATCTCACGAGTAACTTAATACGGCACATCTAAAGTTTGTGATTTGAATTCTGGTAATCTTACTAAAGATGGATAAGTTCTAAGCTTGTTGTATACTTCATTAAGGTCTCACTTTTTGCTGCAGATAATACTATGAAGCATTCCAAGGATCCTTTTGAAGCTGCCATTGAGGAACAGGAGGGCTCGCCCCCTGAATCCCCTGTTGGCCTTGACGAGAATGAAAACGAAGACCAAGCTGCACCTAATGATAGTGTTCATGTAGATGATGATGTTAACATCAATCCTGGTCAAGGAAATCGTTTGACATCTATAACTGCACCAATTCCTGTTGGTACTGCTGGTCCAAGTAGTAAAACAAAAGAGGAAGATGAGGAGGAAGAGGAAGAAAACATGGATGTGGAGTTAGGAAAGTTCGCATCAAGCAGTGATCCTGATAAAGTGGTGAAGATGCAGTAAGTCTTTGATTTTATTTATTTTATTTTATTTTTAAGTTCCTTTTATCAACAAGAAGCCTATCGGTCCTTGTTCTTTAGCATTCTGCTTTATGGATTTCACTCTTCGAAAATCTGGTTGGACTACTTAATAAATGTTATTTGTACACAATGAAAAACTGCTTTTTCATAGTTATCAATATTATTATCTCGCTCTCCCATTTCCTTCCTGCTTGTCTATTTGCTACAAGAAATGCTTACGTCACTTCTGTCTTTAGTATGTTGTTATGCGCCTCTACCTTTAGGATATTTGCTTTATGAATTTTGGAGTACTTATAAGTCCATAACCAGTTGGATTCTTGTATTAAGATCTGTTATAAAATTTGATGAGGCATCTTGCTTAATATGATGCTCGTAAGTACCTGCGGGAAAAAGCAAATGCTATTTGTTCTTTTAAACTAGCTCTATCCATAAATGTGTGAGGTGCCTCCTGGTAGCAATGAAAATATTGCCTTTCCAGCAAGGTACCTAGTTTTGCTGGTACCGGGATTAGTAAGTTAGGGGCAAAATGGGAAGGTGACTAATGTAGATGGTATTGGAGTCATTGCATCACCAATAAAAATAGAAGTAGCTCATTGCAGTTAGTACTTTTCTGATTAGATTTTTCCTTTTGAAAGTGAGGGATGTCTAGGAAACTGCCAAACCTGTGCAAACCATCAAGAAAGCTGAAACTCATGATTTGATGTTTTACAAACCTATATACTCCCTCTATGTCATCTTATAAAACTTTGTTTGTTGGATGCGGAGCTCAAGATGTTAATTTGACTTATGTATTGTATTAGTGGAAAAGGAAGAAAATATAAAGTTAATTTGATAGAGGAAACATCAAATGAAAGTTTAAAATAAGATCCAATGCAAAATTTTGGCCAATTCCCAGTATTCCTCTACCTGGTAATAGAGAGTTGCTATCACATTTTAAGGAAGAGGGTCAAATTTGGTTTGAAAACATGTTGTCGATCTGTTAGGTAAAGACTATGTTGTTTATTCCATGTTTTATGAACATTAGAACAACATGGGTAAGCATGTTTCTGTGGTGCTTTCCTCCCTACAACAACAACCCAGTATAATCCCACTTAGTGGGGTCTGGGGAGGGTAGTGTGTACGTAGACCCTACCCCTACCCTGGGATAGAGAGGCTGTTTCCAAATAGACCCCCGACATCCTTCCCTCCAAGAACTTCCCACCTTGCTCTTGGGAAGACTCGAACTCACAACCTCTTAGTTGGAAGTGAAGGTTGCTTACCATCACAACCTCTTAGTGCTTTCCTCCCTGAGGAGGACATTTTCAAAATTGTCGTCGTCTTAAATGTCTCTTGTTCAAGTGCTAACATAAGCCATAAGAAGTAGGGGTTGAGATTTGGAATCCTTGTGGCTGCTAATCTCACCGGCATTTCTGCATTCACAGGCCCACTCATGTGATGCTAATCTCATGTGGCACATAAACAGGCCATTGCAAAAAACTAATAGTTGCGGTCCTTGACTGCCTGCTTTGTTGGCATGAAAAATTTGGTTCCTACAAACTATACCTTATCAGAAACTTACCCTTACCCTCTCCAGAGGAATTAACCTCACAGCACAGCTACCTTAGTCCGATTAGCTCATTACTGAGTAAATACATTATTTTTACTTATTAAAAAAAGATACATCATTATTGGCATCCATATAGTACTATTTGGATGCTATTGTATTTCAATCTTTATATAGATTCTTTTTTGCAGGTCTATACTATCCCAATTTACAGAGCAGCAAATGAGTCGGTATGAATCTTTCCGTAGGTCTGGTTTTCAGAAATCTAACATGAAGCGGGTATGTCTTTGATGCTCTCGCTATCTCCTCCTTTTAGCCTCTTATGTTTCCTTTTCTCGATGTGTTACAGATGATTGGTATTATCACCCAAAAGTACCATAGAGGATAATTTCAGACTGTTTTCTTCCCTCTCTTGTCGGCATGTATTGCCCTATTCAGATGTTTGTCGTTCGTTGTCCGGGAGACCGGGACAGGGGGTTTAGACAAAATGGGGTATACTGAGAAGAAAATGGGGTAACGGCTCTTCATTCTCTGTCAATTAATCTTTCTAATATGTGCCTAGGCTTTCTAAGTGAACAGTTCAGTTAATACGAACCAATAAATTAACAACAGGAATAGAATAAGTAGAAAAATGCTAATCTCCGTTACAAGAAGACTCTTATTTGCCAACTCCAATTTTCACGTCTAGTCGTAATGCTAGTTCTGCTTCCAGACTTCCATATTTTAAGGTTGGAGGGCCTTCTCATCTGATATTTGACCAGTTCCTTCCATTCAGCCAATTAAAGCAATTAGTATTTTGTCTTTCACCGAGAACATACATTTTTAGAACCTTAAATCTTAATGACACCATTGAGATATTTGCTTGTCCACTTTCATAATGTATTGTGCATGATTTGATTTTATGTGTCATCACTCTTTGCCTATGTTGTCTATGCAGTTACTGACCAGTATCACAGGAAGTGCAAAGATATCTGTTCCAATGACAATTGTGGTGTCTGGTATAGCAAAATTGTTTGTCGGTGAGCTTGTTGAAACAGGTTGGCAAGCATTTACAAATTTATATTAGAAAAGTAGATGAGCCCGAAATATCTTTTCCAGTGAGGCATAATAGACTTAGTCGATTCAGTAATGGGTAAATGCAGTAGCAGCCTTTAGAACCATCCACGAATGAGCATGCTGCCCAGTAAAGTGTTAAAGCACTTTATCTCTTAAACTTGATACTATAAGAGTAACACCAAAATGGCTTCTATTGACAGACTCATCACAATTCAAACTGTAAAGGAAAAGGACTGTGCTTGCTAGCATCTGTGACGTGTCTGAAGTAGCATTTGACATGTGTTCTGTTGATTCAAAAAGCTAGACGTGTCATCTAGGGATAGGAAGATTAGAACTTTTAGACCGAGAAAAAGTGTAATGATATTCTTGCCCCTTTTGACCCAAGCATCCTACCATCTCTTTGATGCCGCTGCCCTCTCTTCATCAGAGCTCAATTTCACTCTCTTTAACTGCCTCTCCTGTACCTTCTTCCCACAATTGACTTACTGAGCTTTATGGCTTCATTAACAGAAAGGTGCCTGGACCAATCTTTTAAGTAGTAGTTTTAGTTGAAAATGCATCATTCTATCCCAAGTAATCACTGTATCTTTCCGTGGAATTCTTTTATCCAGCTAGAATGGTGATGGCGGAGAGAAAGGATACAGGGCCAATCAGGCCGTGTCACATGAGAGAAGCGTATAGAAGGCTAAAACTTGAAGGCAAGATTCCAAAAGGATCAGTACCGAGGCTTTTCCGCTAGCCAACTACAGAAGCAACTTGTGCTTTTATTTCAGGTTTTCTTTGCCCTGTTTTGCCTACTTGACTTTCAAGATCATTCACTTTTTGGATTGCCATAGTAGTTTCCTTGCTCTACTTTTTCATGCCATATAGACGTTGCTGGGCCACAGAGTTTTGGAAGGTATGCAGATGCTTTCGGATTGCTTGTCTAAATTTGTGGAGCCTGTTCGTTATGTACTTCCATCAGAAGGAAGTCACTTGACATCTGGAAGAGAAAGGATGTTATTATTCATGCTACCCCCTGTTTCGGTCTAAAAATGGGGAAAGAGAACCAAATATTTTTGAATTTCTCGGGTAAAACGTCACATCATTGTTTTATTTTGTACCCAATATCCAGAGCGTGTCTATGTAAGAGATGATTAGAGCCTAACAGTATCAATTTTTTATTAGGTACTGTCCTTTGGTTTCTTTTGTGCATAAATTACTAGTAGTTTGGATGTTCAAGCCTTTGGCATGATCAAACAGGCTAGTTGATCGTGTATTGAACACACTCAAATAAAATGAAAGATAGACAATAATGCTTATTCATTCCCTATGTTGTTCATTCAACGAGGCAAAATGACGCAAAATTGTTTATTGACTAGAGAAGAGGTCCAAAAGCAATGAGGAGTAAGTTTGAGTTCTAATTTGGGAACCAGCAGGATTCAAATACCTAATTTCTTATCTTCAAAATACTTGCTCTGGATGTAGCTGAGAAGATGACAAATGCCTTTTTTTTGTATGTTATATTTCACGGGAACTGTGAAAAAAATTTAGCGAGAACTCACATTCAGAGGTACAATTTTTGTAGTTTATGCTATTTTTGATCCATTTCTAGAGTCTAGAGTAGGTTTTCGAGGCGTATTTTCTATTACTTTTCATATATTTTGGTGTCTAGTATAGTTTTGTGCATTACAATTTTCAAGATTTGATGGGACTTTCTTGGTGTTTAAGGTTAAATTCCCCCACAGTTTTCGTCAAATCTAACGAATATAAATTGTTAATTTTTATGGAAGCCAAAGGTGCTAACTTTTGATAAACTTAAAAGGACTAAAACTTTACAATGCACACCTAAGGGATCATTTTTTCTCGGATGTTGCTTTTAAAACTAGGATATATTGGCAAGATTGATTGAGGTAGAAGGTTTGCTTATTGCTCCTCACTGTTGCTCACAGCTGCCCGTGGGGTTGACCTAACTATTTTGTTTTGAAATCTCTAGATGTTTAGATTTCTGTAGCTTCCATATTTTACGCGTTCACTGTAATATAGTATTAACTAGTACAGTACGTTTTAAAAGTTACCCATTACACATCCAATGTAGACATTTGCCTCCATTTATTTTAATTAAGATTAAGTTGTTTGAGACTAAATAGATAGCTTAATATTAAGATTTTGCATTTAGATGAACATTCACTGAATAAGTATAACTACTTTGTTATTTGAACTTTATCTTTATTACTCTCACTATATCAGTTTATATGACAATTTTTTAATTAGTCCCCTTAAAAAAAGATATATTTTTATACTTAAAAATAATTTAATTTTAAATTAGTTATTTTACTTTTAATAAGAATTTTTATAACCACACAAATGATATCAGTACATGTTTAAAATCACAAGTTTCAAAAGAGTCAAACCACGTCACATGAGTTGATGAGTAATTTTTAGAACAACGACATAAAGGGGTGAGTTTGGTCCAATTTTTCATGTTTGGTTAAATTAAATGCTTAGAAAAATATTTTCCTAAAGAGAACTATTTTCTCTCAATTTGTGGGAAATGACTTGAGTAACATAGCAAATGCACTGTGAGCTACCCACCCCACAACCAATTAGTTCAGGTTTTCATCTGTTATGTCAGAAAATGGTCCAAAATATTTGTCACTTTAGAAAATTAAAATAATTTAATTTTTTCAATTTCACCTTTACTACTCCGAGGAGTCATATAATCATTAATTACACATTCAAGATGCATGCGGTGCAACGACAAAGCTAATATTGCACGGTAATTGTAAAAATTATACGGGTCGCCCTATTTGGTCGCCCTCATTTAATCTATATTCATTTTTTAAATTTTTTTTTAACTTGTACCCACTTTTTAAACAATTTCCGCCCCTTTCTCCTCCTCCTTCTCCTCCTCAAAGTTATATCCGCCTCTTCTTTCTCAAACTTCTCCTTCTCCCTTTTCTGCAAGAAATCTGTTATGGCTATGTATATAACTTGTATTCACACAACGATTTTATTTAGGATTTCGTTTTCAAGAAATTAATAATCATTTTTAGAAAGAGCCTCTAGTACTTGGGATTTTTCCAACATAATTTGTGGAGAAACTTATTGCTATAGCCAGAAGCATAATTGAAGCAAGTAGAAAGCTAACCTTGTATATGTGAATTAGATGTTTCTATGTTCAGAAAAAGAAAAATTTGCGTTATCTGAATGTATAATAAAACTGTATAATGTATTTTCGAATATCAGTTGTTTAGCAATAAAAATGGTTGAGCAAAGTTGAGTGTGAGTTAGACGAAATGAGGTTGCTGCATTTAAAGCGGACAATAAGACGAAATGAGGTTGCTGCATTTAAAACGGATAATAACATAAAAAGCTGATTTTCCAGAAAAAACTTCAGCTCTAGAGCTGAAGTTCGACAGTTACAAAACAAAAACTTCATCTCTATAGCTGAAGCTTACAAACAAAAACTTCAGCTTTAGAGCTGAAGTTCGCCAGTTACAAACAAAAACTTCAGCTCTAGAGCTAAAGCTTACAAACAAAAACTTCAGCTCTAGAGCTGAAGTTCGACAGTTACAAAACAAAAACTTCAGTTCCAGAGCTGAACTTCAGGCCCGACTACTAGAATGCTGAAGTTTTGCGTGATTGTCTTTACTACTTCAGCCCCGTATGCTGAAGTCATGCGAAAAAGCGGGTACGCTTGCAATTTTTTTACAAAGCGGGTACAAGTTAAAACGTGACACAAAAACGGATATAGATGCAAATGCCCCTACTAATTCTACTCTCACGCCCCGTAAAGACAAACTCTGATATTTTACTCCTTATTATAAGTATGGACTTTAATTTACAAAGATTAAAAAATAAAAAAATTCTTAAAAGAGGGGATTAACAATATCTACTCAATATAACTTTCAATAAAATGCAGATATTGACAAAATATTAAAGAGGAAATCAAATATACTCAAATGATGTATCTAGACCAAAAACTGAATATAAAATTTATTGATGAAGAACAGTTTTCAAATTCATCGACAAAATTTATGAATAATCGATCGACAATTTAAAAGGATTATAGTGGAAATTATTATTAATATATGTTTTCTTCTTTTAAAAGCACGATTCTGCTTTTAATGAAACGCTTGATCGATCCTCGTACTATCAAATAATATGATTTCCCACTCATCATCCTTTATTTTTGGGAGTGGTTGATGAGCCTGTAAATCCATACATTTTATTGAGCAAAGATTCTATGCACTGTCAATGTAATTCAAGTCATTTAAAAAATAATTATAAGTCACTGTTTAATACCATCGATTAGTAACTTAAAACAAATGGTAAATAATTTGTTAAATTACACTGGTCAAAAATTCATTACCCTATCAATGTATATAACTTACTATCATATTTTATTAGGGCTGTATAAGGAAAGGCAGAACCCCTAAAATTTTCAAGTTAAGGAAACCAAATTAAAAGCAATTTAGTTATCTAGCTATGGCTTCTGTTACTCCACCATTGTGCAATAGTAATGTCACACCTCCTTTTTACCGCGCCCGCGAGGGTACAAGGGAGTTTTTCCAATTAAAGGACAGTCGAAATGGGATTTATTTGTTTTGTTTCAGAGTCGCCACCTGAGAATTTTAAGGCGTCCCAAGTCACCAATTTTAATCCCTGAATCGAGGAGAATATGACTCTGTTTATTATTCTGCGAACCAGAAATCCTGAGTAAGGAATTCTGTTAATTCGGAAGAAGGTGTTAGGCATTTCCGAATTCCGTGGTTCTAGCACGGTCGCTTAACTGTTTTTATTATTGGCTTAATTATCTTGATTTTACTAAATACGTTTTTATTGCATGATTTTATTACCGTTTTTTTTTACTTATTGTTTACAATTATATGGACGAATTACGCGTACGTATATTCGTATTATATACTTTTTATAATTATCGGGGATCATGCCACGCGTACGTGCACACAATAAAATTGTTCATGTTTAGTTTTTATAAAAAAAAAAATATATTTTCGAGATTTAAAACAAAATCAGGAACATCATCACCCTTTTTATTTAAATAATGAACTGCACACCTCGGGTTATATGAAATTATTTTGACATCCGCGGAGAAATCATTTTTATTAAAATATTCGCTCGAAATTGCGCGTACGCATAATCCGAATTTGCTCTTTTTTTTTATATAATCAGGGTGCGCGAACGCATCCCGGATTGCGCAAAATCTTTGTTAATGGCCTTTTTCTCCAAATTGTTTATTATATCATGAGAAATCTCCATTTAAGATACCCTTGAATTCTTGAAAAGAACTTGCAATTTATTAAATGTTACCCGTCGATTATAATTTCCGGATATAAATTATATTCAGCCAGACTATTCAAATTCAAAGAAAAGCGTAAAAATATGATTAACACTATTTTTTGCAAATACAACATATGTATCTATATGCCCAATAATGAATTGTATATGAAACTAAAATGATCTATAAAGGGAAGAATATTTTTCAAGAACTTTTATTATTTCTATTTAGTGCAAGTCCTATTTCTAATTATTGTTGATATAAAGTGTTGCAATTTGTATATCTCATCTTATTCTCATACACTTGTTTTTAACCTAATAGGACTAATTATTTAATTAGGATGGTAAATAGGCATCAAATTGATAAGAGAGGGAATTATTATACAAATTGATTAACAACATTGCCTTACATGCCACATATTTGTATATCTTGAAACATTCGTAGTACTTTAACATCATAATGAGCCATAACAACTCAACTTACCATCCACTAATGGTTCTATAGATACCTGTTATAATGCCACATAAGAACGTACAACTTATATCATTCCTTTCACAACTAAATCAGATATCAGAATAAACTAGCAATATGGTTTGACATTTTCACGCTATTCTTTATTCAACTAACAACGTCGCGAGGCCTAGTTAATGGCCAATCTTTATGTCATGTTTCCTACCTTAACAGTTCAAACATGACTAAACTAATGAGATGAAGGGCTAACATTATTACAAAGCTTTATACGAATTTCAAAGTAAGACAATTAACTCATAGCTATCAAATTGAATTCACTACTAATTAACTAACATGAAACAAAAATGAAATTTAAACTGATGAACTTGGACAAATGGAAAACAGAATTGCAATTCAAGCTTCATTGATTAGTCATGTTGAATCTCTTTCCAACATAAAATTTAAAAGACATGTACCTGAAAATGAAGGTAGAAGGAGTAAATTTCAGCAGTAGCAGCAATAACAAAATCAGTAGAATGTACCGATAACACAGCAAGTCTGAACAAGAATAGGATCCGAGGAGCCCAGATGCATAGTAACAGGATTTTTGGGAAAACTTTCAGATTTAATCCAAGTAATATCAAACAAACAGACCCGGACAAATCCAAAGAAAAGTATGTTTCTGATTTTCTTTTTCGTTTCTATATCTGTTTCAGATTGTGCGTATAGGTGTGTATTCTTATTTTTTTTTCTCTGTTTCTTTTCTGTTTTCTTCCTCTTTTTTCAGATTTCTATTTCTGATTTTTCTCAATGTATCTCTCTTTATTTTTCTCTTTCTCTGGAAACTGATATTTCTTCAGATTTTTTCTTCCTCTCTAAAGCTCTTAAAATCTCTCTCTGTCTGAAAACTGCCCTAAATCAGTCCCAATTCCCTCTCTGAAAAACTGACTCCTTCAGTCTGTCCAGCTCCCTGTATTTATACAGGGCTGGTCCTATACAGTTTAGTGCTGGATGGACCCTTTTCTCCTTTAAAAATCAGAAAGTTTTTCCATTAAAACTACTTTTGAATAATTTAAAACTAAGTGCTATTTATCCTGTTTTTCAGCAGCCCCATTATCCCTTGTTTCCCATTAGTATCTTAAATTATAGCCAACCAACATTCCATTGAAAGCACACTATCACATTACCCTACTGTTTCATTTCAAAATAAACCTGAAATCCTTCTGTAATTACAGCCTTTAAACTAAAATCAGAATATGTTGCAAAACAGATTTTAAAGTCTGCTTTAACAGTTATAACCAGTCCTAGGATTAAATTCCTATTACAATTGTATTTAACTAACACTTGTAAACTTGAATTCAAACTTAACATCACAATCAATTATACTGAATTCAACATAGCAATCAAACTGAATTCAACATTGGACTAAAGTTAAACAAACACATGGGCATTGTTAGTATACTGACAATGCCCTGTTCAGAAAATGATATATACAGCACACATTTGAATTCACTGATTCGCAAACAAACATGATTTAATTGACGAGTATTAATCAGTTGATTACTTATAATATTTGTCCATAATTAGTCTAAAACAATAAAAACAGACTGTTTCAATTAGCATTGTCATAAATGAGAATTCATAATATAACTAATCGACGAACTTAATCGAGTCGATTACTTACATTGTGAATAATCACAACCAACAGAAATAGTTTCATATTTTGATCATATAGACGGGTATGAGACAAAGATGACAGAATTTAATCAAAACAAAAATATGAAAAATCAACGAGTTATTAAAACAAACAAAAATACATACAGAATATACAAACAGAAATAGAAAAGTACCTCTGAATTTTAATCAGACTCGAACTCAACTCGGCTTCGGATTTTGTTTGAAATCAAACAGACCTTAGTCGAAGTATTTTCCACTGAAAATACTTCGACTAAGGTCGATTAAACCTCAATCTTTATTCAATCTGAACGGAATCCAAAAGTTTGGTATTTTTAGGGTTCTTGAAAGTTCGATTTGGGATTTAACCATTTCTGGTCAGATTCGAGGAGAACCAAATATGATACAAGGGTGAGGGTAGCCTAGGGGTCATTTGGTGTCAGCTTAAAACGGATCTGAGTTTGTTCTTGTTTGGTCCGAATCTTCAAAAGAAGATTCGAGAAGCTCGGAACTGATTCGAGCCAAACAAACTTCAGATCCATAACAAGGCATGCTAGGGGGTACTATGGTGTTATTTTGGAAGCCATTGGAAAGGTTGGAGTTTTCAGACCCACCTTCGATTTAATATTCGAAGAGTTGGGGTCTGATTCGAATGAAACTAAGGTTGGATCTGTGTAGAGGATGTTCAGGGGATTCTAGGGTGTTATTTTGGTGACCGGCGGCGTTGATGCCGCCGGGTTTCAGACGGTGGGATCCTAGGGCGGCTAGGGTTAGGGAGGGGTCTGAGGAAGGTGATGATGAACAGTAGAGAGGGGGTGTTTAGTTAGGGGGCCGGGGTAGGGGTCTGGAACTTATATAGGGGAGGGGTGGATTGATCTTGTCCGTCCGATCAAGTAAGATTCACGGTCAGGATCGTCTCACTTAATCAAATGACGTCGTTTGGGTTATCGTTGGGGTCGGACTGAATCAGGTCAATGGGTCGGGTTACGGGTTACGGGTAAGGGGATGAGATCTTAACCGTTGGTTGGATTTGATCCAACGGTTCCTGAGAAGCCACGACCAAACACTGTCGTTTTGGTTCGTCTGGTTTGGACCGGACCTGGGCTAAAGGGGGTAATTTGGTTTGGGCCTGGATTTAAATCCAGGTCCGATTATTTTTTATATTTTTTTTATTTCTTTTTCAACCATTTCATTTTTCTAATTTAAATTTCTAATTTTAATTATAAAACAATTTTAACTTCACAAAAATATATTAATTACTCTATAACAATTACTTAACACATAGACAAGACATCAATCACACAGTGGAATATTTAAAATAGAACTATTGCATATTTTTTGTGATTTTATTTAAATTATCTTTTAAATGCATAATTAAATCCTATATGCATGCAATATGTATTTTATTTTATTTTTTATTTTATTATGACAAAGTAAACACTTACGGACATAACACAAGTATTTAACACCACGCAAATTCAAAAATTACACAGTAAAAGAAATTTATTTTATTTTTTTGATTTATTTTGGAGTAGTTTTCGTAAGGCAAAAATCACGTGCTCACAAGTAACACAAACCTCAAAACTCCCTTTCCTTCATCTTCTTTAGCTTCCTCTCAAAAAACCTCTCAGTTTTTCCTCCATGCAAAATGTAACCAAACCTTCAAGGTCTCATGCAAGGTGTCCAACAAAAACCATGATCACAATAACCACGAAACAAACTCTGAATCATCGCTCGATCGGAGAAATGACCTCCTAGGTTTAGAAGGACTCTATAGTGCTGCTTGTATGAGTCAAAATTAGATCAGAGAAATTCGGCATGCAGAGATATAAGGTCGAGGTCGGACAGGCCGAGGTCGAACATGCCGAGGTCGGACAATCATCAATAGTCGAGGTCGGACGGTCACTAATAGCCGAGGTCGGACAACCATCAATAAGGCCGAGGTCGGACAGTGATGAAATAGCTAGTTTGCTTTGGAATCCTCAAAGGGAATATTCTACTGAATATTCCCTCTAATTGTACTTTTTTAGGATTTTCTATGGATACCCCTTATAAATAGGAAGAAGGGACTTCCAAAAAGGGGCTGACTCTCTCTCCCTCTCCCTCTCTCTAGAAAATATATAAACATACCTCTTTAAAGAAATTAGAGGATCTGTGATCCCAGACCTTCATCAGATCTAAAAAGGGTCTTAAGGTTCTTGTATCTGTTACCATTCGTCTTTATCAAATAAAAGAGGATACACTCCACTCAAGATTTGGTGAATCTTTTCCTTTATTTACATTTTATTGCCATTTAATGTTACTTAATGTATCTTTCTTTATGCTATTAAATCTGGCCATAATCACGGCCAATGTTTATACTCGGCTATGTTTTTCTATTCATATTATTCATCTCGGCTATGTCCCCCTTTGCCACCAAAAACAGATGACATTCCTTATTACAAGTTTCCCACTGGTGCAAAGATCCGCTGCTCAGAGTGGGGATGAAGAGGACATGACTACAACTTAGCTATCACTAAAATGAAGGAGTTAACTGAAAAAGATCCACGGAAGACATTAGGAGGCAAACGCAAGGACAACAATAACCCAAATTACTTGAACAATGAATTATCCTTTCATGACGAAGACAAGAACACTTGCTCGGGTTAGAGTCCGAGATTGTTTGGACAGTAGGAAAAATGGAATATGATTACCAACAAATGCCAACCCCATGATGCCATTTTAAGCCACTGAAAAGGAGCAAGATCACCGTTGATCCAAGTTCAGGTCCACCAGCGACTCAAGTATTCCCAATAACAAAGTTGGACAAAATCATTTCATTTTCTGCTCGTAAGCCAACTCCTGGTAGGACTCGGCAGGAGAAAGATGAAAAAGAAGAGATGTTAACTTTGAAAAAAGTCAAGTACAATGATAGCAAGCAAATAAGACTCGATGTGTTTCTCAACATGGGCAATACCTTCAAATGGCATGAGCTAGATAAGGCTGAGTTTGCAGGAAGCTATAGTAACTTATTAAGGAACCAGAGGACTTTCAGCTGGCCATAACCGAGTTGCTTGTGGAAACTGCTGAGATTGAACTTGCAGATTGTTGATCAATTTGTCCAAGTTATTACTACTGTATTAGCGGCTGGCCTGCTTTTGCTTTTCCTTTTCTTTGTGTTGAAATCAGTAATGCACTGGTGTTGTTTTTACTCTCTTAATCTTTTTATACTTTAAATTTTGAGCTGCTTTTATCTTGTATCTAATGAAGAAAATAAAAACTTCTGGTGAGCAAGCCCAAAAAAAAAACATAAAGTAAATTGACATGGTCCTAAATAAGAGTTTAAGTTCTACACAGTACAGTGAAAGACTCTTTATATTATTACATCATCAGAAAGATAACTATGGGTAACCATCCATACAAGTGCGATTGTTAACTTGAAAAGTAAGGCATACTAGTAGCGTAAAAATTCTATACAACTATCAATGTATACAAGTTAAATCCTTCAAAATAAAACGAGTTTTCCAAAATGTGACGAATTTGACTTATAGAAATGAATTTTGAATTGTTATGCAGTAGTTAACTAACATAATAGCACTTTCACTTACGTGTATTCAGTCACACATAAACTACAGAAATCCTAAATAAAGAGTTTCAATTGACTAAGAGAAGGTATTAGGCTCTTTTCAAGTCTCGCATTGCTTTGATTGCCTATGTACTTACATTAATCTGCTAACCAACTAATTAAATCATGGAAAAGGAACTAAAACAAAAAATAAAATTATTACATGCCAAATTAGAAGAAATGGAAAAGCAAAACAGAACTATTACGCCATTAAACAAGAGAGAAAAATAAACAAATAAGATAAATTGTTACATCCTAGTAAATTAACTGAATAAATGGAACTCAAACCAGAAAAACATGTAATCTTTCATTTTCAAACATTGGACGAGAATGTGTCTGAAAATGGACCATTTAGGAGGGGTGTGGACATGTCAAGTTTAAGGGGGGTCTCGAGGTTTTTTCGCCATAATCTTAAGCAAAGAGATTGGCCCTATGTAAAAATCATTTAGGCAGAGGTCCAAAAGTAATAGAGAGCTAAAAAAATCAATTTGTTTTTTACAAGATCATCTCAAAATGTAGCCCTTAGCAATTTTTCTTTTTTTACCCATAGGATTTCTCACAATCCTCATGAAATAAATAGCCAAAAGCTAACAGAGTAGAAAATGAGAATTTACTGACCATTTCCTCAGCCTTTGCAGTAAAGGTGTTTATTCCAGGAGCTAAAGAAGCTGCAAATCTGCAGAAACAGATCTATAGAGGTGGTCTACCTTGGGATTTTAATGTTCCGTTGCCCTTGGAACAGAGCCCCTTGCTGGACACAAGATCGAGACCTGTATACATGAGATAATCACACAGTTTAACATGGTAGTAGAGCAGTCAAAGTCTTCGGTTCAATTCTCAATGCCGCCCATTATCGGAAAAAAAGTTCCACCAAGGCTGGTTGAAGATATAATTAGTAAACTGTGACCTACATGCAAACTAAGCCTGGTATTTAAAAGGATAAGGGTAGAAGACCGAGCCTATTATCCCCGACTTTTGAAGGTTGCTATTGGTCCTAAGAGCTGGCTCCAACGGATTTCTCGGTCATAAGAAAAACATAATATTAGTAAACTGTGAGTCCTCTCTAAATAAGATGGTAATGCAATTCTAGATACAAGTCTCGTTTGCAAAAATTATTATGATCAAAACCCTTGACAAATTCATCACTACAAGACTACTCGTAGAGAGAGAATAAACCGTCCATTATAGTCCCCGGTACAGAATTAAATTTGTTAATCATACAAGAAATGAGTTTAGGAAAAATAGGACTACAGACTTCATCACCCAAAGTTGGGTAATAAAAATACTATCAGATTTCTTCAGAAATGAAGTCACACAAAGAACACTTTAAGGGAAATGCCTTGACAATTGGCAGTTACTTGCAGTTAAAGATAGATTCAAACTTATTGGCAATCAACATAGTACTCCTTAAAACCTGCCTCCTCCATGTCTATCGATAGATCACTACAACTTACGTATAACCTGCTGTCACTCCTCTACATCATTTCCCATTTTCCCTCTTAAGAGAAAATTCAAGCCACTTAGGGGCTAGGGCCACAAGGAAGCAATTGATTCTCATCGAAGATTCAACAATACCTTTTCTCTCATTCATCATTTTGTTCTCATGTTCTGTACGATCTTTCTAAAAATTGCCATGTAGGCAGCTTTATTACACTCTCATCGTAACTTATGCAGAATATTGTCCTGTTTCATCAGTTAGGTTCTTTTTCACCTCATTGCTCCCCTGCTTTGTAGCGCGCTAGCACAATAACAGCCTCTACTTGGAATTAAGAGAGGTATTCTTGGTTTCAGGTACCAGAATTATATAAAGGAAGCTTTGATGAAGTAAAATTGTAATAATTCTCAAGCAAAATGCATGAAGCTAAAAAGCAAAAAATTCAATATTTTCTCTAAATACACACCCAATTGAATTCTGTAAGATATTCCACCACCGTCTATATAATTTACCCACAGCTGAGCAACCCACTGCAGTATAATTGTAAGGGAACTCGTCATGATATAAAGTTAAAGTTTGTGTTTGCTCATTCCAAGGGAATTAGATCATGGCCCTAAAACAGAAGTACAGCCTACATGGAGTTCTTTTTCCAATTATATCTCAAGGAAAGGGAACAATAGGTGAGAAGATACCTGATCCATATTGCAAATTTCGGTCATTTGTAACCTTTTTCATGGTATGTGAATACGCGTAGAAAACAGAATCACATAAAAAGGAGAGGAAACTAGGGTCCAGCAAAGTAAAATTCAGTTACAGTCCAATAGCCGAATATGAAAGAGTATCCTACTAAGTTTTACTGTATACCAGAATATACATCACCTTCCTTCTGCTGAGTTCATGCTCCGGGCAGTAAGCACTGCTTTACATCCAACAAAAGTTCCTTTTCTATGCATCCTCCTATTAAGCTAAATCTTCCTCCCCCCATAGAAGTGCAATAAACACGACACAGAATCAGCAGAAAACAACATTTAAAACCAGGCATAATTTGGAAAACTCCAAACATCTGATATCCTGAAATACAGAGCTCAAAAGCACCGCTTGGAAGCAAACTTCACAAGATTCAGCATGACAAACAAATTAAAGCAACTGTCACATCAGCCAAACTGTTAGTACAATTACACATGAAGATGCATATCAGCTTTCCTTATTTTCAGTTGCACATTTAGATGTTAAGTTTTTGAAACAATCTACCTTGGGCTTTTTTCGCATGCAGCTATAAGCCAGTGAGTCCCTTTATCAATGTCATTGCCCTTATATTTGTTTGAAAGAGATCGCGACTTGCACAAAATAGCAGTAGGCAATTCATCACGAAACATTACTGTTAACAGAAAGTCAGACTCTAAATTCATTGGTTGATATGTGAACATTATAGGGTAGAGCAATATTTTAAACATCATAAAAGTTGTAACAATTGTAATAATTCTCAAGCAAAATGCATGAAGCTAAAAAGCACAACAACAACAACAAACCCAGTTTGATCCCAAAACTAAAAAGCACAAAATTCAATATTTTCTCTAAATACAGACCCAATTGAATTCTGTAAGATATTCCACCCCCACCTATATAACTTACCCACAGCCGAGCAACCCACTGCAGTATAATTGTAAGGGAACTCGTCATGATATAAAGTTAAAGTTTATGTTTGCTCGTTCCAAGGAAATTGGATTATGGCCCTAAAACAGAAGTACAACCAACATGGAGTTCCTTTCCAGTTATATCTCAAGGAAAGGGAGCAATAGGTGAAATATACCTGATCCATATTGCAATTTTCGGTCATTTACAACCTTTTCATGGGATGTGCACACGCGCAGAAACATAACAACAATAACAACAAAAAACCCTGTGAGTTATCACAAGTTGGGTTTGGGGAGGGCAGTGTGCACTTGTTTGCGATAGACCCTCGACTAAGGAGAAGATGAAAAGAAGCATTGGCAACTAGTAGTAACAACAACAAGATATTAAAAACACGCGCAGAAGACATAATCACATAAAAAGGAGAGGAAACTAGGGTCCAGCAAATTAAAATTCAGTTACAGTCCAAGAGCCAAATATGAATGAGTATCCTACTAAGTTTTAATACCAGAATATACATCACCTTCCTTCTGCTGAGTTCATGCTCCGGGTAGCAAGCACTGCTTTACATCCAACAAAAGTTCCTTCACCGTGCATCCTCCTATTGAGCTAAATCTTCCTCTTCCCATAGAAGTGCGATAAACACGACACAGAAACAGCAGAGAACAACTTTTAGAACCAGGCATAAGTAACGTTGTTCCACCGGAAAATGCCAAGCATCTGATATCCTGAAATACATAGCTCAAAAGCACCGCTAGGAAGCAACATACAAGATGCAGCATGAGAAACAAATTAACAATCATATCAATCAAACTTCTAGTACAATTACACATGGAGCTGCATATCAGCATTCTTATTTTTAGTTACAATTAAAACAATCTATACTCTTAGACCTTGGACTTTTTCCGCAATGCAGCTATAAGCCATTGAGTCCTTTATCAATGTCATTGCCCTTATATTTGCTTGAAAGAGAACACGATTTGCACAAAATAGCAGTAGACAATTCCTTATGAAACCTTATGATAACAGAAAGTCAGACACCTCAGGTTTATCTTAGCAGCACTCACGTGTTTATCTAAAGTAAATACCATCGAACAAGACTAGAGTAAAGGTGTTGATCGTTGAAAATTATAGGCAGAGCAATATTTATCACTTCATAAAAGTAGAGCGTCAAATCTAATATTATCAAACATATGTTCAATGAAATAGCAAGTAGTGACAGAACTTGATGAACCTCAAAACTGTAAGCATACTCGAGCAAATGCAAGTCACAAAAAAATGACACTCATACAATAAGTAGTGAATAGCATGAAACTTTCCATTCTATAACAAATATCACCAACTCAAAGATTGCAAAATTTGAGGCAAATACCCCCAAATAATTCAATATCTAAGTTGTTGCAAATGCACCACCTAAATTGTCCTTGCTACATAAATAGTTCAGTAAGACCTCCCCAATTGGGTTGGTACAAATATCAATAACCCCAACATATCCTAATATCTAAAAATTAGAAAACTAAGGTTCCTAAAAGAACATATAATCCTACTTATTAGTAACTGAGACACCAAGTTTCCCAGCCACGATCACGGTCGTCGCCATATCAAGAAACATGCCATGCTCAACCACACCAGCAAGCCTCAAAATTGCATCACTTGCAGCTTTTAAATCACCCATATCACTCTTGAAATACAAGTCAATAATATAATTCCCGTTATCTGTAACATAAGGCTCACCCCCAACTGTCCTCCTCAGCTTCCCAACACAACCAGCTTCAATAAACAACATTTCCAACCTTTTCAAAGTAAATTCCCAACAAAAGGGCACAATCTCAACAGGCATAGCAAGTCCACTTCCACCCAAATGACTCACCAACTTTGACTCATCAACAATAACTATAAATTTCTTACAAGCAGCCTCTACCATTTTCTCCCTAAGCAACGACCCTCCTCTCCCTTTAACCAAATTCATTTCTCGGTCAACTTCATCAGCACCATCAATTGCCAAATCAAGAATTGAATGTGTATTTAAATCAGACAAAGGAATCCCTAATGAAACAGCTTGTTCATGGGTAATTGTTGATGTGGGTATTCCTACAATGTTCTTTAATTTCCCTAGCTTTAATAATTCACCTATTCTTGCCACAGCATGTTTAGCTGTGGAACCTGTACCAAGACCCACAACCATACCTGACTCAACAAATTCTACAGCTTTATATGCTGCAATTTTTTTCAGCTCATCTTGGGATAAAATGACAGGTGGTGATGATGGGGTAGAAGAAACCATCAATGATGGCTGCTGCTTCAAATTCTTGGACTTTTCAGAAACAAAGAAATGTGGGTATGCAATGGCCATATTTTGCAATCGCAAAAATCAAGAATTGAAGAATGGGTTTCAAGAAAAACGATAAAGTTTTCACCTTTAATGTAAAAAAATGGGGCTTCTTGAGGAGGATTGGGTTAATGGTAGGAGAGATAAGAGGAGATTTAGGGCTAGAAGATGTGAAGTAAGGAGAACCAAGAAAGCATGAAATGGAGTATATATATAGGGAAGTTAAAAGAGAAAAATAAATGAAATAAATATGGGGAAAAAGAAGGGGAACGAAATGGACAAAAAAAGATTAATATGGGTTAGATTGTATGAATCTTGTGGTTAGTATTGACTATAGAATGGGATAGAGAAAGGTGGAGGAAATTGAGGGGTTTTGGGGAAGGAGCGTAATACAGCATTACAGCTAGAAAAGCGTGGAGGTGGAAGCGAGGATTGGTTGGGGGAAGGAGGCACAATATCTTTGTGATTCAATAAATCTAGTTACCGGACAAAAAATTGTAGGTTTCTTCTTTTAATTTGTTGTTTGATATTGTATTGACTCTGGGCCCCACCAAGTGAGTGCCTGAGGTTCATAACTAAAATATGAAAATTTTACATTCCTATACGCTATATGAAACTATATTATCATCCCTACTCAAGTTTTATTATAATTACATTTTATATATCTAATTATAATTAATATATATTTTAAAGGAATTAATATTAATTAGTGTCCTAAAATAATTCTACCGTATATTACCACTCTCCCCACATTTCTCTCTCCACATCTCATCCGCTCACCCACATATCTTGTACAAGAGAGCAACAATTCCACCATTGATAATTATTAAAAAGTTTTGAAGCTTTGAATCAATTTAAACAAAACTGATGGTTCGAAAATCAGTCGACAAAAATATTTATTAGTTGTTCAAAGTTTTGAAAGTTCACTATAATATTTTGCACAATCTAAACTGGTCACTACACATTTGAAGTCAGGAAAAAAGTTTAGCCTTTTGTTTTGTTTGTTTCCCTTTAATTCGAATTTGGGTTTTTTGAAAAACATTATTTGTTTGAATTGGGTGTTGTTGTAAAGAATTGGAATTCTATTTACGCCTCTCTCTATTTCTCAATCCCTAATTTCAGTAATGTAAAACAAAGGAAAAGAGAGTAGCAATTCCCCCATTGACTGCCATTAAAAAACTTTGAAACTTTATATTCGAATTTGGGTTTTCAAAAATTATTATTTATTTGAATTGGGTGTTGTTGCAAACAATTTGGACACATGATTTGGAGTTTATATCTCAATTTTGAGGGTGTTTTGGTGAAGATTAGACTTGATTTTGGCTGAACTTCAGATAGAAACTTGAATAAGAAGAAGAAAAAGAAAAAGAAAAAGAAAAAGAAGACATGATATACATTATATTTACTAAATTGTAATAAAATTGTAGAAAAATTATATTATGTTGTAGAAAAATTGTAGACATGATATACATTATATTTAGAAAAATTATTATTTCACTATTGTATGAAAGTTGAACAATATTGTATAAAATTTGTATTTAAGTTGTTCAATATTGTAGTTGCATATAACCGAGTAGAAATAATGTATGAAAGTTGTAGATAAATTGTATAACATATAATTAGTTGTATGAAATTTGTTTTTACTATGTATAAATCATATACAAAATATACAAAAGACATATTATATAAAATTTGTATTTAAGTTGTATGTTAATGTAGTTGTATTTAACTGGATAGAAATAATGTGTGAAAGTTGTGGATAAATTGTAGATAAGTTGTATAATATATAATTAGTTGTATGAAATTTATTTTTATTGTGTATAAATCAAATACAAAATATACAACTTATGGGAACAATAAAATTACAAATAGTTTTGGTTCTGTAATCACCTTTCTATCTACTCCAGCCATCAATTTTCCCCAAGCCATATGGATGTGGGGTTGTCCCGACACATCGCATTTTGAAAAATAATGCAACTAAACATCAATCAAAAGAAATGTTTGTTTGAACTGTTTTCTGTAACTCAAAAAAAGAAGAAGCATACTTGTTGTGTAATTTCCAAATAATTAGGGATGCTAATTTTTCATCCAAAAATGCAGTTAATTTTGAAGGACAAAATAATATATATAGAACTTCAAACAACAAGTTGATGGTTTTGTTTTCTTAGTACTATCTAATATTCACTAAGTTGGATTCATGATTTGACCAGTTTAATTACCAGACGGCGTAAAAACTCAATTTTGGTGTTTATAGTATAAAACACAAACGAATTAAAGGTCCTCTGTAACAATAATCTGTTCAATTCTACTGATCTCATGGCCTTATAAATATGGATAAAGCAAAGAATCAGACACTTATGAATGATTAAAACTTGAAGGAGGAATAATAACTTTCTAAAATAGCTCACGGCATGATCTGTTTCATTTTGATAAGGAAAACATATTGAAGATATATTCATTAAACGTCACACAAAAAATTTATTTGGAGTGTGGGCCCGTATTAGTTCTTAGGATATAAATGAGTCCAAAAAAAAAAGCTACCCTACTCATGTAAGAAAACAATTCATTAAAAATTATTCTATTCTCTAATTATTACAGCGATCCTCTCATTAAAGTTATTTTACTTTCGCTCCAAAATTTCTATTTAAATTTAAATGTACATATATATATTTTTTTAATAATACATCTTTACAAAAAAAAAATGTAGCCCCCAAAAAGTTGGGCCCCAAGCGATTGCTTTACTGGCTTTATAGTCGAGCCACCCATGGTTCCTGCATATAAACTTCCAGCATATTATGTTGGAACGCCAACACATTATGAATTTCAGCATATTATGCTGGAATCTCATATGTAAAAAAATTCGAACTCTAACATATTATGCTGAAGTTTTTTCGAATTCTTAAGGGTGCTTTTGTTCAAATTTTTACTTTACACTAAAAACTGGCTAAATTTCTATTACTTTTGAAATTGTGGCTATTTTTCAATTATGAGTTGTAACTGACTATTTCTGATTTTCCCCTAAAAATCTCTTGATGGTCGTAACTAGGCATGTCAACTGGGCTGATCCGGAATAAGGGTTTAGCCCGTGGGCCTCTAGTCCTGGCCCATATAAGTGGCTGGATTTCGGGTCCGATTTTTTTGGTACTGAAGCTCTACAGAACTCATGACCCATTAAGCTAATAGGTTGGGCTAAGCTGATATGTGTTTAATTGGGTCATGTTTTTTTTTTTTTTTTTTTTTTGAGTTTGGTCTAATTTTATAAAAGGAAAATATCAATTATGTCCATTTATAAGTAGCTTATTATATAAATTGGGCAATTCATAAAATATTACTAATATTAGCCAAATATTATCAATATTAGCCAATTAGATATTTGTAGACAAAAAAGGTCAATTTTTTGCTTTCTTTTGAGTGAGTGTTATTAGAATAGATTGAGTACATCTTAAGGAGCATGGATCTCAATTTTTTCTCAATTTTGAGATGATTTGGCGGAGTTTTGAGGTGGTTTGAATTGAAAATTCGAAATAGAAGCTGAACTTGAAAAAAAGGATAGGTGTATCACACTATGTATCACATATGTATCATATTTATATCAAATATGTATCACATGTATATCCGTATATACATGCGTATGAGATACATGTGTGGCGGGAGAATTTTTTTAACTCGATTTTAACTACGAAGATACCAAATCAGCCAAATCACCTCCAATCTTCCTCAAATTTTGTATATTGACTCTTCTATATATTTTCAATGAATCTCAAATACCCATTAAAAAAGTCCATTTTTCTTAGATTTTTGAAATATATATATATATATATATATATCATCACCTTATTTGCTACCCCATCCATGAAATTTCTTTTCCGTCTTGCATTTAATGTTGCGAATCAAGCTTAAAAAAATATGGAAGGAGATATTTGTGTGTGATTCTTGGAGAGAACGAACCTTATTTCTTTGGATTTCTAATTTTTATATGTGCTTGGCTTATTTTGGTAAGTCTATGATTAATGACTAGATGTTGACAAGTTAGGACTTTTTTGGAAAATTTTTGTGAGATTCCCTTTTATAAACTCAAGCTATAATTAAAAAGTAAAGTGTGGTGGCCACCATTAATAAATTTGCTTCTTCAGGTTTCAATTATTGTATGTCTAACTCTCCCTTGCAAAAAGGAAAAGAAATAATTAGGATAGGATCAAAGAATTCATATCATGAATGGAACTTTAAAAAAATCACAAGTACAAAACGAAAAAAAATCAACTTTATACATATTCAATATACTAGACCCACAAATAACAAATAGCATTTTCTTATTCATTTCAATTTTGAATCTTCAAATGATATTAACAAATCAAAAGAATCAATCTTAAAGCCATATACATATAGTAGTCGCACAAAAAATAAAAAAACAAAGAACTTTCTTCATCTTTTCTACATATACTTCTGCTATTGAGTCTTTAACAAATATGAACACCAGCCAAAACCCTTTTAGTAAATTCTACGAGATGAAAAAGCACAACAAAAGTTGATGTGGACACACTCAATGCAACAAGTACAACCATCCCTAAAGCCAAGCTTGGCCTTGTATTCATCAACAAAGATTGCAATAATCCCATAGCTTCACAAATACTCGAATTATAATTCCCATAAATCTTCTTCTCCCAATCCATCCACTCTGCTGGTGGCTCGTAATTCTTCTCAATCATCTTCATCTCTTGAATCCTTTTTCTAAGTATAATCATGTTTTCGTCCACATTTCCACCATTATAATCGTTTTGATCATTGGCTTCTCTTTTCATAGCCAAAGTCATTATTCTTGTATGTATCGATCTTCTTTGAGAAAATAGTTTGGATGGAAGTGATGGTATTGAAAGAATAGAAGTTGATGATGCCATTTTTTGAATTTTGTTCTGTCATTTAGAATGTGTTGTGTTTCATTTATAGAAGATCATCATATTTGAAATGTAAGCACACTTTAATTTAATTTCAAGGGAAATGTCTTAGGAAATAAGGAATGAGGCAAAACCGTGTCAGAAAATATAAATTAAATTATGTGTTTTTTAACGTCACAAGTCACGCTAGAAGCTGATAATATATTTAGGGCTCGTTTGGTACGAGGAATAAGAGATAATTTTATCCCAAAATTAAATTTGAGATGAGTTTATTTCACGTTTGGTTGAAATAAAATTGCGGTATAACTAATCTCAAAATTCATTATCCCGAGATTATAGTGTATTTTTATTTCTATGGGAAAATGAAATAATAATCCTGGAATAATTAATTTTAGGATAACTTGTTTCCCGACCAAACACCCCTATACTTTATACCTTAACTAGTACAAAACAAATTCACGCACGAAATTAATTACTCCCATTATCATCCTATATTTGTTGAAGCAAATATCGGGAGTATCTAGTACTCCTTTTCACATTTTAAAAGAAAGTCTTTTTTTGTTGTATAATCAGTGACAGAACCAGAATTTTCATTAAGGAGGGTCAAAATATAAAGAAATAAACTTACCAAAAAGTCAAGGAGTGTCATTATATAGTATATATGCATATATTTTTAAAAATTACCGAATTAAACGGTGTAATTCCGACGAATGGGCACCCTTGGGTGCACGTGGCTCCCCCACCGGTCATATTATTAGATATGGTCAAAATAAATATACTAATTATTCTAGAAACGCATATAAACTTGTAACTCATGCTCTTATCAGGTGTCCTCAGAACTTGTCAAAGAAAAAGAGAGAGAAATTGTTAGTACTTTTTAAATCGTTTGATATCATAAAAATATATAACACCGCCAGATACTTTTGAAGGCATATATATATATATATATATATATATATATATATATATATATCCCTTTCAACGGTTGTAGATATCTTTGGCTTGACTTTTGATGATTTGACGAGGATGGCTAGTTTATTTATTCTAAGTGATTTCCAACGTAACAGAATCATTTCTGGAATGATGTTCTCTAATTAAAATAAATTACTAGTAGTTTACTATTAATTAATAATGTCGTTTAATTAAGTATTTGTTGGATTGATGGTGTCAAAGAAGAGCTATATGGCTGTATAACACAAGGATGTTTCCTAGGAAGAAACTTTATTAAAATAAGACAAAAGGAGGAAACCTTTTTTCTTTTTTCTTTTTTTAATTAAGAAGTAATTGTTTGGCAAAATTTCAGAGCTTTCTCTGTTGTTTCTTGCAGTTTCGTCATACCAATTTAAAGGGTGTCCTCCTCCTTATTTTATTCTTTTAATTGTTTTATTTTCTTTTCTTTTTCTTTCGCGTTTTATTCAATTTTACTCCAAATCTCTTCATCTTCACACCGCTTTATTCCTATACAGTTAAAATATAATATTACGCATATAGTAATATGATTAATACTCAAAGACGATTAAAAGTACTACAATGTGAGACAATAATGATTAAATTTATGCATTTTTGGCCGAACATCAAAGGGTTATGTATTCAACCTTATTGAGCCAACAAGGTAACTTGGTAATTGTCATCTACCATTGGAGCTTGAGCATAGAGCCTTATGGGCCTTGAAGCAGTTGAATTTGGATATGGAAACAACTGGCACAAGTAGAGTTACAGCGTTGCATGAACCTGAGAAGTTTCGATTCCATGCATTCGAGAGTACAAGATTGTATAAGAAAAGGATGAAGATGATGCACGACAAGCACATTAATTCTAGAGAGAAACTTTAAACCCGGAGATTTGGTGTTGTTATATAACTCGAGATTGAGGTTATTTTCGGGTATGCTAAAATTTAGTTGGTTGGGACCATTTAGAGTTGTGCAACTGTCCCCAAATGGAGCCGTGAAAATAAAGTCCGAAGATGGGACTAACAGGTTTAGACTGAATGGGCAAATGTTGAAACACTATCTTGAAATGATTGAATAAAAAGGAGAGAAAGATGTGATGTACTTGAACGAACCTCAATATGTGAGCGAAACATAATCCTGAAAGCCTGCATCATGCTTCGACGTTAAATAAGGCGTTGCGTGAGAGAAAACCCACGACTTTAAGTCCTTATTGGTATTTTATTTAGATTATTTTAGTTGTAGTAAATTAATTTTAGTTGATTAGTTTTGTTTGTCGTGCAGGATTAATACACAGCTGCGAAGTTCGTGGAGTAAGTAAGGTAACCCGAGAAGGAATTAGCTTGAAAAATTCCACGAATTGTTGTAACTGTAATTAAAAAAAAAAGGTAATTGAACGCATGGACACTGTACAAATTGCTAGAGAAGATTTTCTTTTTCTAAGTCCCGTGCATTGCAGCAAAAGCATGGGCAAGGAGAATTTTTTTCTCCTTAACAGTGAGCTAAATGACTATAGCACAGGTATAGCACAACAGGGAGAATTTTTTTTTTCCTCAACGGTGAGCTAAAAGACAAAGGCATAGTTACAACACAACAAGTAAGTGAATTTTTTTTTTTGAGTCCGAAACTTTTCTAATGCCTTTTTGGGCAAAAAAATACATTTCTACTATTAGAAAAAAAATTACATAAATAACTAAAACGCAGTATAATATTGCGTTTTACTTTAACGGAAAGTTAGCCATTAAAGTAAAACGCAGTACTATACTGTGTATTATTAAAAAATTAATTTTTTTAAGGAAAATGCAGTATAAATTAATTTAAACGCAGAATTGTGCTGCGTTTCCCTATTAATATTGGGCCCACCTATATTTAATTAAAGGGAAACACAGTATTATACTGCGTTTTCCTTTAATAAAATAAAGCCCTTCTTCTTCCCCAAGACAACGACATAACGTTATCTCCATTAAAAAACACCCCTGCTCCACTACTGGTCCCCCCCGTCAAATTTTTTAAAAAAAGTTTGGGCCCCACCCTGACCCAAAAAGCAAAGAGTGTAGGTCCCGCACAAAAGACAAGCTTTGGATTCCTTCATTCGGGTGCAAAAATTCGATTTGAATCAATTTCAAAAAACTTAAATCAAGGTATTTCGATTTTGTTTATGACGAAACTCGTATAGTACATGCATATTTGTATTGTTGAATATGTTTCCGTGTTATGTTTGTGTTTAAATTTGTATCTTATTTATACCCGGATTGATTTATTAGCTTTGAGACAAAAAATTGTTAAAATTTGATAAATAATTTTTATTGTTAATGTTATGTTTTTATTTGCTTAAATAATAAATGAATATTATTTATTTAGTTTGTTGTTCATATTTGTATGTTATGTTTGTTGTTTTTATATGTAATAGTGACCTTTTAGCGTAGTAAAATATAGAGCCTTTTAGCGTAGTAAAATATAGAGCCTTTTAGCGTAGTAAAATATATAGCCTTTTAGCGTAGTAAAATATAGAGTCTTTTAGCGTAGAGTCTCTGTAGTTTAAGTATGTAGTAACTGCAAACTCTATCCAATTACACTTTACAAAATTAATTATTTAATTTATAAAAATAATCTTTCAAAAGTAAAAAATTAATATATGTTGTCAAATTAACTCAAATATCGAGCCTGGAACTCATAGATAATTACTCAGTCCAATTCAATAATTAATTATTTAATTTATTAAATTAACAAAATTGTAAAAATGCTGAAATTGACACGCATAATAATTAAGGATAACTTGGTGCTACCGGACGTCAAATATCGAGCCTGAAACCCATACATAATTATTCAGTCCAATTCAATAATTTTTAATTTAATTCCTTAAACTAACAAACACAAGTACAGACACATATTAAAAAAAACCAAAACAAAAGATTAGGGGTATCCTTGATAGTTGGGTACATTCGACGAACTTGCACCAGGAGCTGAATTACCACCGCCACGCACACCACCTGAAGGACATTTACGACGGTCGTGTCCTGGCTGCGAGCATATGCCACATTTACGCGCATAAACGGTGTCACCAACATCCATTTGGTTCCGTATACGTGTTCTCTTTTTCACTTGCAGCTTGCGTAAATAGTCCTTGTTACATACCATCTTAAAAGGTTCCGGCGGCCAATAATGCTCAGCACCTAATGGCTGCAACTGCCCGCTATACGTGTCTACGTACTCAACAACATTGTATTGCCTATCAATATAGTTGGTTGCCCCATATCCAACTTGTTGAAAGCACTTCAACGCATGTGCGCACGACATGTGGTAGATGGTCCATTTACCACATGAACAAAACCTTCTGGCTTCATTCACCGTTTGTAGATTATTCCCACGGTGTCCGCGGATAGCGGTCTTAACTTCAAAAACATCCCGGTCATCATCGTACTGTAGAAACGAATGCCACTGTGCTCGCCTCCTGTACCCTTCAAATCTTCTCATGGGTATTGGCATAAATTGAACACCCCTGTCCATCAATGCCGATGCAGCTCCATGCCTTTCAACTAACCTCTCCGCACTCTGTTTGAATGTCATGCGGACCATGACAGTGACAGGCAGTCCACGGGCAGACTTCAACAAGCTGTGAGCACGTGATTTTTGCCCTATGTGAATTACTCTAAAAAAAATTCAAAATAAAATAATTTTTCCGTTGTTTGCAATTTTGTGGATTGTTGCGGTATTTTCTGTTATTGTTTGCATTTGTCTGTGCATGTTTATTTGTTAAATTAATGAAAATACAAAAATATGTTGCGTTTGCATTTAAGATTTAATTTTCCAATTAGGATTAGTTAAGTAAGTTGTTTTACAAAAATGAAAAAATCACAAAACAATAACGTACTTCGCATTTTAGCGTTTAATGTCAAAATGGTATGATTTTCTTTTAATTAGGTATTTAGTTATTTGTGATAATAACTACTTAGAATTAATTAATATTTTTTAGGATAATTTGGTCAAGGTTAAATTTAGGTTTGTATTTTTATTTTAATTAAAAAGAAAATTGAAAAGAAAAAGAAAATAAGAAGAGGAAAATCTGGTTTGGGCCAATTTAGTCAGAATCCCAGGCCCAAAACAAAAACCCACCCCAGACCTAATCCCCAGTCCAGACCAACCCGTTCCCTACCCGGTCCGCCCCTACCAGAACCAAACGTCGTCATTTGGACACGCTTTGATCAGGGTCGTCGATTTCATTTGATCGAACGGCCCAAAGCCTTGCCCATTACCCGACCCCGACCCGCCCCTGAACCGGTCCAGCACCCATGAAACAAAACGACCCCGTTTCCCATTCACAGTTTGATCAGAGCCGTTGGATTCCCATCATCCAATGACCCTAATTACATCAATCATTTTAATATACCAAACCCCCCTCACTCGTCTCTCTTCAGAGATCAAACACATACACCACCTCACACCACCGTCCGCCGCCCGCCGGAAATCGCCCACGGCGGCGGACAACCTCCAATCACCCCCAGTTTTACACCATGGAACCCCCTTGATCTTTTCTTTCTAAATCCATAACCCATTCTCTTCAAATCCCCCTCGAATCCCTCGAATTTCAGATCGAAGTTTGATCCCCGAGCCCTAGCTTACCCAATCGACCCCAAATCAACACCACATAACCTCCATAACTCCCTCATACCAAATCCATCATTGGTTTCCTTCGAATCTGACCGGAACTCGTCGAATTTTAAATCTAAGTTCGAACCTTAAAAGTTCAAAATCAATTTCCGTTGAGCCTGATGACATGCATCGATCCAAGCCTCTAGTTTTTGTGATTAGAAGATCGATTCACTACAAAACTGATGCTGTTCATTTGTTCTTGATAAAGAACAAATGATTAACATCAGTTTGGGGTGAGTCAGAGTATCAAAGCCAAATCCAAGTTCGAGCCCATCCGGTGAGTTCTTTTTTAGATTTTATTTATTTACATTAGTGTTATTCTGATATTCGCCTTCCTCATCTCTTTTTCTTTTCCTGGTCAATTTCAATTGAAATTCGATCAGTTCTTTGGTATAAATTATTCCTGTTCACTGTTGTTTCTTTAAGATTTGGTTTTGTGGATTTGTTTCGATATCAGCTTGTTTTAAGATTGTGAAGTTATCTCTCGTTAATCACTTAGTCAAAATAGTTAGGATTAGTTCAATAGTCTGGTTTAACCTCTTCTCTAATTATGTCGATAAGAAATGATTAATATAAGTATAATTCAAGTGTTTACCTACTTAAGAAGTTTCTAGTGGATAGTAGGGTTAAGATTGCGCTAATGGATTAGATAATTGAGTGGACAATTGAGTGGATGGTTAATGAAATGAGAAGTTGAATTGATAGTGGTAAATGCACTAAGATGAATGCCTATAAAAGGCTGAACTTGAGAAGTGTTAGAAAACAGACAGGAGAGATTCTGAAATACTGGAAATGAAGAAGAACATTCTGAAAATACTGAAAAAATACAGAGTGGAAAGAAAGGAAGAATTTCTAAAAATATTGAAAAAGACAGAGATTTTAAGATTGAAACATACAGAGATAGATATAGAGAGAAATTCTGAAAAAATACCAAGCGGCTGTAGAAATTACTGTTTCATTAAGTTACCTTGGCGATTTCTTAGATTTCGAATTCCTGAAATGAATCCTAGTTTACTGTTTCATTGATCTCTCTTGTTTCGATTTTTAAATTTTCAATCTGTCAAATCTATTTTGGTTCATTTGAGTATTTGAAGTGGATTGGATTTAGTTTTGAGTGGGTGTGAAGTTTGCTGAATAAGTCAATACTCTACTGATTTCTGGGTTGATCTCAACACTTGGTTGTTTGAATCTGAGGCTTATTTGCTGTAATGCTGTCGCTTGAGCTTGCTGAATCTCATTTCTTCTTTGTTTATCCTATTTTCCAGGTATATGATCCTGAACTCTATTGTTTTTGTGAGGTAAATTTGAAGAAATGAAATGAGAATGAGGTCTAAAGCATGGCTCTCATTTAGTTATTTAACAGCACTATTTCAATTTGTCTCTTTTCAATAGGTTCTTCATTTAACCTTAGTTTGAATAAGTTAATTTTTCATTATGTATCAGCTTTTGGACTGTTACAAAGCTTGGAAAACAAATTATCAATTGAATTAGACCCTAGATTATGTGTTTGAATATAAGTAAACTTGTATTGTGAATGGTATTGGGTCTTGTTAATTTGGTAGTTCATTCGAGCTTTGATAGCATGATTAGTTGTCTGGGATGATTATATATTCAGGTGATGGTTTGAGTTGAATGTGTACTAACTGTGGCAAGAATGAATGAACTCCAATAGAATAGGGTGAAAGCAATTAAGGTTTGTTTTGTGTTTGTAAATGGTCCTTAAGGTTATTGTTAAACTTGTTGTCAAGAATACTTAGAATTGATATGGCTTGGGTGCTTGCCTTTATTCTTACTTGAAATGGCCTTTTGAGTATACAATAGTACTAATTTATGGAATTTGCTAGTATAAGAACTAGAATGGGATTGAATCAAACTATAGTTCAAATGGATTATGGAATCTGTCTTTAATGTAATAGGAAATTCAGGCTAGGTTACATATATCTCTTATATTATGGAATCAATGTTTGCATTTTCCGTTTTGTGTTAAATTTGTTGGAATTTTTGCCCAGGCATGTAATTATAATGGTCTTGTGGGGATATCTATATTAGCAAAGGCGTGTCCTTTACTTGGGGAATCCTGATTACTGTGGTGTCCTTTGCTAGATTCCAGGAGTTTAAATCATTGTGTTAAAATGGATGTGATTAAGAACTGCATTAGATAAATTCAGCACCATGAATAGGCTTGTTTGAAATTGTAATTATATTGTTAAACATGTTGATCAACAAAAATTTCCTTTTTCTTAAAAGGTGATTTGGACTCATTTACTAAAGCTGGGCTGTGGTTTCAGCCCAGCTATTAAAGGCCGTCTTGTGTGCTATGGGATGGTTTGGGCTTCACTCGAGCCCAATGGTTTATTCCAAGGTTAAGATGTTAAGTGTCCCATGTAGGCAGTTGGATCAATTTTGTGGTTTGTTCATTCGCATATATAAGCTAAATTTCATTCTCTTAGACTCCTCCGCTAAAATTTCATAAAATTGGAATTGAGGAGCCTCTTAGATAAGTTACCATTCCTGGGCTTTTCCTTTATTTCTATGCAAATATTGTCCTGGGCCCAAGTCCTTTCTTTAAGCATAAAAAAGAAAAAATAAAAAATTTCGAATTCCGCTTAAGGTTCAAGTAATTAGATTCCTTAAAATAAGTTGGATGTGCGCCATGTTAGATCATATAAATAATTTACGATCCTCTGAAGCTTAGTTTGAATATCTTTTTATATTATAATTAATGTGTGCCATGCCAAAATCACAATTGCATGGCCTTCATTTAATTAATTTTAGTCTTATCCTTAAAACTCAGGGCGAGCCATTCAGTGAAATTTCGCTGCCCTTCAAAGATGTGTTTTTTTTGATGAATCAAATAATTATAGTTTGCTTTAGGCCCGATTTATATTAGTATTGTGATTATGTATACGTTCGCGTAACACAATTACAAATTAAATTCTTAAAAGATTTGAGGTATGCGTTCACGCAACTTCAACCAAATTTTTAATAATAATAAAGCATTGTTAATTTTGGAAAAAATATATATAGTATCCCTAAGTCATAAATAGGTTAACTTTTTCTAACCATCCTTGCGAATAGACCATAAACTATAATAAATTTTATTTATAAGATTATAATAAGTTTCCTTTACATAAAGAAAAGCTCTCCTCTCTGAGTGTACAATTTTTAAACTGCTTAGCCATGAAAGTTGAAAATTTCTAAGTAGGAATATTTTTTTTTAAAAAAAAAGGGAGAAGAAAGATTACGTTTTTAAGATATATAATTCATAAAGTGCGTTAGGTAGCTTGTTTGAAAGTTTTGTTTTAATATCAAAAGACTATAAAGTTTCATTTTTTATGTTTTGCTCAGTTTTCTAAGTTAGCCAGATTTGTTGCTTTGTGTGATAATATTTTTGTTTTCTATTAACTTAGTTCTTAAGAATGCAAGTATTTAATTTTGAGATTTTAATCCTAAAATGCGAGAATAAGGAAGGCTCACTGTTGAGCCATGAAAATCTTGCTTCCATATATTTACCTCAAAACCAAATCGATAGTATGCTTTTAGGTACGTTCTTAACAAATCAATCATCGTGATTGTGTACACATTCGCGTGACATAATTACGATTTTCAAAATAAATCAAGGTACGCGTATGCGCGACTTTGACCAAGCTTTTTCTTAAATAAACTAAGTGTTGTGAATTGTGTACACATACGCGTGACATGACTCTGGACACGCCAAACCATACAAGTATACGTACGCGTAACGCGATAATTCTTTAAGTACGAATAAATCACGCAATTAAAAGCGGTAAAGGTAAAATACATGTAGGTTCTAAACACGTAATTAAATAATTTAAGCCAAGTATAAATTGTTAAGCGACCGTGGTAGAACCACGGAATTTGGGAGTGCCTAACACCTTCTCTCGGGTTAACAGAATTCCTTACCTAGATTTCTGGCTCGCTGACTGTAATACAGAGTCAATATTTTCCTCGATTCGGGATTCTAACTGATGACTTGGGACACCATAAATTATCCCAAGTGGAGACTCTGAATTTAATATAAATAATCCCGTTTCGATTGTCCTTTAATTGGAAAAACTCCCTTATATCGTCCTTCGGGTGTGTAAAATGGAGGTGTGACAGCTTTGGCAACTCTGATGGGGAACGAACCCAGAATCTCTGGTTCAGGGTTTAAGAATTTGAGCTTAGAATAATTGTTATATTTGGCTTTATTTTTTTTATCTAGTTTTGTCCACATGTTTGTGCTTAATGTGCGAAATTTTGCTTTTTACCGCTTTGATATTATCTGAACTGTATATATAAATTATTACGAAACCCTTATTCTTTATGAGTCTTCTGAATTTATGGTGCACATGTGCGCGTGACCCACCTTTCTGTTAGAATTCATACCAAATAGAACAAAGTTGGGCCAAGTAACTAGGCCGGGTAGACTTTCGTCCTCCCGGTATGTTGCCCCACTTCGGCTCAAGCTGTCTGCTTGGGTAAGCCAGGTCTAGAACAGTATACCCCAGGTTTTACATTTAGAATAAATCAGCTTCATGTCGGATCCCTAGTAGGAACGTTTGTTTGCATCACGTGCATTTGACTTCGGAGACTCAACACAGGGGTTGACTCTGTCTAGGACAGGTGTACCCGAAATGAAAAGACCATCTTGATGCATCTTACTTGCTACTTGTGCATTCATTTGTTTCGAATTTGCATGTTGACCAGCTTATAGGAAAAGTTAGAAAAGGAAAATCAACGTGAGGACCGAAAAAGAAAATTGGATGTTTTCGAAAAAAAAAATCAATTTCCAAAATATTTTAAAATACTACCGAAATTTTGAAAAAAAAATAAAAATTTGTGGCCTTTTTATTACGAACTACGTAAGTTTGATTCTCGCCGGATGTGAGATATGTAGGCAACCCACATTGGGCCCAACTATTTTAAATAAAAAATAAATAAATAAAAATAATTAGATAATAAATAATTAAAATGTGGGTACATAAATGCCATTGTGTTGTCATAAGTAAGGCGATGCCATTCTTGTCCAAAATATGCCGAACGTCCCCAAAAGGGCGCCGAAAGGCTGATTTTGCAAGAACAACCGCTTTTGGTCGTTTTTTTTTCAAAAAAAAAAAAGAATTTTTTTTTGCCGGTTAGCAAACACAACCTTTAAATCTTCTTCATCAAAGTGTTTTTTTCATGAATTGTTTAGAAATATTAATGTTTTTTTCAAAATGAGTCTTGATTTTGTTTTTTTAAAATTAAAATCACTCACAGGTACAAAATGAGCACCATCCAAAACCCACCGTTCACAGATGTAGATGAGTTTCTATTTCGGGCTTCAGATGTGGTGGTATGAGTTAGGAGGATATGGTCAAAAATGGGTCATTAAGTATTTGGGAGCTCTCACAGATATTATGAAAGTTAAACCGCGCAATGATTTGATTACGACACTAGTGACTTTTTGGGACCCTGTTCACAATGTCTTTCGCTTCTCTGATTTCGAGCTTACTCCCACATTAGAAGAAATAGTTGGATATTCCGGTTTTGACGGAGATTTGAGAAACCAGAATCTTATATTCCCAAAGGCTCCCTCAGTACACCGATTCTTTGGTCTTCTGAATATTAGTAATCAAATCAGAAAAAGCAATGTTGCCAAAGGGTGTTGTTCTTTCAACTTCCTATATTCAAGGTTCGTAAAGCCGGATGGATTTGAAATTCATGCAAAGGGCCTTACTAACAAACAAAACAAGGACACCTAGCAGATTCACCGACGCTTCGCTTTCATGGTGGCTTTTCTGGGAATCATGGTCTTCCCAAACAAAGAGCGAACGATTGATATTCGCATAGCCAGAGTCGTACAAGTCCTCACTACCAAGGAACATCACACTCTTGCTCCGATCATTCTCAAACATTTATCGAGCGTTGACTTTGTGTAAATCCGGGGCAAAATTCTTCGAAGGGTGCAATATTTTGTTGCAAAATGTGGTTGACTGAACATCTCCGACATCACCCCAAGTTCATGCAGTATGGTCCGAGCAAGGACAATTTTATTGAGAGTTATGAAGAAAGAATAAAAGATTATAAATCTTCAGAAGGGGTGGAAGCCTGGATATCCCATTTTAGATCTTTAATGGCAAGTCAAATTGAGTGGACTTTGGGATGGCTCCCGGTAAGAGAGGTGATACACGTGTCAACCTTAAAGAGTTATTTGCTGCTGTTGGGTTTAAGAAGTGTCCAGCCGTATGCGCCACAGAGAGTTTTAAGATAGCTAGGGAGATACCAAATGGTGCCTGATGATGAAGATTTGAGTGTGCAAGTGATTGAGCTACACCCCGAAGCCACTCTCCCTGAGGATTTAATCCAGCAGATTTGGAATGGTTGTCGATACTTAAAATATGATACCCAAGTTCCAGATCCTGCGAAAGGTGAGATAAATCCGGGTTATGATAGGTGGTTTGAGAAAAGATCCCATGTGGATGATGCACCAGAATCCGATCCTAGAAGGCCCATAAAAAGACCGCATGTTCAAGCCTTTGATGACAAAATCCAAGAACGGTTGGCTTGGGGTGAAAAGGAAAAGGGGTACAAAGCAACTATTCGTGCCTTAGAAGAAAGCCTGAGGAACCTCAATTTTGAGAGAGACTTACAAGCACAAGAAGCAGAAGGTGAAAAGAAGAGTCTGATTAGCGAGAATAAAACTCTCCGCGCTCAGTTTCAACAGATGAAGAAAGCCTCTGAAGCGCCAGTGAGAAGTTGGAAAGATCAGAAAATCATTGCCAATCTGATGGAAAAAATGCAAGATTATGACTCCATCTTGACAAAAACTGAAAAGGCGTTAGACAAAGCTAAGGAAAAAAATCATACAGTTAAATGAGGAGGCCAAATCTAGTAAGGAACGCCAAGTAATGAGATTCGAAGAAGAAATGGCTCAATTCAAGAGAGAGAAGGACCATTGGATACATTTAGAAGCTCAACTCCATGCACAATTGGAAGAAATGAGAAGGTACAATAGAGAACATCAGCATGCAGATATTGATAGGGAGAGAGCACGAGCAAGACTCGATCAGGCCAGACTTCGGGCTCAATTGGAGTCGGCTTTAGATCGCGAGGACCACATAAGAGATATAGCCACCAATCGCCAACAACAGTTACAAAACCAAGACCAGAATCTCCAGGACTTCAGAGCACAAATCCATGATTTGGCTGTTTACACCTCTCAAAGTTTTGTGAACTGCCAAGTGATGGATTATGAGAGGTTTTTAGAGCATGCACCTACTTTGGCCCATCATCTTGCAATGGAGTTAGAAAGAATGTACCGTACACTAGGAGGTCATCCGGGTCAAGCCCCACTGTGAGCAGATGTTCCAGTTATTAAAAGCAAAAGATTGTGGAGTGAAGCGTGGTCACAGTTGTTGGAACTTTTCATATAATAGTCATGTTTAGTTTAAGTCCATGTTGAGTCTTTTAAACCATTTTTTTAAAAGTATTGTCCAAATGTAATGTCATTTATGTCTTTGTACTGTTTTGTTTGTTAAAACAAATAAAAGTATTAATAATTGTTTCCATCAGAACTACGCTCGGTCTGATTCATGCAGGGTCATGATACGTAGGCAATCTTCATAAGATTCGACCACAACCAAAAGAAAAGAATAAAATGAAAAAAGGGGAGGGAAATAAATATAGGCGTGAGTGACAATAAAAGGGAAAGGTCAGGAAAAGTTAGGATGACACAAGCAACCGAGAAATACATGGTAGAAATGACTAATTGCCTAGGTGCATTGCATCCCTATGTGTGGTTGTTTATTTGTTAAAACTCTGATCACTAACAAGTTTGGTTGTTGTTATCCAGAATTCAAGCAGTTAGTACACCTAAGCATACTGGCAACCCACCCCTACCAAACCAGATCCAAAGGAGAAATAATCATGTCTATCCCAATGTAGACACCAGTGTCATTGAAGGAGAAGAGTTGGACATTAACGCCATAAAAGAAGAGATGTACAAATTAAAACAACAATTGGCCGAAATGTATCAGGCCTGGGCTAAAGGATAACCGCCATCCGCCTACCCGGCTAACCCTACCTTCACTCCACCACCGACTCAAACTCAGGATCATCCTGCCACCGATCTATCCCCGAGCTTTCCCATTTACCAACACTACCGGAGCACCACTTCTCATACACCACAATCTCCACCCCTAAACCGATTCCATACCCCCCTCCACCAGTAACTCTTGTCTTCGTAGCATCTCCACCAGCTACACTCCACAAATCTCCTAGCGAGCCTATGTTCCAGGCCCAGGACAACCAATACTACCCCTCGGAGCCCACTTTCAAAGCTCCAGAAACCCTTTCTTATACTCCTCACTTTGACCTCCCGATAGAAGCTGATAAACCAGTCAAAAATACCGAACATGAGGAGATGTTCAGGAAAGTTAAAAGCTTAGAACAATCATTCAGAGACATGCAGGGGTTGGGAGGGCAAGTCAGCGTGGCCTACAAGGACCTATGTCTGTTCCCGAATGTGCAATTACCGGCAGGTTTCAAGATGCCCAAGTTCGATCTATACAACGGGCACGACGATCCAGTAGCCCACTTGAGGGGTTTTTGCAGCAAAATGAGGGGAGCTGGAGGAAAAGATGAATTGTTAATGGCTTACTTCAGTCAGAGTTTGAATGGATCAACATTGGAATGGTATACCCGCCAAGACCATGGGAGATGGTACACATGGGATGATCTGGCGCAAACATTTGCTTGTCACTTCCAATACAATCTTGAGATAATTCCAGATCGACTGTCCTTGACTAAACTTGAGAAGAAGCACAGTGAAAGCTTCAGAGAATATGGTTTCAGATGGAGGGAGTAAGTAGCAAGAGTAGATCCCCCAATGAAGGAAAGTGAGATGGTAGATTACTTCCTACAGGCTTTGGAACCTACTTACTATGGCCATTTGGTCTCAGCTGTGGGAAAGTCATTCAACGAAGTAGTAAAGATGGGGGGCATGGTAGAAGAAGGCCTCAAGTTGAATAAAATCATGAGCTATTCGGCTATCAAAGCGACTACTCAGGCTATTCAGGGCGGCATAGGAAGGATTGGGAAGAAGAAAAGAGAGGAAACAACAATGGTTGATTCAGGAACTTGGTCCGGATCCAGAGGTTCACCTTACCACTACAATCAACCTCGACCCCACCAACAAACTTATCACCACAATCCACCCCAACACTACTATCCCCCAGCAGAACCTCATTTTTCCGTCCACCATGCACAAGCATACAACCAACCTCCTGCCCACACTCAATGGCGTGCTCCTGTCCTACCAAACCTTATCCACATCCACGAGCCTACCAAAACACTCCTGGACCAAGTTTCAGGCTTAGTCAAGCATTCAAGGGTGAAAGGTTGCAAAAAAAGAAAACCTTTACTCCGTTGGGAGAATCATATACTAGTCTGTTCCACAGGCTAAAACAACAAGATATGCTAAGGTCGATACAGTCCAAACTGCCAAATCCTCCTCCAAAGAATCTTGACTATACTGTCAGCTGTGAGTATTGTTCTAGTACACCTGGACATGATACAGAAAAATGCTGGCATTTGAAAAGTGCGATACAGGAGCTTATTGATACCAATAGAAGTGAAGTTCAAGCTCCCGAAGCACCCAATATCAACAGGAATCCGATGCCAGCCCATCAGGAGGCAAATATGATCGAAATAGTGCATGCGGAGGGAGAATCCAAGAAGCCATCACAGACTGTCATGATGATTCGGTCTAGTGGAGTCAATACAGATGAACAATCAGCAGATGAGAAGTTGGTGCTCAAGTAGAGCAAAAAGAGTGTTGAGCCATCTGTGGCAGTTGAGAAAGGGGTCTTTAAGCAAAGTTGCAACGAAACAGGAAGGGGTAAAGGTGATTGTACCGGGAGCGGCCAGCAAACCCATCATAATCGTGGAAGGAGCCCGCGCAGATCGGGTTATTATCAAGCCAGTAACCCAGTTACCAATAATCAACAGCAAGGCTATTCCATGGAATTACGAACGGGTAACGGTGATGTACAAAGGGAAGGAAGTCAAAGAAGAAATCTGTGAAGTACAGAGTTTGACTCGCTCGGGAAGGTGTTTTACTCCCGAGGAGTTAAGAAGAGCTAAAAATAATCTAGCACTAGTAAAGAAAGCCGTAACTGAAAAAGAAGCACAAGAATTCTTGAGGAAGATAAAGCTACATGACTACTCTATCGTGGAACAATTAAGAAAGACGTCTGCTTAAATTTCCCTATTGTCATTATTGATCCATTCGGATGAGCACCGTCAAGCTTTAATGAAGATCTTGAATGAGGCACATGTTCCCGATAAGATCTCCGTGAATCACTTAGAAAAAATAGCCAACAAAATCTTCGAAGTAAACAGAGTCACATTTTCCGATGATGAATTGCCTATAGAAGGTACTGAGCACAACAAAGCTCTTTACTAAAATGTGAGAACTCTGTGGTGACCCGGGTATTGGTTGACAACGGGTCAAGCGCAAACATCTGTCCTCTCTCCGCTCTAAGCAAGTTGAAAATAGAAGATGAGAGGATCCTAAGAACAGTATTTGCGTGCGGGGATTTGATGGCGGAGGTAAAGATTCAGTTGGGGACATAGTGTTAGAGCTGACGATAGGGCCAGTTGAGTTCACAATGGAGTTTCAGGTGTTGGATATAGCTGTTTCCTATAATTTGCTATTGGGTCGACCATGGATCCACGCCGCTAAAGCATTCCCATCAACACTACACGAGGTAGTCAAATTTGAATGGGATATACAAGAAATAGTTGTGCATGGGGAAGACAGTTTATGTACTCGCAGCAATGCCATTGTACCTGTTACACCCTATGTTTTCGTATGTTAGAGTATCCGTAAATCAATTGATGTAAACTCAGAAATGAGATCAACTTTGAAAGTACGTAAAGTAAGTTAATCATTTTATAATGGAGGTTACAAATCTTTATGATCATGAATAACGAGTACCAAAAGGGTTGGAAAGCTTAGGCGCTAAATGAATTAAAGAAAATAAGTTTCGTCGAATGTCGACAAGTTTGGAATGTTATAACCTATACTTTTGGGGTGAGACAAGGGTGATTAACATGATGATGAGGTTATGTTATGAGTTAGTTTAGTCGTATGATAGTCGTGTGTTATGTTTTTAAGTCAAGCAAGTTGTGGAACAAAAGTTGGAAAAGGTCATCACAAGTTACATTCAAAAATGAGTTGAAACTTAGGTTAAATGTAGCTGAGCTTTTCTCCCAACATACTTTGAATAAAGGGATGATCTACATATTGAATTTAAGATCTATGAGTCTAGTTTTCAAATCATTAAACCGTTTATCAATATGATCTCGGAGTATAGAGAAATTCGCATTTTCGCGAGACCGCGCAGCTAGTAGGTGACAAGTAGGTGCATCACCTACTTGCCAAAAAGAGAGGCCTCAACTAAGTCGGTCAAGAGGGGACTTTTAAGGGATTATAAACTCAATTATTTAACCTATATTTCAAACCAAGAAAACCTAATTGAACCCCTGCAACTCCCCCCCAAAAATCCCACACAAACCCTAGGGTATTCCGGGTGTTACGACGCGATTCTAGTGCTGAAAAGTCCGGACAACTTGCTAGTTTCTCTTTCTCCTTCTTGTATCCGTGTTGAGGAACTTATTTTTGATGAAAAAGGATCAGGTTTAGTGGGTTATACTCAGTAAGGTAAGTTTATGCTTCTCCTTCCATTATCTATGCGTTTGCGAGTTGTAACTCGATCGTAAAGAATAGACCTAGCTAGTTTCGAAAGAATGGTATGTTGTTTGTTCTTGTGTAATGGTTGGCTGGTTGTAAACTTATTTTTAAGTTGAATTCATGGCTGGTTTATTGGATAAGAGGTATAATGATGTACTTTTGGTTGTATTTCCCAATTTGAAAGAAAAGACAAGTCGAAACGTGTTTAAGTAAACTAAAAAATTATTTTTGAGTTGATGAACTTGTGGGAATATTTTTGGGCTGTTTCGTGTTGGTATTGGGTTGTCTCTTTTACTACTATTTTTATGGAGTTGAGAGGAGGAAGGTTGTGGATAAACACCACATAATGGCAAGGTTGTTTGTTGATCGTTCGTCGTAACATTTTCGGGTTGGTTGACACTATTATGGTTGTCGTGTTGTGTATGAAGTGATAGGGGTATGTTGGGATGTTTATGATTGTTTTGACTAGTGTGAAGTCATATATATAGGGGAGGTTCTGTCCGTTTCATTGTAAAATAGGTTGTGGTCGATACATAATAGTTACGACGCTTAAACGATAACGAGAGTGTCATTTCTCTTATTGTAGACTAAGGAGCCGTAAAATTGCATAGCTTGAGGTTGGGAAGAATATACAAGGTATGTTAAGGCACTTACTTCTTTCTTTTGGCATGATCTAAAGTGACATGAACATAAACTGTACGCTAATTCATAACGGATTTACTCCTAGAAACTAAGGTTGTCCATGTTGTTCTTTCCTTATAAAGTTATTCTAAACAAGTGTGTATGATCCATAAATCCCACTAAGGTTCATATTGATGGTAGGGATGTCCATAATGTTAATCGAAGGTACAATGACCTTATATCACTCCTAAAGGGTTAGAACGTGATTCCATGAGTCGAGCATGCATTATATATATGTATCTATTTTACTCTACCGAGCCGCGCTATAGTCGGCCAGGTATGACACCTATTGTGCAACCACTGATCAGTTGGGTTTACCGAGCTCCACGTGGCCGGGTATGATTCTACCAAGCCTTATGATGGCCGGGTATGTTTTTACCGAGTCCTCTTTGAGGCCGGGTACGATATGATGATGATGATGCCCACATAGGCAAATGTTTTTAAAAAAGTTCATGTATATATATGTATTATGCATTTCATGTCAGTAGCCCCCAGAGGCACTCAGATGTTACATGTTGTATCTCCTCTATCTCTCTTTACATTACTGTTCTTGTTTATGCTTTCATACCTTACATACTCGGTACTTTATTCGTACTAACATCCCTTTTGCCTGGGGATGCTGCGTGTTATGCCCGCAGGTCCCGATTGATAGGTTGACAGTCCTCCTAGTAGGCTTTCAGCTCAGCAAAGGTGTTGGTGCACTCCACTTGCTCTGGAGTTGCCTAGTTGGTCAGTATGCTTTGGATATGTATTGATTGGTATGGCGGGGCCCTATCCCAATCTTTATGATTTTATGTACTCTTAGAGGCTTGTAGACAGATGTCAGGTGTAGGGACACTTGTATGGCCTTGTAGGCCTATGTTTTGAGTTTACAAATGGTCATGTCGGCCTTATAGGCCCGTATGTCACATATATAAGTTTGTATATCATTTTGGGTCTTCATATGTTGAGTATTCCCTTATGTTTTATTCTTGTTATCTCATGACCAGTTTTCTGGCTCATTTACTCATGATAGTATGATAAGAAAGATATGTTACGTTGGTACTCGGTTGAGTAAAGCACCGGGTGCCCGTCGCGGCCCTCTGATTCGGGTCGTGACAGTACCAGTCATTGAAGTGGAAGATGACCAAGGACCATGGGTCTACCAGGTTTCTGACACGATGTTGGTAGAGAAAGTTTCGGAGGGGAAATACATTCCAAATCCAAAGATAACCGCCACATCAGTCATGGTGGCCTATGAGATGTTGAAGAATGGTTTTGCACTCGGTAAAGGTTTGGGCTCGTCTTTGCAAGGCATCATACAGCCGGTGTTTCTTCCCGAAAACTAGGGAACATTTGGTTTGGGATTCAAGCCCACTGTCGCAGACATAAGAAAGGCCAGAAAGCTAAAACAGAAGGCATGGGTCCTTCCAAATCCAGTCCCACGTCTTTCCAAATCATTTGTCAAGTCCGGTACCAGAAGTCGCCCAATAACAACAATTCCCAGTTCTATGATTAATCCTGACGAGGAGTTAATTGAAAGATTTGAAAAGTTGTTTGACGGTGTGAACATGGTGGAAAGTGGTGAAGGTCCTAGCAACGCAGAAATTCAATTCGTTGGGCCAGAAACAAAGCTTAATAATTGGAAAGCCACTCCTCTCCCCATTCGAAAGGAGTCTTGGTAGTTTATTTTAATTTTCCTTCAGTTTGTCTGGATCATTCCAGGGTTGTAATCCAGATTTTTACCTTTCAGTCTGTTTGAAGTGTGAAAACCTTGTTATCTTTCATCATTCAATGAAATGCAGTTTCCCTTTCTTTATCATTCCTGATAGTTTTCTTTTGTTTTTCTTTTCTTTTCTGTACAGTTCTTTTTACGCTGGCTCTAATGATATGGCATGCATAAAGAATCCTCAGCCCAGTCTTAAAAATCAATCTGATTTCGAAATAATAGTTCAAGAAGTAGATTGTGATTATGAATCAGAATACGATGAGGATGAGGCATTCGAAGAGATTAGTAATGAGTTAATTCACTTCGAAGAAAAACCCAAACCCAACCTGAATGATACAGAAGCTGTCAATTTAGGAGATACAGATAATATCCGAGAGACTAAAATAAGTGTCCACCTCGAGCCAAAGATCCGGGAAGAGTTAATCAAAGCACTCATTGAATTTAAAGATGTTTTTACATGGTCATATGATGACATGCCAGGTTTGAGCACTGATTTAGTGGTCCACAAATTGCCCACTGATCCAGTGTTTCCTCCCGTCAAGCAAAAGTTGAGGAAATTCAAAACTGATATGAGTGTGAAAATTAAAGAAGAGATCACCAAACAGTTGGATGCAAAGGTCATTCAGGTCACTCGATATCCTGTTTGGTTGGATAATGTCGTGCCTGTGCCAAAGAAAGACGACAAGATCAGAGTATGCGTTGATTACCGCAATCTCAACAAAGCAAGTCCGAAGGATAACTTCCCACTACCCAATATCCATATTTTGATCGATAATTGTGCCAAGCATGAGATAAGTTTTTTTGTGGATTGCTATGCCGGGTATCATCAGATTCTAATGGATGAAGAAGATGCAGAAAAGATGGCATTCATCACGCCGTGGGGAACTTATTGCTACAGGGTAATGCAATTTGGTTTAAAGAACGCCAGGGCAACTTACATGAGAGCAATGACTACTGTGTTTCACGATATGATATATAAGGAGATTGAGGTATACGTGGATGATGTGATCATAAAGTCAAAACGTCAAGCCGACCACATTGGGGATTTGAGGAAATTCTTCCTGAGACTTCGCAGGTACAACCTCAAGCTTAACCTTGCCAAGTGCGCATTTGGTGTTCCATCCGGAAAGCTGTTGGGATTCATAGTCAGCCGGTGAGGCATCGAGTTGGACCCATCAAAGATCAAAGCCATCCAAGAATTGCCACTACCGAGGAACAAGACTGGAGTGATGAGCCTGTTAGGGAGGTTGAACTACATCAGCAGGTTTATTGCTCAACTCACGACAACTTGTGAGCCTATTTTCAAATTGCTGAAGAAGGATGTTGCGGTCAAGTGGACTGATGAGTGTCAAGAAGCATTTAATAAGATAAAAGGATACTTGTCAAACCCACCCGTGCTGGTTCCGCTAGAACCAGGAAGACCTTTGATTCTTTACTTGACAGTCTTGGAAAATTCATTTGGCTGTGTACTGGGGCAACATGACATTACTGGTAGAAAGGAACAAGCCATCTATTATCTTAGCAAGAAGTTCATAGTTTATGAGGTTAAGTACACTCATCTGGAAAGGACATGTTGCGCCCTAACTTGGGTGGCTCAGAAATTGAAACATTATTGGTCATCCTACACTACTTACCTCATTTCGCGCTTGGATCCGTTGAAGTATATCTTTCAAAAGCCTATGCCGACAGGGAGACTTGCGAATTGGCAGATATTGCTCACAGAGTTTGACATCATCTATGTGACTCGGATTGCGATGAAAGCCCAAGCATTGGCCGATCATTTAGCCGAAAATCCGGTCGATGAAGATTACGAGCCATTGAGAACTTATTTTCCCGATGAAGAAGTGATGCATATCGATGAACTGGAGCAAATTGAAAACCAGGCTGGAAACTTTTCTTTGATGGGGATACCAACATGAAAGGAGTCAGAATAGGAGCTGTGCTATTTATGAAACATGGCATCACTATCCTGTTACGGCTCATCTTCGGTTTTATTGCACCAACAATATGGCTGAGTATGAAGCCTGTATTTTGGGTCTAAAACTAGTTGCAGACATGGATATCCAGGAAGTCTTGGTCTTGGGAGACTCGGATCTTCTGGTACATCAAATTCAAGGAGAATGGGAAATGCGAGATTTGAAGCTCATACCGTACCGACAATGTTTGCATGATCTTTGTCAACAGTTTTGATCAGTGGAGTTCAGGCATATTTCAAGGGCCCATAATGAGGTCGCCGATGCTTTGGCTACCCTGACATCAATGTTGCACCATCCGGACAAAGCTTATGTCGATCCTCTGCATATTCAAGTCCGAGATCAGCATGCTTACTGTAACATGATTGAAGAAGAACTTGATGGCGAACCATGGTTCCACGATATCAAGGAGTACATCAGAATGGGGATATATCCAGTGCAATCCACGGGGGATCAAAAGAGAACAATTCGATGGTTGGCAAATGTGTTCTTCTTAAGTGGAGGAGTTTTGTTTAAGAGAACACCAGACCTTGGATTATTAAGATGCATAGATGCTAGACAGGCTACGGTTGTCATGTCCGAAGTACATTCGGGAGTCTGCGGACCACATATGAGCGGATATGTGTTGGCAAAGAAAATTCTCCGAGAAGGCTATTATTGGCTTACCATGGAGTGAGATTGTATCAATTTTGTGCACAAATGTCATCAGTGCCAGATACACGGAGATTTGATTCATTCTCCACCATCGGAATTGCACTCAATGTCGACACCATGGCCCTTCGTTGCTTGGGGCATGGATGTCATTGGACCAATTGAGCCAGCAACATCCAACGGGCACAAGTTCATTCTGGTAGCCATTGATTATTTCACCAAGTGGGTTGAGGCCAAAACTTTTAAATCGGTGATCAAGAAAGCAGCGGTCGATTTTGTTCACTCAAATATCATCTGTCGATTCGGAATCCCAAAGGTGATCATCACAGATAATGGTGCTAATCTTAATAGTAACTTGATGGAAGAGGTATGTCAACAGTTTAAGATTACACATCGCAATTCTACCCCATATCGTCCCAAGGCGAATGGATCAGTTGAGGCAGCCAACAAAAACATAAAGAAGATACTTCAAAAAATGGTAGAAGGTTCGAGGCAATGGCACGAAAAATTACCATTTGCGTTGTTGGGATATCACACTACTATTCGTACTTCTGTAGGTGCAACTCCTTATTTGTTGGTGTATGGCACTGAAGCAGTAATACCTGCAGAAGTTGAAATCTATTCCCTTCAAATTGTCGCTGAGGCTAAGATTAATGATGATAAGTGGGTCAAAACTCGTTTGGAGCAGTTGAACTTGATTGATGAAAAAAGATTGGCAGCAGTATGTCATGGCCAGTTATATCAAAAGAGGATGGAAAGAGCATACAACAAAAGGGTACGTCCTCGAAAGTTCGAAGTGGGTCAGCAAGTGCTAAAACATATCCTTCCACATCAGGTTGAAGCAAAAGGCAAGTTTGCCCCGAATTGGCAAGGGCCATTTATTATAACCAGAGTATTATCCAATGGTGTTTTATGTTTAACAGATATCAAAGGAAAATGCATAGACATGACTATCAATTCTGATACAGTCAAGAGATATTATGTATGATTTCTTTGTTATAATTGTTGATTGTTTGTACCGGGCATTGTTTCGAAGATTGAAATGACGAAGACAATTCGTTCTTCTATCTAAACACTTTACCCTTTGTTCCCCTTTTTTGATCTTTATTTATTTCTTTCATACCCCTCTTTTGGAATCAATAACGAAAAGAGAGAGAATAAAGAAAAAGAGAAAAAAGAAAAGAAGTGAAAAGAGAAAGTATAACAACAAGGAAATTCAAGTGTGAACTACGTTTAACCTGATTCCTGTTAAGGATACGTAGGCAGCCTCATGGCTCGGTCATAGTAAAAGAAAATATCAAAAGATCCCCAAGCAAGAAATTGGGGCAGAAGTTGTACTTGTAATAAGAAATGTAATTCCAAGAATTGTAAACCCATGTCAAATTGTTTTGAGCCTTTAATACCCTTTCTTTCTAACCCCATCCAAAAGCCCACATTACGGTCCAAAGAAAGACCTTCCGATCAGTCTTCGAGAGATGCCAAGTTGAGCAAATAAAGGTGATCCATATCAGGATAACACTCTGGTCCTAGCAGGAAAAGTAAAAATGAGAGAGTCTTATCGGTGAAAACCTTCTCGGGCACCATGAGGCGACGAAAGCTGAGAGAAAGTAAAAATGAGAGAGTCTTATCGATGAAAACCTTCACGGGCACCATGAGGCGACGAAAGCTGAGAGAAAGTAAAAATAAAAGAGTCTTATCGGTGAAAACTTTCGCGGGCACCATAAGGCGACAAGGAATTGAGGAACAAACGAATGAGAGAGGTTTGTCGGTGAAAACCCTTCAAGGCACTGCAAGTCGAACAAGGTCCGTAAGTTGGCGGAAAGTAAAATTGGGTTGTGGAAATCTTGGAGAACAAAGTAAAACAATTGGAAAAGAGATTGGTTAAATAGACTGGGCTGATTAATCCAAAATGCATACCATGATTGGTGCCAGTGACTCCACTTAGATAAGTTCCTTTTTCCTATCTCCAACAGTCATCCAAATTTGGATTTTCTTCTTTATTCTTAATTCTCAAAATCGTCGCATTTCATTGCTGTTAATTTTTACTCCTCTAAAGCTCTTCGAAGGTTAGCCTTGTTCCAACAAATAAGAAGGAATGTCAAAGTGTACTACCGGATTCAAAATTACACAAAGTAAAATACGACTAGGACATGCTGGAGATAGTATGACGAAAAGTGGGACCTAGGGTGTAATCAAAGGTTAAATCAGTGGAACGGTTCAGTAATGTCATGAGAGATGTATGGTTACGAATAAAAGGGGCAGAAGTGAAAAACAACAGTTGGGGATCTTGCAGTTGAGGATCAGTCATGAGGTCAAAACAGTCCTTTCGACCAGTTCAAGGCAGTCTGTTGAAGAAAAGCATGGCAAAGAGAAAACCATCCCCAGCAAGAATGCCACAACTAACCACCACGTTTTAAACTGACAAGATTTTCTTTGATTTGAAAAAGGGGCAAAGATGACATTTATTTCAGGAAGCACCCTGTGAGGAAAGCAAGTACCATGCAGGTTTGATCGTATAAATTCTCAAGACCCTCCTAGAAAATGGGACCTAGTTTAAAATTCAAAACAATCATGAGTAGCAAGATCTGGTATAAATGTACCCCAAAAGAATATAAGTTGGCTTTAAAGCTTTTATTGTTAGGATAGGATTTAATTTGAAGTTTTCAGAACCCTCTTGGAAAATGGGACCTAGGTTAAACCCTAAAACAATCATAAGTAGTAAATATAGGACAAATGTGCACCAAAAGGAATATAAGTTGGCTTCAAAGTTCGCATAAGAGTTGTCAGGACTCTCCTGGATAATGGGGAGTAGTTTAAGACCTTCTTAGATAACAAGATTTAACAGAAGTCATACCTTTAAAAGATATAGCTTAGATTTAAAATTGTCGTTTAGTTAAGAGTTGTCAGGACCCCCCTGGATAATGGGACCTAGCTTTCAAATTCTTAGTAATATTTGGTAATATGCTTCAGTTTAACACTCACAGATGTGCCCAGCTACCAAACCGGGGCAGAAAATTTTCTTTTGTTTTGTCTATTTTTTTGAAGTCAGGTGCCCATCTGAAGAACATGGAGAACAACACAGATAAGAGCATGACCAAGTACTAGCAATCAGGCGTCCACCTGGAGAACAAGGAACAATAGTTGAAGTATCAGCAATCAGGCGTCCACTTGGAGAACAAGGAAAAACAGTTAAAGATTCAGTAATCAGGCACCCACTTGGAGAGCAAGGGAATACAATTCAAGTTTCAGCAATCAGGCACCCACCTGGAGAGCAAGAGAGTACAATTCAAGTTTCAGCTTTCAAGTTCTTTCTGATATTTGGTAACATGATTTAGTTTACACTCATATATATGCCCAGCTACCAAACTGGGGCAGAAATTTTTCTTTGCTTTTGTCTATTTTGTTGGAATCAGGCGCCCACCTGGAGAGCAAAGGAACACAATTCAATTTTCAGCAATCAGGAGCCCACCTGGAGAACAAGGGAATACAATTCGAGTCTCAGCAATCAGGAGCCCACCTGGAGAACAAGGAAATACAATTCAAATTTCAAGTAATCAGGAGCCCGCCTGGAGAACGAAGGGAAGAAGCTATTCAAATTTCAAATAATCAAGAGCCTGCCTGGAAAACAGAGGAAAGGAAACAATAGTCAAATGAAGACATTTAAAATGTTCAGCAATCAGGTGCCCGCCTAGAGAAGAAGGGAAAACATTTCAAAGAATACCATTCAAGTCAGCCACAAAGGAAATTCTAAGGAAAATACAAGTCAACGAGGCAACATCAGTCACAAGATCAAGTTTGAAAATAAATCTTTGTAAAGCATAGATCATGGCTTAGTCTAGCTTCTTTATTTTTGGCATGGTGTAATAAGGAGGTCAGTAGGCAGTAGCAGCAGCAGCAACAACAGTAACAGTAAAACCGCAGCTTCATGGTAGTCTCAGCTACCAAAACTTCCCGAATTACATTGACCTGATTCCTTTATAGCCAAGGATATATAGGAAACCTTTGAAGCAGAGGTTCGGTCAAATCTTTCAGAAAATGCTTCCTACGGAGTATTCAAAACGGGCAAAAATCGCTCGTATCCGCTCACTTTATCTTTAAACGAAAACTCTTTGTGTTTTCGGGCAAAGAGGGGCAGCTGTGAGTACGTGATTTTTGCCCTATGAGAATTACTCCCAAAAAAATTCAAAATAAAATAATTTTTCCGTTGTTTGCAATTTTGTGGATTGTTGCGGTATTTTCTGTTATTATTTGCATTTGTCTGTGCATGTTTATTTGTTAAATTAATGAAAATACAAAAATATATTGCGTTTGCATTTAGGATTTAATTTTACAATTAGGATTAGTTAAGTAAGTTATTTTACAAAAACGAAAAAATCACAAAACAATAACGTACTTCGCATTTTAGCGTTTAATGTCAAAATGGTATGATTTTCTTTTAATTAGGTATTTAGTTATTTGTGATAATAACTACTTAGAATTAATTAATATTTTTAGGATAATTTGGTCAAGGTTAAATTTAGGTTTGTATTTTTATTTTAATTAAAAATAAAATTGAAAAGAAAAAGAAAATAAGAAGAGGAAAATCTGGTTTGGGCCAATTTAGTCAGAATCCCAAGCCCAAAACAAAAACCTACCCCAGACCTAATCCCCAGTCCAGCCCAACCCGTTCCCTACCTGGTCCGCCCCTACCAGAACCAAACGACGTCGTTTGGACACGCTTTGATCAGGGCTGTCGATTTCATTTGATCGAACGGCCCAAAGCCTTGCCCATTACCCGACCTTGACCCACCCCAACAAAATGACCCTGTTTCCCATTCACGATTTGATCAGAGCCGTTGGATTCCCATTATCCAATGACCCTAATTAAATCAATCATTTTAATATACCAAACCCCCCCACTCGTCTCTCTTCAGAGATCAAACACATACACCACCTCACACCACCGTCCGCCGCCCGCCGAAAATCGCTCACGGCGGCGAACAACCTCCAATCACCCTCAGGTTTACACCATGGAACCCCCTTGATCTCTTCTTTTTAAATCCATAACCCATTCTCTTCAAATCCTCCTCGAATCCCTCGAATTTCAGATCGAAGTTTGATCCCCGAACTCTAGCTTACCCAATCGACCCCAAATCAACACCACATAACCCCCATAACTCCCTCATACCAAATCCATCATTGGTTTCCTTCGAATCTAACCGGAACTCGTCGAATTTTAAATCTAAGTTCAAACCTTAAAAGTTCAAAATCAGTTTTCGTTGAGCCTGATGACATGCATCGATCCAAGCCTCTAGTTTTTGCGATTAGAAGATCGATTCACTACAAAACCGATGTTGTTCATTTGTTCTTGATAAAGAACAAATGATTAGCATCAGTTTGGGGTGAGTCAGAGTATCAAAGCCAAATCCAAGTTCGAGCCCGTCTGGTGAGTTCTTTCTTAGTTTTTTTTATTTACATTAGTGTTATTCTGATATTCGTCTTCCTCATCTCTTTTTCTTTTCCTGGTCAATTTCAATTGAAATTCGATCAGTTCTTTGGTATAAATTATTCCTGCTCACTATTGTTTTTTTTAAGATTTGGTTTTGTGGATTTGTTTCGATATCAGCTTGTTTTAAGACTGTAAAGTTATATCTCGTTAATCACTTAGTCAAAATAGTTAGGATTAGTTCAATAGTCTGGTTTAACCTCTTGTCTAATTATGTCGATAAGAACTGATTAATATAAGTATAATTCAAGTGTTTACCTACTTAAGAAGTTTCTAGTGGATAGTAGGGTTAGGATTGCACTAATGGATTAGATAATTGAGTGGATGATTAAAGAAATGAAAAGTTGAATTGATAGTGGTAAATGCACTAAGATGAATGCCTATAAAAGGCTGAACTTGAGAAGTGTTAGAAAACAGACAGGAGAGATTCTAAAATACTGGAAATGAAGAAGAACATTCTGAAAATACTAAAAAAATACAGAGTGGAAAGAAATGAAGAATTTCTGTAAATATTGAAAAAGACAGAGATTTTAAGATTGAAACATACAGAGATAGATATAGAGAGAAATTATGAAAAAATACCAGGCGGCTGTAGAAATTACTGTTTCATTAAGTTACCTTGGCGATTTCTTAGATTTCGAATTCCTGAAATGAATCCTAGTTTACTGTTTCATTGATCTCTCTTGTTTCGATTTTCAAATTTTCAACCTGTCAAATCTATTTTGGTTTATTTGAGTGTTTGAAGTGGATTGGATTTAGTTTTGAGTGGGTGTGAAGTTTGCTGAATAAGTCAATACTCTACTGGTTTCTGGGATGATCTCAACACTTGGTTGTTTGAATCTGAGGCTTATTTGCTGTAATGCTGTCGCTTGAGCTTGCTGAATCTCATTTCTTCTTTGTTTATCCTCTTTTCCAGGTATATGATCCTGAACTCTATTATTTTTGTGAGGTAAATTTGAAGAAATGAAATGAGAATGAGGTCTAAAGCATGACTCTCATTTAGTTATTTAACAACACTATTTCAATTTGTCTCTTTTCAATAGGTTCTTCATTTAACCTTAGTTTGAATAAGTTAATTTTTCATTATGTATTAGCTTTCGGACTGTTACAAAGCTTGGAAAACAAATTATCAATTGAATTAGACCCTAGATTATGTGTTTGAATATAATTAAACTTGTATTGTGAATGGTATTGGGTCTTGTTAATTCGGTAGTTCATTCGAGATTCGATAACATGATTAGTTGTTTGGGATGATTATATATTCAGGTGATGGTTTGAGTTGAATGTGTACTAACTGTGGCAAGAATGAATGAACTCCAATAGAATAGGGTGAAGGCAGTTAAGGTTTGTTTTGTGTTTGTAAATGGTCCTTAAGGTTATTGTTAAACTTGCTGTCAAGAATACTTAGAATTGATATGGCTTGGGTGCTTGCCTTTATTCTTACTTGAAATGGACTTTTGAGTATACAATAGTACTAATTTCTGGAATTTGCTAGTATAAGAACTAGAATGGGGTTGAATCAAACTACGGTTCAAATGAATTATGGAATCTGTCTTTAATGTAATAGGAAATTCAGGCTAGGTTACGTATATTTCTTATATTATGGAATCAATGTTTGCATTTTCCGTTTTGTGTTAAATTTGTTGGAATTATTGCCCAGGCATGTAATCATAATGGTCTTGTGGGGATATCTATATTAGCAAAGGCTTGTCCTTTACTTGGGGAATCCTGATTACTGTGGTGTCCTTCGCTAGATTCCAGGAGTTAAAATCATTGTGTTAAAATGGATGTGATTAAGAACTGCATTAGATAAATTCAGCACCATGAATAGGCTTGTTTGAAATTGTAATTATATTGTTAAACATGTTGATCAGCAAAAATTTCTTTTTTTTAAAAAGGTGATTTGGACTCATTTACTAAAGCTGGGCTGTGGTTTCAGCCCAACTATTAAAGGCCGTCTTGTGTGCTATGGGATGGTTTGGGCTTCACTCGAGCCCAATGGTTTATTCCAAAGTTAAGATGTTAAGTGTCCCATGTAGGCAGTTGGATTAATTTTGTGGTTTGTTCATTCACATATATAAGCTAAAAATTTCATTCTCTTAGACTCCTTCGCTAAAATTTCATAAAATTGGAATTGAGGAGCCTCTTAGATAAGTTACCATTCTTGGGCTTTTCCTTTATTTCTATGCAAATGTTGTCGTGGGCCCAAGTCGTTTCTTTAAGCATAAAAAAGAAAGAAATAAAAAATTTCGAATTCAGCTTAAGGTTCAAGTAATTAAATTCCTTAAAATAATTTGGATGTGCGCCATGTTAGATCATATAAATATTTTACGATCCTCCGAAGCTTAGTTTGAATACCTTTTTATATTATAATTAATGTGTGCCATGCCAAAATCACAATTGCATGACCTTCATTTAATTAATTTTAGTCTTATCCTTAAAACTCAGGGCGAGCCATTCAGTGAAATTTCCCTGCCCTTCAAAGATGTGATTTTTTTGATGAATCAACTAATCATAGTTTACTTTAGGCCCGATTTAGATTAGTATTGTGATTATGTATACGTTCGCGTAACACAATTACAAATTAAATTCTTAAAAGATTTGAGGTATGCGTTCACGCAACTTCAACCAAATTTTTAATAATAATAAAGCATTGTTAATTTTGGAAAAAATATATATAGTATCCCTAAGTCATAAATATGTTAACTTTTTCTAATCATCCTTGCGAATAGACCATAAACTATAATAAATTTTATCTATAAGATTATAATAAGTTTCCTTTACATAAAGAAAAGCTCTCCTCTCTGAGTGTACAATTTTTAAACTGCTTAGCCATGAAAGTTGTAAATTTCTAAGTAGGAATATTTTTTTTTTAAAAAAAAAGGGAGAAGAAAGATTACGTTTTTAAGATATATAATTCATAAAGTGCGTTAGGTAGCTTGTTTGAAAGTTTTGTTTTAATATCAAAAGACAATAAAGTTTCATTTTTTATGTTTTGCTCAGTTTTCTATGTTAGCCAGATTTGTTGCTTTATGTGATAATATTTTTGTTTTCTATTAACTTAGTTTTTAAGAATGCAAGTATTTAATTTTGAGATTTTAATCCTAAAATGCGAGAATAAGGAAGGCTCACTGTTGAGCCATGAAAATCTTGCTTCCATATATTTACCTCAAAACCAAATCGATAGTATGCTTTTAGGTACGTTCTTAACAAATCAATCATCGTGATTGTGTACACGTTCGCGTGACATAATTACGATTTTCAAAATAAATCAAGGTACGCGTCTGCGCGACTTTGACCAAGCTTTTTCTTAAATAAACTAAGTGTTGTGAATTGTGTACACATACGCGTGACATGACCCTTGACACGCCAAACCATACAAGTATACGTACGCGTAATGCGATAATTCTTTAAGTACGAATAAATCATGTAATTAAAAGCGGTAAAGGTAAAATGCATGTAGGTTCTAAACATGTAATTAAATAATTTAAGCCAAGTATAAATTGTTAAGAGACCGTGGTAGAACCACGGAATTTGGGAGTTCCTAACACCTTCTCCCAGGTTAACAGAATTCCTTACCTGGATTTCCGGCTCGCTGACTGTAATACAGAGTCAATATTTTCCTCGATTCGGGATTCTAACCGGTGACTTGGGACACAATAAATTATCCCAAGTGGCGACTCTGAATTTAATGTAAATAATCCCGTTTTGATTGTCCTTTAATTGGAAAAACTCCCTTATATCGTCCTTCGAGTGTGTAAAATGGAGGTGTGACACAAGCCGTTGAATGACTCCGACACGTTTGTAGTGAGGGCTCCCTATCGTCTGCCGCCATCAGCATGCAATGTCCATATGTGAAACTCATGTTCCATCAACCAAGTATAGGCTCTTGGATCTATCTGCCGGATCGCTTCCATGCGCCTGGTGAATTTGCACTGCTGGTGCTCAGTTGCAGCCATCCACATTAAGTCATGCAAGGCTTTGTCAGGATATTTCTTCTGGAAATTGGCCTTCAGATGCCTCACACAGTAACGGTGGTATGCATATGGTTCCTGCCATTCAGGCAAGTGCCGTATAGAACTTAAAATACCACCATGTTGATCGGATATTAGACAAATACCTGAACGCTGTTTGACAACGTGCTGCTTCAAGTGGTTCAAAAGAAAACGTCCATGTCGCTTCGCTTTCGTTGGCACAAATGGCAAAAGCTAGTGGAACTATTTGGTCGTTGGTATCAACTGCAACTGCAATCAAAAGCTTAATATCATACTTTCCATAGACATGAGTACCGTCTATGGAAATTACAGGACGACAATGCACAAAACCATCAATTGTTGCTTTAAATGACTAGAACACATAGTTGAAAATATATTCAGGTCTGTCCGGACTACGCTCACGCCTCCATTCAACAATGGTGCCGGGGTTAAAGTGTTGCAGTGCGGCCATGTACCTGGGCAGATTGGAAAAAGACTTATCCCAATCGCCATAAATAAGTTCAAAGGCACGTTTGCGACCGAGATATGACTTTCTTTTGGTTATAGTACAACCATACTCTTGGTGGATGGCTGTAATACACTCTTTAATCTTGAACCTAATGGACACTTCCAAATATGGAATCAAGACAAGAGAAATCAAGTCCACATCTAAGTTGAAGTGATTCTCATTGAATGTGTCCATTTCACATCTGTGGGTGCTAATAAATTTACCCACTTTCCACAAACCTGATTTCTTCTTGCTGGCACGCAACATCTAGTGACAACCCATAAAGTCTCTACGGTATACAGCCTTGTATACCTCCGTAGTTGACTCACTTACTATCATCTCACAACGCTCTCTTATACTGTAGATTTTTACAGCCCTAGTTAGGCGAGCTTTGTCGGGGAAATACATGCCCTTTGTCAGAACAGCTGGTCTAGACTCATCCCACATCGCTGACCGAATTTCGTCATCATCCCTTGTGAGGGCATCCACGTTTGACATATTTGACAAATTATCAAGGTAGGGAATATTACGCTCATGAAATGGCACGTGAGACTCGTACACTCTTGGTCTAGCGGGAGGTGGAGGAACATGCTCCCTCGTCAGCTCAGGTTCAACATTCACTTCCTCCTCATCATCACCCTCATCATGGAAGGGTGTGTCATCTCCAGACTCATCCGCATTGTTGTCATAATCACTATCATCTTCCTGACTCTGCGCATTTGCCAACTCACGAGTGAATACGTTGTCTATGGGCAACTGTGTGAGGTCAAGAACATCACGAAGCTCGTTTTCACTTCACAAAAAGAACAAAATGATAAGTTACCCAACTAGATAAATGCTTTAGAAATAGATATATCACTTTACTTAGTAGTCGTACTGTCTTGACGTTTCATTATGGATATTTTCTTGTTGGTGATGACTCCCGGATGGACCACCGTGGTCCAATACTCCAGAACTACGCATATTCCAACTAGGGGCGGGGTCATAACTTGTAAAATTCATATCCAGACGGTACCCCCTATGAAAAATATGAGTGTTAATAGAAATCCAATTCAAACATAAAATAAACATCGCTAAAGCATAGAAAAATTGAAGTTACCAGTCGTCTTGTGGATTATATTAAGTCGAAAAATTATTTTGTGGCTGCTCATTCGCTGGTGGTGACAAGTTTAAATCAAGGCAAGCTCTTTCATCGGAAATCTGTCCGGCAAAAACTGCTCCAGAATAACCACCCGATGACTGGGGGTATCCCTACTATGCACGCCCTCATTATTGTGAACGTCTTCCACCTTGACGTACATTTCCAACAATCTTATTACAATAAATTCCCTATATTCATCCGGAATTCGCAAAAAATCTCTAAGAGTTTCATCATCTTCGACGTTAAACTCAGAGTAATAAGCAAAATCCTACGGAGTCACTGAATACGAAATCTACCGGTTACTTTAAGGTTAACCGAATGCTTCCTCTGACTCATTTTTTACGTAACAACGATACCAATTTATCGTACTCCATTGTAAGCGGCAATTTAACCTAACACTTTGGAGGTGAGCTATATCTCACAGAGTTCTTCTCCAGCATAACCTCACCCCCCCCCCAAATATAATGAAACCCTTATTTTTGGCTCTTCAGACATTGTAAAAAAATGATTGATAAGAAGAAGAGAGAAGTATGAACGGAAGCTTAAAGGAAAGTATTGAATGGATTTTCATAAAATTCAAACGCCTTTAAATAAGCTTGGGGTGCAAATTTTTTTTTATTTAAAGCGCAGTACAATACCACGTTTTATGTATTTGAATTATTGATATGTCAGTTATCCGCAGAACACTTATTGATGGGCCCAAATTTTAAAGCAAAATGCAGTATAATACTACGTTTTCCTTAAACGCAGTATTGTATTGCGTTTTGCAATAAAAAAAATATTCCCAGCAGGTTCTGCAGAAGTGGGCCCAATATTAATAGGGAAATGCAGTACAATTCTGCGTTTAAGGAAAACGCAGTATTATACTGCATTTTCCTTAAAAAAATTAATTTTTTAATAATACGCAGTACTATACTGCATTTTACTTTAACGGCTAACTTTTCGTTAAAGTAAAACGCAGTATTATACTGCATTTTAGTTATTTATGTAACTTTTTTTAGTAGTAGAAATGTATTTTTTGCCCAAAAAGGCATTAGAAAAGTTTCGGACTAATTTTTTCCCCCTAAGTCTAAACGCAGCCTCCCCCCCAATAAACCCTTCCACTTATTTTCCTCCTCGCTAATTGAAACCCCTCTCTAAATACACTCTCTCTTTCCCCCCAGTCCCTTCTCCTCACTGCCGCTACTCCGACCAGCAACCACCAATCTTCGGCGACCTAGTAAGTTCTTTTCTCTTGTCTTCTCGTTTCTTTCTCTCTCCTCACTCTGTTCCCCTTTCCCGACACCGTTTCCCCTATATTTTGCCCCATCTACCATAAAATTGTAGCGATTCCCAAACGGGTAAAGCCATGAAAATGAATTAAGAAAGCAAGGAAAAGAAAACAGAAAAAACAAGAAGATAAAATTTGATTTTTCATTCAACATAGCTATGAAAAAGAAATACACGAAAATAAATAAGGCAAGGCTCCTAACCGATGGACACGTGGTAACTAATCATAAGGCCACTTGTGGGGACTGAAAGTGAAATAAGTACATGACTCAATTAAAATACAAAAGGTGGACTTAACTATAATAACAAAAACTTTACTTATTTTCTACCATTCGTTACAATCCTTCCCCCTTAAAACAACCTTGTCCTCAAGGTTGGGAATGTTGACAAAGAACACTCCAGAAGAAGCAACTTCTTGGCTATCGTGCTGCTTAACCAAACCTACTTTCAGCATGCTGTCCATTATAGACTCCAAGAGCCTCTTCCCTTGTTGAACCAATCCAAAATGACAGAGAGTAGGAATATTAACAGAGTCCTTTGGTGACTGTCCCTCGACTATAAACTTTTCAAATACAAATATAACTTTTATAAGGTAACCACCACGCGGATATGCTCCTTTTAACAAACTTCCTATTTGCAGCTGCGTATTTGATCCATAGATCCAAAACATCACAAATGAAGCAAGTAATAGTTTTCTGCTCAAAGTTACTGATCCTTGCTTCTGAAGGATTTCGAAATGCTCCATAGCTCTGGATGTATAATAGTGACCGAATCCAATTTTGCATTACTTAGAACCAGCAGTTTCATCTCCCAACAAATATACTTGGGTTGCACTTCCAGATTTCCACTTTAACAAGGGTATAATGAAAGAAAAATTTAACAAAGGCAAAGGCAACATCATTTTCCTCCAAGTATCCACAATCTTTACTGTTATTTGGACAACCTGAGAGGAACAATATTTTAACAGCTTGGTCAATTGGTTAGCTCTTTTTGACTTCAACCTTGCACTAGAGCAATCAAGATTGACATTCTTGATCACAATAGCAGTTCTCATTCCAACAATATTGACATATGCGTTGGATGTTTTGACAACTTCAGTTTTATCCCTTATTGTAACTACCCTGCCACTATTTTGATAGATAACTCTTGTTGTTAATGATCTCAAATTTCCATTTTTATGTGCCGCACCATAAAGAGAAACCTCAAGGATAACATCATTGTTGTTATAGATTGATCCAGTAAAAGTGCTTCCTCCAGGTTCAAAGACGAGGATTGGTTTACATAGTTTTAAGCTATGAACATAAAGATGGTCAAGCTTTATGTATGTTGGCCCATACGAATTGCACCTTGACATTTCAAACTCTATCCAAGGGTTCATGTACCCACTGTAGTGCATCATGTAAAAGATCTCTCCCATATCCATATCTTCAAACTCATGCATTTCAAATTTTCTATCAACAATCTCAAATGAGATACCAATTATCAACTCCATGTTTTCAAATGCATTAAATCTTTTGACTGATGCTAGCACTCCCTCCTCATTGCAAGGTGTAGTCACTGAAACATGAAGGTTTTCTCATCAATAAAAGCCATAAAAGTAAAGTTGTGATAATTCTCTACAATTCCAGTGCTACTATTGGTAGCCTGGGCATTACACCCACTGAGAGGACCATCCATATTGGATCCAACAAGGTTCTTGATCGTGTTAAACTCTATAAGAGCAGATACATAAGTTTTTAGAACTTTTTTCACTACTTCTAAAGAAATGATTACTTTACAGACAACTGATTTTCCACTCCCCTGAATCCAGTTTACAACAGCAACCTTTTTATCAAGATAGAACATACTGGATATCACACCAACCTCCATTTGAAGAAACTCGAAACTATTTAGGGCCCCTTTGGATACCAAGTTCATTCCCACAACATTCTCCGTACCATCACTAAATCTGATATAAAGATTTTTTCTGGCAAGTGAACATTATATCCTTTGAAGCCTTGTGGATCTACTTAACTGATCGAACACCATGACAAAGGTATCAAAAGTAGCAGGGTATTCTAAGAAGAACATGTAATAACTAAGTTGCTCAGTGTTGAACCAAATGCCAAAGTAACTTCCAAGCCGCTTGACTCCACTAACTCCATTCTTTCTACTTTGGATCCTTGGTTGTTCATATAGCTCTCTCAGATTTGGATTGCGAAACTTAACAACATCTTCAAACATACCCAACTTGAAATACCAAGACATCAAGGAACTTCCCACAAAATCTTGATGAATCGTGGCTGATATTCACATTCAAATAACCTGACAATTTGAAGTTACTGCCATACAACCCTTCAACTAAGACAAACATTAGAAGTTGCAATCCCTTCTCAATTTCACCCTTCCAAGTAGAATTGCATATCATTACTATTTCAGGTACCATATTTCTAATTGACATTTCCTCGAATAGTCTGTTAGCAAACCAACCCTCTCCATATTTAGGGCATCTACTTGACAGAGAATCCTCCACGAACTCTCCACATCCAAATCCCAATTTCCAAGCAAATAAAGGAACAACATTCTTAACTTCGATCTCTACCGGTGTGGAAAACAAAGTAATTTCCTCCTTCCTTGATGGTTCATCGTAAATCTCTTTGGAAACAGATTTCTCAATCTCACTCGGCAATAGATTGCCCTGGTCACCTAAAGGAAGTTGACTCAGAATCTTAGTTGCTTCTCTATGGAGACTTTCGTCAAACAGCTGATGTTCATTTGATTTTTCCTCCTCCTCATCTTCATCCTTAACCTCCTTTCGTTCATCCTCAATGACATCATTTTTGGATTCCAATTGTTCTTGTGTTTCTTCTTTGCCCTCATGTACTGCATTGTCTACGACGTCTTTCTAGAGTGATGATGTTTCACACAAATTGCTGCGTTTGTAAGAACATCTCATACCCACTTTGCTGAAGTTACTTGAAAGGTATTTGTCGAAAAGCATTCTGATATGGTGCATTTTACCGCCATTTCCTTTACCCTTAGGATGTTTCCCGTGTTTCTGATACAGCCATGACATGCACTAAGGTATCCTCTCTTCTTTTTGTTCTTCCTAAATCTTGTTTATACTTTCTGTTGATCTCAGTATGTACAAGCAGTCGCACCAGCTGTCACTAACACTATAGACCCATCACCCAACTGAACCAAATAGGAACCTGGACAGTTACCATCAAAATGATAAGTATTTGGAACCTGGCAAGGAAAAGATTGCGAATAACCAAAACACTCAACACCACAAGGATTGGAATTCATAGCTGAACTGTTATACGGATGAGAGTAAGTGTATGCACATAGATTTTCATTGTGATTGTAGACACCGGATTTTTGACTCTCCCCGAGAATTTTCACGTTTTTAGCGTGAATATGTGAAATTGGGTCTAATATAGCCATTTTAACTATTTTTACTTTATTTCGTTGCAAAAAGAAAAATTACAAAAAATATATATATAAATTTTAGTTTATGTATTTCTCATAAACTTGAAAAAATACAAAAATTGCACTTTATTTTTGTACTTTATATAATTTCGAAAATAACCAAAAATATAGTTCTATTAATGTTTTGTAGTCATTTTAATTTTTGAAAAATACAAAAAAATATTACTTTATATTTTATCCTTATATAAAAAAACGAAAATTACAAAAAAAATAGTTTTATTAATATTTTGTAGCTATTTTAAATCTTGAAAATTATACTTAAAAAGATATAGTTTTGTTTAAATATTAGTCTTATTTTTGGTAGTTATTTTGCTTACATAGGACTAGTTAAGCAACGTCGTGTTCTTATTCTCGGATCCGGGCAAAAGAATAATATTCGGGTTCAAACTACCCGGCTTTATGCCTAATTTTCGGACCTAGCCCATAATAATCCGAGTCCACGACACACGGGGAACCCCACCACGCATGGGGGACACAAGTCTCGAACCCCACCACGCGTGGGGCTCATTTCCCTGGGCAAGGGTACTAAATACACGGACAAAACACATTTGGAAACGGGGGATTTTTAGAAATTTTTGGGGGAGGGGAACGAACTACTGTACATCTTCTTCCTTAGAAAAACCCTAGCTCACGTCCAAAACCCACCATCCTCCCACCAGCAAAGACCACCACCAAACCATCACGTCTCCTCCCAAACTCCGTCGCAACCAACTCCCTCCATCCCGTCCAGCTTCTCCGTCGACCGCTGCTCGTCGAATACCGTCCAAACTACCAGCCCAGCTCCGTCAAACCAGTCCGGCGTCCCCCCATTAAACCCGGTGTACACTGCTCGTCGCCTTCCTCCTCTCCTCAAGAACGAAACCCTACCCAAAAACCCACCTCGCGACCACCACCAGTCGACGACCCAACGACCCCAAAGCCACCACCTAACATCCCGCAACCCAACCAGCCTCCCAGCTCCCCTACGCACGACCAACCTGAGCCACTGCCCAAATAGCTCGTCACAGCCCCCAGCTTCACTCCCCCATCGCCCAAAACCACCTGAAGAGAGAGACCCTATCGACTTCTTCTTCAACTGCCCAAACGACCCCTCCTGCTGCAGCTTCACGTACCAGGTGTTGCGCCAGAAAATACCGCATCAGCCAAACAATCCTTGGTTGTTGACAGTTGTGGGTCCGAGCTTTCTATTTCCATCGAGGTCGTCTTTGGTTCATCGAGGTCTGGTACGTCGAGGTGTTTGTCCGAGGTTCCGTCGTTGTTCTTCATTCAGAGAGGTCCGGCTTGAGTCCTGTCGGGGTCGTGTTTGTCGTCCTGAGTTTGCCGGGGTTCAAAGGTTAGTAAACCTCAAGTATTAGATAAATAAACTTTACGTTAAATGTTCGAAGATGCAATATAGAAATGGTATGATAATTTTCTGCTTATGTTTCACCGTATGCATTTAGTTCATCTTTGTGTTATGTTATTATTGGTTACTTGATGTCATTTGATTTAGTTGTATTAGTAGTCCTAGGACACAGTTTGACGTTGATTCGCTCGTCCCTTCATTTTCTTAGTTTATTTGGACAAAAATTAGTATTAGTACCTGTTGTTACTACGCCCGAAACACTCATTCGCTTGACTTCTTTTATTAAACTTTTGACAAGTTATGAGATTTTAGTTATAAAGTGGCTGTAGGGTTTGGTATTGTTAAAGGCATAAAAATGGCATCCTTAAAAAATAAAAAATAAAAAATAAATAAAAAAAAACAATAAAAAGGAGACAAGCTTCGCCAAAATAAAAAATGTACAGATTGCGGAGCCCTCACAAAAATATATGTATTAAATACTTAGATTCCGGGACAGGCCGTTTAGCAAATTTCACGGCCCTACCCAAAATAATAATGCGCTAGTTGCTTTAGGCGCGCCTTTAATAATGTTATCTCCCTAAACTCGGGTGCACATTTATGTGACCCAAATCCAAATCTCAACAAAATCGAAATGTGTCTCTAATCACGGGTACATTGACTGTGACGTGGTCTGAGATGCATTTCCATGACGTTGCAAATTCATTTCTAAAATAATAGAATGAGACGAGCCTCGCCAAATAAAACGTACAGATTGCGGGGCCCTCACAAAATGTATGGTCTAATTAGAATTCGGAAGGACCGTTTAGCGAATTTCACGGTCTTCCCAAAATAATAAATGTGATAGTCTCTTTAGGCGCGTGTTTAATAATTTACTTTCTTAAACATGGGTGTGCATTTCATGTGACCCAAATCCAAATCCCAAAACATCAAATAAAATGTGTTCCGGATTGTGGGTGCATTTCATGTGACGCAGTCCAAAGACATGTTTCAAGCGATGTTCACATTCTTTTAAAGTAATAATGATAAAAGCGGTTAAAAGATAAAATTGGCACACAAGTTCACATTTGTATAAAATCAGATAATCAAGCCGAATATAACAGTTGAGCGACCGTGCTAGAACCACGGAACTCGGGAATGCCTAACACCTTCTCCCGGGTTAACAGAATTCCTTATCTAGATTTCTAGTACGCAGACTGTAATATGGAGTCATTCTTTTCCTCGATTCGGGATTAAAATTGGTGACTTGGGACACCCTAAATCTCCCAAGTGGCAACTCTGAAATAAATAAATAAATCCCCTTTCGATTGTCCTTTAATTGGGAAAAAATCCCTTGCACCCTCTCGGGTGCGGAAAAAAGAGGTGTGACAGTGATGCTCAACTCCAGAGGATTCCCGAAAAAAATGTGTATTTGCACCAGAATACTGATGGTTTGCGTACGGGTCGCCGGAAACCTGTTGCACACTCTCCGATCTTTGAACTCCATACTGATTTGGGGAACTATGAGAGGTTTAGAAGCGATTTTGATGCCATTCTTCCATATGCTGCAGTCTTCTGTTCGATCTGTCAATAAAAGCTTGAATCTGTTGCTCAAACTGATTCAAACATCTGTCGGACTCCACCATTAACTCCGGCGAACAGCCGAGAATCGTCGGCTCTGATACCAAATGTAGCGATTCCCAAACGGGAAAAGCCATGAAAATGAATTAAGAAAGCAAGGAAAAGAAAACAGAGAAAACAAGAAGATAAAATTTAATTTTTCATTCAACATAGCTATGAAAAAGAAATACACGAAAATAAATAAGGCAAGGCTCCTAACCGATGGACACGTGGCAACTAATCATAAGGCCACTTGTGGGGACTGAAAGTGAAATAAGTACATGACTCAATTAAAATACAAAAGGTGGACTAAACTATAATAACAAAAACTTCACTTATTTTCTACCATTCGTTACAAAAACACCCCTAAAACCCATCACCCCTAAAATTCTAGGATCCGCCATTATTGGTCGGACCCTTGAACATTTTAGTATTCCCATTCTGATATCCTATATTGTTAGTTTTGTGTGATAATGCGTTCTAGCCCTAGGATGAAAAACAAAAAATTGCTTTATTTGTGCCAAGTTTGCCCGATTCATATGTATATTATAATTTGTGATTGAAGTTGAGTCGTGTTGCGTAATTTTCGATGATGATCCTCATCTCTTTAGGAGGGTAGTTCCCTCCATGAATTGCACAATGTGCACGTTCTGAGTTAAGCACACCAACTGTTTGATATTTTACCTCAACAGCTAACTGGTAATTTTCGCGAAGTTTGAGCAGCGAGCCATATTTTAGAGGTGGTTATGTGTTAATTGGACTGGGTGGAACTCTTTTCTGATTTTGTTGGCATTCCACTAATGTGCACGTACTGTTAAATCTTTTGAGGTTGATTGAAGTTTGAGTACTCGAATTACTTGAACTATTTTAAGTGTAACGACGTCGCTCTGGCGTATGTGTCCGTAGATTGTTATGAATGCTGCAATACTATTGTGTGCTCACCTTGAGTTTGCTCCTTTTGGTAAGATAATGTTTGTCATGGCCCCAAGTACTAAAGTGCAGAGTGGCAGGTCTGTTCGATTTTTGTTTGAGGGGAAGTCTGAGTACCCACTTGATTGTATTCTGTTATTAGAATATATGTGTGCTGGAGAAGCTATTGCGTGAAGTAGCTAAGATACTTACTGGTTAGTGCCTATGGTTTCAGTTGTGTCGCCTGAAATGCGATTCCGCTTGTTGAAACTACTCATCCTTTTCTTTTTCCCACAATTTATAACATAAATTAGCCACGTATTTAGATCTATCCTCCAACAGAAGCAAGGAATCAAATTTCAAACTACTTCCCACTCCCAAGAAAAAAAACAGAATAAACTATTGTTAGCTTTAAGTCATTTCAAGTCCAACTTCACTAGAATTGTTGTTTTCTTCCTCTGTTTTCAATAGCGATTTAGCACTGGCTCTGCAAATTGGACAAACAGCTGTTTTCTGTAGCCATTAATCAATGCTTTGAGCATGAAAATTATGGTTATATTTTTGGTAAAAACCTGTATTTTTCACCAACTTTGAAATTCTCCAAACACACAGCACAATCCAGAGGGCTACTACTCCCTTTTATTTCCACTTTGTAATCAAAACAAGGCAGCTTCTTTATATCCTCTTGTGACATACTTTTGTTCAGATTTCTTGGATTAAATATATAATCTTGTGGCTAGTTTGGTTGGTTTGTACTATTTCACAATTAATGTATTGATCTTGTGGGTAGGACCTTCCCGAGTACAACTTAATACATAGGAGTTTATTGTTCTATATTGCAAACTTTGTTAAATTAAGGAAGTCTGAGTACTTAATTCTTAGCTTGTGATCGTCGCAACAGTTAAATTGAATAGAGCAATGTGCGACTTTAGGAATATTCAACTGTTAGACTATAATTCTTATAATTCACTTATGCAGCTAACACTAGACATTGCTCACTCTGCAATTAAACCTATGTCATCCAAGCTAAAGGAAAAAGCACAGCATTTATCCTCTCGGGCTGCAAATAAGTCCAGGAAAAAGAATCAATTGTCTATGGAGAAAGAGGCCGTTGGACAGAGGCAAGTGAAAAAACAGAAAGTTCCTACACCATCATGATTTGTCAATGACGAGGCAACAACGATCTTTAAATGGTTTAAAGGAAAAAGTACTTGGCAGGAAGACCTGTAGATGAAGAAAAATTGAAGAAGAAGTACAAGGGGATTTGGAAGGATTTAATCAAGAACCGCCAGTGGAGTCCATTGTTCAATCCATCAGGTGGCGCCAACGTGACAATGGTTCAAGAATTTTATGCCAATTGGGTGAATTGGAAGAGCGGGATATCTAAGGTAAGATGGGTTTCCATTTACATAACTCCGACATACTTTAATGAATTTTTAGAACTCCTTATCCAGATGATGGCTTCAGTTGGAAAAATAGCGCGACTATGCTAGAATCAAAGAACTTCTATGTGATGGAAACAAGTAGGCTAAGTGGAAGCGAAAGGGTCGGAGCCGACACCATGTGCTTCCCTGCAGGTATTTGAACCAGAAGGCCAGAGTTTATCTGAACTTCATCTGTAACAGGATCTTGCCATGCAAACATATATCAATTTTGTATGGCACACGCATGTGTTGTTGACCTATGCACTTATGACGATGTCACGGTCAACGTGGGTGCCCGTATGTGCTTAGAGAAGCAGCGGACATTGAGGTGGTCAAGGTTCGTATGTTTTATGCAAACACCCTCTCTAAATACATGAAGGAAAAACTTGAAGTGTCCAACTAAGGAGGCGATGTGAAGCAGCCAACTAAGACTAAATTGGACTACTACTTTGCAGTCAGGGGCCCCGAAAAATCTATAAAACTGATTATTGGCCAGAAATTCGATGTGATCATCAATAACTTCAAACAACTGTGGTCTGTTATTGCCTCTAAAGTAAAGAAGCCAGAGGAAACTGATAGAGATTTCATAAAGTCTATACCATTTAGTGTATAATCAAAGTTTGCACTAAACATTGATAAAGTAGTAATGTTCATTCATCTGTAGACAAGGTCACACCACCTATGTCATAAGAAGAGGATGAAGATAGCGATGATGAGTCTGAGGAGGAGGAGACACCTCATGCTCGTACTTCTTACCTTCCCCCCACCCCAGACTCTGTTGCTGGACCAACTTAGAACGGTCTAACCACTGCTATTGTTGATACTAAGGGTGATGCCGATGTGGAGGACGTCGGTGTCTTTCATGTTGGCGACTCCGACTATGATAATTAGAGGAAGTATTTCTTTACCCATGTTCTTTATTTAGCTGCATTAGGGACAATACAAATTTTTAAGTATGAGGTGGAGAAATATTTTATTTATAGTGTATTTTAATTTTTTAGCATAATAATCTCATTGAATTTTCTTGGACTTGGTTCTTTCACAATGAGCTTTTCTTTTGAACCAAGCATATTTTTTTATATTACAAATAGAAAGAAAAGAGAAAATACGCTTGGTTTAAAAGAAAAGCTCTATGTGAAAGAACCAAGTCCAAGAAAATCCAATGAGATTACTACGCTAAAAAAATTAAAATACACAAATAAGATATTCCCCCACCTCACACTTAAGAATCTGCATTGTCCCAAATACAACAAAATAAAGAACAAGGGTAAAGAAATACTCCCCTTAAGTATCATAGTTAGATGCTCCAGCATCAGAGTCACCAACGCCTTCCACATCTGCATCACTCTTAGTATCATTAATAGCACCGGCTGGACCATTCTGAGAAGGTCCAGAAATAGAGTCTGGGGCGAGCAAGGCAAGAGTATAAGTACGAGCATGAGGTGCCTCCTCCTCCTCCTCCTCCTCAGGCTCGTCTTCGCTTTCATTATCCTCTTCTAATGACATAGGTAGTGTGACCTCGTCCACAGATAGATAAACATCACTACTCTCATCAATGTTTAGTGCGAACTTTGATTATACACTAAATGGTATAGACTTCATGAAATCTCTATCAGTTTCCTTTGGCTTCTTAACTTTGGAGGTAATAACAAACCACAGTTATTTGAAGTTATCAATGATCACTTCAAATTTCTTGCTAGTACTCAATTTTATGGATTTATCGGGGACCCTGACTATAGAGTAGTAGTCCAATTTAGTCTTAGTTGGCTGCTTCACATCGCCTCCTTGGTTGGACATTTCAAATTTGTCCTTTATGGATTAATGAGGGTGTTTGCATAAAACACACGACACATTGACTGCCTCAATGTCCGTTGCTTTTCTAAGCACATAAGGGCACCCACATTGACCATGATACCCGTCATAAGGGTGTAGGTCAATAACACACGCGTGGGCCACACAAAACTGATATGCTTGTATGGTAAGATCCTGTTACAGTGAAGTTCAAATAAACTCTAGCCTCTAGTTCAAATACTTGTAGGGAAGCACATGGTGTCGGCTCCGACCCTTTTGCTTCCACTTAGCCTGCTTGTTGCCATCACATAGAATTTCTCTAATTTTAGCGTAGTCGCGCAGTTTTTCGAATTGAAGTCATCATCTAGATACGGGAGTCCTAAATATTCATTAAAGTCTGTTAGAGTTATGTAAATGTCAACCCCTCTTACCTTAGATACCATGCTCTTCCAATCCACCCAATTGACAGAAAGTTCCTGAACCCTTGTCACGTTGGCGGTACCTGCTGGATTGAACAATGGACCCCACTGGCGGTTCTTTATTAAATCCTTCCAAATTCTCTTGTACTTCTTCTTCAATTTTTCTTCATCTACGGGTCTTCTGCCAAGTACTTCTTTCTTTTAACCATTCAAAGATCGTTGCTGCCTTGTCATTGAAAAATCGTGGTGGCATAAGAACCTTCTGTTTTCTTGCTTGCCTTTGTCCAACTGCCTTTTTCTCCGTAGATAATTGATTTTTTTCCTGAACCTTTTTACAACCCTAGAGGATGAAGACTGTGATTTTGCCTTTGGTTTGGGTGTCATTGGTTTATCTGCAAAGCGAGTGATTTCTATTGTCATCTGCATAAGTGAATTATAAGAACTAGAGTCTAACACCTGGATATTCTCAAAGTAGCACATTGCTCTATTCAATTTAATATTGTGACGACCGGAAGCTAAGAATTAAGTACACAAAATTTCTCAATTTAACAAAGCTTGCAATGTAGAACGGTGAAATCCTATATAGTAAGTTGTACTTGGGAAGGTCGTACGTATAAAATCAATACGTTTATTGTGAAATAGTATCGACCAAATAAAGATACGTACAAGCAAAATTCGCATTTCAAGCGACATAGCTGAAACCACATGCATTAAGCAGTCACACAAATGACTAGTAGCTTCTCTGGCACACATATATTCTAGTAACAGAGAACAATCAAGTAGGTAGTCAAATTTTTCCTCAAACAAAAATCGAACAGACCTACCCACTTCGCACTTTGTAATTGGGGCCATGACAAACATTATCTTACCAAAAGGAGTAAACTCAAAGTAAGCACACAATGATATTAAAGCATTTAGAACAACCTACGAATAGGCCATAGAGGCATTGTAACACTAAAAATAATTCAAGTAATTCGAGTAATCAAACTTCACTCAATCTCAAACGATTTAACAGTACATGCACATTAGTAGAATGCCAACAAAGTCAGAAAAGAGTTCTACCCAGTCCAATTAACACATAACAACCTCTAAAATATGGCTCGCTACTCAGGCTTCACAAAAATTACCATTTAATTGTTGAAGCAAATTTGAGCCCGGAAGATCCTCAAGTTCATTTCACAAGACGAATCGAAGAGTCCTTCTCTACTTTTCTATCTTTATTTCTATGGATATTGGTTTGACAATGAATGTGTATTTTTACATAGTATTATGAGTAGCTAAACAATTCATCTAAGATTTTATATAATCAATTATTGCATGAATTTTTGATTGTGTATTGGTACAATGAGCCACTTTACTCTCTATTCATTCAATTATATGCTTCTTGTGTTTAATTGAACGGGCCCCGTGTCTAGTTATCTTGTGTTTCTTGAGAGAGAATATTAGATTGGATTTTGTTTACTATCGTCACTTTTGAGTAAGTTAAGAGATTAATTACTTCGATTTAAAATTGGGATTTGATATAACGAAGTTTTGGTGCGATCTATATAAGTCGTACGAATTATCATTTGTAGTAGTTCGAGAGAATACTTCTAGTAAACTATCATAATTGATCAAGAGATAATTGTGATTAATGAAGAACTCATCATCTGTAGAGAGTGGTTCGACTACGTCTCCTATAATTTTGCCTAAGTATTCTTTACTGATTGCGAGCATTTCAGGTGTCATGATTCTTTCCCAAGCAACTATAACAATATTAGACATTCTCTCAAACTATGCTTGCTGGCATTATCTTACCGCTCACTATGACCACGTTAAGGCTTTATTATTTCTTAACCCACCTTTAAACCTGCCGTGTTGATTCCTCACATATATTAGGAGTGAAGTTGTTCCACAATCACATAAATATGTACTCTTTCCCAAGCAATACATAATAAATAGGTACAATCAATCACTGACCAGTTAATCAACTGAAATAAACACGTAGTTGAATAAGAAGAGAAATCAAAAGGCTCAATTATATAAAATGTAACAAAACTTTATCCTAGTAAAGATTCTATCAAAACCCTAGATGAAGGTTTAGCTCCTCATAATACTTAAAAATACATAAATTATTGCCAAACAAATATCCATAGAAATAAAGATAGAAAAGTAGAGAAAAACTCTTCGACTCGTCTTGTGAAATGGTCTTGATGTCACGACCCAAGTTCGCCATGCGTGAACTTTCGTGACGGTACCTAGTCTCTACGACTAGGTAAGCCTAACAATTGCGAAAAAGAACCAAAATGCGGAAAAACTAATAAAAACTAAAGATAAACAAATATAGAAGTGTTTAAGATGCCGCTCGACATATAGCAATACAAGATCTCAAAAAACTGAACGATTCCCAAAACCCGGACTCTCATAAAATCACAAGCTATGAATACTACATTGTGCTTTAACTCCAGAATGTCTAAATCAAGATAAATACATAAGGGCAAAAACTATAAGAGAGAGTGGAAAGAGACTTCTCGGTCTGCGGACGCGGCAGATATACCTTGAAGTCTCTGGAGGATCGCCTCGCCTCAAGGGTAGTAGGAATGAGTCGAAGTACCTGGATCTGCACATGAAAAACATGCGCAGAAAGGGCATGATTACACCACAACGGTACTTAGTAAGTGCCAAGCCTAACCTAGGTCGAGTAGTGACGAGGAAGGTTAGGGCCCTACTGATTATAACTGAAAAACGAGGTAAAACAGTATAGAATACGACAATTTAATTAAATGCTAACAATAAGAAGTAACACAGGATAATAAGAATAATAACAACTATAACAGAGACAAAATAATCACAAAAGGAATACCGCTCAACACAGAGATAACAACCGGGGATCTCTCAGTATCCCGAGGATCTCTTAGTATCCTCAATATATGTGCTGAGGATCTCTCAGTATCCCGAGGATCTCTTAGTATCCTCAATATATATGCTAGGGATCCCTCGGTATCCCAAGGATCTCTCAGTATCCTTAATATACGTGCTGGGGATCTCTCGGTATCCCGCACTACAGTCCAAATCAATATATGTGCTGGGGATCTCTCGGTATCCCACACTACAGTCCAAATCAATATATGTGTAGGGGATCTCCTGGGATACCATCCCGTAGTCCCAGAGTAAACACACAGCAGCAACACGAAGAATAATCAATTAAATTCAATTTCATACCAAGGTAAAACATGTATTTCAAACCTAGCGTGCTACACATAATCCAAATAAGACAGTTTGAACAAGTAACGTAATTAAGTCAATTAGACATGCTTCCCTAAGCTAACAGCAGGCTTAAATTGCAAGTAGTATAAACAGGAAATTAGCCATTTGGAGTCGAGTACTCGTGGCAAGAACGTGGTTTTGAATTGATTTTGAGCTGGTTCGAAGTAAGTGGCTTGCCTAACCTTGTGTGGGGGAACTCCCGTTAGGATTTAATATTGTTGATATGTGAAATGCCTTGTACATGAGGTGACGAGTGTGTACTTGTTCTAATTATTGAAAATCATGTTTTCATTAAGTAACTTTAATTGTAATTAGCACAAGTACACGCTCGTCACCTCATGTACAAGGCATTTCACATATCAACAATATTAAATCCTAACGGGAGTTCCCCCACACAAGGTTAGGCAAATCACTTACTTCGAACCAGCTCAAAATCAACCCAAAACCACATTCTTGCCATGAGTACTCGACTCCAAATGACTCAAATATATTCAAGTCAATTGCATAATATAAATATAACTGCAAGTAACTGATTCCACAAATAAATTCTAAGCTAATACGCAAAATTAAGTAAAATAACCAAAATGCCCCTGGGCCCATATCTCAAAATCGGGTAAAAGTTACGGATTATCAACCAGCATTCACTCACGAGTCTAACCATACCAAAATTATCCAAATCTGATGTCAAATCCCCAATCAAAATTCGAAATTTAGGTCTAACAACTTTTCCAAATTTTGCCCAATTTCTCACCCCAAATCCGAAATTTGATGATGAATTCATGTTTAGATTAATGGGTTATAAGCAAAAAGGAGTTAAGAATCATTATCCAATCGATATCTCTTAAAATCTCTCTCAAATTCGAGCTCCCAAGCTTTAGTTTTGATAAAAATGGCCAAACCCTCGACTTTGAAAGTTTATATTCTGCCCAGATAATTCCTTATTCGCGAACGTGGAAGGACTCTCGCGTTCGCGTAGCACAACTTCTCTTGGTTCAGTTTTCCTTCATTGAGAACGCGATGCCCTGTCGCGAATGCAGTGACCATTTTCCCCCCTCCTAGGCGAACGCGGGACCATATTCGCGAACGCGTAGCTATAAGACCTCACAGCCTCGCGAACGCGGGAACACCTTCGTGAACGCGAATCATTAAACCTCCACCAGCCCCAGCTCCTCTTCGCAAACGCGAGACCCCACTTGCGAACGCGAAGAAGGAAACCAGATTTGACCTACTGCAAATTTTCTGCAATTCTCTAAGTCCCAAAAATAACTCGTTGAGCATCTGAAACACACCCGAGGCCCCCGGGACCTCAACCAAACATGCCAACAAATTCTAAAACATCATTCAAACTTGTTCCAACCTTAGGAACTCTCAAAACAACATCAAAACACCAATTTAACATCGGATTCAAGCCTAAAACTCCAAAAAACTCTCAAATTACGCTTTCGATCAAAAACTCTATCAAACCTCGTCTGAATGACCTGAAATTTTGCAAGCATGTCACATTCAACAATACAGAACTACTCCAACTTCCGAAATCCCATTCCGACCTCGGTATCAAAATCTCACTATCGAACCGGAAACTTCAAAAATTCAACTTTCAGCATTTCAAGCCTAAATAAGCTTCGGACCTCCAAAACACAATCCGTGCACGCCCCTAAGCCCAAAATCTCCCAACGGAGCTAACGGAACCGACGAAGTTCCATTCCGAGGCCGTATTCACACTGCTCTGACTACGGTCCAAATTCTAAAGCTTAAGCTCTCTTTTAGAGACTAAGTGTCCCAAAACACTCAGAAACTCAAAACCAAACATCCCGCAAATCAAAATAGAAGAAACAAACACGGAGAAAGCAGTTAATAGGGGATCAGAGCATAAATTCTTAAAATAACCGGCCGGGTCGTTACATCCTCCTACACTTAAACATTCGTTTGTCCTCGAACGAGCATAGAGACATACCTGAAGTAATGAAAAGATAAGGGTAACGGCTGCACATATCCTGCTTGATCTCCCAGGTGCCTCCTCGACTGGCTGACCCCGCCACAGAACCTTCATTGATGCAATATTCTTTGACCTCAGCTTTCGAACCAGCCTGTCCAATATTGCCACCGGCTCCTCAACATAGGATAGATCCTTGTCCAACAGGACTGAACTGAGATCTAACATGTGCAATGGATCGCCGTGATACTTCCAGAGCATCGAAATATGAAATACCGGATGAACTCCTGCCAAGCTGGGAGGTAAGGAAAGCTCATAAGCAACCTCCCCAACACGCCGCAATATCTCAAAAGGACCAATAAACTTTGGACTCAACTTCCCTTTCTTCCCAATCTCATAACGCCCTTCATAGGCGAAACCCGAAGTAGAACCCGCTCTCCAACCATATAGGAAACATCACGAACTTTCCGGTCCGCGTAACTCTTCTGTCTGGACTGGGCTGTACGGAGTCTTATCCTGAATCACCTTAACCTTCTCCAAAGAATCCTAAACCAAGTCTGTGGGCAATAATCTAGCCTCACCCGGCTCAAACCAACCCACCAGGGATCTACACCACCTGCCATCTAAATGCTGGACTGATAGCTGTTGTTATAGGCAAACTCCGCCAATGGCAAGAACTGATCCCAAGACCCTCCAAACGCATATCCTCAAGAATATGAATAGTGCGCTCGGACTGTCCGTCCGTCTGAGGTTGAAATATTGTACTCAACTCTACCCGAGTACCCAACTCATGCTGTACGGCCCACCAGAACCGTGATATGAACTGAGTACCTCTATCTGAAATGATGGAAACTGGAATACCATGTAGACGAACAATCTCCCGGATATAAATCTCCGCCAATCGCTCCGAAGAATAGGTGGTACACACATGAATGAAGTGCGCGGACTTGGTCAGCCGATCCACAATCACCCAAATGGCATCGAACTTCCTCAAAGTCTGTGGGAGACCAACTACAAAGTCCATGGTGATCCGCTCCCACTTCCACTCCAGAATCTCTATCTGCTGAAGCAACCCACCCGGTCTCTGGTGCTCATATTTCACCTACTGACAATTGAGGCACTGAGCTACAAAACCATCTATGTCTTTCTTCATCCGCCTCCACCAATAGTGCTGCCTCAAATCCTGGTACATCTTCGCGGCACCCGAATGAATGGAATACCGCGAACTATGGGCCTCCTCTAGAATCAACTCCCTAAGCCCATCAACATTGGGTAGACAAATCTGACCATGCATCCTCAATACCCCATCATCACCAATAGTCACATCTCTGGCATTGGCCTGCAGAACCTTGTCATTGAGGACAAGCAAATGAGGGTTATCAAACTGACGCTCCCGGATACGATCAAACAAGGAAGACCAAGAAACCACGCAAGCTAGAACCAGACTGGGCTCTGAAAGATCCAATCTCACAAACTAGCTGGCTCAGGCCGGAACATCCATCACCATGGGCCTCTCCGCTGCTGGTAAATAAGAAAAACTCCCCAAACTCTCTGCTCGATGACTCAAAGCATCAGCTACCACATTGGCCTTGCTCGGGTGATACAATATAGTGATATCATAGTCCTTCAGTAGCTCTAACCACCTCCTCTGATGCAAATTAAGATCCTTCTGCTTGAATAGATGCTGCAAACTCTAGTGATCAGTATAAATCTCATAAGGCACACCGTACAAATAATGACACCTGATCTTCAAGGCATGAACAATAGTAGCTAACTCGAGGTCATAGACATGGTAATTCTTCTCATGTACCTTCAACTGTCTGGACACATAGGCAATCACCCTACCGTCCTGCATCAATACTGCTCCAAGGCCAATCCTCGAGGCATCACAATTGACAGTATAAGACCCCGAACCTGTAGGCAATATCAAAACTGGGGCTGTAGTCAAAGCTGTCTGAGCTTCTGATAGCTTGACTCACACTCGTCCGTCCACTGGAACGGAGGAACCTTTTTGGGTCAGCCTGGTCATAGGGGCTGCAATAGATGAAAACCCCTCAACAAATCGACGTTGTAACCCGCCAAGCCAAGAAAACTGCGGATCTCTGTAGCGGAGGATGGTCTGGGCCAACTCTGCACTGCTTCCATTTTCTTCGGATCCACCTGAATACCCTCACTCGATACCACGTGGCCTAAGAATGCCACGGAATCCAACCAAAACTCACATTTCAAGAACTTTGCATATAACTTCTTTTCTCTCAAAGTCTGAAACACTGTCCTCAGGTGCTGCTCATGATCTTCCCGACTTTGGGAGTATACTAGAATATCATCAATAAAGACAATGACGAATGAGTCAAGATATGGACGGAACACATAGTGCATCAAATGCATAAAGGCTGCTGTGGCATTGGTCAGCCCAAATGACATAATAAGAAACTCGTAATGATACCTAGTCCTGAAAGCAGTCTTCGGGATATCTGGCTCCCGAATCTTCAACTGATGGTAACCTGAATGCAAGTCAATCTTAGAAAACACTCGTGCACCCTGTAGTTGGCCAAATAAATCATCAATATGAGGCAAATGATAACGGTTCTTCACTATAACTTTGTTCAACTGGCGATAATCAATGCACATACGCATAGAACCATCCTTTTTCTTCACAAATAAGACAAGAGCACCCCAAGGTGATACACTGGGCCGAATAAAATCCTTATCAAGTAATTCCTGTAACTGATCCTTCAACTCTTTCAACTCAAGAGGGGCCATACGATACGGAGGAATAAAAATAGGCCGAGTGCCCGGCAACAGATCAATCCAAAATAAATATCTCTATCGGGAGGCATGCCTAGAAGATCAGTTGAAAACACATCAGAAAATATCCCGTACTATTGGGACTGAATCAATTGTAGGGGTATCAATTCTCTAAGTCCCAAAAATGACTCGTCGAGCATCCGAAAACCCACCCGAGGCCCCTGAGACCTCAACTAAACATGCCAACCAATCCTAAAACATCATTCAAACTTGTTCCAACCTTTAGAATGCTCAAAAGAACATCAAAACACCAATTTAACATCGGATTCAAGCCTAAGGACTTCAAAAATTCTCAAATTATGCTTTCGATCAAAACGTATATCAAACCTCGTACGAATGACCTGAAATTTTGCAAACACGTCACATTCAACACTACAGAGCTACTCCAACTTCCGGAATCCCATTCCGATCCTGTTATCAAAATCTCACTATCGAACTGAAACTTCAAAAGTTTAACTTTCGGCATTTCAAGCCTAAATAAGCTTCGGACCTCCAAAACACAATCCGAACACACCCTTAAGCCAGAAGTCACCCAACGGAGCTGACGGAACCAACATAATTCCATTCCAAGGTCGTATTCACACTGCTCCGACTACGGTCCAAATTCTAAAACTTAAGCTCTCTTTTAGGGACTAAGTGTCCCAAATCACTCCAAAACTCAAAACCAAACATCCTAGCAAATCAAAATAGCAGAAACAAACACGGAGAAAGCTATTAATAGGGGATTGGGACGTAAATTCTTAAAATGATTGGCTGGGTCGTTACACTTGAGGACCTTCCGGGCTTAAATTTGTTTCAAAAATGATGTTTCTTGCCTTCTTAAGTCAAGTGTGTGGCTGAACTGAAGGTTAGATGCCTTTATATCTATCACGACCCAAAATCCCTCCGAAGGAGTCATGATGACACCTAGTCTCTAAACTAGGTAAATCTAATATTTACTGAAATAACATTAACATTTACTGACTTCAAATTAAATAACTCTCAATAAAACACAATTCCCAAAACCGGTTGTTCAAGTCATAAGCCTTTCTAAAGATAGTTATACAAAATAAATACAACATTGTTCTAGAACGAGAAGGAATCAATGGAATGTAACTACAAAGGAAGGTGATCCGAGGCCTGCGAACGCAACAACAAATTACCGAGAGTCTCCACTGCGACGACCCGCACAACTACTATCAATCAATACCTAGACCTGTACACAAAAATGTACAGAAGTGTAGTATGAGCACACCACGATGGTGCCCAGTAAGTATCAAGACTAACCTCGGTGGGATAGTGACGAGGAACAATCAAGACACCTACTGGTCATATGAAATGAAAAGGATATGATAATAAAATATCGAGATAATGATAACGAGGTAATATCAACATGTCACGACCCTAGTTCACCAACCGTGAACATGTCAAGACGGCACCTAGTCTCCGTGACCAGGTAAGCCTAACAATTGCGGAAACATAATAATTGCGGAAAAATAGAATACCATATTTAATTATCTAAAAAGGAAATTGTACTGAATGCCGCTCGACATATACGACTCAATATCTCAAGACTAAAACAATTCTAAAACCTGGAAACTCACGGGAAAACACAGGCTACAGAAATGTATAGTGAGGCTCCAAACTCCCGAATATCTAACAAACGGAAGGAAAGAGAACTAAGTACTAAAGATAGAATAAAGAGGGAGACTCGTCGGTCTGCGGACGCAACAGATCTACCTCGAAGTTTCTGTAGTCCTCCTGCCTCACTGATAGTGCGCCTGAGTAGAGGTACCTGGATCTGCACATGAAAAAAAAATATGCGCAGAAGAGGCGTGAGTACACCACAGCGGTACTCAGTAAGTGCCAAGCCTAACCTCGGTTGGGTAGTGACGAGGAAGGTCAGGGCCCTACTGAAGTTATATAAAATATAAAGATGGCAGGATAAGATAAGCAGTGCAATTGAGAACCTACAGTAAGAATCTATGCAAGATAATAAGAGTACAATAACGGAAACAATGATGAAAGAAAACCATAAGGAAAGTAACCGGGGATCTCTAAGTATCCCGAGGATCTCGTAGTATCCTCGACATGTACTAGGGATCTCTTGGTATCCCAAGGATCTCCCGGTAAGCTCAATATAAGCCAGGGATCTCTTGGTATCCTCAATATGTACTAGGGATCTCTTGGTATCCCGAGGATCTCTCGGTATCCTCAATATATTTTTCGGGGGATCTCCCGGGAATCTAACCCGTAGTCCCAAAGTAAATGTGCAGGGGGAATCTCCCAGGAATCTAACCCGTAGTCCCGAAGTAAATGAGCAGAGGGAATCTTCCGGGAATCTAACCCGTAGTACCAAAGTAAATGTGCAGGGGGAATCTAACCCGTAGTCCCAATTTAAAACACAGAGCAACAACACAAGAATATTAAATTAAACGCTAATTTCGTACCAAGTAAACATTTATTTCTAGCCTAACATGCTTCACGTAATGCAATTCAGGCAATTTAAGCAAATAGGCAATTAAGTCAACTAAACATGCCTTTCTAGACTAGCAACATGCTAAATTCACAAGTAGAATAAAACAAGAAAAGAACTCAATTGAAATACTTAAGGAAAAACCGGATTTCAACAATTAGCTCAAGTACGCGCTCGTCACCTCACGTACAGGACATTTCAATTATCAAATATAGCACATCCTAAGGGGAAAGGTCCCCCACACAAGGTTATACAAACCACTTACCTCGAACCGAATCAAAATCAACTAGAACCACGCTTTTGCCACGATTATCCGACTCCAAATGGCCCAAATCTAATCAATTCAATTGCATATCGTAAATATCATCTCAAACAAATAATCATATATTTTAATTCAAAGCTAATACGCGAAATTATGGAAAATGACCAAAACGCCCCTCAGGCCCATGTCTCGGAATCGGTAAAAATTTATATTCCCAGAAACCTCGCACTCTCACTAGTCTAACCATACAAAAATTATACAATTCCGACACTAATTGGTCCTTTAAATCATCATTTTACATTTTTGAAAGGTTTCACAATTTTCTTCCCAAATTCCCTCTCAAATCACGAATTAAATGATGAATTTAGTGTTATATTCATGTATTCTAGCCAAATCTGAGTTAAAATCACTTACCCCGATGAATTTCTTGAAAAACCTTCGAAAAATCACCAAAAACCGAGCTCTCTAGGTCAAAACATTAAATAAAATCCAAAACCTCGTATTTATAGGTACCCCTCAGGTTTCCAGCTACTGCGGGCCGCACCAAAACTCACGCGGTCCGCGCAAGCCAGTGCGGTCCGCGCAAAGGCAACGTGCGGCCGCACAGGCCTCCCTTTGCAGTGATAGGCTTTAGTATTTTGGCCATAACGTTTTCTACAGATGTCTAAATTGCAATTTCTTTATTTTGCTGGAGACTAGACACGAAAGGATACAACTTTTGTTTTTGAATCACCCCAAAATTCCCTGTAGATCAAAAGATATGAACTTCCGAAGTAGGACTAGCGGGAGGGCCCTTCACCGCGGCCGCGCCCCACTTTGTGCAGTCCGCGCGATGCTTACCGCGGCCGCGCCCGTTTTTGTGCGGTCCGCACAGCACTCAACGCGGGCGCACTAATTTTTGTGCGGACCGCGTGAGTGAGTTTTGGGGCCTGCAACCCCTGTAGACCTGCTACATCTATGATTTTTGCACTAAAACATCCCGGAACCTACTCGGAACTCCTGGAACTTCAAACCAATTATACCAACACATCCCATGACATCGTTCAAACTTGATCAACACTTCGGAATGCTTATAACAACATCAAATCACCAATTTCACATAGGATTCAAGCCTAACAACTCCAAGAACTCTTAAATTATGTTTTCGATCAAAAACTGTATCAAATCTCGTCCGAATGACCTGAAATTTTGCACACACATCCCAAATGACATGACGGAGCTACTGAAACTTCTAGAATTCCATTCCGACCCTTGGATCAAAATCTCACTATCGGACCGGAAACTTCAAAAATTCAAACTTCGGCATTTCAAGCGTAAATTAGCTACGGACCTTCAAAACACATTCCGAACACGCTCCCAGCCCCAAATTCACCTAACGGAGCTAACAAAACTGTCGGATTTCCATTCCGAGGCTGTCTCCCCACTGTTCCAACTTCGGTCAACTTTCTAACACTTAAACTCTCATTTAGGGACTATGTATCCCAAAACTCCTCAAAACTCAAAACCGAGCATCCCGACAAATTACATTAGCAGAAATAAACTTGGGGAAAGCAGTTAATAGGGGATCGATGCATTAATTCTTAAGAAGACCGGTCGGGTCGTCACATCCTCCTACACTTAAATATTCATTCGTCCTCGAACGAGCATAGAGACATACCTGAAGTAGTGAAAAGATAAGGGTAATGGCTGCGCATATCCTGCTCGGTCTCCCAGGTCGCCTCCTCGACTGGCTGGCCCCGCCACTGAACCTTTACCGAAAAAATGTTCTTTGACCTCAACTTTCTAACTTGCCTGTCCAATATTTCCACTGGCTCCTCAACATAGGATAGATCCTTGTCCAGCCGGACTGAACTGAAATCCAGCACGTGCGATGGGTCACCATGATACCTCCGGAGCATCGAAACATGAAATACTGGATGCACTCCTGCCAAGCTGGGAGGTAAGGCAACCTCATAAGCAACCTCCCCAACTCGCCTCAATATCTCAAAAGGGCCAATAAACCTTGGACTCAACTTCCCTTTCTTCCCAAATCTCATGACGCCCTTCATAGGCGAAACCCGAAGCAGAACCCGCTCACCAACCATATAGGAAACATCACGAACTTTCCTGTCCGCATAACTCTTCTGTCTGGACTGGGTTGTACGGAGTCTGTCTTGAATCACCTTAACCTTTTCCAAGGCACCCTGAACTAAATCTGTGCCCAATAATCTAGCCTCGCCTGGCTCAAACCAACCCATCGGAGATCTACACCGTCTCCCATATATAGCCTCATACGGTGCCATCTGAATACTGGACTGATAGCTGTTGTTGTAAGAAAACTCCGCCAATGGCAAGAACTGATCCCAAGACCCTCCAAACTTAATTACACATGCGCAGAGCATATCCTCAAGAATCTAAATAGTGCGCTCGGACTGTCCGTTCTTCTAAGGGTGGAATGCTGTACTCAACTCTACCCGAGTACCTAACTCATGCTGAACGGCCCTCCAGAACCGTGATGTGAACTGAGTACCTCTATCTGAAATGATGGAAACCGGGATACCATGCAGACGAACAATCTCCCGGATATAGATCTCCACCAACCGCTCTGAGGAATAAGTAGTACACACAGGAATAAAGTGAGCGGACTTGGTCAGCCGATCCACAATCACCCAAATAGCATCGAACTTTCTCAAAGTTCGTGGGCACCCAACTACAAAGTCCATGGTGATCCGCTCCCACTTCCACTCCGAAATCTCTATCTGTTGAAGTATCCCACCTGGTCTCTAGTTATCACACTTTACCTGCTGACAATTGAGGCACCGATCTACAAATCCAACTATATCCTTCTTCATCCGCCTCCACCAATAGTGCTGCCTCAAATCCTAATACATCTTCGCGGCACCTGGATGAAAAGAATACCGCGAACTATGAGCCTCCTCCAATATCAACTCCCGAATACCATCAATATTGGGTACACAACACCAACCGTGAACATGTCATGACGGCACCTAGTCTCCGTGACCAGGTAAGCCTAACACTTGCGAAAACATAATAATTGCGGAAAAATAGAATACCATATTTAATTATCTAAAAAGGAAATTGTACTGAATGTCGCTCGGCATATACGACTCAATATCTCAAGACTAAAACAATCCCAAAACCCGGAAAATCACGGGAAAACACAAGCTACCGAAATGTATAGTGAGGCTCTAAACTCCAGAATATCAAACAAATGGAAGGAAAGAGAACTAAGTACTAAAGATAGAATAAAGAGGGAGACTCGTCGGTCTGCGGACGCAGCAGATCTACCTCAAAGTCTTTGTAGTCCTCCTGCCTCACTGATAGTGTGCCTGAGTAGAGGTACCTGGATCTGCACATGAAAAAAACATGCGCAGAAGAGGCGTGAGTACACCACAACGGTACTCAGTAAGTGCCAAGCCTAACCTCGGTTCGGTAGTGATGAGGAAGGTCAGAGCCCTACTGAGGTTATATAAAATATAAAGATGGTAGGATAAGATAAGCAGTGCAATTGAGAACCTACAGTAAGAATCTATGCAGGATAATAAGAGTACAATAACGGAAACAATGATGAAAGCAAACCATAAGGAAAATAACCGGGGATCTCTAAGTATCCCGAGGATCTCTTAGTATCCTCGACATGTACTAGGGATCTCTTGGTATCCCGAGGATCTCTTAGTATCCTCGACATGTACTAGGGATCTCTTGGTATCCCAAGTATCTCTCGGTAAGCTCAATATAAGCCAGGGATCTCTTGGTATCCTCAATATGTACTAGGGATCTCTTGGTATCCCGAGGATCTCTCGGTATCCTCAATATATGTGCGGGGGATCTCCCGGGAATCTAACCCGTAGTCCCAAAGTAAATGTGCAGGGGGAATCTCCCGGGAATCTAACCCGTAGTCCCAATTTAAAACACAGAGCAGCAACACAAGAATATTAAATTAAACGCTAATTTCGTACCAAGTAAACATTTACTTCTAGCCTAATATGCTTCACGTAGTGCAATTTAGGCAATTTAAGCAAATAGGCAATTAAGTCAACTAAACATGCCTTTCTAGACTAGCAACATGCTAAATTCACAAGTAGAATAAAACAAGAAAAGAACTCAATTTAAATACTTAAGGAAAAAACAGATTTTCAACAATTAGCTCAAGTACGCGCTCATCACCTCATGTACAGGGCATTTCAATTATCAAATATAGCACATCCTAAGGGGAAAGGTCCCCCACACAAGGTTAGACAAGCCACTTACCTCGAACCGGCTCAAAATCAACTAGAAACCACGCTTTTGCCACGAGTATCCGACTCCAAATGGCCCAAATCTAATCAATTCAATTGCATATCGTAAATATCATCTCAAACAAATGATCCTATGTTTTAATTCAAAGCTAATACGCGAAATTATGGAAAATGACCAAAATGCCCCTCAGGCCCACGTCTCGGAATCGGTAAAAATTTATATTCCCAGAAACCTCGCACTCTCACTAGTCTAACCATACAAAAATTATACAATTCCGACACTAATTGGTCCTTTAAATCATCATTTTACATTTTTGAAAGGTTTCACAATTTTCTTCCCAAATTCCCTCTCAAATCACGAATTAAATGATGAATTTAGTGTTATATTCATGTATTCTAGACAAATCTGAGTTAAAATCACTTACCCTGATGAATTTCTTGAAAACCCTTCGAAAAATCGCCAAAATCCGAGCATCCTGACAAATCACATTAGCAGAAATAAACTTGGGGAAAGCAGTTAATAGGGGATCGGGACATTAATTCTTAAGACGACCGGCCAGGTCGTCACACAACAACGGAGAGAAATCAAAATACAAATAGTAGGAACAATAAAGGGAGAACATGGGTAGTAACGAACGATAGCCAAATAAATCAGATAACCAAATAAATTAGATAACCAAATAAATCAACACTGACATAACAGGAACAGAGACAAGTAAGAATGTATTCAAATAATGCCAACTCAATCAATCACATCATGTCTAGTACACAATCCCGATCATCTCAACCCTCGATTTCTCATATCATAATCGTAACTTCCAAACCTTCAGCACACATGGCACCTTGTGCCCCCATATTTTTCATCTCACTTTTAACAACAGAATCCACATGCTATACAATACATAATGTCCGTACAATGCACTCAATATGTCTAAGAAGTCACATTTACCTAATATAAGTAAAATTTCAATTTCTAAACTAATTTGGAAAGCCAGCAAAAAAAGATGAAGTTGTTTCTTTTGAAATCATTTGAGTAAAGAAAGTACCCCTTTTAATTTAAAATAAAACATCGAATGGATTATTACCTTTAACATGAGAGTTAATAACTTAAAACTTAGTAGAAATTCCTTTTGTTAAGTAAAATACAACCTCAAACGGTTTAAGGGGATATAATTGAGAAACTAATGGAATTAAGGATGTAACAATTATTGAAGTTTGATGTATTGGAACGTATATATAAATACGGTGAGGTATTGAAAACATTGTAGGTTCTAACACAAAGAATCACAGCAATAAAGGAATTTTAATAGTTTAAACATTTGAATTGATAACAACAAATAACCACAACAACAGAAAGTGCATGGCATCACCCTTCGTGATTTACTCTCGTTCTCACCATAAGAATCCATATTCACTTTTATTGTTTCTTTTTGCGGCATGCAACTTGATCCAAATCATATAGTGATGTTGCGGTGTGCAACCCGATCCAAATCATATAATATTGTTGCGGTGTGCAACCCGATCCAAATCATATAATGATGTTGCGGCGTGCAACCCGACCCCACCTGTCCACCCTTATTACTCCTTATTGCGGTGTGAAAACCGATCCCATATAATATTGTTGTGGCGTGCAACCTGATCCCAATATACAAGTCAGCACCAATCACAAAAAAAATCTCGGCAAGGGAACAATAGTATAACAACAATATCCCGGCAAGGGAAACAATATCATAAGCAATGACATCCCGATAAGGGAAACAACAAGTACATAATAAGCACGTGATAACTACACCGGTAACCATAATAATTGGACATGTAACCTATTTGCACGAAGTCATAGAGGAACTCACAATCAAGAAGTATCAAAACAATAAGGAAGACAATCACTTCAACTAAGACAATTAAGGGTCAATGTAACACGTAAGAATTAGAGGAAAGCTAACAACATCATATGGAGTATATAAAGACAATTTAAGCAATTATTAAACCCAATCATAATGGAATACTTTCCACATAATGAACATAAGGACCTAAGAACCCTAGAGCAAAGTTTCCACAAATAAGTCCGAGCACACACTCGTCACCTCGCATGCACGGACTACAATTAGCATAGAAGACTCAAATCCTAAAGGGAAGTCCCCCACACAAGGTTAGGCAAGATACTTACCTCAAAGACGACAAACCGATACGCTAAAATGCACTTCTCAGGTGAAAAGACCTCTGGATGGCTCAAATCTAACCAATTTAACTTCAAAGCACAAATAAAACACATAAGAAACTATTCTTGATCATAAAGTCTCAATCTTTAACAAAATCCAAAAATTGGTCCAAAAGTCGACCCCCAGGCCCGCACCTTGGAACCCGACAAATTTTATAAAAACTGAATATCCATTCCTATACGAGTTCAACCATACAAAATTTATCAAATTCCGATACCATTTGGTCCCTCAAATCATGATTTTTTATTTTAGAATTTTTCTTCAAAAACCAACATTTTCCTTAACCCAAATCACAAATTAAATGATAAAAATAAAGACAAAATCATGGAATATAATCAATTCTTGGTGAAGAACACTTACCCAATCGTTTTGCTTGAAAAGCCACAAAGAATTGCCCAAAATCGAGCTCTAGAACTCCAAAAATGGTGAAAATGGCAAACCCTCGAAATAGAGCACTATTTATTCTGCCTAGGTCTTAAAGCATCGCAAACGCAGAGGAAGTATTACATTCGCGAAGAAGAAAAAGGAAGGCTGCCCAGTTGTGCTTCGCGAATGCGACAACACGCACGCGAATGCGAAGAAGGAAAATATTATGGCCCAGAGATTGCTCTTCGTGAACGCGTGAACTAGTACACAAATGTGAATAGTGGAACGACATAACTATGCGAACGCATGAGGGGGACGCGAACGCGAACACGATGAAGGATAAGGCAGAGCTTCGCGAACGCGAACGCGAAGAAGGAAAATGAGGCGACCAACAACAACACATCGCGAACACGAAAGGCTATTCGCGATCGCAGAGAAGGAATACTAGAAACAGAATACAGCAGTCCAAAAAATGGAAAAATGACCCATAACCCACCCGGAACACATCCGAGGCCCCCCGTGACCCCGTCCAAACATATAAACAAGTCATATAACCTAACAAGGACTCGTTCGAGGTCACAATTCACATCAAACAACGCCGAAATGATGGATCACGCCATGAATCGGACTTAGGAACTTTCAAACCTTCCAACTTCCAAAACCCGTACCGAAACTTATCAAATCAACCTGGAATGGCATCAAATTTTGTAGATAAGTCCAAAATGACATAACAGAGTTGTTCCAACTCTCGGAATCACATTTTGACCCCGATATCACAAAAGTCAACTATGAGTCTAACCTCTCTATTTTCCAAACTTTAACTTTCCCAACTTTCGCCGAAACACCTCAAATAACCCTACGGACCTCCAGATCCGAATCCGGACGCGCGCCTAAGTCCAAAATCACCATACGAAGTTGTTAAGATCACCACGACCCACTTTGGGGTCGTTTACTCAAAAGTCCAATTCCTGTCAAATTCTCACCGTTTAAGCTTCCAAAACTAGTTTCCTTCTTCTAATTTGACTCTGAATCATCCGTTAACTGAATTCAACCTTGCACGTAAGCCGATACACATATTATAAAGCTGCTCGAGACCTCAAATTGCCAAACTGGGCACAATTTCTCAAAATGACCAGTCGGGTCGTTACAATAACACGTGCCTAAGCTGCTCCTCAAAATAAAATTTTAACTTTTCCTGTGCTTTAAGAAGTTATTACTGCCTGAGTCACAATTTTTCCCGTGCTTTCCATGTGCTATGGGCAGTTATTTCACTGTCTCTTTTTCAATTTCTCTTTCCTTTCTCCAGAATTTTCCCTTTTAGCTTCATCCTCCCTCAAATCATCTTCAATTTTCACTCTTGGTTTCCTACATACAAACTTCAACCATTAAGATCAATTTATCATAATTCGACCTTCAAGCACTGATTTATTCCAACCCTAAACTACTGTATAATGACAAGGAATGGTCGATGCAGCTTTTACCCGAAGGATCAGGATCGATTTCCTTAGGGAGTTAATATTGGTTGGGAGTTGGGTTTCTATATAATCTAGCTATGCGTGTTGCTTTTAATTGCACTTTTAATCATGTTTGGATTTAATTCTAATCTATGTTTAATGCTATTGATTGCTGAAAATAAACTAATTACAATATTTTTGTAAGGGTTTTCTCAATTGATAAAAGGCACTAGGGAAGTGACTTACACCTAGGCGAGTATCTAATGGGATCTAAAATTTAGGACAAGCTTAATATTTGGAATTGTGATATAACCTTTACACAAAATTACTCACTCTATACCCCTCAGTATTTTGAGTGACTTTGCCCTAATTGGCTCTCTCAAGCCCAATTAGATGTTCAAACAATACAAGTAAAATTGGCTCAAGTCGGGTATTACTATCTATAGGTTTAACCCTTTAATTGAGGCTATCAATCTCTTGAGTGCACCCTAATTCCTTGTTAGCCTGAATTTTCTAAACTTAGTCCCTCTTTCTCAAGAAGAGACTAAGTCATAAAGGCATGAATCAGTGTTTGCAACCACCAATTCTACAATTAAAGCATGAATCAAGCTAAATATCACTAACCAATAAACAATTAAGCCCTAAAATAGAAGACCCATTAAATACCCTCACAAGCGTGGACCGTGTTTCTTCCATTTTCGATTGGGACTGGGCTTGATTTCGCTGGGAACGTAAAAGAGACCGCCTCAGCGTTGTCTTCAATCGCGGCCGCTTAAAATGTTCGCGGACCGCACTCTTCATTTGAGCTCAAATTTCCAATCCTCTGAATCTTTATTTCACTGACAGCGTAATTTGCACCGCAACCGCGTCAAATATTCCGTTGTCGTACTATTTCACCGTGGTTAGTGTAATTGTGGTCGCCCCAGTGATGGACCTTCCGCGACCGCCCATCTTTCCTTGTTGTCAGTGCTTTTGGCTCAGCTTTGAAATTGTGCAGGTTTAACTCCTTTGTGAGCTGGTTATGACTTCCTTGCTTCATTTTTGACCAAACCCTGCAAACATGCATAATAAGTTAGTTTTCAGGAATATTTTTACACATTTTTTTTATCCAAAACCTAAGTAAAAGAGAGCATAAGATAGGCTAGAATCCTTAGTTATCAACTCCCCCAAACTTAAGCTTTTGCTTGTCCTCAATCAAACCAAGTAATTCCCACCTCCACAAGGTAAAAGAAAGAAGAGTTTCAGTTGTTCTAAGGTGACTTCAGCAAGCATCAATTGGAACTAACAATTACCCTCAACACAAATGTATTATCAACAACACACAATCATTTTTTAGCACCATGGCTCTAGTGCGACACAATAGCATCAAGAGTTTACTTAACTCATCAAGGAAGCTCGCTCTACTATGTAGGTCATTGTGGAATCCAAACTCTTTCTTCTCTACTCTCCATAAGAAAATCTCACTTTAGATTATAGCACTCAGGACAAGGATTGTGGAAAAATACACTCATCTCTCTCAAAGGAAGGTCACAAGTCCGGCTCTAATTACCATAAGCTTGCCCCTTATGTGAATCACCACTAATGTAATCTCACTCAACTCGAAATCATATAGGGATTTTGCGGGAGTGTAATGAAGGCTTTTGGTTCAAGGTAGGATATATTGATCTATGGAGGTTTCATCTTTCCTTAAGCACTTCATTTTCTGATTTCGGCTCACATTTGCTTGACACTTTGAGTCATTTTCTTCTTTCTTAGGGGAATAGAGAGACACATTGTCACTCTTTCTTGTTCATGACAATCATTTTTCTCCTTTCTAATCATTCCAAGCCTTTTATCATTGCTTTTATTGAATCCCTTCATTTTCCTACATTGTTCACTTTCTTTTTGACTTTTTGGCTTTTCTTTCTCTTTTTTTTGCCTTTCCTTTTCTTTATTTTGTACCTTTTATCACTTTTGCATTTCTCGTCTCCCCCCAAACTTATGCTATTGCCAATTGTGCTAAGGAAAGATTGGGTGCCAAAAGAGGGTCATTTTAGAACGGATAAAGGCTTGTATCATGGTTATTGAAATAGCAAGGGCTTCGGCTTATCGGGGTTGACTAGGGATATCATATTTAGTGGGATATGGAAGCTTTCAAGTTTCAGTTTGGATCAAGGAGAGACTATAATCATTTCTCAAGTCGAGCTACAATTATAATTTCTCCTTGACAAACATTCAGGGAAAGTTCTAGACTTATTGGCACAGGACTTGGACTTGCAAATCAAAACCTTACCACACAAGCTGTTGGATTGCTAAAGAGAACAGAGTTGAGAGACCACAACATCCTTAGCTAAGAGTTGAGCAACACAAATGGTCCCCAAAAACTACTCGATGATTGTTTAGTCAACACAAGAGTCTAAAAGTCACAACTATCACCATTCTTTACACATCAATTTGTTTCTAACCATAAGGTCAAAGGTAAATGTGTTAGGCCCACATGAAGCTTTGCTTGAGATGCTTTTATTCATTTGCTACTATTTACACAAAAACATAAAGAAAACGGACTCAAACCCTTAAGAAGGTTGTCATTCCATCCATTATGGGGAAGAGCCACCCGGTTCACACAAATTCCACCTTTGGAAAGACCGTGGCATTAAGAAAACCAAAGACTTATTGATCACGAAAACTTGAAAACGTAAGATGCTACAAATTGAAAAAGAAACTACTAAATGAAAATAATAAGCTATGCTATTAAGGAAAATTGCAAAAGAAGTTATAAAGTGAAATACGGAAAGTAAACTGAATATGTACAATAGGGGATTGAGATGAATATACATAAAAGGGGAATGAATATATATATACATGGAAAGGTAACTTTATATACATACCGAAATTGAAAACTGATGAAAAGTGAAAAATAAATGGTAAAGTTATATACATACCAAAAGTGAAAAATAACGATAAAGAAAAAAATTAAGTATCATAATTACATTCCAGTTATCAAATCAAAATAAGACCACCCCCAAAATAAAAACTAGCATTGTCCTCATTGCTAATAGCAAAAATAAGATCAAAGAGGAGTTAGAGAGTAAAGAAAACTCCCTATGGTGCCTCTGTCTGCATGGGGTCACTGGCTGGACTGAGTCACCTTTCTCGGGGTCCTCCAGCTCAATCTCTAGATCCTCAGTCTAGTGAATCACCATTCTTCTCACGGGCACTCTGTAAGCCTCCTGCTCTGGTGCCTGTGCTGCCTGAGCTGCTGGAGCTGGGTCCTCCAATAGTAGTTCCAATGGGATGTCGCTAGATGATCTAATCTTTTCCACCTCCTTCCTAGACATCTGTACCGACTCCTTAGAAGCCCGAGTTTTCTTTATTTTCTTTGTTTGTTAGCTCAGGTCTGTGATTGCATTTCCCTGTGCCTCCAAAGTGGCCATAATCAGCTTCTGGTTGTCCAGAATCTCCTTAAGTGATTATTTTACTGAAGCCGACACCTGAGGCTGTGCCAGAGCTAACTGAGCTACCACTGTGCTGGATATGAAAGATAGCTTAGATGTAGCTGCAACATCTAGTTGTTGATGCTAGACAGAGTCTGGTTAACCCTTAGGGCAGTGAGAGGGTAAGCTGATGAAGAAAGCACCGAAGAGGGCACTGAAGTAGATGGTCCGGAGGGAGGATGTGGTATGGTAGTGGGAGGCTCGGAACTAGTGGCCACCACCCCTGGCTTTTCATACTAGCTAGTAGCTTTGCCCTTGGACCTGTACCAGGAGAATGACCTCTTTGGTTTCACCTTCGTATCAAAGTCCCTTCCCTCGACTTTCTGATCCTCCAGGTACATGGTGAGGAAGTTCAGAAAGGGTATGAGCTCTCATTCTTGTTGACCACTCTGGTGATCACCCTCGACATAATGTTTCCGACGTTGATCGGGTACCCCGCCATGATGACCTCCCACAATAATCGCCTGAGAGACCGACATATCCCTGTTATGGGTAGTGGGGTCTCACCGGCTGCACATAAATGTTTCCCAACCCTTCGCCTCAAAGCTCAATGTGTTCCTATAGATTGGGACCCCAGGTGTCATCCAAGCTGGAGTAGTCCCCGGGAGAGCAATCACTGATGCCAGCCACGGGCGGGCTAACTCATCCATTGCCATCTTCTCCAGATACAAGGGCCCATCCTCATTATTGAACCCATCATAGTCATTCAACGTCTTGCCATCAAATCTGATCTTCTGGTTGTCCCTTTTGATGTGAGCTACATTGGCATAGAACTCTTTGACTAAATGCTCATTGGCCTCCGGCAGCTTGCTTGTGAAGAATTTCCACCCTACTCTTTCATCAAATTGTCTCTTCACATTGGGGTTGTGGAGTAGAAGATCCTTTTCTACAAATTACCTCTCATATGTGATTGACCTCTAAGGCCACCACTCCCAAAACTTGTGGTAGGATTTTTCACTGACAAATCTTTTTGCCATACCACCGGGTTTCTTTTTCTTTCCAACCCTCCTATCTGGGTGTCACCACCCTTCCCGTTATCAAGGACCTCAGCATCTATATCAATCGGGTTCTGTCTAGGTGGAGAATCTGGAGGAGAGGCTGATGCTGAAGACTCACTACGTTCCTCTAAGCCATCAGACGACTCAGAAGAAGTAGGGGAAGCTGGGGGTGTAGGCTCGTCTCTTAACTGAAATCTCCCTTGGAAGTCTATGGCTCTGTCCGCAGCTTTGATTGTTTTCCTCAGCTTCCCTATCAATTTCTGGACCGCTAATGGTAATTTTGTCCTTCCTTCCTAATGGTAATTACCTCTTCCCTTGTCTCGGGAGGATTCAACCCTCCCTTTTTTGTGTATCAGTGGCACCTCTAGATTGCACCATTGTCTGCAGAGAATATCAATGAAAGATCATTAGAATTGTCTTCAACAGAATTATCAAAGAAAAACAGATGAAAATTTGATAGTGTTTCACAAGCACAGGTCCACTGACAACGGAAAAAGGAGAGCGGCCGCAGAATGGGTACCACTGAAAGTGAAAAAAGGGTCGCGACCGCGAAATACTGGGGATCAGACTACCCAATCTCTGAATCTGAGGTACCGCTGAGAGCGGAAATTTGGGCTCGGTCGCTAAAGTTGCACTGCTGTTCGCGAAAAAACAAACGTTGTCGCGGACCCAATTCTACCATTGTTTGGACATAGAATCTGCTGTCCGCAAAAATTGAAGCGCACCCGCGTAAAGCAGGCCGCTGTCAGTAGAATTTCCACCACTGACCGTAGAAAATAAACCATTTTTAGCTCAATCTTTCACAAGAACACTGATCGCGAAATTATAGTCACGGCCGCGGAATTCAAAAATTAAACGGGCAACTTAGGGTTTTACTTTTTCTTGTCATTAACGGGTATCATAAACACCACTAACCCCTACTAGGCATGCACAACAAGTTTCTCTTTCAATGTTTAACACCAATTAATTAACAACTACTTAACCTTAGCTAGAACTAAAAGAAAAGATGAAGAAGTTAAAACTAAAAGAAAGGAAGAAAAAAACAAAATTATAGAAGCAATGCTATGATTTGAACATACCAATTGTTTGAATTTGTGTTGGAAATTGACTTCTAATTAGTGTTATGCAAATGGGATCAGATTTAGGGCTGATGAACAGTAACTTCTTTCTTTTGTGATTGCAAAGTGCGAAAAGGGTAAAATGATGGGGACCTTCCTGTTTATAGAAAAACACTAGGGCCCACACTGACTTACCTAGCGCGGCCGCGAAATTCCACCGCAGGCCGCGCTTTTGGCTGTTCTGAAGAGCTGCAGAATCATCATTATCACTGAGAGCGGAAAAGTGGCCGCGACCGCGAAAAGGGTCCGCTGACTGCGAAAAAAGCACCGCGGACGCAGCTGAAACTTTAGAGCTGTCACATTTTGGACTTTTAAAGTCTGCTTCCGCTGCCAAATTACGCTCCCGCAAAAAAAGATTCCGCTGATCGCGGAATTTTGAGCGCGGTCAGCGGTCCAAATGCATACTTGACCAAAATTTTCAGTATTAGTCCCGCACTGCATCGAAAATTCCTACACAAATCTCACAAACAGTTAGTCTAAAATAAATCCTACACTAAGAAAATAAAAAACACATGGGTTGCCTCCCAAGAAGCGCCTGATTTAACGTCGCGGCGCGATGCATGTTACCATCATCATTTGAAATTGATCAAGGCCACCACGTGGCTGTCATCAAATTTTCCCAGGTAGTATTTGACTCGGTGCCCACTAACTCTGAAAACTTCACCATTTTTATTCTTCAGATCAAGAGCACCAAATGGAGTCACATGTACCGCTTCAAAAGGGCCACTCCATTTTGACTTGAGCTTTCCAGGAAACAGTCATAACCGAGAGTTGAATAAGAGAACCAAGTCACCCTCCTTGAATTCCTTGCTCCAGGCATATTTGTCATGTAAGTACTTCATCTTGTCCTTATACAAGGACGATCTTGAATAGGCATGAAATCTAAACTCATCAAGTTCATTGAGTTGCTCTACCCGGAGATTTGCTACAACATCCCACTCAAGATTTAACCTCTTCAACGCCCATATGGCCTTAGGCTCTAACTCAACCGGAAGATGACATGCTTTCCCAAATACCAACCGGTACAGAGACATACCAATTGGAGTCTTATAAGAAGTCCTGTAAGCCCAAAAAGCATCATCCAGTTTCCTTGACCAGTTAGTCCTATTTGCAATGACAATTTTGACAATATGCTCTTTATCTCCCTATTGTATACCTCAACTTGTCCACTAGTCTGAGGATGATAAGGGGTTGATACCTTGTGATTGACACCATACTTTGCAAGCAAAGTGTCAAATGCCCTATTGCAGAAATGAGAACCCACATCACTGATGATTGCCCGAGGAGTGCCAAACCGTGTGAAGATATTTTTCTTGAGAAACACCACCACACTCCGAGCTTCGTTGTTGGGAAAAGCCATGGCCTCGACCCACTTGGAAACATAATCAACGGCCACTAGAATGTAAGTGTTGTCACACGAACACACAAAAAGCCCCATGAAGTCTATGCTACACACGTCAAAAATGTCAACCTCAAGAATAGTGGTGAGAGGCATTTCATCATTCTTGGAAATTCCACCAGATTTCTAACACTCATCACATCTCTTGACAATCTCACCAACATCTTTATACGGAGTAGGCCAATAAAATCCACAGCTAAGAACCTTTGAAGCAGTTCTCACCCTACCATGATGACCACTGTAGGGCGAGGAATGGCAAGCATAAAAAATACTCATTTGCTCCTCTTCCGGAACACATCTCTAGATCATACCATCATTACAAATCTTGAAAAGATAAGGTTTGTCCCAATAATAATCCAAGCTATACCATTTAAGCTTCTTCCTTTTGTTAGAATAGAGCTAACTCGAAACAATGCGGTCATAAGAAAATTGGCCACATCGGCGAACCAAGGCATACTATTCAAAGAAACTGAGAAGAGTTGTTCATATTGGAATGCATCATTAATTTCGAGACCATCTTTGGGTTTCCCCTCCTCCTCTAAGTAGGACAACTGGTCCGCCACTTGATTTTTACTTCCTTTCCGATCAACAATCTCTTGGTCAAATTTTTGAAGCAACAAAACCCATCTCATCAATCGAGCTTTAGGGTCCTTTTTGGTCATCAGGTAACGGAGTTCTGTGTGATCAATATGAACAATCACTTTGTCACCCATGAGATTAGGCCTAAACTTCTCCATTGCAAACACAATTTCTAGCAACTCTTTTTCTGTCACCGTAAAATTGACCTCGACATCATTCATAGTTTTTCTTTCATAGTACACCGGATGAAACATCTTGTTCAACCTTTGCCCCAAGACTACTCCTACTGCAACGTTACTAGCATCACATATGATCTCAAATGGTAAGCTCCAATTGGGTGCGGTAATGATGGGAGTGGTAGTTAATCTATACTTGAGAAGCTCAAAAGATTTCATGCACTCGTCATTAAATACAAACTTTGCATCATTTTCCAATAATTTGCACAAGGGATTTACCACCTTGGAGAAGTCCTTGATGAACCTTCAGTAGAACCCCGCATGCCCAAAGAAGCTCCTCACTCCTTTTACGGAAGTAGGAGGAGGGAGTTTTAAAATCACTTCAATCTTCGCTTTGTCCACTTCGATATCGTTCTTTGAGATCTTATGGCCGAGGACAATGCCCTCCTCGCCCATAAAGTGACACTTTTCCCAATTAAGCTATAGATTTGTCTCTTCGCATCGAGCTAACACTTTGTCAAGATTACCCAAACATTCTTCAAAAGAGTCACCCATAACACTGAAATCATCCATGAACACTTCCAAGAAGTCTTCCACCATGTCAGTAAATATAGCCATCATACACTACGGAAAGGTAGCCAGTGCATTACACAAACCAAATGGCATCCGTGAAAATGCAAAGGCGCCATACGGATATGTGAAAGTAGTTTTCTCCTGGTCCTCTAGTGCAATCATAACCTGGTTGTAGCCTGAGTACGCATCTAAAAAGCAATAATAGGAATGTCCAGCAAGTCTATCCAGCATTTGGTCAAGAAAGGGCAAAGGAAAATGATTTTTGCGGGTCACTTTGTTCAGCTTCTGGTAGTTCATGTATACCCTCCATCCGGTGACAGTCCTAGAGGGGATCAACTCATTTTGCTCATTTTTGACCACGGTCATACCCACATTTTTCGGCACACATTGTACCGGTGAAGTCCATGAACTATCCGAGATGGGATACACAATCCCTGCATCTAGCCACTTGATAACTTCCTTCTTTACAACCTCTTGCATAGCCTCATTCAACCTCCTTTGATGTTCCACGGAGGGTTTGGCATCTTACTCAAGTATAATCTTGTGCATGCAAAAGGCGGGGCTTATCCCCCGAATATCAGCTAGACTCTATCCAATTACCCTCTTCCTTCTTTGAAGCACCTCAAGGGTGGCATCTACCTGCACGTTAGTAAGGAAACAAGAAACAATAATAGGTAGAGTTGAACAAGGTCCCAAGAATTCATACTTGAGGTGTGGAGGCAAAGGCTTCAACTCCAATACGGGAGGTTGTAGATTGAAGGCTTTGTTGGTGGAGTCTTTCTGTTCTCAAGATCCAAGGAGAGTTTACGGGGCTCATAGGAGTAAGAACCCATTCCTTGTAAGGCATTGACATACTCTACCAAACCTTCATCCTCCGTCACATCATGGTTCAACAATACAGCTTCCAAAGGATCCTCCACATTGACCATGACACTCGTGTCATCAACTATCACCTCTATCACTAAATCCACAAAAGAACAAACCTCAGTACTATTCGGCTGCCTCATTGATTTTCACATATGGAAGACAACTTTTTCGTTACCCACCTGGAAGGTGATCTCCCCTGCTTCCATATCAACCAATGCCTTCCCTGTTGCTAGGAAAGGCCTTTCCAATATTATCGGCACCTCATACTCGACTTCGCAGTCGAGAATCACAAAATCAACAGGCAAAATAAACTTCTCAACCCGGACAAGAACATCATCAATAATACCAAACAACCTCTTCATTGTTCTATCCGCCATTTTCAATCTCATTGAAGTAGCTCTCGGTTAACCAATACCCAAAGTTTTGAATACGGAGTAAGACATCAAATTTATACTTGCTCCTAAATCACATAAGGCCCTTGCAAAATCTGCACTCCCTATGGTACATGGAATGGTAAATGCGCCAGGATTTTCAAGCTTTGGAGCCATCGAGTGCACAATGGCACTCACTTGATGAGTCATTTTGATGGTCTCACAATCCATAGATCTCTTTTTAGTTACCAAGTCTTTCTTAAATATGGCATATCCCAGCATTTTCTCTAGAGCTTCCACCAATGGCACATTGATCGATAATCTTTTCATCATCTCAATAAACTTCTTGAACTGGTTTTAATTCTTTTTCTTTGCAAGTCTTTGAGGGTAAGGTGGAGGAGGCCTTGGCAAAGGAGCCTTGGATTTAGGCAGTACCATTTCCAGCATGTCTATCACGTGTTCCCTAGACGGGTTCACGTCATTTTGAGTCTCTTCCTCATTGTCATGAATATCAATTCTCACCTCACCATCCAACTTCTCTTCACTCACTTGCTCAACAACCATAGGATCATCATCATTTTGCACTTCAACATCATCACGCACAACTTTCTTTTGTTTGGAGGTACTTGCTTCACTACCTCTACCGCTCCTAGTGGTCACTGCCATTGCATGGCCTTTATTGTCCCCACCCTTCGGGTTTACTATCATGTCACTAGGTAGTGCCCCCTTAGGGCGAGTGTTCAAAGCTTGCGAAATCTGACCAAGTTGGACCTCTAGATTGCAGATAGAAGTATTATGGGATGCCAATTGGTACGAGCTAGGACCTTGGAGTGGAAATGGAGGCGGATTGTTTGGTTGTTGAAATATTGGAGGTATTTGAAAACCCGGCCCCCGATTACTTGATTACCATTATTTCAACCCTCTTGGTTGTTGTTGCCACCCCAATTGCTCTTGTTACCCCAATTCTGATTATTGTTCCCCCAATTGTTGGAGTTGTTGTTATTGTTCCAATTTCCCTGGCCTTGGTTTCCCCAATTCAGATTATTCCTTTGTGATCTCCATTGTTGATTTGGAGCATTACCTCTTCATCCTTGATAGTTGTTGGCATACAAAACCTCTTCACTTTGCTCACCATAACCATCATCTTGGTTGTAACCACTGCTACCTTGCCAAATTGATCTTGATTGCTATGCATTTGTTGACCAGACTGTCTTCTCTTGTTTATAAATAGATTAACTCCTTCCATTGTGTTTACTTGCTTTAGTCCCTGAATCTGCTGAACCTGTGCTTTGGCTAATTGGTTCATGGTTGTTGTCAACTCAGCTATAGCTTGTCTGTGGTCCTAAAGTTTCTTGTGAAGATTTATGGCATGAGGATCCCCGTGAGGAACATTTGCCCGACTCTGCCAAGCTGAGGAAGTGTCAACCATCTCATCAAGAATATCACAGGACTTGGAAAACAACAGCTTCATAAAATTACCCCCTGCTAGCTGGCTTACCACACATTGATTGGTCATGTTGATACCCTAATAAAATGTCTGTTGGATCATTGCTTCAGTCATATCATTGTTGGTGCATTCCTTGACTATATTTCTATATCTATCCCAGATTTCATGAAGGGGTTCATTTGGTTCCTATTTAAATGCTAAGATCTCATCCCTTAATGCAGCTATATGTCCCGGTGAGAAAAACTTTGCTATAAACTTGTCGGCCAACTCATTTCACGTAGTGATGGAATGGTTGGGGAGTTTTTCGAGTCAGTCCAAAGCTTTCCCTCTAAGTGAAAAAGGGAACAATCTCTGTCTCAATGCATCATCCGACACATTTGTTTGTTTGCTACCCCAGCAGGTATCTGCAAAACCCTTTAGATGTTTATATGCATTCTGATGGGGAGCACCCATAAAGTACCATCCTTGCTCTAATAAAGTCAACATGACATTTATAATATGGAAGTTGCCCACCCATATCTGAGGTAGGACAGTTGCACTTGCGTACCCTTTATTTGGAAGCACCCGAGGAGCTATTTGCGGAGGAGCTGGGGGAAGGTCTGAAATGTTTTCATTGGCCTGTCATCAAATTCTTTGACCTTGAGGTACTAGAGGTACCTCATCTTCACCATTATCATCTACCTCCTCCCTCGGGAGAACATTTCCAATAGGATCATTATTTGCCATTTTGTACCTGAATCAATTAACTCACACACGTTAGTAAAATAGATGGAAAGAAAAACAAGACACACAACTAGTTAGATAGATAGCCAAAACCGTTTAACTCCCCGGCAACGACGCCAAAAAGTGATCGGATCCAACCCTACACCACTATATAATGGCAAGGAGTGGCCGATGCAGCTTTTACCCGAAGGATTGGGATCGATTTCCACATGGAGTTAATATTTCTAATCTATGTTTAATGCTATTGATTGCTTAAAATAAACTAATTACAATATTTTTGTAAGGGGTTTCTCAATTGATAAAAGGCACTAGGGAAGTGACTTACACCTAGGCGAGTATCTATGAGATCTAAAATTTAGGACAAGCTTGTTATATTTGGGGTTGTGATATAATCTTTATACAAAATTACTTACTCTATACCCCTCGGTAGTTTGTCACTTTGACCTAATTGGCTTTCTCAAGCCCAATTGGGTGTTCAAACGATACAAGTAAAATTGACTCAAGTCGGGTATTACTATCTATAGGTTTAACCCTTTAATTGAGGCTATCAATCTCTTGAGTGCACCCCAATTCCTTGTTAGCCTTAATTTCCTAAAATTAGTCCCTCTTTGTCATGAAGAGTCTAAGTTATAAAGCCATGAATCAGTGTTTGCAACCACCAATTCTATAACTAAAGTATGAATCAAGCTAAATATCATTAACCCATAAACAATTAAACCCTAAAATAGAAGACCTATTAAATACCTACACTAGGGTTGGGTCACAACCCTAGCTAATAGGTTTAGCTACTCATAATAAAGGTAGAAATCAAAGATAGAGATGAAATATAGCCATAAAAGTTGATTACAAGATTGAAATCTAATAATAATAGGTAAAACTACTCTAAAACTACTCAAAATAACTAAGTACGGCGGTTCACGAGCTCGTGAATACAAAAAATGACCTAAAATGTGAAAAAATTATATTTATACACAACTAAAATTACTGGACAAAAATGCCCCTACGGAGGTTCTGCTGACAACGTAATAATATGCGCCTCAGCGCTTGAACTTTCGCAGCCGCGCAAAAGCAAACCACAGACCGTGTTTCTTCCATTTTGGACTAGGACTGGGCTTGATTTCGCTAGGAGCGTAAAGAGACCGCCTCAACATTGTCTTCAACCGCGGTCGCTTAAAATGTTCGCGAACCGCGCTCTTCATTTGAGCTCAATTTTCTAGGCCTCTGAATCTCTACTTCGCTGATAGCGTAATTTGCACCACGATCGCGTTAAATATTCTGCTGCTGCACTATTTCACCGCGATCAACGGTATCTGTTGTATCCCAAAAATATTTTCTCTGTATCTCAATTCCGATTTTAGCGTAATTGTGGCCGCCCCAGTTATGGACCTTCCGCGACCGCCCCTTTTTCCTTGCTGTCAGCGCTTTTGGCTCAGCTTTGAACTTGTGCAGTTTAACTCCTTTATGAGCTGGTTATGACTTCGTTGCTTCATTTTTGACCAAACCCTGCAAACAAACACAATAAGTTAGTTTTCAGGAATACTTTTACACATTTTTTATCCAAAACCTAAGCAAAAGAGAACATAAGATAGGCTAGAATCCGTAGTTATCAAGCACCTAAAAAAACACATTAAAGTCATGATAAAATACATCAAACTTCATGTAAAAATAACATATTATTACCACCACACGCTTAGACTTTTGCTCATCCTCGAGCAAACACTAAACATCACAAACAAATCACAAAGAAGCAGTCAAGCTCATTCAAATTCCCTGTCAAGCGATTATTCAAATACATCAACCACAAGATTAGAACACCTTTCTTTTGCTCATATTCATATATTAAAAATCAAAATTTTGCCTCTTACAAATTTCATTGTACCTCACAATAAAAAAAATGCCCCCAAAACACACATCTATAATAACAAATATAAACACTAGGGCATATAAAACAAATACTCACACTCATCAAGAAATTTCTAATGCAACACATACAATACCATAAACTTACTCATTCTGTCACTATCCACTAATGTAGGAATCTCAATCCACAGTCAAGTAGGACATTTCAAAACTTGTAATGTTAGCTTGGGGTAAGGTATAGATACTTTTATTATATAGTGACTATATCTTGCCCTAAACACTTTAAGCATCACTAACTTCTACTTTTTCCACTCTTTTCTTTTTTTAAATATTTCCCACTTTCATTTTTTTTATAGCTCAATCACAGAAGTTCCCAATTTTTGTTTATGTCTCCCTGTTATATTTCCAACTACATTTTTCTCTTCTTTTTCTTTCCCCTTTTTTTTGATTTTAAGATGAGAATGGAGATTCAAAAAGGGAATATAAAAGGAATTAACTTTCATTACTTTTATTTTTGGCGCAACTTTGATTTTACAAGTACATAATATTTTCTAATAACCGTAAGTTCTGCCTAATCACACAACCTAAAGTAAGTAAGGGAAAGATTGGTCAACAAGAGATATTGATGCAAAATGGACATGGCTTGTAACATGGGCTGCCAAAGAAACGATTAATAGACGGAAATTGGGATGCTAGAGATATTCATTCATTTGGTAGGCTAATTTAGGTACTAGTGATTTATATCACATAAAGCCTACTATCACTTTAAGGTTCAAATCTTCCTAGGATTTTGCCTCAAACAACAGGCATGACAAGTTCTTGACTGACATGCATACACGAAAATGCACAACAAAAACTCTGCACACAATTTATATAGAATTTATAAGTCACTCATTTTCAGCCGTCAATATATAAATATGAGCTTTGAAAGGAGGTTCAAGAACAATTTAGGTGACTCTCACAAAATACATCTTTTCAAGAATTAAATTCTCTTTGCTTGATGTTCTCTCAATATTTTCTTTATTACAAACAGAAAGAAAAGAAAAATAAATATGCTTGGTTCAAAAGAAAAGCTCACTAGGAAAGAACCAAGTCCAAGAAAATTCAATGAGATTATTATGCTAAAAAAATTAACATACACTACAAATAAGATATTCCCCCACCCCATACTTAAGGGTCTGCATTGTCCTAAATGCAGCAAAACAAAGAACATGGGTAAAGAAATACTCACTCTAAGTATTATAGTCAGAGTTGTCAGCATCAGAGGCAACAACGCCAAAATTTGATTACGCACAATTATGCCTTATAAAAAGGAGTAAGCGGTCATTGTAAATATAATTCGGTCTAAGAATCCGGAGCCAAATTCCACAGAGAACTAATGTTTAGCTATAGACGTTCAATATCGCTAAGAAATACAAGTCCAGATAATTTTTCTAATAATAAAGATTGTGTTTTTATTCTAAACTAATTAACTAACAAATCTAAAAGAGCAGTAAAATTATTAACTAATGAGAACGAAATCAAAAATAAGAATAAGTAGACCTAGAGTTATGATTTTTTCAATTATCCGAATTCTTCCGGCTACATCTCCTATAGTTTCGCCCTAGTATTTTATATTGATTGTGAGCACTTCAGGTATTGTAATTCTCGTGAGCAACTATAATAATTTACAAGACATATTTTTTTGAACTATGCTAGCTGACACTATCTTACCGTTCACTATAACCACGTCAACGTTTCGTTATTCCTAAACCCACCTTTAAACCCGCCATATTGATTTCTCACATACAATAAGAGTGATATTTTTCAACAATTACCTAAATATGTACTTATTTTCAAGCAATACAATAGGTACAGTCAATCGATGGTCATTCAATCAACTGAAATAAGCACATAGTTGAACAAGTAGAGAAATCAAAGGGCTCAATTGTATAAAATGTAACAAGAATTTATTCTACAAAAGGTTCCATCACAACCCTATATGAAGGGTTTAACTACTCATAAAACTACTTAAAAATACATAAACCATTGTCAAACCAATATCCATAGAAATAAAGATAGAAAAATAAAGAAAAACTCTTCGATTCGCCTTGTGGAATGGACTTGAGGATCTTCCCGGATCAGATTAGCTTCAACAATAGTGTTTCTTGCCTTCTTAGGTCAAGTGTGCGGCAGAAATGAGGGTTAGAAGAATTTATATAACGTCCCTAATTCAAATGACTAAGTTGCTCCTCAAAATAAAACACATAAAATTTTGTGCTGGTGCTATAGCTATGCTTCGTACAATACTTGGACGAAATTCCAAATTTTTCTGTGCTTTGGGAAATTATTTCACTGCCTGAAACACTATATATCCTATTTTTTTATGTGTTATGGGCAGTTACTTCACTGCCTGAGACACTATATATCCTATTTTTTATGTGCTATGGGCAGTTACTTCACTGTCTCACTTACAATTTCCCTTTCATTTCTTCAGAATTTGCCCTTATAACTTCATTCTCACTCAAATCATCTCCATTTTCGACTCTTGGCTTCACACATACAACCTTCAACCATTAAATTCAATTTATCATATTTCAATCTTCAAGCACTTAAAAAAATACATTAAAGTGAGGGTAAAATACATCAAATTTAATGTAAATATAACATATTATCAGTTAATCAAAACATAGCTTTAAGGAGCAAAATAGGGCGGCGAACCTGTTAGCAAACGAAGAAGCAAGGAAGATAACATTTTATTTTTGTAGTCTCCTGTGTTTGCCAATGAAGTTTTACAGTCAGATAAATTATGATAACATTTTATTTTTGGTAGTTTCTTCTCTGTTTGCCAATAAAGTTCTACGAATCTCCATCGTTCTTCACAAACCTCTACACACATAAAATAAGCTAGCAATACCTCTATTTATAATAGTCTGACATTTATTTTAATTAGAAACAAGAAAACCCATTCCTATATAATTATGACTACACATCCTATTTAGATATGAATTAAATTAACTATCAAATATCAAATCCTAAATAATTTAGGTTTTCTACTATAATTTTAAATTAGTTTTTCAATATTCTTCCGTAATTCAAAGTTATACGTCTGATTTGTTCGGTGTGTTATTGTGTTGGAGCACTTCTCCTCAACTTCCACTTTTGTTAAAGCACATGTCTCCAAGCCTCGCTGATTCACTTTGTCACTAACACCTAATTTTATTGAAGCACCTGTTTCACACTCCTGTTGAAGCACTTTGTCGTCAACACTTGATTTTGTTGAAGCACTTATCTCTAACTTCTGTTGATGCACTTTGTCATCAACAATCAATTTTTGTTGAAGCACTGTCTTCAACTCCTATTGATGTACTTTGTCACCAACAACTAATTTTATTGAAGCGCCCGTCTTCAACTCCTGTAGATGCACTTTGTTACCAATAACTAATTTTATTGAAGCACTTGTCTTCAACTCTCTTTGATGTACTTTATCACCAACACACAATTTTGCTGAAGCACATATCTTTAACTTCAATTGATGCACTTTGTCACCAACACTCAATTGATGATGTCCTTGTCACCAACTCTTTTTTTTTTTTCTCTTGACCGCTTCTCTAATATTTAAAGAAGAGCCTCCTCTTCTTATCCTGTATTTGCTTGCACCTTTTAAGTTTGCAATCTTTTTGCTCAATCCTTCTCAGCATTATTGTTTCCATGCATATATCATTGGCCTGACGTTTACCAACATACTCAATGGCCAGACATGCGGCATATATTGACTAGTGCTGTCGGCCGGCAGCTGAAACTACTTCATTCTCTCCCAAGATTGAAGAGGCCCTAATACCAAGTTTGAAGAAAATATTTTATTTAAATTCTTTACAAATCTCTACACATATAAAATAAGCTAGCAATACCTTTATTTATATAGTATGCTACCTTTTTTAATTAGAAACAACCATTCCTATTTAATTATGACTACAAATCCCATTTAGACATGAATTAAATAAACTATCAAATCTTAAATAATTTATGTTTCTTTCTACAACTTTGAATTAATTTTTCAACACAAACAAATTAGCTAACTATTCCCTTTGTTCCACTTTATGTAATTAATTTAAACCGGCCTAGAATTTAAGAAAGAGATGAATTTAAAAAAATTTATGATCTAAAAAATTCATAAATGATTATGTGGATATAATAGTTTCTCATTAACAATAAATGAATAGTTTGAGTTTAATTATTTTTAAATTTAAAAAGCTGTTATACTTTTTGAAACAACCTCAAAAGAAAATATTGCCACATAAATTAAATGGAGAAATTACTCTTGTACGGATAGTTTCGGATAGTACTAGTAAAAAGAAATCTCAATGGCATCAAATTATGGTAACTTATTACTATAACAAATGATAAAATTAAAATAAAATATATATTAAGTGTCGTAGTTGAATGATAAACTTCATGTGTAAAACAAGTTACGCATTTGATATAAATGAGTATTTTCTCTTATCCTAATACCAATATTTATGAAAGACCTATCCACTATTTGCAAGGTAAATAATTACTAATCCTCCAAAAAAAAAAAAATGCAATCTGCATCTTTGAAAAAAGAAAAAAGTTCTATATATAACAGAGAACCATTGCCAAAACCAGGCAGAGCTTACACATCCAAATATATACAGTATTGAATAAAGAATGAAAAGAATAGAACTACAATCTTCTAATTGGAAAGCCAAATTAAAAAGAGATACCATGACGAAAATAGAAGTGAGGACTCTAAGAAATATCAAATATGTAATCCAGCCAAAACCTCCTTAGCCAACTCTACCAAATGAAACAAAACCACAGCAGTTGAAGTGGGCACACTCGATGCAATGAGTACAACCATGCCCAATGCCAAGCTTGGTCTAGTATCAACTCGGACTGCAAGAATCCCATTGCTTCACAAATATTCGAGTGATAATTCGCGAAAGACTCTTCTCCCAATCCGTCCATCCAGGTGGAGGCTCGTAATTCATCTCGATCATCTTCATCTCATGAATTCTCTTTCGAAGGACTATCATGTTTTCATCTACAAGACGACCGTTATAGTAGTTCTGATCATGCTTCTGTTTTCATTGCAAGGATCGTTGTAGTTCTTGAAGCTCTTGGTGGCCTTCTTTTTGGTGAAGGAAGAATTGGAAAAGAAGTAAGTAGGAAGGAAGTTGATGTTGTTGCCATTTTGGTTGATTTTGAGTTGAGGATTAATGAGTCTTGAATTGTCGAGTTGTTTGGAGTAATATTGAGGGTTAGATGTATCTTGAATCTATGTATTTATGGATATTTGCTCATGCGAGGGTGTTAAAACTTAAAAGTCTTAAGCAATAAGGCATGAAGACGAATAGCCGCGTGAAATTAAGTGCCAGCAGCCACGAGCCCACTAGATTATATTGGTGCGTTTTTTTCTCTATATTGGTACACACAAACACACACATTATATTTATATAACATATTTCGGGCTTTGAGGAGGAGGACGTAACATTATATACTACCACTTGGACATCAAATATTATTTCCCTATTTCAGTTCTTTGTATGTTTTGCATCGTCACAATCGTCATTCCACGTAGGGTCTACTATTCATAAGTACGGAAAATTTTAGTTTGTGTCTCATACAACTGATATTAGTTGTATGAGACAACTTTTTTGTCTCACAGTTTTGTGGGCCCAGATTTTTGTGGACCCAGAAATGTAAAATTGGAGTCCACAAATTTGTGACACAAAAATGAGACTCATACAACTAGTGTAAGATGTATAAGACACAAAATAAAACTTCAATTCATAGTACACAACAATTAAATTAAGAGTAATAAATGGCCATTAATTTTGGAAAGTAAGAGAGTAAGATCTTCAAGAGGCTTCCCAGAAATCAAGAACCACGAAATAAAGTAGCAACAACATGCATGAGACAAGAAATTTCGTATTCGGCTCATAACCATCTTCTTCTTCTTCTTCTCATGAGGGAGACAAATTTTGGATTCGGCTTCTGAGGGAGAGAAGGATCTTCAGTTGGATAGTCATAACCATCTTCTTCTTCTTTTTTCTTTTTTTCTTTTTTGTTTTTTGTATGACGTTAGTATCCAAATCAGTTTGCGCATACTTTGCTAATTTTATTGAGTATATGATATCTTACACAAGCACAGGTACAGAGTAACTCTGTCTACTCATGACTTGCGAAAATAGAAAAAAATCACCGATTATTTTTTGCGTTTCACTGAAATTTGAACTCCATATTTCTCATGGTTCGCTCCATTTTATTTCATTGACCATTGGATCGCAATATTGAATGCAAAGCTCATAAAATCTTTCTCTTGTTCTATTAATCAAATTTCACTCGCTTTTTTTTTAAAATAGGGGCGAGGGAGGGGGAGTCTTGTCATAATTGAAGTTGCCCTTAGGACACTTTAAATCAATTTATCGTGCCAGAGGACGTGCCGAAGTAAAGGGCAAAGCTCATGTGCCACAGTGCCAATATGACCACCCTTTTTCAATTATGCTTTTCTTACAAAATTTAAATCAAATATTTTCTTTAAATTAGTCCCGAAATTTTTTATTCAGCTCTGCTATCAAATTCTCCTTCTCTCTCTCTCTCTTTTTTTTTTTTTTTTTTTTTTTTTTTGCGTGAAAGGATATTAAATAGTAGTATTACATACTGATAGTACTCCGCGTAAATTATTCCAGAAGTTAAAGGGAACTTGTGAATTGATCCTCAAAAAATACAATTATTTTCTTTTGTATAAAAGATAAAAGTTCCCATTCTATTTATAACATTTCCCAAACCAGGACCTTATTACACATCCAAATACGGTAAAATAAAGAATGAAAAGAATAGAGAATGTTATGTTAACGCTTGTAGTATCAATGTACATATAAAGGATCGGAAGCGAGGACTCTAAGAAATATGCAATCCAGCCAAAACCTCCTTAGCCAACTCTACCAAATGAAACAAAGCCACAGCAGTTGAAGTGGGCACACTCAATGCAATGAGTGCAACCATGCCTAAAGCCAAACTTGGTCTTATATCCATCAACTCGGACTGCAAGAATCCCATTGCTTCACAAATATTCGAGTCATAATTCGCGTAAAGACTCTTCTCCCAATTCGTCCATTCAGCTGGAGGCTCGTAATTCCTCTCGATCATCTTCATCTCATGAATTCTCTTTCGAAGGACGATCATGTTCTCATCTACAAGACGACCGTTATAGTAGTTTTGATCATGTGCTTCTCTTTTCATTGCCAGCGTCTTTGTTCTTGAAGCTCTTGACGATGACTTTGTTTTTGGTGAGAATAGTGAAGGAAGAATTGGAGAAGAAGTAAGGAAGGAAGTTGATGTTGTTGCCATTTTGGTTGATTAATTTTGTGTTGAGGGTTGAGTCTTGAGTTTTTCTTGGAGTTGTTTAGAGTAATATAATGAGGTTTAGATGTGTGTTGGATGTATGTATTTATAGATATTGGCTCATGTGCGAGGGTGTTAAAGTCTTAACCAATAATAAGGAATGACACACAGCCGCGTGAAAATGCCAGCAGCCTATTAGTCAGCAGGTGCGCGTTTTTCTCTATTGAAGCACACAAACATACATACATACATATATATATATATATATATATATATATATATATATATATATATATATATATATATATATATATATATATATATATATATATATACATATATATGTATGTATAAGAATAGCTTATCAGGCTTTGAGGAGGACGTTACATTATTTAATTAGTACCCACTTGGGAATCAAATATTATTTCCCTATTTCAAGTATTCAATTAATGGCCTTTGCAAATATTGATGTGGTCAATCAATATTTGCAAATACTTTCTAGATTATTTATTGGAGTAAGGATAAATTTTTAAAAGAATAATTAATTTAAGGATAAATTTTTAAAAGAATAATTAATTTCTTTTTTATTAAATATTTTATTGTACATACGGAAGGAGAAGGGGGAATAAAAAAGGAAATTATAAGGTCAGAAAATTAAACCCTGCCAATAAAATAAAAATTCTATTAGCCAACCAATTGAAGTGCTCAAATTTTTCTAACTAATGTCTTCTTGGATTCTTATTTTAGACCAAATTTAAAAGGCTAAAAGGACTTTTAGAATGGATCACTTGTAGATTGAGATTCTAAGAGTTAATAAATGCTCATTAATTTTGGAAAGCAGCTGGAAAGTAGGGGAGAGAAAAATCTTCAACATGCTTCCCAGGAACCAGGAAATAAAGTAGCAATAGCAAGAGGTAAGAAATTTCCTAAAGAATGCGACACGCTCTATCTTTTTTGTTATGTTAGGCTGATACCAAAGTGAGTGGAGAACCCATGAAATCTTTTGTTTGTTCTATTAATCAAATCTCACTCTTTTTTTAATAAGGGTGGAAAAGGGGAAGGAGGGGTTTTGTCATATATTGAAGTTACAGTTTCAATCAATTGATACGCCAGAGTGCAAAGCTCATCTGCGACTATGACCACCTTTTTCAATTTATCTTTTCGGGGTAAAAACATAAGTTGCCCATCAACTTGTCCAAAAAAATTTATTTACACACACTAATATTTTGCAGATGACTTATTACCTTCCTATTCTTATTTCAAGTGAAATTAACACTACACTAAGATATATATATATATATATATATATATATATGTATGTATATATATGTATATTTATTATATACAAGTTTTGGCTTTCCCATGACCGCTAGACGGAAGTTTCCCGCCTTCCACAAAGATTCTATACCAGTAGAATACACAAGGATTCTCCACCCATTATTATCTCTATTATAGAGATGAGATGTCGAAAGATAGAGATAGAATCGAGACAGATCTTCTTTCTTCTATCTCTCTTGTGGCATTCATCATCTTGAGTGCACAATGTGTCTGTCTCTCATGCGAATGAGGAAAGCAAGATAACAGAGTAGCTTCCGCCCACAGAGTCCTCTCCCTTCACAAGGCTGGACTGATCCCCGGAGGTGAAGCCAACTTATTACTGATTGAGCATGATGACAGGCGGCAGTACTTTCTTCGCATCCTTCGTTTCACCTTTGCCGAAAATAAGGTTGCGCGAAGTGGAATTTGAACCGCTAATTTCACTTATAAAGGTGCACCCAATAGTTTTGCACCATAGGAGTCCTTGAGCTTGGGCGCGCGCGTGTACACATTCATAAACCGACACACACATTATATATATATATATATATAAGTCATTTTGAAAAAATATGATATTATTATATATGGTCTAGGAAAAGAAGGATAGTCCACGTGAACCCATGCCATTTAACCTAGATACACCCCTGGGAGCAGATGCGAACCTATGCTGTAAAGAAAGGAGTCACTGGCACCGAGAAGGTTCGGCAAAATTTTCATATATGCATGTATGTCTTTAAAAAAAATAGTGATATATTAGTAAAGGCACCATAAATACAATACAAATTTCGATTAAATGTAAAAGTGCATCTGTTCGCAATAAATTTTCATATTACGGAAAATAAACTACGATAAAAATACAATGAAAAAGAGATTTTATTGAAAATATTCGTGAGTGTCCTCTCTGAAATTTTCCGTGATTTGAGTGCTTGAGAAGTGTCTTTCCCGAATGTAGGATGATGCAGACCTTCTTGTGATGTATTTAATCGCCAGAACGTCGACCAACACTTCGTTGTTTCGGGTTGATCTCCGGGAACAACTCCGTTGACCACTTCTTTGTTGAAGAACTATGCCTTTGATGATTGATCTCACTGTTTGCGGATGCCTTTACTAATTACGGAATGCTTTTCTCCAACTCCGAATGTCCCAAAAAGTTATGTAACCCCTCTATTTATAGTTGTAGAGGATGGACAATCTAGCTACATATGAACTCTCTTGCTTGATTTTGATTGGCTCATGTGAGTCATCAAACTTATCACAAAAGCTATGTAATAAGATTGCTTGTGATTGACAAAGGCATGTCATTTTAGACACTTGACGACTCTTGATTAGTCAATGTTTTGGACTGGGATTGCTACATCATTTAACACGTGGCGTCATCTTTTTGGCTTTGAGTTTGACTGAATGTGCCATGTCACTTGACACATGGCATGAGTCTGGACCTTGAGGTAAAATGGACCCTGTGCTTGAATATAAAATGGACATATTTAATTTGTAAAGTCCAAATTAATTATTCGACCTAAAATAATTTGTAAAAATTGCACGGGGCGCCCTATTTGGTCGCCCCCATTTAACCTATATCCATTTTTTAAATTTTTTTTTAACTTGTGCCCACTTTTTAAACAACTTCCGCCCCCTTTCTATTCCAAATTGAATATTACAGTAGGCCCTCCGCCTACTGGAAAGCGTTACTGCATCAATAGGAACATTATTTCCTTTAATGTGGGCTGTCCTCTTCTTTCATTGCTGCAAACTTTTTCTCTAATGTTTCTTTGAGATTTACAACTTATTTTATATGTGCAGTGCTGCCCTGAAATTGAAGCCAAAGTAGAAATGTACTGTTGATTTCATGACGAAGTGAAAATATCAAGCTACAGAATTCTTCTAATGCAGGAAACATTGTTGTTTCTAAAATTTTGAACTTGAGGGTTTCTTCTGTGTGATATGCTGAGTACATTTTTGATGATATGTTCACACATTATATAAGAGTGTAAAATGTACATGTTCCTGCACACACTACGTAAATGTCTTACATGTTCATAGGTTTTATTGGCTCTTGTGATGTTTGTAATATTCAATTTGGAATAAGTACAGTTTTACTATTTAGTACGATTGGATCAGATAGCATAAAACATGAAAGCATAAAACATGTTAGAAGTTAATCAAATATAGAACAAAAACTTCAACTCTAGAGCTGAAGTTTCCCAGTTACAAAACAAAAACTTCAGCTCTAGTTACAAAACAAAAACTTTAGCTGCCAGTTACAAAAACAAAAACTTCAGCTCTAGAGCTAAAGTTCGCCAGTTACAAAACAAAAACATCAGCTCTAGAGCTGAAGTTAGTCAGTTACAAAACAAAAACTTCAGCTCTAGAGCTGAACGTCAGGCCCGGCTACTAGAATGCTGAAGTTTTGCGTGATTGTCTTTGCTACTTCAGCCCCGTATGCTGAAGTTATGCGAAAAAGCAGGTACACTTGTAATTGTTTTTGCAAAACGAGCACAAATTAAAACGAGACACAAAAAGCGAGTATAGATGCAAATATCCCAAATCATTTAAAATTTACTCCAAATTTTATATGGACTAAACTCTATAATTTTTTGCATGACTAAACTCTATAATTTTTTGCATGTCTACGTATGCTCCCTACTTCAAAGCTCGTTGAAGTGTAAGCTTAATCAACTGTGGAAAAAAATGAGATTTGAAGTATTGATAGAGCCATTGACTCCATTTCTCACTGGAATCAAATTGCACATGTCATGCAAAAAAAAGGTGTGACAATTTATATTGTACACAATTAAATAATTCATCCAAATTTCCTTGAGAAATTGGCAAGTCCAACGAATACATTCCAGATATATGTCATATCCATGTTGATGAACGTCAGATGCACTTAGTTTATTGTATCGGTGGAAAAAGATTTGGCCACCTTAAACTTTCGCAGAACTTGAAGTCCGAAATCTTTGACGCATTTTTACCTTGTTCAATAAAATTGTGTGGTCCTTTATTTTATTCTTCCAATAATTGGCAAATTTCCATCCAACTAAGATTCTTTTCAATAGCAACTAGCTTTATATGCTTTGAGTTTTTACCAGCTGTTTATATTTGTTGGTTCTGATATCCAACATCTCACCTCCTTTGGTTTAATTTAAAATAAAAACTTTGGCTTGAAATTCCTCTCCTAGTGAAATACAAGTTCCTTCGTGAGTGTGGTCTATAAAAAGAGCTGCATCCAACCCAAATTAACTTTCTATCAGAACTTGGCCTCTAGTTCCACACAGTTTCTTTCAACTCCTTGATTTTTTTCTTTGGCTGCTAGTACTCGTTCTCAAATACCGAAAGTCTCCCACTTCGAACGGTGTGTCCGACGCTGCTGGTCTTCTTCATTGCTGTTTGTTTCTAGTTGATCATCGTGCTGTCGTCCATGTTGCTTGTGCGTGACTGGTTGGAACTGCCGGTGTCAAATACTAACGGCGTAGTTCATGGGCGAGAAAGAGATTAATGAGGCTCCTTAATTTAAACTTCTCTTTCCATGACAATTTGCTTTAGTTAACCTTTCTTTTACCGATCATGCTAACCATTTTTTTCCAAGGAACATGAGGTTTGGATAAGTATTGCTCGTGCACCAACAGAGCTATCGAACCAAAGACATCATCTGCATTACTCCATGAAGCATTTGTCTGAAAGCAGAAAGTCTTAACTGGTATGCCGAATGCCTCCATGTGTTGTAGTTAACAAATCCAACGGGCGGGAACCACAAGTAGAAGCTACTGTAATCTATAGGAAGATAGCAGCAAGCCTTACGTCGAAATGAAACGTTTCGTCGTCGTCGATATTGATACTTACGGTTGAATTGAAGCTTTACACCGTCGACACCATTATGGCATCAAAAGTGTTGGCCCAAGTAAATGTGAAGTTTTGAAGACTGACAAAGGAACTCAGACATGGACCAGGTCCATCTTGTGAAGCACAGTTATGATCAACTCAAATATGTGAGATGCACGTAGAGGAGATAAACCTAACTTGCCAGAAATGATATCTCCAGATCCTGATCAAAAAGGTTGCATATTGGATAAGGAGAAAGACTCCTTACACAAAGAGAAACACGACTTAAGAAATGGATAGAGTTAGAAGATGAGCCCAACTAGAACTCTTCCACCAAGGAAGAGTAGTATCTGTATTTTAGTCAATCTCTTTACTAACTCCATAAATATCAGTGTTGTTCTCTTTTATAGGTAATGCACATAAGCAGAATTTAAACGTGAATTGAAAGCAAAATAGCAAGGCAATTTTGCAAGCAATTTATGTGTGATTCAAGTATGCATACCTGAAGCTACTTGAACCAGATAGAAGAACCAGTTCCAAATGTCTGTCTTTTATACTAGTTCAATTGTAGTAGGTGGTTTTATATTGTACCTTTCAGCTTTATCTAGAAGCAATTGTATTAGGTACTCAGAGTCTTTCAAGTTAGAGTTAACTTGAAGTTGTCGCAACAGTTGAGGCTGTGTGCCACAACGGGATTAGAATTAATCCTAGATTTACAAAAGAGTTTTTGTAAATACAGTTTTTGGCTAAGTGATTTTAGTGGAGAGTTTGGGAAAATCCTACTGGAAAGTAGGTCGTGGTTTTTTTTCACCTTTTGAGCCAGGTGTTTTTCACGTAAAATCTCCGTGTTCTTTAATTTCTGTATTTATAATTCCGCAACAGTAGTAGTTAGAACACATAGAAGATCCAGGTCTTTCTACAATCAAGTTAAGCGAAAATTGGGTACCACACAAATCAGCCCCTCCCCTTCTTGTGTGGTATTGAAGTATAAAATATCAATTGGTATCAGAGCAGGTTATCCTTGAAGAGGCTAACACCTTAGGAACAGATCAAGATGAATGCACCACCTGAAAACTGGGAAGGACAATCCACTGCTAGGCCTTCACTCTTTAATGGTCAGTACTATTCCTGATGGAAGAACAAGATGAGAGACCACATCATAGGAGAAAACTATGAACTTTGAGACATTGTTACTGATGGTCCCCTGGCTACTACAAAGAAGAATGTTCAAGGAGTGGATGTGCCAAAAACTAGAGCTGACTGTACTGCTGAAGATTTGAAGAAGTGAGAAAAGAATGCCAAGGCCAAGAAATGGCTTGTGTGTGGACTAGGTCTAGACGGGTACAACAAAATTGAAAGTTATACTACTGCTAAGGAGATCTGGGACACTCTACAAGTGACCCATGAAGGAACTCCTCAAGTAAAGAAATCAAGAGGAACACTGTTGTATTCTCAATATGAGAATTCCACCATGAAGGAAGGATAAACTATCCAAGAGATGTACACAAGGTTCACAACACTAACAAGTGAACTTAAGTCTCTTGGATGAATTATCCTTGAGGAAGACAAGGTTGAGAAAATCTTGACAAGGGTCTTGCCAGTAACTTGGAAAAGCAAAATCACTGCTATTCAAGAATCAAAGAACATTGATACTCTCAAGTTAGATGAGCTGATTGGAAATCTCATTGCCTATGAATTGAGAAGGAAAACCATGAAGATGGATGCACCCAAGAAGGAAAGAGGCCTGGCTCTCAGAATAGCTGAAGGTGTAGACTTAGAGGATGATGAAATGGCTATGATCACAAGGGATTTCAAGAAGTACCTAATGAGAGGAAATGAGTCTTCAAGAGGTGCAACCTTCAACAAACCAAGGGCTCCTGAAAAACAGATCAACGAAGGCTGCTACAAATGTGGTAAGACTGAGCACATGATCAAGAATTGTCCTCAGTGGGAAATATTAAATGGAATAAAGAAAGGGCTGAACGAAGAAACAGGAAGAAGGAACAGGTTTAACCCAAGATGAACAAAGGATCAACAAAGGCTATAGTTGCTGCTTGGGGAGAAAGCTCAGATGAGGATTCAGAAGATGAAGATGGAGATGAACAAACACTTATGGCCATTGGAAAATCAGATGATGAACAAGAGGTAAATGTGATTCATCTCAAAGACAAGATTAAATTTTTGTCTAAAGAAAGGCTATCTGAGTTACTACTAGATTTCATTGATGAGTGTGAGGTTATAAACAATGAGAATGAACAACTGTCTAGGGAATGTGTGATTCTAGAAGCTAAGTGCAAAAATTTGGAACTTAGGACTAGTGAAAGTGATAGTAAAAATACTGAGTTGAAGAACCAGGTTCTTGAACTTGACACTACAGTCTTAGAACTTAGATCTGAAAATTTAAAACTGAAATTAGGAACAGGTAAAAAGAAAGCTGATCACACACACCTCACCTTAGAAGAAAATCTAGAAAAAATGAAGGATGAGTTGTACAAGAGAGATGAGCAGATAAGAGTACTAAAAGAAGATCTAGGCAAGGTGAAGCATGAACTAGACAGAACTTGCAAATGAAATAAGTCCTCTGATGCACTATCCTGGCTACAAGAGCATTACAGTAGTAATAAGAGAGGACTTGGCTATGGGACCCCAGCACCTAATTGGGATCCTAAAAGCAAGTATCTCACACTTCCTGAAAACAAAATCTGCACACACTATGGAAAGACTTGTTACTTTAAAAGTGAATGTAATGCAAAAGAAAAGGCCAGTCAGAAGAACAAAACCTTTGTTCAAGGGAAAAATAGGCTGCCAGGATGGGCTAAAAAGAATTTAATTCACCCTTTTGCCTATAAAAAGGGACCCAAACTAGTTTGGGTTCCTAAGACTAACCTCTGATTTTCTCTTGCAGGTCAAAGTGAAGGGAAACAACCAATATAGTACATGAATAGTGGCTGCTCAAAGCATATGACTGGTAGCAAGAACCAGTTCCTTTCACTTGAGGACCTCAGTCTCCTTTGGAAATGGTAAGAAATGTGAGATCATTGGGGTTGGAAAGGTAGGTAAGACAGAATCACACTCTATTGAGAATGTCTACTTGATAGATGGCTTGAAATATAGTCTAATCAGTGTATCACAACTGTGTGACAGAGGTAACTTGGTAGCATTCACCTCTACCAAATGTTTTATGATAACTCTTACCACTGACAAAATTATTTTACAGGAAAAAAGAGTAAACAATATATACATTGTAGATCTGTCCACTCTTTCAGAAAATGAACTCACTTGTCTAAGTGTTTTGGACAATGATCCCCTCTTTTGGCAAAAAAAACTTAGACATGCAAGTCTAAGTCAACTCAACAAATTAGTCTCCAAGGACCTGATGATAGGGCTTCCTAACATCAAGTTTAAGGAAGACAAAGTTTGTGAGGCTTGTGCAAGGGGAAAGCAGGTAAGATCCTCTTTTAAAAGCAAGAAAGTAGTAAGCATGACCAGTCGATGGAACTGGTTCATATGGATCTCTGTAGTCCAATAAGAATATTAAGCAGAGGTGGTAAGAAATATGTGCTGGTGCTTGTTGATGATTACTCTAGGTTCACTTGGACATTGTTTTTAACATCTAAGGATGAAACATTTGACATGCTTACTGTCTTTGTTAGAAAAACTCAGAAACAACTAGGTAATCAACTTACATCAATTAGGTATGATCATGGAACTAAATTTGAAAATGCTAAGTTTGCTAAATTTTGTGATGGGCATGGTATAAATCATAATTTTTGTGCCCCTAGGACTCCTCAACAAAATAGAGTAGCTGAAAGAAAGAATAGGACTCTTGAAGATATGGCTAGGACTATGCTTCTTTCTAGTAAACTACCCCATAGCTTCTGGGCAGAGGTTATAAATACTGCATGTTACATCATCAATAGGTGCATGACTGGACCTCTTGTAGAGAAGACTCCCTATGAGTTACTTAAAGGGAGAAAACCAATATATCCCATCTTAGGGCATTTGGATGAAAGTGCTTTGTGCACAATAATGGAAAGGACTCCCTAGGTAAGTTTGATCCCAGAAGTGATGAGGGAGTATTCTTGGGATATTCTTCACATAGCAAAGCTTATAAAGTATATAACAAAAGAACTATGTGTGTAGAAGAAAATGTACATGTAGTTTTGATGAAACTAACATTCTTTCTGAGAGACTTGAACATGAAGATGAAGCTATTAGGCTGGTAAAAGATTTAAATGAAGCTGCACCAAAAGAAGGAACAGGTTCTTCCATCCAGGGCAACCTGATAGGGGGAGCTAAACAAAGAAGAACTGAATGTAATCCCCAAATGGAACCTATCCATGAGCCTATTCCTCAATAACAGAACATGGGAGAAACATCAAATGGAAACCAGTTGGTTGTGAAACATTACAAGTATCAAAATTCTCATCCCATTGAGAACATAATTACGTATCCAACCTCCGAAATTAAAACTAGATCTCAATTAAAGAATTTGTGTGCTTTTGATGCTTTCGTATCTCTTATTGAACCTAAAAATGTTGCTGAGGCTTTGCAAGATGCAGACTAGGTGAATGCAATGCAAGATGAACTCAATCAATTTGAAAGAAGTCAAGTTTGGCATCTGGTTCCAAGTCCCAAGGACAGATCAGTAATTGTCACTAAATGGGTCTTCAGAACAAACTTGATGAAGATAGAACTGTTACAAGGAATAAGGCATGGTTAGTGGTTCAAGGTTACAGCCAGGAGGAAGGCATAGACTATGATGAGACCTTTGCTCCAGTTTCAAGATTGGAAGCAATAAGACTCCTCATAGCTTTTGTAGCACACATGAAATTTAATCTTCATCAGATGAATGTCAAAAGTGCTTTCCTAAATGACTACCTAAAGGAATAAGTGTTTGTCAAACAACCTCCAGGGTTTGAGAGCAAGGAGTGTCTTAAACACGTATACAAATTAGACAAGGCTCTCTATGGACTCAAACAGGCTCCTAGAGCATGGTATGAACGACTGTCCAAATTCCTGCTTGAACATGGCTACAAGAGAGGTAAAATTGACAGCACTCTATTTTTAAGAGAAAAAAGGTAAGGACCTTCTTGTAGTACAAATATATGTCAATAAGATAATTTTTGGGGAAACAACTGAAAAATTAAGTAAGGAATTTGCAAAACTTATGGGGAGTAAATTTGAAATGAGTATGATGGGTAAGCTTAATTTCTTCTTAGGCTTGCAAATTAAATAAAACTCAAATAGAACCATGATCCATCAACAGAAATATGCAAAAGAGTTGATTAAGAAGTTTAAAATAGAAGAATCAAAAGAAATAGACACTCCTATTGCAATAACCACAAAATTAGACATAGATGAACTTGACTCATCTGTTGATCAGAAGTTGCATAGGGGTATGATTGGTTCACTTTTGTATCTTACTGCTAACAGATCTGACATTGTTTTCAGTGTATGGCTTTGTGCTCGATTTCAAGAAAATTCAAAGGAATCCCACTTGATTGCTGTCAAGAGAAAATAACGAGGTATGTTTTCTACACTCTGCACAATTAGAAATATTGATATTTAATTCATGAGCAGAGTCCTACCCATGTTCAAAATCATCACAAAAACCTATCCCTCTAAAGTTTGAACCAGTTTCGTCTCTCATAGAATCCTCACCACATAAAATGCCTAGAATCTAGGGAAGCTTAACCGCTTATTCAACCCGAAGTTTCAGGTTGAGTCGACTTCTATCTGACTACAAAAAGCTGTTGTTGGTCATTAATTAAGCCTCTCTATTTAAAATCCCATCATCACAATCACTGCCTATCACGACCCCAAATACCAGTCGTGATGGCGCATATCACATTACTAGGCAAGCCAACCAATCGATGAATCACAACCCTTTTTCCTTTAACAATAAGCAATTTTTTAACATAGTTTTTAAATACCCAATTTCATTATAAATGTTTAAAGTAACAGGAAATATGCGGAAGTCAAATACAGGAAACTACACAACCCCATAATCTGGTGTCACGAGTCTAGAGCCTCTAAATATACAAATCTGATTGTCTAATACATAACAAGTCTAAAATACGGGAAAACAAGGATAAGAGGAAGAAAGCAGGGCTACGGATGCCAAGCAGCTACCTTGCAGTCTCCGAAAAACTCTGAAAATGCGGAAGACCCTTACTCTGCTGCTCAGGCACCTAGATCTGCACACAAGGTGCATGGAGTAACATGAGTACGCCAACTCGGCAAGTAACTAAAGTAAATAAGGTCGGAAAGTAGTGACGAACAATTAAAAATCATATAACTGAAGAAAACAACAGGATAACAGGTCAACTTCACAGTTTAAAACCAGTTTCGTCGTAAAATCATCAAATTTCAGTTTAAACACTTGAAATCGTATACTTAGCAATTTTTTCAACAGAAGCTTATTTTAAAAGAAGAGTGAAATCAGTAAAAATATTATAACTGGGCCCCTCGGTCAAGGTATCACTCAGAAAATGGCCTCTCAGTCACTCATGACTCAACTCTCGTCACTCAATACTCGCTCTCAACACTCAAGCTCATTAATATCTCATAGTAATAGAAATCATAGTAACCACTGGTAAAAATGGCGTGTAGTAGCCACTAAATAAGGGTGTATTTAATTTTTATCCACTATTTAAAATGCTTATAAAAAATAGCCACTACTAAGGGGGAAAAGACACAATTACCCTTTCTCTATTTCTTGTATAATCCCAAAATCGACGAAAACCCTTATTTTCATTCGTTCAGAGTTCAGACGAGAGCGGTTAACCCTCTATTTCCGTGTTCTGCGCTTCTTCATTTTCCTCGCATGGAAACTGCAATCTCAGTTAAACTTCTACTCCTTCATCTTCTCCGTCATCTTCTGTCAATCGCGACTGGTAATATGTTTTTTTTTATGCATTTTCGTTTTTCTTTATGTGTAAGTTGGTTCAATGCCGTGTGAAGTATGTGTGAAATTTCAAAAAATTAGCATTATATGTTGATTCAGTGTAGTATATTTTGTGTGATTCTGTTTTTGATAAATTTTTAGTGTGTGAAATTTGAAATGTGTTTGTGGTTGATCCAATATATTTGATTATGTAGGTATATTTCATAAAAATAGTCATAGAAATTCATAAGCTTACTGTGATTATGAATTTTCAGTTAACTGTGTTCATTAAATGTAAGGAAGAAACGACTTTAAATTTTGTAGTTGGAATTCAAAGTTAAGGACTGATTGTCCTTAACTTTTGTACATGAAAATTGAAGTTAAGGACTAAGTGTCCTTAACTTTGGATGTTGAAAGTATAAGTTAATGACTGTATTTCCTTAATCTTTGCACTTACAATTTAAATTAAGGACTGATTGTCCTTAACTTTTGCACATGAAACTTGAAGTTAAGGACTAAGTGTCATTAACTTTGGATGTTGAAAGTATAAGTTAAGGACTGTATTTCCTTAACCTTTGCACTTACAATTTAAAGTTAAGGACTTATTGTCCTTAACTTTTGCACATGAAACTTGAAGTTAAGGACTAAGTGTCCTTAACTTTGGAAGTTGAAAGTATAAGTTAAGGACTGTATTTCTTTAACGTTTGCACTTAAAATTTAAAGTTAAGGATTGTATTTACTTAACTTTTAAACTTGAAATTTTAAGTTAAGTCCTAATCTTTGTTTGTTTTTCCTTCTTTTCTAGTGTTATAATGGAAGGCGATCATTTGTTTGATTTTGACGATTGACGTAATTTTCTGGTATATTGGAAAGGAGATTTTCAATATAAGGAAACAATTAAAAGTTTTCTGTCGAATAGCCAATGGAAGAAATTGAGGGAAAGTATTTTTGGCAACTTCTTCAGATTACAAAGTGTGAAGTTCTCGGGTAAACTTATGCACTGTGTATTGCTTTCTGAAATTGTTAGTAATGAACCTGATTCGATGACCTTCAAGGTATTTGACCGCGATATTAAGTTTACTCGTGATGCATTCCATATTATTACTGGTTTGAAGTCTTATTCGTCGCTTGACATGAAAGGTTTAAATGAGAAAGAGAATAGGCTTTTAAGAGTCTATTTCCCTGGAAAGCACAAAATTGAGTTGGCTGATTTGTATAGTTTTAATTCTAGTCGCCCACATGGTACAACTTCATCATTTGCTGGCAGTGATGATGATGCTTTGAAGTTGGCAATACTCTATTTTGTTGAGTCGGTTTTGATGGGCAAGAGGAAAAATAGGAATGTGTCGGAGCAAATAATGAAAATTGTTGACGATGATGCACTTTGCGCTTCCTTCAACTGGGGCTCTCTTGCTTATGAGACGCTATTAAAATCATTGAAGAGTTGCTTGAAATCAAATGAGAATGATGTTGAGAAGGAGAAAGAGAAAGAAAAAAATATTGATAGCTACACTTTAGTTGGCTTTCCTTTTGCGTTTTGTGTCTGGATTATGGAAGTACTTCCTATTTTCCAAGAGAAACAATTTGTGAACTTCAAAGAAGCTGGTTATCCTCGAATGTTATGTTATTCTGAAATGAAGTCTCCACAATTTGATGCTCTTTGTAGAAAATATTTCCATAATGAAAAAGTAAGTTAATGTAATTACTATCTCTTTTTTTGTTTATTTGTTTTAGTTATGTATACTTATGTTTAGTTTTTTTTTATATAATAGGTGTTTAAGTTGATTGAGGTGCCACCCTTTATTCCCGTGGAAGAAGAAGATACAGAGCATCTTTGTGTGGAGGAGCCAGTTTCACAAGATCAAGGCTCAAGGTCTTCTTCCACACAATTTGACGAAGGCGTACTTAAGGAAATTGTTAGAGTATGTGTTTCTGCCTTTGAATAGTATTAGTTTTTTATTTGATTATTTCTTGCTTACGAACACCTTTTTTTTATATTATGTTTTTTGATTCAGAGATTATCAGAGAGTTTTAAGAAGGATTTGCAAGCAGAAGTTACCAGAGTTAATCAGAAAATTGTTGTATCAGAAAAAAAGATTGAGAATGAAATCAAGGTAATTTCAGTTAGTCCAACTTTAGGATTTTGTGTCCTTAAATTTTGAACTTGGAATTGAAAGATAAGGACTTCTTGTCCTTAACTTTTGAACTTTGAAATGAAACTTAAGGACATCATGTCCTTAAGTTTTGAACTTGGAATTCAAAGTTAAGGACTTCTTGTCCTTAACTTTTGAACTTGGAGTTCAAACTTAAGGATTGCATGTCCTTAAGTTTTGAACTTTGAGTTCAAACTTAAGGACTGTCTGTCTTTAAGTTTTAAACCTGTCCTTCTCTTTGTAACTTAGTTGCTTTCTCAGGATTTAAAGAAAACTCTAGGATCAAAGCTTGATACTTTGATGAACATGTTTGGGAAAGCTGATCAGATGAACACAGATAGAGAATCTAGTGTTCCAATTAGAAAATATGGAGTTGATGATCATTGTCGTGCTACTGAGCCTACTGGCATATTCAACCAAGATGCAGGTGGTGTTGAATGTGATGATATGGATGTGCATGCAGAGGGTCAGTATGAAAGAGAATTTAGAGATGCACATCTAGATGATGAAACTGAAAATGTTACTGATATTGGGAAAGGTTAGGTATAGATTTTGATTTTTTTTTCGTTGAAATGTATATTCAATAGATTAATACATATAAACTATGCATGTGCATGCAGAAGTTGAAGATTTAGGAGATTGTCAAGAGCAGGAGAATCAACAAGAGAAAGGAGTGCCAGAGAAAATTTGTAGAGTTTGTGGATTGCAATCACAGGAGGATTTAACAAGTCCATTGGGGGCAAGTGTCAGCGAGATTGTATGCAAATGCTTAGAAGGAACGTATGATCTCTCTACACCGCTGTCATACAAAAAAAAATTTGGAGTTCAAACTTGTTCCAGTCAAGGTTAGATAAAATTTTCATTATATATTGTATCTTTATTTTAGTGCATTATTAGAATGGGTATTAATTGCAAATGTTACAGTATTTTTTGAAGCAGCAAGCGAAGAAGCTGGAGTGCAGTATCAAGAGTAAACTGGACTACAATCTCAAGACATAAGCAGAAGTGAGATTGGTTCCAAATCTATAGATGCAACATGTGATGATGCTGATATAGCTGGAATGATCTTGGATATTGCAAATGGTTAGGCAGTGCTTTTTTAATTTTATATATGTTTGTTTTAATTAAAGATTATTAACATGTTAGCTCTTGTAAATATTTTTGCAGAATCTTGTCAACAAGCATCTAAAAAGATCATGGTGAACAACTGCAAGATAAAGAAAATGTGGAATTGCAAGAAAAAGAAAATACTGCACGCAATATCATAGCTGAGTTGTTTCTTGAAAAAACACAAGAAGGTACTGCGGAGAAGACAGGTACTGATTGTGCCCTAATTATTATATGTACAATTGAAATTTTGTCTCTTCATTTGACCTGTTGCAGAAAACTAATATGAATATGTATATATATATATATATAGTGTCGCCAGTAGAGGAAAACAAAGAGGACACCAATGATGACGATCTTAACCAATATACAAGGAAAAGAAAGAGAGACAGTATTGGTTATGATGGTCCGTCATTTTCTCTTTTTACTCCTACTCCTCCAAGTACACAAATGGACATTGATACGACTTTGACTATGGAGGGTGAAGGAAATGTTGAAGAAGAACTTGGTCGAGGTAAAAGGAACAAGAAGTTAAGCTGGCAGTTGAAATCTCCTTTTGATAAGGAAGGAAAATCAGTAAGTTCCAAGGCAGACAATCAAAATACTCCGAAGAGTTCAGGTTGGATAAAATCAACCTATACTCGTAGGTGTATTTTTCATTATGCCACAGAAGATGAAAAATTAGTGAAGAAATTCATTGTGTGGTTGGGCAAGGAGAAAAGGAGAGGTCGCAAAAAAGAGTAAGTCTCTTAATGTGTTTCACTACATCCTTAACTTCTGTGATTGTAAGACTAATTTTAGGACTAACTGTCCTTAACTTATAGATTCAAGTTTAAAACTTAAGGACTTCTTGTCCTTAAGATTTGAACCTGGAATTCAAAGTTAAGGACAGAAAGTCCTTAAGTTCTAAACTTTAATCTATAAGTTAAGGACCAAGTGTCCTTAGCTTTTGAATTTGATACTCAAACTTAAGGACTGCATGTCCTTAGCTTATGAATTTTGAATTCAAACTTAAGGACAGACAGTCCTTAAGTTTTAAACTTGAATCTATAAGTTAAGGACCAATTCTCCTTAGCTTTTGAACTTCTAATTCATATTTAAGGACTGTCTGTCATTAATTTTTCCAGCATGAAAGGCTAAGTTCAGGATTAAATTCTAACTTGACATTTTCAAAATTTTCAGGGGACAAATTGATTTATATGCTGATGATAATAGTGTGAGGAAAAAATCATACAAATTGTATCATCAAAAAATCAGTAGCAAAATATTTTTCCTTGAGCTTTCAGATAGCAAATTTGTTCTTGATGATAAGGTTAGATAATTCACAAGGCATTTATTTTTTCTATTATTAATTTATCATTTTTTCATTATTTTATAACTGATTTGTTATTGATTTGTTTTATTTTTTGCCTTTTTATGAAGCATATTGACATTGCACTCTATTATCTGAGAAAGAAGGAATGCTACCACCCTCGCGATCATCCTTTTCGATGCACAACTACTGATGTTCTTTTTGATAATTATATGGCACTTGTGTATAAAGATTTCAGTGAAGATGCTAGTGATGAGTTTTGGTGTGCTGGTGATAATCAGTTATTTCTGACACCATATGTGTGGGGGGACAGCCGAGATGTGGAATTGCATGGACTGAGGTTGACAAAATCTTTTTTCCATGTCGGCTTCCTTCAGAAGATGATAAAGTTGTGACACACTTTCTGTTGGGAGTATTGGACTTGAATCAGAAAAATATTGATGTATATGATTCCATATACAGTGAGTCATATGAAGCAGGAATGAATTACATGCAAATGTATGCACGAATGATCCCCCATTTGCTAAAGTTCTCACAGTTTGACAAAAATCACAAGTCTTTTAGGAATGATTGTCTTCAACAAATTTGATATACAGTGGCAAAGATCATCACACCAAACTGGATCGTACGTGTTGTTATTTGTTATATTATTTATATGTACTTAAGATTTATTGTTTAATTCACTGCATATCTTACATTTCTCTTAGGACTGATTGTGGTGCATTCCTGGTCAAATTTGCCGAGTTGCTGATGATGGGAAAGGACGTGCAACAATTCCAACCCGAAGACATAAAAGACTTTCGAAAAGAACTTGCTGCAAATCTTTGGGCACATGGTGAATGAAAAAGAAATTCTGGTTATGATACTCCACCAGAAAATGTTGGTGATGATTATGAGAGTGAAAATGAAACATTCTGTCCAAAGGAGTTGTAAAGAAATTGTGGTATTATTTTGTATAAAATTGTTGTAAAGGTGACATCTGAATTCTGCTAGTTTAGGATAGTTCTGAAATATTCTATAAATTTGTGAAAAGGCACTTATATTTTGTTTTATTGACATAGCGTAATTTTTTGTAACAGCTATGCAAAATTACAATTTCAAAAGTTATGTCAAGGCATTTTGTTATTTATTTCGTTGTTTCTCTCAACTGTTGATTTGTCTAGAGTTTGTTAGTATTTGTTCATAACTAAGTGTAAGTGAACTTCAAATTCAAAGTTAAGGACCAAATGTCCTTAACTTTTGAACTTGAAATTCAAAGTTAAGGACCGACAGTCCTTAAGTTTTGAACATGAGACTATAACTTAAGGACCTCATGTCCTTAACTTTTGAACTTATATTTCAAACTTAAGGACTCCTGTAGTTAATGACAAACAGTCCTCAAGTTTTTAACATGGGACTATAACTTAAGGACCTTATGTCCTTAACTTTTGAACTTGAAATTCAAAGTTAAGGATAGATAGTCCTTAAGTTTTTAACATGGGACTATAACTTAAGGACCTCATGTCCTTAACTTTTGAACATGAAATTCAAAGTTAAGGACAGACAGTCCTTACATTTTTAACATGGGACTATAACTTAAGGACCTCATGTCCTTAACGTTTGAACTTAAAATTCAAAGTTAAGGACAGATAGTCCTTAAGTTTTTAACATGGGACTATAACGTAAGGACATCATGTCCTTAACTTTTGAACTTGAAATTCAATGTTAAGGACAGACAATCCATAAGTTTTCAAAATTGCAAGTTGAACTTACTGACTCCTGTTAATAACTTTTAATTGTTGAACTCAAAAGAAATTAAAAGAACGTAACAAGATATAAATATTGAAAATCTAGGCATCCGCTCAAATTAGAATAATAATGAATACAATCTATAGCAAAAACTTAAAAGAGTCGATAAACATAAGTGTATATTTCTACTCTTCTCTATGCTTTCTTGAAAATGGATGGAGTGCCGGAGAATATATACAAGCTGTTCTATTATGACCAATTCTTCTGCAACGACCACATTTGAATGTTATTTTTGATGGCTCGGTAGCAGGAATATGCCTTTTCTTTTGCCTTCTACCTGGTGGCACTTTGAAATCTGGAGGTTTAACAATTTGTGACTTAACACTCTCTGGTACAATCCAAGAATCAGTATGTCCTACAGGATGTATTTGTCTTTCATATGTTTTCAGCCAAGATTCCTTTAAGTACCAGTGCGAGCAAAAGTCGGACTTCTTGATGTTTCTCTTCTCGATAACTGCAATTGCATGTATGCATGACAATTCATCAAGTTGAAATTGAAAACAATCACATGTTCTTTTGTTTAAGTCTACCAAGAAAGTTATTCCTTCTTCTTCAACTCTAGAACGCCATGAATCAACAGGGAAGACCTTCAATGTTGAAAAATTATAAGTGAGTACATTATGTTAAAAAATGTTAAAATCATAATATAAACATAAAACATAATACTTACGTTCAAAGTAAATGCTAAATCTATTCTTTTCTTCAATTCCTCCTCTACCCAACAAGAAACATCATAAAATGTTCCTTCTGCTTTATTTCTTCTTTCATAAAACCAATCTTGTAGCTTCACTTGAATGAAATCCATCATTCTTAGTATAGGCAGCTCCTTTGCTTCTAATAGCAATGAATTCAACTCAACTATGCTTGTTGTGAGCATGTCATATCTTCGTCGTGGACTACAAGAACGTGCCCATCTTTCCGGTGGTTCTTCCATCAAGTAGTCATAAGTTTTCTTATCTACATTTGCAATATCTGACATGTATATGTCAAATTCTTTACGCTTGTATACTCTTGCAGCACTTTGGAAAAGTTTTATGACCTCACTTTTCACCTTTCTTCGCTTTAGGTTCTGCTCCAAATGATAGATGCAAATCCCATGATGGCTTTCAGGATATACCTTTACAATGCCATTTGCAATAGCTTGATGCCTGTCTGATAAAAAAATCAAATTCTCACGGCTCCCAATTGCATTGCGAAGCTGACTAAAGTACCACTCATAGGAATTGTTGTTTTCAGATTCTGCTATTCCAAAGGCTAATGGGAAAATTTGGTTATTTGCATCTTTTGAAACTGAAATCATTAAAACACCACGATATTTTGACTTCAAAAAAGTTGCATCAACAGCAATCACTGGTCTACAATGATTCCAACCAGCTATCGATGATCCATATGCGTAAAACATATAAAGAAACCTGAAAATACAATATAAAACAAGGTTAAAATACTTGAAGTTTAGGACAGTCAGTCCTTAAGTAACATTTACAAGTTATAAAGTTAAGGACATGTTGTCCTTAACTTTTATTTCAAAGTTCAAAACTTAAGGACTGGAAGTCCTTAACTTTTAATTACAAGTTCAAAACTTAAGGATAGACAGTCCTCAACTTCTGGTTACAACTCAAAAGTTAACAAGGCTAAAGACAGCATGTCCTAAATTGTTTACCTGTTGTTGTCGTCTATCTTTATGTTAGTATAAGTTCCCGGGTTTTTACTTGTCATCATATACAAGTATGAACACAATAATTCATAATTTTCTTCGGGACTTCCTCTTATTAAAGCGGAAGCATGTTGAATAGCACGCCACGCCTTGTGATATCCAATGTCTAGTCCATGCAATTTTTGCATCTCTGCCATGACAAAAGCTGGTGTAACTTCAAATCTTGGGTCCCGAAGATTATCGATAATGTAACCACTAATCAACTTTGAAGTAGCATGCCTTTGATCTGCTTTCCTAGTGTTAACAGAGCAGTCATGCTTTTTCTCAAGCTTTACTATCTTGAATAATGTTGAGTCTTTAATTCTGAAAGCACGCACACACCAACGACACCTATCATCATTGCATGTCAACGAATATCTTGTTGAGCTTGATATAACAACTTTGAATTCAAAATGTCATTTGATTGCTATATTGGAAAAACAGTTAATTATGCTCTTCTTCTTGTCAAATACTTATCCGACTTTTATTTTCTCCAAAGAAGCATTTTCTCTTAATATCGTAGTTGGGGATTCTTTTTGTTTCAAATTTGATCTTCGTCTAGTTATTTGAGTGCAGGTTTTGTCAGCAACTACTTCGATTACCGGTGCACTCTCTAAGACTTGAATACCCAAAGCTTGTTCGTTGTCAATCTCTATAATGTTTTGTCCTTCTACTTGAATAGAATCAAATGTTTGATGCACCTCTTCATTTAATGGTTGAGCTTCAACCATATCTACTTCAACTATCTGTTGGCATCGCTCTTGATTGTCATGTTGAGTTTTTGTGTTGGCATGTTCATTGCTTGTTGATGCAAAAACTCTTTCCGAAATATCAACTATGAAACGACAGCTCTTGAAGAGTGAATGAGTTTTTAGCAACTCTATACATGTGTGAAGATCTAAATCTTTGGATACAAGCATTCCTTTGCTTGTTCCAAGGTTGATATCAAACCATATCACTATTTCAAACTTTTCTCTATCAAATTCAATAAGCTCAAAAATCTGTTTAACGAAATCTTCAAACTGAATTGGCTCAGGTGCTAGGAAAAGCTTTGTTTGATGATCAAGATATTTATAATCTTCAGTCCATCTACCATTAAAAGCAACTATTATGCATATTGTTTCCATCCTACAAGTCAATAGAATGGGAAACAAAGGACATACGTTATAAAGCAATCCTTGTAGAATTAAGAACAAGTGTATTGTAAGTGCAAGACCAAGATAAGGACTGTCTGTCCTTAACATTTAAACATGGAATTAAAAGTTAAGTCCTTAACTTTTGAACAAGAAATTAAAACTTAAGGACTGTCTGTCCTTAACTTTTGAACCAGAAATTAAAACTTAAGGATTGCATGTCCTTAACTTTTGAACCAGAAATTAAAAGCTAAGGACTGCATGTCCTTTAAAATTTAAACATATAATTAAAGTTAAAGACTGTCAGTCCTTAAGTTTTAAACATGGAATTAAAAGTTAAGGACTGTCAGTCCTTAACTTTTGAACCAGAAATTAAAAGCTAAGGACTGTCTGTCCTTTAACATTTAAACATGTAATTAAAGTTAAGGACTGTCAGTCCTTAACATTTAAATATGGAATTAAAAGTTAAGGACTGTCAGTTCTTAACATTTAAACATGGAATTAAAAGTTAGAAATTAAAAGCTAAGGATTGTCTGTCCTTTAACATTTAAACATGTAATTAAAGTTAAGGACTGTCAGTCCTTAACATTTAAACATGGAATTAAAAAATTAAGGACTGTCAGTCCTTAACTTTTGAACCAGAAATTAAAAGCTAAGGACTGCCTGTCTTTTAACATTTAAACATGGAATTAAAAGTTAAGGACTGCTAGTCCTTAACATTTAAACATGTATTTAAAAGTTAAGGACTGTCAGTCCTTAACATTTGAACCAGAAATTAAAACATACAATTTGAAACTCAAGCTACAGGACTTTGTATACAGAAGAACAACAACAAAGTGAAGGACATTTTGTCCTTAAGTTTTTTTATTCAATTTGCAAAATGAGGCCAGTAGAATCAAAGTTAAGGACATAGTGTTCTTATTTTTTTGAATTCAATTTCCAAAATGAAGACACTATGTCCGGAATACAGAATTATCATAGGAGGCAATGTCTATAAATTTATCAATCCAGAAATTCAAAAAAAAATCAAATTCTTATCTAATATATAATCAAATCAATACAGATCTAAAAAAGTATAACTATAGCGAAATAAAAATCGATAGAAACACATGAAATTACAACTTACTGTTTATCTATGTCGTTTTTTTGGATTAGAATGCTGAATTTTTTATATCGGGAAGAGAAATGGTGGTTCGTCCTCAGTTGATCGCCGCTGTGGTAACTGCTGCTACTGCTCGCTTCTTCTCTTTGTGTAACTGCTGCTTGTGTTGATAGCGTAGGTATAAGTTATACCAGAAGGGTATTTTCGTCTAGTCAGGTATAAGTTTTTTAAAGGAGTGGCTAAAGTCTAAATACATTGAAAACAGTGACTTTAAAATAAAAGCCGCTGCTTTTAGTGGCTATTTGTGTCGTTCGCCCTAACCACTGTGGCGTGCAACCCGATCCGTCATTTATAGTCGACTACGCTCACTGGGGGTGTACAGACTCTGGAGGGGCTCCTACAGCCCAAACGTCATATCACTGCGGCGCGCAACCCGACCCAATACATATATTGCTGCGGCGTGCAGTCCGATCCAGTATATATATTGTTGCGGCGTACAGCCCGATCCATAATATATACATATAATATCATCACTATTAGGTTCTCAACCTCTCTCAGTCATTAACCTCACAACCTCTCGGGCACAACAATAGAAATTAGGGAACTCAGCCCCAACAGTCCTCACAGTTAGAAGTGGAGTGAGAAAACCAATTTTTAAACATTTTAACAGGTAAAACATGACTAAGGATATGCTTTCAACAAGTAAAGTGAGGAAAACAGTAAAAATGCCTCTAAGGGTCTCAACAGGTCGGCCCAAGGCCCCAAACATGGCATACAACCCATAATATAGTATCAACAGCTAAAGTACAGAATATCATAAGGTTCCAATTCAAACACGTGGCTTAATAGTCGCTACGGGACGGACCAAGTCACAATCCCTATCGGTGCACGCCCACACGCTCGTCACCTAGCATGTGCGTCACCGCATTTACCAAAACAAGTCAAATATCGGGGTTTGTACCCTCAGTTCCAGATTTACAATGGTTACTTACCTCAAACCGGTGAAAATACTACTCCACGACGTCTTTGCCCCTTGAATCGGCCTCCACTCGTGTCAAATCTATCCAAAATTAGAATCACAGCGTCAAAATATGCTAAGGGAACGAAGCCCAAGCGAAAACAATTAAATAATACCAAAAATCCTGAAATTACCAAAACCCGACCCCTGGGCCCACGTCTCGAAACTCGATAAAAATCACATCAACGAAATCCTTATCCTCCCACGAGTCTATACCTATCAAGAACACTGAAATCGGAGTCCAAATGACCCCTCAAATCCCCATTTAAATGTCTCTTAATCTTAAGCCCTAATCCCCAATTTTTTCTTCCTTAATCTCCACAAAAACCATGATTAAACAATGAAAAATGATCTTAAACCCAATTAATTAAGCCTAGTAAACTTACCCAACTGATATCCTTTGATTCCTCTTGAAATCATATGCTTTAGCCTCTTTCCCGTCTTCAAAAATGGAGTATTTTGCAAAAATTCGCGAAGAAAGCAATATATACCTTCTGGCCAGGGATTTTCGCATCTGCGGCTATATTTCTGCTTCTGCGGTACCGCATTTGCGGTTCTTCCTCCGCTTCTACAGAGATCACTTACTCACCTTAGTCCGCATCTGCGACATCGCAGATGCGGTCCTCTTACCCGCTTTTGCGGTTCCTGCTCCTCAAGCCATTTTCGCTCCTGCGATCAATTCCTCCGCTTATGCGGCACCACACATGCAGTCCCCAATCCGTAGATGCGGAAATACCAGAAGCAACTAATTCAGCAGCTGCAACAAAGTCCAAACTTCTCTGTTAACCATCCGAAATCACCCCGAGGCCCCCGGAACCTCAACCAAAAGCACAAACATATCCTAATGCCTTATTCAAACTTGTGCCAATCTTCAAAACATCTCGAACAACATTGAATCAAGCTAAACACATCAGATTCAAGCCAAATTTTCTAAAATCTTCCGAATTATGATTTTGATAAAAAATGCAACCAAACCACGTCCGAATGACCTAAATTTTGCACGCACATCCTAAATGACTCAACGGAACTACTGCAACTCTCGGAATTCCATTCTGACCCCTATATAAAAATCTCGCCTATCAACCGGAAATTGTCAAAATATAAACTTCGCCAATTCAAGCCTAAATCTACTCCAAACCTTCAAAACTCATTCCGATCACGCTCCTAAGTCATAAATCACCTCCCGAAGCTAACTGAACCATCGAAACTTACATCCGAGCACTCTAACACATAGGTCAACATCCGGTTGACTTTTCCAACTTAAGCTTTCTTAAAAGAGACTAAGTGTCTCAAACCTTACCAAAATAATTCCGAATTCGATCCGACCAACCCGATATCACAAACACGAATAACAAAGCATAAAGAAGTAGAAATGGGGGAAACATAGCGATAACTCATGAGCCGACTGGCCGGGTCATCATATCCTCCCCAACTTAAACAAACGTTCGTCCTCGAACGAGTCAAGAAACATACATGAAGCCTTAAACAGGTGAGGATATCTGCTCCGCATCTCCCGCTCGGTCTCCCAGGTAGCCTCCTCCACGGGCCGACCTCTCCACTTGCTTTTCACTAAAACTATATCCTTTGACCTCAACTTTTGAACCTGATGACCCAAAATAGCTACTGGCTCCACATCATAAGTCAAATCATCATCCAACTGAACCATGCTGAAATCCAAAACATGAGACGGATCCCCAATATACTTCTGGAGCATAGAAACATGAAATACTGGATGCACACTCGACAAGCTGGGTGGCAAAACAAGCTCATAAACCACCTCCCCAATCCTCTGAAGCACCCCAAAAGGCCCAATAAACCGAGGACTCAGTTTCCCTTTCTTCCAAAATCTCATAACACCCTTCATGGGTGAAACCTTCAACAAAACCTTCTCGCCAACCATGTAGGACACATCCCGAACCTTCCTATCAGCATAGCTCTTCTGCCTCGACTGCACTATACGAAGACTCTCCTGAATTACCTTCACCTTTTCTAAAGCATCCTACACCAAGTCTGTCCCCAATAGCCTAGCCTCACCGGGCTCAAACCAACCAACTGGAAAGCCTCATATGGAGCCATCTGAATACTCGACTAGTAGCTGTTGTTATAAGAAAACTCTGCAAGCGGTAGAAACTGATCCCATGACCCTCCGAAATCAATGACACAAGCATGCAACATGTCCTCCAATATCTAGAGAGTACGCTCGGACTGCCCGTCCGTCTGAGGGTGAAAAGTTGTGCTCAACTCAACCTGAGTACGTAACTCTTGCTGCACAAACCTCTAAAACTGTAAAGTAAACTGAGTGCCCCTACCTGAAATGATGGAAATTGGGACACCATGCAAACGAACAATCTCCCGGATATAGATCTCTGCCAACCGCTCTGAAGAATAGGTAGTACACACAGAAATGAAGTGCGCGAACTTGGTCAGCCGATCCACAATCACCCAAATAGCATCAAACTTCCTCAAAGTCCGTGGAAGTCCAACAACAAAGTCCATAGTGATCCTCTACCACTTCCACTCGGGAATATCCATCCGCTGAAGCAAGCCACCTGGTCTCTGATGCTTATATTTCACATGCTGACAATTGAGACACCAAACTACAAATCCCACAATGTCTTTCTTCATTCTTCTCCACCAATAATGCTGTCTCAGATCCTGATACATCTGAGTGGCACCCGGATGAATGGAATACCGCGAGCTATGGGCCTCCTCCATAATCAATTCCCGAAGCCCATCCATATTAGGCACACAAATCCGACCTTGCATCCTCAACACCCCATCATCACCTATAGTCACATCCCTGACATCATCGTGCTGAACTCTATCCTTAAGGACAAGCAAATGCGGATCATCATATTGGTGCTCTCTGATGCGATCATATAAGAAAGACCGAGAAACCACACAAGCCAATACCCCACTGAGCTCCGAAATATCTAATCTCAGGAACCGATTGGTCAAGGCCTGAACATCAACTGCAAGAGGTCTCTCCCCAACTGGAATATATGCCAAACTCCCCATATCAATGCCTTTCGGCTTAAAGCATCGGCCACCACATTAGCCTTTCCCGAATGGTACAATATAGTGATATCATAATCCTTAAGCAACTCAAACCATCTCCACTGCCTCAAATTAAGATCCTTCTGTTTGAACAAGTGCTGGAGGCTACGATGATCAGTACACACCTCACAAGACACACCATACAAGTAATGTCTCCAAATCTTCAACGCGTGAACTATGATAGCCAACTCCAAATCATGAACAGGGTAGTTTTTCTCATGGGGCTTCAACTGTCGAGAAGCATAAGCAATAACTCTATCCTCCTGCATCAATACACAACCAATCCTAACTCTCGAAGCATCACAATACATGGTATATAAACCTGAAGCTGATGGCAAAACCAACACTGAAGCTGTGGTCAAAGTTGTCTTGAGCTTCTGAAAGCTCTCCTTACACTTATCCGACCATACAAATGAAACACCCTTCTTAGTCAACTTGGTCAAGGGCGATGCGATAGATGAGAATCCCTGCACAAAACGGCGATAATAACTCGCCAAACCAAGAAAGCTGTGAATCTCTATGGCTGAGGACGGTCTGGGCCAACTCTGAACCACCTCTATCTTCTTCGGGTCAACCTGAATACCCTCACTGGACACTACGTGCCCCAAGAAAGCCACTGAACTGAGCCAAAACTCACACTTGGAGAATTTTGCATAAAGCTTCTCCTCCCTCAATCTCTGCAACACAACTCTCAAATGCTCCGCGTGCTCCTCCTGACTACGCGAGTACACCAGAATATCATCAATGAAGACTATGACAAACGAATCGAGATAGGGCAGGAACACGTTGTTCATCAAATGCATGAATGCTTCGGGGGCATTGGTCAGCCCAAAAGACATCACCAAGAACTCATAATGACCATATCGGGTCCTGAAAGTTGTCTTAAAATATTCAAGTCCCTGATCTCCAACTGGTGATAACCCGAACGGAGATCAATCTTGGAGAACACTCTCGCTCATTGAAGCTGGTCGAATAAATCATCAATGTGAGGCAAAGGATACTTCTTAATTGTTACTTTGTTCAATTGCCTATAATCAATGCACATCCTCATAGTGCCATCCTTCTTCTTCACAAATAAAACCGACGCACCCCAAGATGACACACTAGGCCGAATGAACCCTTTATCAAGGAGATCCTGAAGTTGTTCTTCTAATTCCTTCAACTCCGTTGGTGCCATATGATACGGCAAAATAGAAATGGGTTGAGTGCCCGACACCAGGTCAATACCAACATCAATGTCCATGTCCGGTGGCATGCCTGACAGGTTTGCAGGAAACACATCGGAAAAATCCCTCACAACTGGAATAGAATCAATACTAGGAGTCTCAACATCGACATCCCTAACAATGGCTAGATACGAAAGACATCCTTTCCTAACCATACGTTGAACCTTCAAGAATGAGATCACTCGACTGGGAACATAGTCAGTCAAACCTTGCCATTCAATTCGTGGCGCACCCGGTATAGCCAATGTGACTGTCTTGGCATGAAAGTCCAGAATAGCACGACACGGAGATAATCAGTCCATGCCCAAAATGATATCGAAATATACCCACAGTAATAAAAGATCCACTCTGGTCTCCAGACCCCCAATAGTCATCACACACGACCAGTACACACGGTCTACAACAACAGTATCGCCCACTAGAGTAGATACATGAACAGGTGAAACAAGAGACTCACGGGGCGTATCCAGATAATGGGCAAAGTATGATGACACATAAGAAAAGGTGGAACCAGGATCAAATAATACGGAGGCATCTCTGTGGCAGACTGAAACAATATCTGAAATCACTGTATCTGAAGCAGCAACATTTGTTTTACCTGGGAGGGCATAGAAACGAGCCTGACCACCACCTGATCGACCTCCCCCTCTAGGGCGACCCCTGGCTGACTGACCTTCACCCCTAGCTGGCTGGGCAGATGGTGAAGTAACTGGAGCAGAAGTCGAGGGCTGACCCCTCTGTTGAGACTGACCATCATGAAGACAAGGACACTGCCTCCTTATATGCCCAAACTCTTCGCACTCATAACAACTCCCCAGTGCTGGAGATGGGGACTGAAGGGAACCCTTGGCACCAGAATGACCAGTAGAAAGGCCTGGCATGGAAGAACCCTGCACAGATGGAGCACGGGACGAACTCTAGGCTGGGAGGGCACTGAGTGATGAGTGGCCCTGATGAGAACTGTGAGAACCATGACCCGATGATGACCCACGATAACCTGGGCAAGCTGAATGAGCCTATTTGAATGGGCGGCCTCTGCCCTGCTGGAACTGACCCCTCGAAGGAGCACCACTAAAGCTACTAGATCCCCAAGGGCTCTTGGCCTCCCTCTCCTCTCGCTCCTGGCGACGAACCGACTCAATCTCACCGGCGATATCAACAACCTCCTCAAAAGTAGCATCTGTCACCCTCTCCCTAGTCATGAGAATCTGAAGCTGATATGTGAGACCATCAACAAACCTCATAGTCCTCTCTCGATCTGTGGGAACCAACCAGACCGCATAACGAGCTAACTCAGAGAACCGCATCTCATACTGTGTCACAGTCATCTCTCCTTGACGCAACTGCTCGAACTGCCTGCGCAGCTCCTCTCGGCGAGACTGTGGCACATACTTCTCCAGAAAGAGAACGGAGAACTGCTGCCAAGTAAGGGGCGCTGCACCAAAAGGCCTACGCTTCTCATACGCCTCCCACCAAGTGAAGGTAGCCCAAAAAACTGAAAGGTGGTAAAAGCTACACCACTGGTCTCTAGGATCCCCGTTGTATGAAGCATCCTGTGGCACTTATCCAAGAACCCCTGGGCATCCTCGCCCTCTGCACCGCTAAAAGTCGGAGGCATGAGTCTACCAAACCTCTCTAGTCGACGCTGCTCGTCGTCCGGCATAACTGGTACCACAAACTCCTGAACTGATGCAATCGCTGGGCTGGAGGTGCCCCCGGTGTCTGGAGTACCTGCACAACCTACTCAGAAGTGCGAGAAACGAGAGTCTGGGTGCCTCCCCCGACCTGAGATGTAGTTGCGGCTATAGTAACTGAAACCGCCTGAGCCAAACTGGTACACATTGATAAGATCTGAGCTAAAGCCTCCTGAAGGCCTGGAATCACAATGGGCACAGTTGGTTCCTAAGCTGGTGCTGCCCTAGCATTTACAACTGGGACCTGATCCTGAATTGGGGCAACTGGTGGGTCTGCAGGTGCTGCCCTAGTTGCTTTGCCCCTACCACGGCCTCGATCGCGTCCTCGACCTCTGGTGACCCCAACTGGTGGAACTGGTGGTCGTCCACCCTGCTCAATAGCACGTGTCCTCACCATCTGTGAGAGAATGGAATAACAGAAGTTTAGTATTCGGATCAACAAGTTCGCACGACAAGAATTTCAAGAATATGAAGAATTTTCCTAAAGGTTCTGCAGCCTCTCAAGGATAACTACAGATATCTCCGTACTGATCCGTGAGACTCTACTAAACCGGCTCATGACTCGCGAGACATATGTAACCTAAGCACTGATACCAACTTGTCACGGGCCCAAATACCAGTCGTGATGGCGCCTATCAGATTACTAGGCAAGCCAATCAATCAATGAATCACAACCCCTTTTCCTTTAACAATAAGCCATTTTCTAACACAGTTTTTAAATACCCAATTTCATTATAAACGCTTAAAGCAACAGGAAATATGCGGAAGTCAAATAACAGGAAACTACACAGCCCCATAATCTGGTGTCACGAGTCTAGAGCCTCTAAATATACAAATCTGACTGTCTAATACATAACAAGTCTAAAATGCAGGAAAAGAAGGATAAGAGGAAGAAAGCAAGGTTGCGGACGCCATGCAGCTATCTTGCAGTCTCCGACAAACTCTGAAAATGCTGAGGACCCTCACTCTGCCGCTCGGGCACCTGGATCTGCACACAAGGTGCAGGGAGTATGTCAGTACGCCAACTCACTAAGTAACTAAAGTAAATAAGGTTTGAAATCACTTACTGACCTTAGTCCGCATCTACGGTCCCCTACCCGCATCTGCGACATCGCAAATGCGGTCCACTTACCCGCTTCTGCGGTTCCTGCTCCTCGAGCCATTTTCTCTTTTGCGATCAATTCCTCCGCTTATGTGGTGCCACACCTGCGGTCCCCAATCCGCAAGTGTGGAAATACTAGAAGCAACAAATTCAGTAGCTGCAACAAAGTCCAAACTTCTCCGTTAACCATCTGAAATCATCCCGAGGGCCCCAAGACCTCAACCAAAAGCACAAACATATCCTAATACCTTATTCAAACTTGTACCAATCTTCAAAACATCTCGAACAACATCGAATCAACCTAAACACATCGGATTCAAGCCAAATTTTCTAAAATCTTCCGAATTCCGCTTTTGATCAAAAACCCAACCAAACCACGTCCGAATGACCTGAAAGTTTGCACGCACATCCCAAATTACTCAACAAAACTATTGCAACTCTCGGAATTCCATTCCAACCCCTATATAAAAATCTCACCTACCAACCGGAAATCGCCAAAATATCAACTTCGCCAATTCAAGCCTAAATCTACTCCGAACCTCCGAAACTCATTCTGATCACGCTCCTAAGTCATAAATCACCTCTCGAAGCTAACCGAACCATCGAAACTCACATCCAAGCCCTCTAACACATAAGTCAACATCCTGTTGACTTTTCCAACTTAAGCTTCCTTAAAAGAGATTAAGTGTCTCAAACCTTACCAAAATCATTCCGGATTCGATCCGACCAACCCGATACCACAAAACACGAACAACAAAGCATAAAGAAGCAGAAATGGGGGATACGGAGTGGTAACTCATGAGACGACTAGCCGGGTCGTCACACTACCACTTTCATAATTCTCTAAAACCATCGAATTTCTTCTGCACTCTATTCTTCTCTCTTCCAAAACCCCAATTCACAAATTCTCTTCTAGAATTAGCAAGATGACTAATCCCCAAGATAACTCAGGCACTCCTCCACAACCCACCCCATCTGATTCATCCACCCCTCCTCCACCTAGCACAACCCTTCAACCTAGGAGAAGGCGAGTAAAAATGCTTGCCCGCAAAACGGTGGCAACTGGTGCTCTTTCAAAGAGATTAAACGAGAAATTAAAGGCAAGCCAAGCCCAAGATTCTGAGAACTCAGACGATTCGTTCAAATCTACGAGTAAGGGGGGTAGGAACTGGGTCTTCTGACTCTGAGAAGGCTCAAAACTCCCTTTCTTAGGTACGTTCTGCTTTGGTTTAGAATTTAGACAATAGGTTTGTTCTAGTTGGGTCTGTTAGGAATGTGTAATTGCCTGAGTCAAGAAGGAGAGGTGATAAAAATAAAAGAGAAAAAGAAAAGGAGAGTGAGGGTGAGGGTGTGCGTAGTGATGTGAGGGGAAAAGGGAAAGAAGTGGCTGGTTCTTCACCCACTTCTAAATTGGTGGTACCAGCTATCTGTGGTGTTGAACATGCAACTGTAGAAGAAAGTAGCAAGAAGACAGGGGGAAGTGGTTCAGGGGAGACTGTTGAAGGGTTGGTTAATCTAAGTGCACATGCAGATGAACCTGGTTCATCTATTGAGGAGACCCTAACAGACCTTCTGAAGAAAGTAGGTGCTAGTTATGATCCAAAGAAAAGGAGAACCTCAATGCCAAAAGCCCCAGCACTGCAAAATCTTCTAAGAAAAGAAAGACTTCTTCTCCAAAAACTGCTGAGATTTCTTTACCAAAAAGAAGGGCCACACGAAGCATGATGAAGCAGAGTGAGAGTAAGTTACAAAAGGTTATGGCAGAAAAGAAGAAGAAAGGATGGATAAAGGAAAAGCTAAGGTTGCAGAGCCCTATGAGGCTGTTGATGTTGAGGAGATGGAGCAGGTCCATCAGGAGGAACACACAACTGTGGAGGTTCAGACCCCCAAGCCCAAAAAGACCAAGACTTCTTTCAAGAAGTCTTCATCTGTGTCTAAGGCTGTTGATCCTTCATTGGCCAAGAGGACAAGGTCTGTAGTGAAAAACAAACGGGATAGAATTGTTGAGGATGAAGAATAGAGTGGTGAAGAAGAGAGTGAGTCTGATGGTGAACAAGACAAGCTAGCCAAGTTTGACAAAAGAAACATTTTGAAGGGTAGATTGTTGAAAGACTTGATGGAATTAGGAATGGTTTGATTGGTGGATGCACTAGCTGCTCAGGGCTGGAAGGACATGGTCCTTCAGATGGATGAAAGGCTATCCAGGAATAAGATCATTGAATTCATGGCAAATGCAGAGGTCAAGGAAGGCGACTCTTGAAATCCATTCTGAAGGGTATGATGACTACACAAGGCAAAGATGGCCATGTCCGGACTCCCTTCCAATTGTCCATGCTATCACACCTCCTTTCTACCACCCGAAAGAGGGTATATAAGGGAGTTTTGACAATTGAAGTAACATAAATCGAAATTGAATTATTTTATTTATTTCAGAGTCGCCACTTGGAATAATTTTATGGTGTCCCAAGTCACCGGTTTATTTTAAATCCCAAATCGAGAAGAATTTTGACTTTATTTAAAAGTCTGCGAAACCAGAAATTCTATGTAAGGAATTATGTTAACTCGGAAGAAGGTGTTAGATATTCCCGGATTCCGTGGTTCGAGCACGGTCGCTTAAACTATTAATAATTGGCCTAAATATCTGATTTATTACATATTTTAAACCTATTGTGCATTTTTTAACTTTTATAACCGCTTTTATTTATTTAAACTATTTTTAGGATTTACGGAATTATTTCTTGAATAAGTTACGATTGTCGTACACTTGTTGTTTTGGGACACATCACAAACCGCACTACATGATATGCACCCGCAATTTGCGACATGTTTATTTATTATTGTTCGAAGTTGTTATGATCGGGTCACATGAAATGCACACCCGAATTTAAGAAATTAGGCATCGTAACTATGTCAGGGAACCATACCCATAATCATGATGGTTTATTAATCGTGCCTAAAGCATGCTACGATTGTTCATGATTAATTGGAGCTTAATTGGTATTCTCCTCAAATGTTGACAGAAGATTAAAGCACTGTGATTCTCTACATTTTAAGGATTCCCTATTTTTTAAAACAAGTATATGTTGAGGATTCTTCAAGCGCTCCACAAGATTATGCAAAGTCTCCATGTTACTTTCTCCTCCAAATCCCGCAATGGTTATTTTCAAACATTTATTTAAGTTTTGTGAATCCATATAACAAGCTCCTAATATTTCCAGTTCATACAAAAGCCACTATCAGACAGTTGCCATGCATAAGGAATATCACAAGGCATAGTAGATTAACAAAAGACATAGTAGAAAATGTTTTACCAGACCTAATAGAGTTGCACATGTCAAGAAAGAGAAAAATTCAGTAGGTAAACAACTAAAAGAGGTAAAGAAAACCTAAAATAATTGAAAAGAGAAGAAGATATCGGACAATAAAGCTTCTCGCGAATGGACCCTTCCCACATGATCTCATGAAAATGTAAAGTTCATACCGGAATCTGAAAGTCCTAAGGAAAAGGGGAAAAAAAGCTAAAAGAAAGAGCATAACTTGATACATGAGACCAGACTTGCTAGTGTAGCATAGAGAGCGCAAGATTGAGAATAACAGTCACAGGGAAGGAGAAAGAGCAGTTCTTCACACATTGAATGGGACTAACATTACTACGAATCTACTTAAACGAGTGAAGGAGAGATTATCATTTAATGATATGAATCTTAGTTGCAGAATTCCTGAACCTCCAAAGTTTGTTCTTTTCCACTACTATCTTATTTTAAGTTCTAACTCTAATCCATAAGGAGATGTGAAATTAACTAATTTACGGATAAAATACATATCTAATCATGAAGGATATAATTATAATCCGTGTTAATCAACAACTACCGAGCCACTAATTTTTCAACCCAGCTGATTATGCAAGTTTCATACCAAAAAAAAAAAATGAAAACAGATAGGGTTCTAATAGCAATAACAGATGAAATCGAATTCGACCATAGCTTAAAAAAATGAGCTAGACAATAAACACAATTCCATATCATAGTAAATCTGAACATAGCTTAAAGGAATACATACCTAATAGCAGGGAAATTGTAGAAAAAAACAACCCAAATAAAGGCTGGAATTGAACACGGAATTCAACAGCTCAAGAACAACATACTCAACTTCAATTTCGGATTCAAACCAAACTCGAAATTCAACGAAATGACAAAGAAAGATTCCTTGAATCAACAAGAACAAACCATAACATTTTCTGCTTTTTCGAACTGTTTGAATGCAAAATCAATCTAAATCTCTACCCTTTTTTGTTTTGGATTTTAGGACCTCAGATTTGGGTTCGAGCTCCCTCTATAAAAATTCTGTCCGACTCCTATTCTTGTCCGTGTTCTCTGTTCTTTGAGTGTGTGCTATCAGATGAGTGAGATGAGGAAGGAGAGGGGGTTCTGTGGTGTTTTGAGAAATGAAAATGAATAAGAAAACCCAGGGAAGGTGCGCCGTTCTTTTTTTTGGAGAGGGTCTTATGATTTTTGTCTTAGCTCTGTCTGTATATATTAGAGTGCAGTAGGAGGGTTTTAATAAAGGGGAATGAGCATTTGAGTAGTGGACTGAGATTGTATGGGCTTTGGTAATTTGGGATTTTTGGGTTTCAAATTAAATTTTGGGCTTCAAATTAAGCTTGCCCAAATGAAATTAGAAGACAAAATCTACTTCTTTTCTTTTTCTTTTGATTTCAAAAATCTAATTGAATTAATTAAACAAGCTAAATAAAATCCTAATTTAGGCTCTAACTTATTATTTTGTAAAATTAATCTTACTTATTTTTACTAATCTAACACTAATTAATTTAAAACTAAAGCTAAAATGTGGACATGACTATTGTAGTAATATTTTTATAATTTTGTTTAATAAAATTAATTCTTACATGCAAATTGAACCTAAGATGGCATCTTGATTTCACTGCTGTTGCTGCTGTTTCTGCTTGCTGAGCTCCTTATTACACCAAAATAAAAAATAAAAAACTAAACTAGCTAAGTCTATCAACTACGAGTTACAAGATTTCTATCTATAAACCTTCTAAAGCTTGATTTTGAGTCTTGGCTGGTTCTTCCTGTAGACTCTGACTTGAATCTTGATGCTCGTTAGCTGCAACCGTTGATTCATTCTTCCTCAGCTTTTCGGATCAAGGTGGGACATGAAAAGCTTGTGACTTCAATCATATCTTGAGCAGTCTGTATCTTTTCTCCACTTCTACACTTAGAGTTCACTTTTTTTCCCGTTCTTCTTTTCTTTTATTTGGATTGAGACTTCTTCTTTTGGTCATCTTAAACGAATGAAATTTTTCTGCCCCAGTTTTCACTAGGAAAATTTTGTGAGTTATTGCAACAAAATCTAAACTATTTCTTTAATGAAAGCAATAAAATCAAGATTGTGTGTCCTTAAGAAAAAGAGATTAGGGAGTGGAGACCCTATATCTGAAATGAAATCAAATGGGAATCGGATGCCCTAAGTTGGAAAGATTACCAGGTTATGCTAGCATCAGCTAGGGAGTGGGACCATGTGCCGGAAAAGCTTACCAGGTTATGCTGGCAAAGCTAGGGAGTGGGACCCTATGTTGGAAAAGATTACTAGGTTATGCTGGAAAAATCATCGGGTTATGCCGGAAAGGTCCTCGAGTTATACCGGGGAAGTCATCGGGTTATGCCAAAAAGGTTCTCGGGCTATGCCGGGAAGGTCATCGAGTTATGCCGGAAAGGTCCTCGGGTTATGCCGGGGAAAGTCCTCGAGTTATGCCGGAAAAGTCCTCGGGTTATGCTGGGGAAAGTCATCGGGTTATGCCGGGGAAGTCATCGGGTTATGCCGGAAAGGTCCTCGGGTTATGCCGGGGAAGTCATCGGGTTATGCCGGAAAGGTCCTCGGGTTATGCCGGGAAAGTCATCGGATTATGCCGAAAAGGTCCTCGAGTTATGCCGGGGAAGTCATCGGGTTATTCCAGAAAGGTCATCGGGTTATGTCGGGATTAACTAGGGGTTGGACCCTATGTTGGAAAAGATTATCAGGTTATGCTAGCATCGACTAGGGGATGGGACCCTAAGTTGAAAAAGATTACCAGGTTATGCTAGTATCGACTAGGGGATGGGACCCTATGTTGGAAAAGACGTAGCAAGAGACTTCGAAACCCTATGCTACCGTTGTTGATACCCAATTTTTTCCTATATATTTTAAATATGCAAAATACATTCAAAATAGCATATATATGCATATATAAGCATGTCTAAGCTTTTTATTATTTTTTGCCATAATTTTAAGGCTTTAAATTGATTTATTTTCTCCCTTTTTATCCCAAAAATCCCCAATAATTATTTCCAAAATTATTGTTTTGATAATTCATCTATTGGATTTCTATATTTATGCCAAAATATAGCTAAGGTAATTTTTATAAATACATTTAGTATTTTTAAAGCAAATTGCACATAATTGCAATATTAGCCCTTTTAAGATTTAATTATGTTCTATATGCATAAAATTGGACCATGTATTTTTAAATTGTTAATTATTTATTTTAATTCATTTTGGCACCTTAATTTATTTTCCAGAAATTACCTATTATTTTTTTTATAAATTAAATGGGGAAAAATTGGCTATTTAAATAACAGCCAAATTTGGCTTTCAATTATAGCCAAAATTGGACCCCTTTCCAGCCCAATTTCACACCCGGATCACCCGACCCATACCATATTAACCCTTACCCAAACACGAAACCCACCTACCCTTTTTAATCTCGACCGTTGATCTCCCAGATCAACGGTTCAAACGCACCCTTTCCTTTTTAATTTCACCTTGCCTTGTCTGCATTGCTACTTAATTCTTACTAATTGTTTCCTTAGTTTAAAAACTTTCTGAACCTAGCCTTAATTACCAGCTCTATACTGGTACTATTTTGAAATCTTTCTTTATTTGTTATACTCCAACCGTGTATGATTTCTTTCCTTACTTGCCACCCGCTCTTTACCATTTTCACTGACTCCCTTAATTAAAGGGAGATTCGAACCAATTTTTTATACTGAGTTCTATAATTACTGAAGAATTGATTCTTACTTTATTTTTAACTAGTTTTCAAACTACTATATAAACGACTCTCTTCTACAGTCTTAACACACGAACAATTAGTTCAAAACACACACACACACACATAAAAAAATTCTCTTCTCTGCTACCTGTGCTAACTGCTTGTCTAGCCGGCTGAAAGCCAAGGCTAGACTATGAAACTCTACTTGCTTTACTTTCTGCATTTTTCTTCCTTAACTGGTATGTCTCTAGTTTAAATTTGAAACTCAACTTTATGTGTTCCATGTCTATACATCCATGCTTGTTACTATACTAGTTCTTCAATTTGTTTCTAGGTTTGCTGTTATTAAGCACGTCTAAATTCTACCCTTATGTGTAATCATCATATCAGACTTTACTTAGTTCTTTAATACTTGTCTGGCATGTTCACTTAGTTCCCTTACCCTTCCCTTAACTGGTATGAACATGTAGTTACTTAGCCTTCTAGTGCATTCTATTGGCCCTAATGGTATGTCAAATTTTGTTCAACAAAACTCTTGTCTTCCACATGATCCTGCTGCATTCTTCCCTATGTTTTAAATGTCTGTTACCATGACTGATTTGTTCAGTAGACTCATAGTTGTTCTGTATATTTATTGTGCCAAATGTTCCCTATTTATGTGGTTTCAAACCTATATGTTCCCAATCCCTTCACCACTGTTTGTAAGTCTGCTTGTTAAGTAAATCTGGGTATTCTATAGTTAATTGGGTTGTTTGCTGAGTATGCTTTTCTCAAAGAATGATTTCAAAACTGATAACTCCTAGTATCTTTAAAAACTATTTCTGAACCTTTTCACTTCTAAATTGCTTTACTAAGTCTTTCATCACTATGTCAAGCACTCTCACCTTACTCTTAGACCACTAAGTTTTGTCCCTTTTGTGTGAGCCTTGTCTTGGGACCCTTGAGCTCCCTCTGAACTTGGACACATGAAAGCTGGCCTTTCCACACTGCACTTACTCTGTATTGGCTATGAAATCTGGGTGTGAGCACTGCCCGGGATCCCTTGAGGTCCTTAGGGAACTCTGACACACCCAGATATGAGGAAAAGCTATGAACAATCTTGGCACTTGAGGTGATTTATTACATAACTCAGAGAGGAAGTCTTAATCAGGTCCTGGAAATATGGGCTTGTTTTCAGGCTCCCTGTAGTGTAACTTTGTATTTTTCTTCTCTACTTGAGTAATTCATTTTAGTATTGGTCTGTAATAATCTATTGTAAACAAGTGTTGGGGCTAGCTAGTGAAAAGGGAAGAGTAGTTATATATGCTATCAACATCAATGGGTATAAACCATGTCTTAGGTTTACATTTCCTATATGTGCATTAGAATCCATGTGTAAGATCAACATATTCAAAGCATGTCATGCATTAGATACCATGTTCTTAGGTTTACTGTTTCAGCATCTCATTTGGCATCACTTTACCACTTAAAAATCCTGCTTTATGCTAAATAACAGCATTAACATGAAACTGTTGCTCCTGCACTTAGAAACCATGCTCTAGGAATTCTACATATGCGGCAATCATTCTGCATTTTTCATATGTGCACGTTAGATACCCTATTTTTAGGATCTCGCTCAGTTACACCTAGTTAAACTACTGATGCATGAAAAGGACATAAAACAGTCTCATGTTTGATTATCTTGTTGAGTAAAACTAGTCATAATCCTGCATGTCTTTGCAACATTTAGAACAACATGCTTTAGGTAAAATAACTGTTTTATAATTCTGGTAACTACTGCATATTATTTTACGCCTAGGCAAGCATTAGGTGATATAGCTTACATAAAAGCCAGAACTGTCTTTGTGTAACTGCCAGCAGGTTAAAATCAGTAGGCAAGCCTGATTAGGACTTCCTATTTGAGTTATGTTATAAATATGACTCTGTTGTTATCACTTAGATACCATGCTTAGGATCTGAATTCAGACCTTAACTGTGTATGAGTCATGCTGTTTATGTGTACTGTGTGTGAAGGTATATTTGAGCCTTTCATTTGTCTTCCATGCTCCCTTTAATTGATGTCGTACTTGTTTATTATATGTCGCCTTAGCATTTTGCCTTTAAACTTGAGGGTTTGCCTAGAACCCCCTTTTATAGGATAGGAGTTCTAAATTCCTTCGGAACTGATAGGACGGGACGGATAACAACATGCAATAGGGGTCGAGACCAACCCTCGCTTTAATTACCTTCAAGGGGCGGGAAAGTGTAGATATGGACATGATGACCAGTGCGTTAATACCACATATAGCACCTCTTTGAGGAGTGTCATACTGAGTATTGCATTGATGTGATCCATATTATAAACAAACCTAGGACACCCTCTTTACATTCACAAATGTGCTTAGATTGTAATTTTTTTTAAACTCTTGCTTTTCATTAATTGCTTTTCAAACATCTGTGTTCTTAAACTTAAATCCCCTACTATTTGAGCCATACTGGTTTATTTGCTAGTTGTACAAATTCACAAAAATTGTCTGGCCGGGAACCACACTAATGGATCCTGAGGGGTGTCTAACACCTTCCCCTTAGGATAATTTCAAACTCCCTGTCAACCAAAATATCATAAACCCGATTTCGCGAGAAAAAGGGGACGCGACAACCATGATTTTGAATTTTTCTTTTTATTTTTTTTTATTTTTTTTCCTTTTTTATTTATTTAGGAACATGAACAAAATGCATGAAAGAATTTGGAGGAGACTTTCCTTTTGGATTGATTATTGTCGCAGAGCTGTTTCTAGCCCTTGCGCAGTTTCCTCTTGGTTGCACCTGCTTCTTGCAAGATTGCTTTTGGATTGCACCTATTTCCTGTTTTTCAAACAAAGAACAATTTGTCAGTTTGAAATGGTAGTTGGTTTTGTGGCCTTGATTATTTCAATCACTTGATCTCGGTCGGGTTTCTTTGATGAAGATCTCAACTGCAACTGCTTGTTCCATGTGGACCGATTTCATTTCAGGCCCTAGAGAACCTCTGGTTTTTTCAGACTTTGCCATGACGGTTGGTCGGTGGAACTCAACCTTATCAACTTTAATTTGCCTTTGTAGGCCTTTCCCTTCTTACTTTTTGTTTTTTTTTCCTTCTTTTTTTTTTTAAAAAAAACTTCGGAGCATTGCAGAACTTTCGGCTCCTTAAACTTTGTCGCAACGGCAAGTCGCGTGGGACTTAATATTTTCCAAATTTATTTCGCCTTCATAGGCCTTTCATTTCTGGTTTCTTTGTTCCAACTTTAATTTCATAGCATTTGGGGTATCTTGGCTTTTCAAACCTTACCGAGACGGTTAGCCACATGGGACTTGACCTTTTCAACTTCATTTTGCCTTTGTAGGCACTTCAATTTGATTTTCTGCTTCCAATAGTTTCGATTTCGAAGCATCGGCCGCCATGGCCAGTCGAGGTCGTCGACTTATGCCCCTGACGAGTGGGTGCCTTTTTATATATTAGCTTGTATCAAATGAGAACCCTAAAAATCAGTCTTATTATCCTTTCTTTGTCTTGGTTTCAGAACAGGGTTAGACCGAAAGGGATTCAAAGAAAACAAACACTGGAATGGGGAATGAGTTTAAAACAAGAAGTGTCCTTTTCGGGGAAAGGAAAGAAGGACTTATCTGTAGTACATGCGGACTTCAATGAACATGACATGCCTTTTGGACTGGATGTCTGATCTGTGTAAATCGTCTGACTCTCAGAAATTCATCACAACTTTTGCATCAAAATCGAGAAACCTTGCTAGGACTCTATTGATGTCGATGGCTGCGATGATCTTCTTTTTGATCAGTGGCGCGCTCTGCGGGTTTTCACTAGCTGACCACTCTCATTTCTCTTCTCACCATCTCCTTATAGTGCTCTTTGCGAGGTTTCACTAACAAGACTCTCTCATTTCTAGTTTCTCTGCGTACTGTCGCCTCACGGTACCCGTGTGAGTTTTCACCAATAAAACTCTCTCATTTTGTTGTATCAGATCCAAGTAACTGTATCCTCCAATTTTGAACATCTTTTATCGATTGATCGGAAGGACTTGAATAGGATTTGGGGTAAAAAGAATTTGGACTGAATTACAACTTTGGAACCTTTCAGGCGAAACCATCGCCGAACCATTGTAACTTCTGCCCCAGTTTCAACTTTGGGGAAATATGAATTTTTATTTTGGTGTGACTGAACCCCAGAGAGAGGCTGCCTATGTATCCTTTCGGAATCAAGTCGAACGTAGTTAAGGGAACTTTGTTTTTTATTTTGTTTTCTTTTGCTTTTTCTTCTATTTTGTTTTCTTTTTCCTTTCCTTTTTCCTCTCTTTTTTCATTTCATTTTCTTTGTCTTTTATTCCCCCCTTCTTTTTCGTATCTTTCTTTTTCTTTTTCTTTTTTCATATTTCATTTCAATTGTTTTGTTTTTCAATTTTTTTTATTTTTTATTTTCAACAACACTTTTAGGTTCAAAGAGGGTAATCAAAGAAGAGTAACTGGCTCAAATGGTTTGCAAAGGGTGGATAGTGTTTTGGTAGCGAGAATGAAAACCATCTTCATCCCAACCAAAGAATATTAATGCTATATAGAGGATCCAACATAGTACCTTTTGATTACATTTGCATTGACAGTTGTTTCAGGGACATTTCCTTCGATGTGTCCCAAGTACAACGCACTCTTTTGGCAGTACTCTTGTTGCAATGTATGGACCTTTCCAATCTGGAACCAATTTTCATTCAGCTGTTCCAACTCTTTGTTTTATTTCCTTAAACTTGTCTTCATTTCGATCTAATTCTTGATTCATTATTTCGAGGTCTAAAAGCGTTTCAGGATCTGGGCATGAAGTCCGCAAGCATGTCTTTTCTTACGTCTAGGCATTGGCTTCAATGGCCTTCAATGCCGGATCAAATTCCTCATCTTCAAAAATCATTCCGACTATTGGCCCGTGTTGTGGGCAGACAATAGATTGTTCATTATATCAGGAGCTTCTTCATCCCGAAAAACAATTCTTTCAACTTCAATCAAATCTTCAACTGCTCTTTTGAGGGTCCAACAATCCTCCGTACTGTATCCCACTGCTCCAGAGTGGTATTCACATCTAGCATCAGCTCGGTGATAGGGGGACTCGGGGTTCGGTCGGTTCAGGGCCACTGGCTGCAATAGATTTAGCTTGATTAGCTTTTGGAACAAGCTGGAATACGATTCACCAATATGGGTGAATTGATTCTTTCTGAAAGGCTCTCTTGAGCGACGATTGTACTGGGGATCATTTGGTTGGGGATTATATGGAGCTTGGTAAGGATGAGCATTTTTGGGAGGTGTGCTCGGTTTTGTGGATAATGTTGTGGTCACGGGTAAGGTTGCGCGTTCATCACCGCATAGGGAGGCGGAGCCACGACATAAGCAGCATCTTGAAGGGGATAATAGTGATGTGGGACGATAGGAGGAACATATGATTGACTGAATGACCTGCGGGCCCCCCTCGAACTCGAAACCATCATGGCTCCCTCTTCACTCCCATTTCTATTCATCAAACCTCCGAGCCATTCTGAGTAGACTGTGATATGGCCTTAAATGCAGCATGACTCAAGATTCGACCTATTTTTAAACCGTTTTCAACCATTTCACCAATTTTGATAGCCTCAGCGAACGGCTTACCCACATCAGACATCATGTTCTAGAAGTAGTCAGTCTTTTGGGAGTGGAGAAAACCGTGACCATTTCAATTTCATCCATTGGAAGCTTTACCCTGCCAGCTTGCTCACGCCATTTGACAGCATTTTCGCGGAAGCTTTCCGCGGTTTTCTTTTTCAAATTGGACAAAGAGTTTCTATCGGGAGTGATGTCTACATTATAATGGAACTGGCGGACAAAATCTCAAGCCATATCGTCCCACACGTGCCAATTGGGTAATTTCTTGATCCGTATACCACTCAGAAGCGATTCAGGCGAGGCTTTCCCCAAAATAGGCCATTAGCAGCTCCTCTTTTCCACCAGTACCCCTCAACTGGTTACAGTATCGTTTCAGATGAGCGACCGGGTCTCTGTGCCCGTTGTACTTTTCAAATTTTGGCATCTTGAAGCCAGCTGACAAGTGGACATGGGGAAACATACAGAGGTCAGAGTATGAGACACTCTTTTGGCCACTCAGACCTTGAATGTTTTTCAGGCTTTGTTCTAGGCTCTTCAACTTCTGAGCCATTTCCTCTTGCTCGGGGTTTTTAACAACCTTTTCTTGCCCCACCGAGAGATCATATTGCAGAGGTTGAGTGAAGGAGTACGGGGTCACATATGTTATTTCTGGTTGAAGCTGTGGACCCTGAAAGATAAATATTAGAGGCGGTGCCCTTGAAGCCGGTGCCTGGGGTCGAACCATAGAAGGCATGCCAGGATCATTGGATGGTATTGGAGGGCGCCCGCATGGGATGAGCGGGTTGGGAACAGGGGCGTTGGTAACCTCACCTGACCTGGGGATCAACTCAGGGAACCCAGGGATTGCACTTGGCGATTCCCTACCATTAGACCAGGCATCCCACATTTTCAATATGCGGAGACACAACATCTTATTCTCTTCAGCAGCTGCTGATTCTAGCTGCAGAATAGCCGATGCCGGGCTATATTCAGGATCGATGATTGGTAGATTTCTTGCGGATGCCATCTGTGCCTTTGGATCTTGTGAAAGAGGGGAGGCTAGACTACCAACAAAACCAACCACCAAAACCTAACTAGTTTGTACACCCAACAACCTTGTTAGTTTTGAGACGCTTAACAGATAGGAAATTGTACGTTTGGATGCAATGCACCTAAACAACTAAACATTTCTACCATGTGTTTGAATGAGTAGCATGTTTCATCCCGGCCTTAACTAACCCTTTTATTTAATCTGCACCACTTTTTCTTCATTTTTGCCTCGCTCTAATCACTCTTGATTTTCATTTTGTTTCTGTCGCTCTTTTATTTTGGCACTCTCTTTCTCTTCTTTTTTTTTCGTTTATGTTTTTGTCACTCTTTTATTTTACGTTGCTCTTTTTTTCACTTTTTCTTTCTTTTTCACTCAATTAATTTTTTTTCAAATTATTTTTCACTCAATTTTATTTTATAGCTGTGATAGAATCCAATGGGGATTGCTTATATATCATGATGCCGCATGAATCAGATCTTACATAGTTCGGGTAGGTCGGGAATGGAGTAAATAAGCTAACTTATTTTTTATAATACTCAGACCGTGAAATCTTCAAGAAAACGAAAAACATATTTTTTTTGAATTTCTTTTTTTTTTTTTTTTGAATTTTCGAAAGAAATGCTTTAAAAGAAGAAATGAAATATTTTTTTTTGGATTTTTGATTTTGATCTTTTATTTTAGAAAGAAAGACTTCTAAAAATTCCTTTTCTTTTGATTTGGACTTTGGGAAATTCAAAAGTAAAAAGAATTTTTTTCTTTGAATTTTCATTTATTTTCTCTTTTTCTAAAGAAGAAAGAAAATATTTTTGAATGTTGCCTCGTACTTTTGAAAAGAAGGGCTTTTAAGAAAATATTTTGAATTTTTGATTTTTTTTTATTATTACAAAAGTACTTCTAAAGAAAAAATAAAAATATATTTGGGCTTTAATTATTTTTTAATTTTTTATGATATATACAAAAGAAAGACTTTTAAAGAAGGAGAAGAATATTTTTTTTCTCTGATTTTTTTTTTGGGAAAAATACTTCAAAATAAAGGAAACCTGTATTTTGGATTTTTATTTTATTTTTTTTTATTCCATTTTTCTGTATGAAAGACTTTAGAAAGAAGGAAACTACTTTTTTTTTGAGTTTAATAAAAACATCGTTTTTTTAATTTTCTAAGGAAAGATTTCTAAAGAAGGAACTAAAGGAAAATATTTTGGGATTTTTGAAAATTGGGGTCAGAACCGATGAGGTTTGCCTACGTATCTCACATTCGATGAGAATCAGACCCCGTAGTTCGGTCAGTTTTGACGGAACAGGGAAACATGACACTTGAAAATTTTGGCTCATTTTGAAATGACTATTCTTTTTTAAAAAAAAAAAAAAATTCAGCAGAGTTTCAAGAATTGTTTTTCAAGTACTTGGGGTTTTCAGAACCTGGTGAATTTTCTTTTTCCTAGCTCACTCTGGTTTTCTTTTTCTTTTTTTTTTCTCTTTTTCTTTCTCTTTTTTTTTTTTTGATTTTCTTTTCCTATTCCAGAAACCGGTCAACATGCAAGCCGAAACAAACAGATGTGCAGGTAGCACGTAAGATGCATCAGGATGATCTTTTAAATTTGGGTACACCTGTCCTAGACAGACCCAACCCCGGTATTGAGTCCCCAAAGTCAGATTCACGTGATGCAAACAAGCACTCCTACAAGGGATCCGGCATGATGCTATGTTATTCTAGGGTAAAACATGGGTGTATTGTTCTAGACCTGGCTTACCCGAGCGGACAACTCGAGCCGGAGGGGGGAAACGTACCGGTAACCAAAAGGCCATTCGGATTTGTAACTGATCCGAACCTCGTTCTAAATTAGGGTATGACTCTAACAGAAAAGAAGTCACGCCAGCGTGCACTTCCCAGAATAGTTAGAAGACTTAGAGAGAAGACGGGTTTCGTAACAGTTTAAATACAGTTCAAACAATATCAAAGCGATAAAAAGCTGTATTTAGCACATTAGGCTCAGACATGTAATAAAAATCAGATAATAAATAAAAGCCAAGTATAAAAGTTATTCTAAGCTCGAATTCTTGAACCCTGAACCAGAAATTGTGGGTCCTTATCCCAGCAGAGTTGACAGAGCTATCTCACCTCCTTTTTACTACCCAAAAGGGGGTATATAAGAGAATCTTTCCAATTGAAGTGATATAAATTGAAATGAGATTATTTTATTTATTTCAGAGTCGCCACTTGGAATAATTTTATGGTGTCCCAAGTCACCGGTTTATTTTAAATCCCAAATTGAGGAGAATTTTGACTTTATTTAAAAGCCAGCGAAACCAGAAATTCTAAAGAATTCTGTTAACCCGGGAGAAGGTGTTAGGCATTTTTCGGGTTCCGTGGTTCGAGCACGGTCGCTTAGACTATTAATAATTGACCTAAAAAATATGATTTATTACATGTTTTAAACCTATTATGTATTTTTTAACTTTTATAACCGCTTTTATTTATTTACACTATTTTTAGGATTTATGGAATTATTTCTTGAACAAGTTACAATTGTCGTACACTTGTTGTTTTGGGACACATCACAAACCACGCTATATGAAATGCATCCGCGATTTGCGACATGTTTACTTTATTATTGTTCGAAGTTGTTATGATCGACTCACATGAAATGCACACCCAAATTTGGGAAATTAGGCATCGTAACTATGTTACGGGAACCGTACCCATAATCACGATGGTTTATTAATCGTGCCAAAGTATGCTGCGATTGTTCATGATTAATTGGAGCTTAATTGGTATTCTCCTTAAATGTTGACAGAAGATTAAAGCACTGTGATTCTCTACATTTTAAGGATTCCCCTTTTTTTAAAAACAAGTACACTTTGAGGATTCTTCAAGCGCTCCACAAGATTATGCAAAGTCTCCATGTTACTTTCTCCTCCAAATCCCGCAATGGTTATTTTCAAACATTTATTTAAGTTAAGTGAATCCATATAACAAGCTCCTAATATTCCCGCAATCTTGGGCTCTCATACAAAAGCCACTATCAGACAGTTGCCATGCATAAGGAATATCACAAGGCATAGTAGATTAACAAAAGACATAGTAGAAAATGTTTTACCAGACCTAATAGAGTTGCACATGTCAAGAAAGAGAAAAATTCATTAGGTAAACAACTAAAAGAGGTAAAGAAAACCTAAAATAATTGAAAAGAGAAGAAGATATCAGACAATAAAGCTTCTCGCGAATGGACCCTTCCAACATGATCTCATGAAAATGTAAAGTTCACACCGGAATCTGAAAGTCCTAAGGAAAAGGAAAAAAAAGCTAAAAGAAAGAACATAACTTGATACATGAGACCAGACTTGCTAGTGTAGCATAGAGAGCGCAAGATTGAGAATAACAGTCACAGGGAAGGAGAAAGAGCAGTTCTTCACACATTGAATGGGACTAACATTACTACGAATCTACTTAAACGAGTGAAGGAGAGATTATCATTTAATGATATGAATCTTAGTTGCAGAATTCCTGAACCTCCAAAGTTTGTTCTTTTCCACTGCTATCTTATTTTAAGTTCTAACTCTAATCCATAAGGAGATATGAAATTAACTAATTTACGGATAAAATACATATTTAATCATGAAGGATATAATCAGAATCCTTGTTAATCAACAACTACCGAGCCACTGATTTTCAACACAGCTGATTATGAAAATTTCATACCAAAAAAAACTAAATCAAAACAGATGGGGTTCTAATAGCAATACCAGATGAAATCGAATACGACCATAGCTTAAAGTAAAAAAAATGAGCTAGACAATAAACACAATTCAATATCATAGTAAATCTGAACATAGCTTAAAGGAATGCATACCTAATATCAGGAAAATTGCAGAAAAACAACCCAAATAAAGGCTGGAATTGAACACGGAATTTAGCATCTCAAGAACAGCATACTCAGCTTCAATTTCGGATTAAAACCAAACTCGAAATTCAGCGAAATGACAAAGAAAGTTATTGAATCAACAAGAACAAACCACAATATTTTCTTCTTTTTCGAACTGTTTGAATGCAAAATCAATCTAAATCTCTACCCTTTTTTTTTGTTTTGGATTTTAGGACCTCAGATTTGGGTTTCGAGCTCCCTCTATAAAAATTCTGTCCGACTCCTATTCTTGTCCGTGTTCTCTGTTGACGAATGAAAGGGGGAGCTCCGTCTTTGAGTGTGTACTATCAGATGAGTGAGATGAGGAAGGAGAGGGGGTTGGGGTTTTGAGAAATGAAAATGAAGAAGAAGATCGAGGGAAGGTGTGCCGTTTTTTTTCTTTCTGAGAGGGTCTTCTGATTTTTGTCTTAAGCTCGAATGTGTGTATATATTAGAGTGTAGGAGGTGGGCTTTTAATAAAGGGAAATGGGTATTTGGGTAGTGTGTTGACGTTGTATGGGCTTGGATAATTTGGAATTTTTAGGGTTCAAATTAAATTTTGGGCTTAAAATTAAGCTGGCCCAAACGAAATTAGAAGACCAAATATATATATATTTATTTTTTATTTCAAAAATCTAATTGAATTAATTAAATAAGCTAAATAAAATCCTAAATTAGGCTCTAACTTAAATTATTTTGGAAAATTAATCTTACTTATTTTTACTAATTTAACACTAATTAATTTAAAACTGAAAGCTAAAATGTTGACATGACTATTGTAGTAATTTTTTTGTAATTTTTGTTTAATAAAATTAATTCCTACATGCAAATTGAACTTAAGATGTCATGAAATTAAAACGTGACAAATTTTATGATTTTTTATGATTTTAAAAATATTAAACATGCATGGAATGCAACTAAATAAAAAAACTCCTAAAAATCAATTAAAATTATTTTTGATTTATTTTTAGTAGTTATTTTTATATGGGGCAAAAATTAGGTGCTCACACTTGCAATCACTAGGAGATTCTGTGATGTTGTAGAAGTGAATGAGGCTAAGGCTATGCAAAAGATTGAAATGAAGTCATGCCACAAAGTCTTGTTTGAATTTGTCAACAAGTGTTTGCTGCCTAGACAGGAAAGAAGACACACTGCTAATCATATGGACTTGGTGCTAATGGAGTGTCTTAAAAGTGGAAGGCAGATCAACTGGCCTGCGTTTATTATCAAGCTACTGGACAGAGTTATTAATGGCTCCAAGGCCCATGCCACTCCTTATGGGTTTATTCTGACTACTGTTCTTGATCGCTGCAAGGTGCCACTAAAGAAGTGGAAATGACCACAAGCAAAGATCATTTTGGAATCAACACTTTGATTGCTTGTGATTATGAGATTACTGCCATTTTCAATGAACCTAGTTCATCCAGGAAGACACCTATAAACAACAAAGTCAGAGCCCTAGCGCAAGAGAGTGGAGCAAAAGATGCTGAGATAGCTAGGCTGAAGGCTCGCTTAATAGAGGTTGAATCTAAGAGGGATGCTCTCAGAACTGAGCTCTCCAAGGAAAATGAGAAGAATGATGACATTCTTCATAATATGCTGACCCTTCTCCAAGCCCAAAATCAATCATGTAACTCTCCCAAGCCTTAGGACTTCTAGCCTTCATTTCCTGACATTGTCTAGTACCACCAGTGACCCATATTAGGGATTTCTCTTTCTTTTGGTCATATTTTGAATATTTTTGCTTTTTTTTTTGTGGATTGTGGCAGAATCATATTTTCTATCAATGAATTCTACTATTTCTGCTCTTGGTGATTGTTAATATTTCCTTGATAGCTTGAATATGTTTGTTTGATTACTGATGATTAATCCATGATTGCACTTACAGTTGCCCTAGTGGCCATGAGTAATTGTTAAAATTCTGGGAATCACACTTTGTTTATGCAACTTTTCGATGATGCCAAAAGGGGGAAGAGATATTGTGCTTTATATATTATTAATAAGTGATGTTTATAACCTAATGAACCTGGTCCTTGATGATTAGTAAATTTTTCTAACTTTGTATTGATAGATAAGCTGAGTTCTGACAGGGCCTAAGTGAGTGAAAAGCACAGAGTTTGTCATCATCAAAAAGGGAAAATTTGTTGGCCCAAGTAAAGGTGAAGTTTTGAAGACTAACAAAGGAACTCGGATATGGACCAGGTCCATCTTGTGAAGCACAGTTACGATCAACTCAAACATGTGAGATGTACGTGGAGGAGATAAACCTAACTTACCAGAAATGATATCTCATGATCCTGATCGAAAATGTTGCATATTAGATAAGGAGAAATACTCCTTACACAAAGAGAAACACAACTTAAGAATTGGATAGAGTTAGAAGATGAGACCAACTAGAAATCTTCCACCAAGGAAGAGTAATATATGTATTCTAGTCAATCTCTTTTACTAACTCCATAAATATCAGTGTTGTTCTCTTTTATAGGTAATGCACATAAGCAGAAGTTAAACGTGAATTCAGAGCAAAATAGCAAGGCAATTTTGCCAGCAATTTATGTGTGATTCAAGCGTGCAAACCTGAAGCTACTTGAACCAGATAGAAGAACCAGTTCTAAGTGTCTGTCTTTTATACTAGTTCAATTGTAGTAGGTGGTTTTATATGGTACCTTTCAGCTTTATCTAGAAGCAATTGTATTAGGTACTCAGAGTCTTTCAAGTTAGAGTTAACTTGAAGTTGTCGCAATAGTTGAGGCCGTGTGCCACAACGGGATTAGAGTTAATCGTAGGTTTACAAAAGAGTTTTTGTAAATACAGTTTTTGGCTCAGTAATTTTAGTGGAGAGTTTGGGAAAATCCTACTGGAAAGTAGGTCGTGGTTTTTTTCACCTTTTGAGCCAGGTGTTTTTCACGTAAAATCTCTGTGTTTTTTAATTTCTGTATTTATAATTCCGCAACAGTAATAGTTAAAACACATAGAAGAACCAGGTTCTTCTATAATCAAGTTAAGTAAAAATTGGGTACCACACATATCACCCCCTTCTTGTGTGGTATTGAAATATAAAACATCAAAAAGCTTTATGGCGTTTGTCACGACCCAAAATCCACTAAGTATCATGATGGCGCCGGACACCATTGTCATGCAAGCCAACGCCAATTTACTATTAATTTTCTTATTTTAATATTTTTTTTGAAATCGTTTCCTTTTTACATTAAACCATAAGTAATAAATTTCACTGAATAAATGTTTATATATTTACAAACTTAATAACAAATAATCCCATAATCATCCCAGAACCCGGTGTCACAAGTGCATGAGCAGTTACTAGGGAATGAAATAAAATACACTAACTGTCCGGGATACAATTGGATAGGAATAAAATAATACAGTACAGTACTCTGAGAGAGACTCTACTGGCTGCGGATCGTCTCACAAGATGCAGCTCACCTAAGTCCCCGTATCAACCATGCCGCTATGCCACTAGCCACACATGAACCTGTGCAACAAAAATGCACAACAAGTGTAGTATAAGTATGAAAACAATGTGTACCTAGTGAGTATCCCGCTTAATCTTGAAGAAGTAGAGACGAGAGGTCGACTTCGACACTTAATAGTGGTCCAAATAAAAATATAGTGAAAAGGTGAGGAGGTCATGGATTTTATAAAACAAACAATTATAATTCATAAAGTTAGATAACAGGTAAACAACTTCCCAAAATAATAATGCATTTCCAAAGATTTACTTTTCATTATCTTTATCAATTTATCTCCGACCAGGAAAGACAAATATCAACATTTATAAATCTCCGGCAAACAATACAGGCATGTGCATATCATGCCGAGGTCGTATGGCCCGATCCAATATAAATGTAAATTGTGCACTGCCGAGGGTCGAACGGCGCGAACCATAGATGCATCTATTACCCCGCTCGCGAATCATACGTGTGACGTGGTCAAATGTAAATAATCAATCACCCTGCTCGCGAATCATACATGCGACACTGGTACACATAGAAACACATATTCAAATAGTCCATCAGGACATTCATCAAGGAAACAATTATTGAAAGGGGTGAAATTTCCCATTTTTAAGTCATAAAATGGAGTTTAACTCTTTTAGAAAATTATTTGCCACTTCGATATGATTTAAGCAATTTAAACTATTAATAAGATTGCACTTATTACAAGCAAGCATGCTTTTGGGTTCTAGACTACCCGGACATAAGCATAATAGTAGCTACGCACGGACTCTCGTCACCTCGTGCATACGTAGCCTGCACAATTAGCAACACATATTCAATTAAATCACCTATGGGGACAATTACCTCTTACAAGGTTAGAAAGGAGACTCACCTCACTCCGGAGCCTATATTCCGATTCAAGAATGCGCTCAAACCTCCAATTCAAAGTCGAACGATCCAAAACTATTCAAATAGGGTAAGAACTAGTCAATACATGCTCAAAAGTTCATATTCTAATTATTAAACCAATTTCTCATCCCTAAATGTAAGGTTCCTAAAATTCATCCTCGGGCCCACGTGCCTGGATTCCGGAAATTTTTGAAGAAAGTTGTTACCCATAACCTAAGGATAAAAAATATATGATTTTTACTCCATTCCCTAACAAATTTCGTGGTTGAAGAATTTTTTACCAAATTCTAGGTTTTTCATCTACAACCCTTGATTTTCCCTAATATTTAACTCATGTTGTGTAGAAATTACTTACCTCTTTGTGATGATGGAACCCCTCCTCAAATGCTCTAAAACATCGCCTAAGACCAAGTAGGAAATGAGGGAAATGGGCTAAGTCTCGAAATAAAAGCCATTTCCCCAGACGCATAAGTCGCATTTGCGACCCCCAGCTCGCGATTGCGATGGTTGCATTTGTGACAAAGGCACCGCAAATGCGAAACCCAACTTCCCCCTGACATGGTCGCATTTGTGACAAAATTCCTCGCAAATGCGAAGAGGACAGCATCGCAAAAGAGATGGCCCCCTTGCAAATGCGATCTCCCCTCAACAGCCCTAGGTTCGCAACTGCGAGCTCCCTCTCGCAAATGCGATGGTCGTATTTGCGACCAAAACACCGCAAATGCAGTCATACCAGTGCCAGCGGTCCCATTTCTTAGCAAATCACTCTGAAGCTATCCTGAATCTCACCCGAGCCCCCGTGGCTCCAAACCAAACACCCGCACAAGTCTAAAAATATAACACGGACTTGCTCGAAGCCTCAAATCACATCAAACAACGCTAAAACCATTAATCACACTCCAATTCAAGTTTAATGAACTTTAAGATTTCAAACTTCTACTTACGATGTTTAAGCTCATCAAATCACGTCCGATTGACCTCAAATTTTGCGCACAAGTCATATTTGACATTACGGACCTACTCCAACTTCCGGAATCGAAATCTGACCGCGATATCAAAAAGTCCACTTCTGGTCAAACTTCTCGAAAATCTTCAAATTTCTATCTTTAGCCAAATGATCCCACAATGACCCACAGACCTCCGAATTCACTTCTGATCGCGCTCCCAACACCAGAATCACCATGCGAAGCTATTCCTAGACTCGGAATCCCAAACGGACATCGATAATACTGAAATGCACTTCAACCCAAACTTATGAAATTCTTCCAAAAATTCTAGCTTCCACAATAGGTGGCGAAACATTCCCGGTTCTTCCGAAACCCGATCCGGACATACACCCAAGTCCAAAATCATCATACGAACCTACTGGAACCTTCAAATCCCGATTCCAAGGTCGTTTACTTAAAAATCCAATCTTAGTCTATTCTTTCAACTTAAAGCTTTCGAAATGAGAATTCTCTTTCCAAATTGACTCTGAACTTCCTGAAATTCAATTTCGACCACGCGTACAAGTTATAATACCTGAAGGGAAGCTGCTTATGACCTCAAACTGCTGAACAACGTGCTAGAGCTCAAAACGACCGGTGGGGTCATTACAGCGTTGGACCAATTTACATTATGCTGAATTAAAGCATCGTGCTAATAGTATCATATGACATAAACTTTGTGCTATTAGCACCAAGGCCTCCATAATATTTGTTTTTTTGTGCAATTTTTTAATATAGGGAAATATGTTTGATATCACTAAGAATATACACGAGACATTCCTCCTTTCGGCTCGGCGAGTGACACTAGGAGTAACCCTTTTCAACCTTGGTGAAAATCCCTACTCTTGGAGGCTTGGAGAGACACTATTTCATCATTGGTGAGCGAACATGTACCACATCGTATTGTTGCAGGTTTTCGAGGAAGACAATTGGAGTAGGCCTTTCCAACTTCGGCAAGCAAGCACCTAACGTGTCTCTGTAAAAATATTTATTTCTCGATGCAAGAGCGATGAAATCACAAGATACTTCTTCCTAAAGAACTAGAGGCGAGGGATTGGAACATTTAAAAAATTCAGTGCCAAATTCCTTGAGGATTAGCCGCAATATATTTTTGAAACTGATACACATGTCCGGCATTTCAACTTCACAATACTGTACAATCTTGCCAAAAGATCGATATCTCGAGTTAGGAGTGCCCAAATCATGAGCGTCTGCGCCATTAGAAAGAAAACTCAGATAAGGAAATCTTTAAGATATTCTGGAAGGATTCCTTCCATATTGGCCCTAGAAATTTCTTAAACTTGATCCATCTGTCTGCCGAAAAGGCTCTTCAGCTTTGCACACTTTTGTAAAAAAAATCATATCTTGAGCTACGGGTGTCAGAATCACGAGCCACCTGTACTGTTGGAAAGAAAACTCCGAGACCCACAATATCTGTAAATACCACAACGAAAATCCTTTCTAAACATCTGCAATAATAATTTGAAGTTTCTACAGACATCTGTTGCACTCAATTACTAGATTTGCACACTCTAGATGATTTTTTTATATTGGGCTAGGAACATTGAAATCGCGAGCCATCTACGCCACTGGAAAGAAGACTCAGAGATAAGGAGACTCTCAAAATAATGTAGAAGTATTACTTCCAGATTGGCCCCAGAAATATCTTGAAATTTATCTAGACGTCTGACATACTAGATTTTTCAGCTTTGCGCACTCTCGTCGAAAAATTCATATCTCGAGCTAGGAATCTCCAAATTGCCACCCTTTTATGCCATTAGAGAGATAACTCAGAGACTTCATATAAATTGTATGGCATAACTTCGTTTGGTCTCTCAACAACAAATTTTCGAAGTGGGCCTAACCGAAAGGAGCTTTCAGGTTTGCGTACTTTCGACAAGAAAAACTGTATCTTGATCTAGGGGCGTCCGAATCACCAACAGTTTGATCCAATGAAATTTGAACATCAAGAACTATAATCATGTTTAATATAGAGGCTCCATTCATTCTTAGTTAGTCTAACAAATATTTTTGAAATTGATTTTACAGCCTTGCATGTAATAGATTTGGCTATCATCACAAATCTATCTCCTTATTTATTTCTTTTGCAAACTTGCAAAGGAGCTCAAAACGTCTCGGTGTCAGACTAACAAGGTACACAAGATGAGGATATTTTCATATTTGGAGCAATAAGCAACAAGTAAAATCTTCATGCAAAAGACAAACTTGTTGTAGAGAGATCATCATGTGAAAGTACTCATCTCCCAAAAGTTGTGTATACTCGAAATTTTGATATCCATGAAGCTTACCCAAGGTGCTCACATAATTATGGAACTTGTGAGAGCGAGGTACATGCTCATGTATGTGAAAGAAGAAGTAGACCATTGCGCCCACGACTTAACAACAAGACGTATAGTTAAAGGATTATGGAAGCAGCTAAATGCTATGAGCACGCCATCAAGGATGATCCATCATATGAAGAAGTCTCGAACAAGGTGGCAACCATGCTTATCTTTCTATCATTTACATGACTATAGATTCTTTGTATAGGATAATGTCTCATTCTGCTTTTATCATTGATATACATATTTCTTTCAATTGAAGCAATGAAATGTCTTTTATGCTTTGGTGCCAAATTATCTTCTTTTCATCATTTACATATACCTCTGTATTTGAAAGAGTTAATATGATGATCCTATGACGCCAAACTTTTTTTTAAACACTCATTTGACGGAACTTAGAATGAAACTCTAAGCTGCCTATGTACCTCGGTGAAGAGGATCAAGTCATAATATAGTTTAGAGAGATGAGCTTCTTTTTTGAATTTATTTTATTTTACTTTTATTTTTGGTCCTAACTTTTGCCTAGGCCATCTCTTTCGAAGTTTTCAACCTAGAAGACTTTTTTGTTGTTGGTCGTACACTGTTTAGATTCATGCAGGCCAGGAGTGTAGCAATGTGCAGTTTAGGCTCATGCATCAAGGAACATCATGACTTGCATTCTAGGCTCTTGCATCGAGGAGCATTGTGACGTGCAATTTAGGCTCATATGTCAAGGACGTTGTGACGTGCAATTTAGGCTCATGCATCAAGGAGCGTTGTGATGTATAGTTTAGGTTCATGCGTCAAGGAGCATCATAACTTACAGTTTAGGCTCATAGGTCGAGGAGTGTAGATGAATTTCATAGGAAGTATTGCTTCAGAAATTTGCCATTGATTGGACCAACTTACTTTATCAACAATTTTGTATGAGCCACTTGGATATGCTTCTTTCACAATATATGGCCCATCCTATTTTGAAGTAAACTTGTCGCCTATGAGTTTGTTGAGGATTATGGGTCTTTGAACAACTAGGACCAAGTCTCCTACTTGGATCGATCGTGGCCGCACTTTCTTGTTGAAGGCTCGAGCTAGTCGAGCTTGATAGCACTCCAATTTTTATTGTGTTTCCAATATTTTCTCATCCAATGCCTCTAACTCTTCTATGCAAAGTTGAGCATTCTTTTCGAGTGTGAGTCCTTCTTGGATCGCGATCCATAATGATGGAATTTGTTGCTCTAGTGGAAGGACTGGTTTTACACCATACACCAAAGAGTAAGGAGTTGCTTGTGTAGTAATTCTTAAGGTTGTCCGATATGCCCATAAAGCTTCACCAATTTTTTCATGCCAAACTCTCTTGTTCTTTGCATCAACTTTCTCTAAAAGGTTACCAACCGTATTGTTAAAATCTTCAGTAAGGCCATTGTCGGGTGCATTATACATTAAAGACTTATGTTGCTTGAAACCGAACTTCTCACATAGACTCCTTACGAGCTTGTTGTTAAATGGAGTTCCATTATCTATGATTATGTATCTTGGTATGCCATACCTACAAATTATATTTGACTTGATAAAATCGGTAACAGTTTCCTTTTCACTTCCTTGAGTAGAACAACTTCATCCCATCTAGAGAAGTAGTTTGTGGTAGCGAATATATACATCTATCCCTTTAATGACTTTGGAAGTGGTCCAACAATGTCAAGTCCCCATGCACCAAAATGCTATGAAGCTACAGTTGGATGAAGAGGCTTTAGAGGTTGGTGGATATAGTTCGCATAAAATTGACATGTTTGACACATGCAATCTTTCACCATTGTCGTCTAGGAGTAGCCCATCCTCTTGATGCAAAAATGGAGCTTGGGACCAGATTGGTGTGCTCCACATGAGACGGAATGTGCTTCCTCCATTGCTTAGCGGGCTTCTTATTTATCAATACATTGTAAGAATATTCCTTCAAAAGGACGGCGAAACAATGTCTCTTTATAGAAGATGAATCTTGGTGCCCTTCGCGTGATGTCTGTTTTTTTTCTCGAGGATCCTTTGGTAACTTTCCATGTTTAAGGTACTCTATCAATGGTTGCCTCCAATTTTCTTCTTCAATCACCCGAACAGACGTAATGATGGATTTCATTGATTTGAAGATCAAGAAGTCTAGGAATAATCTATCGATGACATATTTGTACCTTTGTTGACTCTTTCTCTCCAGGTGCCATTGTCATGGCCAAGTGAGACAAAGCATCAGCCATGCAATTTTCTTCTCTTGGGACGTGGCTTAAGAACACTTGGTCAAATCTTTCAAGTAAACAAGAAGCATATTGGTAGTATGGTAAAATATCTTCCTTCTTTACCTCATAACTCCCAAAAAGTTGGTTGATGATCAGCTTAGAGTTGTCATAGATCTTCAATTGTAGAATCTTCATGTCTAATGTCTTTTTGAGACTGATAATCAAAGCCTGGTACCCTGCGACATTATTGGAGCATGTTTCATCTAAAACAAATGAGAATGGCAAGACTTGTCTTTCTAGAGAGATCAACATAACAACTGCGCCACACCATTATGATATGTAGATCCATCAAAGAACATTGTCCATGGTGGCAGTTCTTCAATGATCAAAACGTCATGTGGAAACTCATCAGAAAGCTCCCACTTCTCCAGAAGAGAGTGATTAACTAGAAAATTGGCAAGTGCTTGTCCTTTCACAGCCTTTTGAGGTGTGTATGTGATCTCATATTGGTTAAAAAATATAGACCATCTTGCTAGGCATTCAGAAAGAACAGGTTGAGTCATCATGAACTTCACGAGATCTGCTCGAGAGATGAGTTTGATGTTCCATGCTTCAAAATAATGCCTTAGCTTATTTATCGCATAAAGTAACGCTAAACATATTTTCTCAATAGGCTTGTAGTTCAACCCAACTCCTATTAAGTTTGACTGACATAGTACAAGGTATGTTCCTTTCCTTCCTTATTCTCTTGAGCAAGTAGTGCCCCAAGTGAACGTTCTTGTGCCACAATGTAGAGTATCATTGGCGCCCTTAACATAAGCGGATTCATCAAGCACCTTTTTATACTTTCAAAAGTATTTTGACAAGACTGATCCCAATGAAAAAGAGATATACTTTCTTAATAGATGATTGAAAGGTTGACACCGTCCGACTAGATTAGAGATGAACCTCCGGATGAATGCTAAGTTTCCTTGGAAACTTCGATGCTCCCTCAAGTTCTTTGGCTCGGGCATTTTTTGAGTGACATCAATCTTTGCAGGATCAACTTCAATTCCACGATGATGCACAATGAAGCCAAGAAACTTTCCTAAGTTAACTCCAAATGAAAATTTGAGTGGATTCATTTTTCTTAACCTTTCAAAAACAATTCAAAGTGGTAACGCCTACTCTTTGTCTTCACCACCAAGTCATCGATGCAGCATTCAACCCTCTTATGGAGAATGCCATCAAAGATGTTTTACATTGTGCGTTGGTAGGTGGCACCAGTATTCTTTAGACTGAAGGGCATCACTTTGTAGCAATATATCCCTTTTGGAGTTCAGAAAGCTATACACTCTTCATCTTTTGGAGATATTCTGATTCAATTGTTTTCGGAGGACCCGTCCATGAATGACATAGCCTCATACCTTGTTGTAGCATCAACCATGGGTTCAATAATTGATAGACAAAAGTCATCTTTTGGACATGCCTTTTTAGGTCTCAAAAGTCAACACAAACACATATTTTATCACTCTTCTTCTTGATAGGTACAATATTCGAGATCTATGATGGATACTTCAGCTATCGAAATAATCCTGCCTAAATGTGCTTGTTGACTTTGGCATCAATTTGTGGTATTATCTCGGGTCGAAACATGCATTGTGGCTGCTTCACAGGGCGTGCTACACTTTTGATCCCCAAATGGTGAACAAAGACCTTAGAACTAAGGCCAGGCATCTCTTTATATGACCAAGTGAAGATATCTTTGTACTCAGTCAACAATTTTAAGTATTCCTCCTCCTTTTGAAGCATAAGAAGTGCACTAATGAAGGTTGGGCGTGGATCTTCCAGAGTGCCTAAATTGAGTTCCTTAAGCTCAACTATAGTTAATTTTCTGCCATATTCTAGTTGAGGGGGAGCCTCATGGACTCTATTGTCAACGTCAAAGCATGGGCTATCTTCTATTGTTATGTGATGGGATGTTTCCACAAAGTCTGACTTTTCCCTTTGACTTTGTTGGATGGTCAGCATGGCTTCTTCCTCTTTCTTTATTTCTCTATGAGGCTGGCAAGTGTAAACGATGGTATTCCTTTTCACCTTCTGCGAACCATCTATGGATATTGACAAAATAGGCTTCCTTTTCATACGTGATGGGAAAGCAATACGAATTTACTTCTCAGCAACAACTTCACAATGACCTTGCTCCTCATATTTTGACAATATCTTTCTAGATGGTGACTTCCTTGTAGTTCCCAGCCGATAAAAGATGGAGGTCTTTAAGGTAGAGGTCACTCACTTTGGATGTTTGGAAGACACACGTTCACTTTTGTGACTTAGCCTTTCAAACACCGAGACACGAGGTGTTGAGCATCCAACACGATCAAACACTGAAGCAAGTTATTTTATTCTCTTATATTTAACTTCCTTCTTCTTCTCTACCGAGGTGTATTGTGATGGAGCCATCTCTTTGCCTCTCTTAGATGAAATTCGAAGAGACTCAGCCAAACTTAATCATATCCAAAAATTAGGAGTGGCAACGTAGTGCCCTTGCTTCCTCAACCTTATTTGGGACTCAGTAAAACCATGTATCTTTTCACCAATGAATTTATCTTTGAGCTCTCCTAGCCTTGATAGATTAGAGAAGTCATAACCAGACTTTTCAAGTAGTGTGAAAACCTTTGGAGCAAAGTGCCCTTTTATTTTATCAATTTGGGTATTGCCTTTCACAAGTCACGGATGGCGTTTGTTCATCTTTGATAGCTTTGTGACTCATTTGCTTCTTTGGAGTACATTGCTCTAACAGAGGTTGCACTTTGTTTCGACGTTCACACGGAACATAGCGAAAATCTAGATGCTCATTATTAGTCATTGTCTGTATGTCACCTTCTGATGATGCTAGCTTATTGGATACTTCTTCTATTCTCTTCTTAGATAGCTTGACAGTAGTCCATTGAGCCTAATTTTCTTCTTTTGAATTGACATCAACTTCACCGGCTGATGATGGTTTCTCCGCACTCAATTCATAAGAATCTAGGTAGAATTTTGCATCTACAAAGTATGAATCTGTCTCAGTGAAAGGATTGATGTCTACATCAATTTTGGCTATCTCTCCATCCCTTCTGTACTTTAGATATTGGTGCAAAGTAGACGACACTACTCCATTTTCATGAATCCAAAGATGTCCAAGCATCAAGTTTTATGATGTTTTAACATCTATGATGTGAATCAGGGTGTTTGGCTTCATCTCACCAATGGATAATCATACACGGATCATACCTATGGCTCATTGTCCTCCTTGGTTAATACTTTGGATTGTTATAGCTCATTGATAAAGATCTCAAGCTTTTTTAGCACTATCTTTGGCATGATGTTGATAGCCGAACCAACATCAACAAGTATTCAATTGAGATGTTGTTCCCAAATGACCCCTACGACAAATAAAGGTTTGTTACGTGGCTAGACCCTAGCAAAAAGTCATCATCTGGGAAGGAAATTGTTGCACAACATGTCATAGGAAAGAATTCATGCAAGGTAATGGGCTTTCGGAACTTTTGTGATAAGGCACCCTTAATCTTCTTGCTAGTAGAAGATTTGATGTTTCTTAACGATTGTAGCCTATCCACATTGCTCATCATCTCTCTTGGCTTAGGAATTCGTAGCCTCAAAATTGCCTTATGTTTTCGTTTTTTGCTAGTGACTAGAGTCCAAAACTCGTCGTTATTGTCTTTGGTATAATTTCCCAGCTCTGATGAACCTTCAAGAGCATTCCTTGGAAGATCAACTTCAACAGGATCGAAACTTCCAAATTGTAAGAAGGAAATGCTTGACACGTTCTGCAACCTTGAACGCTTCTTTCCTTAGGCGCGACACTTGCATGGTTTTCTTCCGCCGTTTTATCCGTGTCTATGATAATTTTTCCTTCACTTACAAGAGACATGATTTTCTCCTTCAAGATGAAGCATTTCTCTGTAGGGTGGACAATGACATGATGAAACTTGCAGTATTTCGGATCGCCAACTTTACCAGTTTCCTCAGGCCTTTTTGATTCAGGGAGATCAATGGTTTTTTAGTCTAGTAATTCATCAAGGATTGTGGGTACTTCTCAATATGAAAATGGATAAACAATCACCTTTAATTCCTTCAAGGTTGGGTGATGTTTCTCCTCTTTGCGATATTGACTCAGGGTCTTCTCCTCTTTCACTTCTTGCTTAGTCGTGACTTTCAATGAAGTTGCTTTCACCGCTATAGATTCTTTAGTTTGGTTCTTTGATACAACACTTTTCTTGAACTCCTTCTGATCAACAAATAGAGATTCCTTTACGTGACTAGCGATGCTCAACTCCATGTCGTGTGCTTGCATTGCAAGTTCTTCTAAAGTCCGCAATTTGATCCCTTGTAGGATATACAAAAGGCACCAGTGCATTTGTTGAATGCTCATCTCCACATCAAATATTTTTAAAAGGCAATCTTTATAGTCCAAACTTAATTCTCTCTAATGATTGGTGCCTGCCAACTCTATCATGCTTGTAGTTCTTCGGTTACTGTAAAAATGATTGAGGAAATCCTTGTCGAGTTGCTCCCAGCTATCATTAACTCGGACTCAATGTCGATATACCAGTAAAATGTGTTCCCTTTTAACGAACAAACAAACTATTTTATCAAAAGGTCACCATGCATTCTAGCATTGCTACATGTCTTGATGAAGTGGGCAATATGTTACCTTGCGTTTTCTTTGCCATCAAAATTAATGTAGCTTTGGTGGTTGATAATTGGTTACATGGTTATACAATAAATCCGCTTAGTATAAATCTTAGTATAGTACAACAAACTTTGTGATGGTCCGCCATATTGAGCTCTGATGGTGTTTGTTATCATGTCTTGCAATTGTTGGACAGATAAGGCCGCAACTGTAGTAGATTGCTTCTTCTTTTGAATGTTGAACTTGGCAAGCGATTCCTCAATAGTCATTTTTCATGAGGTGAAGCTAAGTGAATAAAGAGAGACGTGGCTCGACTCTCAAGTGCATAGGCCTCCAATTTGTTCATGAGTTGAGCGATTTGAAGGTCTTTGTCTTCAAGAGATTTCTTCAAGACTTCTATAGTTCATTCCATCATAGCAAACTTTTTGTCCATGTTAGTTTCTTCAGTCATTAAGGCATTGACTTTCATTAAAACGGGAGAATCCACCAAATCCTCAAATCTGTTAAGGTTGGAAGTTGTTTGAGAAATCTTGTCAAATAGCGAGAATGAGGTGTTGCCCCCAGATATTGCGGTTACGGTCGTCATGTAAGATATTCTCTTCTTTTCCATCTTTGAGGAGGAAAAGTATTCGGATCTCTCCAAGCAACTAGCCTTGACTTTCTTCGAGTGGTTGGGCCATTGCCATATCCAAAGACGCGATAATGGTAGCGTATTTGTATGAAACACCATCACACTTTCGGAAGGCCATTGCAGCAGTAGATCTAAAATTTTAACTTGCAAGAGGAAGAGATGAAGGGCAGAATCGGTCCCACCGGACGTGCCAAAATTTATTCGCAACAAATTTTCATAGTACGGAAAATAAACTGCAACAAAAATATGAAGAAAAAGAGAATTTATTGATAAATGTTCATGAGTACAATTCTATGTATCCCTTGATTCTTCTCTGTGAAATTTTCTATAATTCGAGGGTTTGAGAAATGTCTTTCTTGAATATAGGATGATTTAAACCTCTTTATGATGTATTTAATTGCCAAGAGCGTGGAGCATCACTTTGTTATTTCAGGTTGATCTATGGCAAGAACTCCATTGACCACTCCTTTGTTGAAGAAGTATGCACTTGAATATTGATCTTTCTGTTTACGGATGCCTTCACCAATTGTGGAATGCTCTTCTCCAACTATGAATGTCCCAGAGAGTTATGTAACCCCTCTATTTGTACTTGTAGAGGATGGACAGTCCAGCTACAAATGAACTCTCTTTCTTGATTTTGATCGGCTCATGTGAGTCATCAAACTTATCACAAAAGCTATGTGACAAGCTCGCTTGTGATTGGCAATGACATATCATTTTAGACACTTGACGACTCTTGATTGGTCATTGTTTTGGATTGCGATTGCCACATCATTTAACACGTAGCTTTATCTTGTTGGCTTTGAGGTTGACTGGATGTGCCATGTCACTTGACACATGACATGAGTCTGGGCTTTGAGGTTAAATAAACCTTGGGCTTGAATATAAAAATGTACATATTTAATTTATAGAGTCCAAATTAATTATTCGACCCAAAATAATTTAGAATTTAATCCAAATTTGTATGAACAAAACTCAATAATTTTTTATATGTCCACAACATCCTGACCTCCAAATTCTATATAGGTTCGCCTATGGATGGGAGATGTATTACATTCGCCTCCACGTCATTGCCATTTCACTACCACATCAAAAATATGTCATATCTCCAAAATACTTTTTCCATGTCACGTAAATCCTTCTTCTTCACTCCCTACCCCAAATCCTCATCTAAATCCTTCTTCTTCACTCCTTACTCCAAACCCGCCACCACCACCATATGTTTGACCTTCCAAAACCAAAATCACGACAAATGATTAATTAAGAAAAGGTCACTATTCTTCCATTGAACATTGTAACAACTAGAAGAAAAAGTTGAAATGCAAGACAATATGTGTAGCTATTAAATTTATGCGAGTTATTCAAATGGATGGGATTGGTTTGTTATTCTTGTATTAGAGCCTCGAATTTTCACTATGATTATCCAAGATGTTATTGTTTGACCCAAAATTTAGATCTAGGTTTAAACAATTAGATTTTATAATAGAATATAGTTAATCTTAGCTAATATTAATATACAAAAGATCGTTTAACTGATTTCGTGGCAAAATGCCACAAGTTCCATTCTCTTAGCAATAAACGTGTAACAGTAGACGGTATTCAAAGGCCCAAGAATAAAAAGAATAGCATTAAATAGTAATAAATGATATATAATGACTTTATGTAAATAAATGTAAGTGAGGTAACCGAAAAAGAGGTGAAATTATGTGATATTCTTCCTGACAATGATAAATGAATGATGTGCCTTTGAATATTCAGATTCTCCATGGATCGTGGGAGAGAAGTTAGATACAGATTTGGAGAAAATATATATTTTGTATGTATGTAATAAAGCACGAATGTTCAGAGAATATCAATATGTTGTTCTTTACAATGAGTGTCCAACCCCCTCCCCCACATAACTACATATCTTTCTATTTATAAAGTCATACGGGCCACAAAAACCCTAATGGTACGGATGAGAGGAATATCCCCCAGAATATTTCTTTGTAATATCTATTGATACCTAATTTTTTCTTATATATTTTTTAATACATATATATACTTTCAAAATAGCATATATGCAGTTATAAGCATGCATGATCATTTCTATAGTTTTTTGTGCAATTTTTATAGTTTTTAAAAGCTCCAAATTGATTTATTTCTTCCCTTTTTATTTATAAAATTTTCAGTAATTATCCTTCAAATTATTTTTGTGGTGATTTTGCCATCTAAATTCTTTATTTATGCCAAATATTGTTTAAATATTTTTAGTGCATTTTTATAACTGCATTTATATTTTTTTAGCTAAATTGCATATCTTTGCAATAATGTCCCTACTAATGCATAATTACGTTATTGATACATGAAATGATCTTTTATATTTTTAAAATGTTACACAATTATTTTAAATCATTTTAGTATACAATTTTTTTATAAGTCATTTATTATTTTTATAAATTATATAAGATTAAAAGTGACTATTTAAAACCTAGCCTATTTTTATTTTAATTTCAGCCTTAATTCTAACCCAATACCCATCCCAACTCTTAAACCTAAACCTACCCAGGCCCAAATACCCATCTGCCCAACCCAATACCTGGCCAAATCCTGACCGTTGATCATTTTGATCAATGGTCCAAGTTCCCCCTTTCCATAATTAACCTAACGACCCCCCCTCTAACCTAATTCATTTTACACCTTACACCGTCGTCACCTAATCCTCTTTGCTCTCAAACGCTCTCAACCCAAACCCTAATCCTATCTCACTGACCCTCATCTATGGCTATCTCTGGTTGTTTATAACCACCTCTTAGGCCTCCGATGGCCTCTCTCATGTTATTCTTGCCATCTCCAGGGCCCTCGAGGGACCAAGGCTAGTAACTTGCATCTATGGTCATCTCTCTCCTATTTCAGGCCACTCTAGTGAGATTCCGAGTAAGATCGTCCTATATTAGCTATGATCTATGGGTTTCTCAGTATGCTTCTTCATCTCTGTATGGTTCTCTTCAAAACCCTAATTTCTTTTCTAAACCTCCTAGATCTGTATAGATCTAAGATGATTTGAGTTTATTTCCTGTGAGTTTTACAACAGCCTTAAAATTCTTTACAAGAATCGTGTGATTTTCAAGTGATTTTCATCTTTTCCTAAAACTAGGGTTTCCGGAATTTCTTTTTAAAATTTGTTTGATGATTTTTTGTGTTTAAATGTCTACTTCACATATATTTTGACTAAGTTTTATGAGTCTGCTACAACCCTAACTTGCTTGTACCAAAAGCCCTAATTTTTGGGGTTCTTCGTTTGATTTCTGAATATTAGTACATCTGATTGTGTTCTTGCTTTGGGTTCTTGTGATTTCCCGTGATTTTCTTGACCTAACATGCTTCTACTGAATATCTTCGTTTGACCTTTCATTGATTTTATGTGTTTGTATTCGTTCTGACCCTTCATGCTAAGACTTGTATATTTCTCCTTGAATCAATGTCGCTTAACAATGTGTTTTGTTAAAGCTATGTGAAATCTTGACTATTCATGTTCTACCTTATTTTATATGCTAAACATGCCAACTCTTTCATGACTTTTTGAACCCTTGATTACTATGAATCCCTTATTTCCTGGTTTAATTTGAACACTTTCCATTTAACTCTTGATTCTTACCTCTCTATTCGATTTGACTGAATTGCTTGCCATAATTATTTTTCCCTGCCTTGTTTGTATTCCGTTGATTATTACTGATTTGTTTGCTTAATTAAACTACTATTCATTTAGCCCTAATTACCTACTCTATACCAAGCCTTATTTAATTCTTTTCCTTAAATACTTTGCATGATTTTACCGTTGATCTAATTGTCCCTTCATTAAGGGAAGACCTTGCTGATTTACATGTGACTTCCTTGATTTACTACTTAATTGATCTCTTACCTTATGTGTCAAGCTTTTGATTACTATATAAACCTCCTCTTTTTTTAAGTTCTGGAAAAAGCGAACATTAGTTCAAAAAATCACTACTTCTTACACTCTAAAGTTCTGTTTCTCTGCTGTTACTTGTGGTACTTATTGATCTAGCTGGCTGAAAGCCAAGGCTAGATATTGGAACTTCATTTGATTTATATTCTGCACCCTTTTCTTCAACTGGTATGTCTCAGTTAAGTTTTGGAATCCAAACTCTATGTCTTTTTCATTCCTGCATTAGTTCATCAGTTATGAGGTCAACTTGAACTCCTACCTACTTCTTTGCTCAACATGTCTAAAATCTGCATGTTCAATGTATTCTTTATATTCTGCATTCTTTCTTGCTTACTTCTTTGCCTAGCATGTCTAAAATTTTGTCCTGTCCAATGTATGCACTCTTTCCTGCTTATTTCTTTGCCTAGCATGACTTACTGAGTCTCTGAGATCCTAAGTGTTGTATAAAGTTTTTGACTATATGTTTCCTCTATCCCTATCCATGTACCCTAAGGTGATTCTTATATGTCACAATCCCTTTATCAGTTATTGTTGAGAAAGGTCTAGGTGTGAGCACTACCCGGGATCCTTGAGGTCCTTAGGGAACTCTGACACAACTAGACATAATATTATCTATGGAAATTTGGCATTTGAGGCTGTTGGAGGCTTGAAAAGTCATTTGCGCCTGCTTCTGGCTCCCTATAGTTAAATTCTTCTTTTTGTTTATTTGTGTATGTAATGTATTCAGCTGGTCTGTAATAATTATTTGTAAACAACATTGGGGTGATTAGTGAAAATGGGTGGATAGTTGGGTAAATTGGGTAGATATCATGCCTATAGGGTTGTGTTAATTCAAATGTGTTGTCACAACCTCGGTTCGTCCTCCGTGAACCATCGTGACGGCACCTAGTCTCTACAACTAGGTAAGCCTAAAATGCGGAAGATAAACCAAATTTGCAGAAGAAAACAATTTAAACCAGAAATAGTGTAATAAAATAGCATTTAAAAGTGTCGCTCGGCATACACAATATTAACTCTTAAAACCAATACATTTTCCCAAAACTCGGAAACCCATGAATCACAAGCTAAGAGATACATAAGAAGCTCTAACTCCAGAAATGTCTAACCAAAAGGGGAATGCTGAAGGGCTATACTATTACAAAAAGATAGAAAGGGACTCCTCCGTCTGCGGACGCGACAGATATACCTCGAAGTCTCTACAGAAGTGCCTCGCCTCAAGTATGATAAGACAGAGTGAAAGTACCTGGATCTGCACATGAAAAACATGCGCAGAAGGGGCATGAATACACCATAGCGGTACTCAGTAAGTGTCAAGCCTAACCTCGATCGGGTAGTGATGAGGAAGGTCAAGGCCCTACTGAGATAAAATAAAGAATATAAGACATGACAGTATAAGATAAGCAGTATAGTTGAAAACTAATGATAAGAATTTAATACAGGAAAACAAGGAATTTAATAACTGAAACAGAGGCAAAACAATCACAAGGAAAAAATCGGTGATCTCTTAATATCCCGAGGATCTCTTAGTACCCTCAATATATGCCAGGGATCTCTTGGTATCCCGAGGATCTCTCGGCATCCTCAATATATGCTAGGGATCTCTTGGTATCCCGAGGATCTCTCGGTATCCTCAATATATGCTAGGGATCTCTTGGTATTCCGAGGATCTCTTGGTATCCTCAATGTATGATAGGGATCTCTTGGTATCCTCTATGTATGATAGGGATCTCTTGGTATCCTCAATGTATGATAGGGATCTCTTGGTATCCCGAGGATCTCTTGGTATCCTCAATGTACGTGCTGGGGATCTCTCGGTATCCCGCACTTCAGCTCAAATCGTAAATGCGTACATGGGATCTCCCAGGATGCTGTCCCGTAGTCCCAAAGTAAAGCACACAACAATGGCACAAGGAATACTCAAATAAACTACACTTCATAACAAGGTAACACAGATAATTCTAACCTAGCATGCTTCACATAATACAAATAAGGCAGTTAAAGAAAATAAAGCAATTAAGTCAATTAGACATGTTTCTCGAACTAACAACAGGTTTAAAAGTGCAAGTAGAATAAATAGAAAGGGAAAACACAATTAAAGTTACTTAATGAAAATCGAATTTTCAACAATTATCACAAGTACGCACTCGTCACCTCACGTACAAGGCATTTCAATTATCACAATACCAATCCTAAGGGAAAAGTCCCCCACACAAGGTTAGACAAGCCACTTACCTCGAACCGGCTCAAAATCAACCCGAGACCACGTTCTTGCCACGAGTACTCAACTCCAAATGACCCAAATCTATTCAATTCAATTTCATAATGTAAATAACACTTCAAGTAACTGATTCTACATTTAAATTCTAAGCTAATACGCGAAATTAGGTAAAATGACCAAAACGCCCCTTGGGCCCACGTCTCAGAATCTGGTAAAATTTATATTTTCAGAGTCCTCACACTCTCACGAGTCTAACCTTATCAAAATTATCCCAATCCAATGTCAAATCCTTAATCAAAATTCAATTTCTTGGTCTAAGAACCTTTCCCCCAATTTCCACCAAAATTTCGAAATTGAAGGATGGATTTAAGTGTAGATTCATGGAAATTAGTCTAATCCGAGTAGGAATTACTTACCCAAATCGCCCAGGTGAATATCTCTTCAAAAATCACAATCTCCCGAGCTCCCAAGTCCAAAATATATATTATGGTTCAAACCCTCAATTTTGGGTTTTAAAAATCTTCCCAGGTGTTTTCTTCATCGCGATCGTGAAACATGACATGCGATCGCGAAGAGGAAAAATTGATGGCTCCTAAACTGGGCTATGCGAACACGAGATGAAGCACATGAATGCGGAAGAGGAAAAGGGCAGGCTTAAGCGTTCGCAGACAAGGCAATGCGAACGCGAAGGGGAAAAAGGTCACTGTACCCCCGGCTCCTAGTTCTACTACGCGAACACGAAAGGAGGGGTGCGAACGCAAATGAGGAGGGGGTGGACTTACGCAATTGCGAAGAACAATTTAAACATCCTCCAAAATTACACTACGCGAACGCGATTAAGGAAACAAGATACCGGATTTTCTGCAATTCTTACAAGTTCCAAAATGACCCGTTGGGCATCCGAAACACATCCGAGGCCCCCGGGACCTCAACTAAACCTGCCAAGTAGTCCTAAAACATCATTCAAACTTGTTCCAACCTTCGGAACGCTCAAAACCACATCAAAACACCTATCTTTCATCGGATTCAAGCTTAAGAATTCCAAAAACTCTAAATATACGCTTTCGATAAAAAAGTCCACCAACCCTCGTCCAAATGACCTGAAATTTTGCACACACATCATATTAAACACTACAGAGCTAGTCCAACTTCCGGAATTCCATTCGACCCTCGGATCAAAATCTCACTATCGAACCAGAAACTTCAAAAATTCAACTTTCGGCATTTCAAGCCTAAATTAGCTACGAACCTCCAAAACACAATCTGAACACGTTCCTAACCCCGAAATCACCCAACAGAGCTAACAGAACCATTGGATTTCCATTCCGAGGCTGTCTTTACACTGTTCCGACTATGGTTAATGTTCCAACACTTAAGCTCTCATTTAGGGACTAAGTGTCCCAAAACTCTCCGAAACTCAAAACCGAACATCCCGACAAATCAAAATAGCAGAAATAAACTTGGGGAAAGTAGTTAATAAGGGATTGGGGCATTAATTCTTAAGACAACTGGCCGGGTCGTCACATCCTCCTACACTTAAACATTCGTTCGTCCTCGAATGAGCATAAAGACATACCTGAAGTAGTAAAAAGATGAGGGTAACAGCTGCACATATCCTGCTCGGTCTCCCAGGTCACCTTCTCGACCGGCGGTCCAGCCACTGAACTTTCACGAATGCAATGTTCTTTGACCTCAGCTTTCTAACCTGCCTATCCAATATTGCCACTGGCTCCTCAACATAAGATGGATCCTTGTCCAACTGGACTGAACTGAAACCCAACACGTGTGATAGATCACCGTGATACCTCCGGAGCATCGAAACATGGAATATCGGATGAACTCCGGCCAAATTGGGAGGTAAGGCAAGCTCATAAGCAACCTCCCCAACATGCCTCAATATCTCAAAAGGGACAATAAATCTCGGACTTAACTTTCCTTTCCTCCCGAATCTCATAACGTCCTTCGTAGGTGAAACCCGAAGCAGAACCTGCTCTCCAACCATATAGGGAACATCATGAACCTTCTGGTCCGCATAACTCTTCTATCTGGATTGGGCTGTACGGAGTCTACCCTGAATCACCTTAACCTTCTCCAAAGCATCCTGAACCAGGTCTGTGCCCAACAATCTAGCCTCACCTGGCTGAAACCAACCCATCGGGGATCTACACCGTCTCCCATATAAAGCCTCATATAGTGCCATCTGAATACTGGACTGATAGCTGTTATTGTAAGCAAACTCCGCCAATGACAAGAACTAATCCCAAGACCATCCAAACACAATCACATATGCACAAAGCATATCCTCAAGAATCTGAATAGTGCACTCGGACTGTCCGTCCGTTTGAGGGTAATATATTGTACTCAACTCCACCCGAGTACCCAACTCATGCTGAACGGTCCTCTAGAACTGTGATGTGAACTGAGTACCTCTATCTGAAATGATGGACACTGGAATACCATACGGACAAACAATCTCCCGGATATAAATCTCCGCCAACCGCTCCAAGGAATAAGTAGTACACACATGAATGAAATGAGCAGACTTGGTCAGCCGATCCACAATCACCCAAATAGCATCGATCTTTCTCAAAGTCCGTAGGAGCCCAACTTCAAAGTCTATGGTGATCCGCTCCCACTTCCATTCCAGAATCTCTATCTGCTGAAGCAACCCACCCGGTCTCTAGTGCTCATACTTTACCTGCTGATAGTTGAGGCACCGAGCTACAAATCCAACTATATCCTTCTTCATTCGCCTCCACCAGTAGTGCTGCCTCAAATCCTGATACATCTTCGCGGTACCCGGTTGAATGGAATACCGCAAGCTAAAGGCCTCCTCTAGAATCAACTCTCGAAGCCTATCAGCATTCGGTACACAAATCTGACCCTGCATCCTCAATAACCCATCATCACCAATAGTCACATCTCTGGCATCACTGTGTTGAACCTTGTCCTTGAGGACAAACAAATGAGGGTCATCATACTACCGCCCCCTGATATGATTGAATAAGGAAGACCAAGAAATCATGCAAGCTAGAACATGACTGGGCTCCGAAAGATCCAATCTCACAAATTGGCTGGTTAAGGCCTGAAAATCCATCATCATAGGCCTCTCCGATGTTGGTAAATAAGCCAAACTCCCCAAACTCTCCTCCCAGTGACTCAAAGCATCGGCCACCACATTGGCCTTGCCCGGGTGATACAAAATAGTGATGTCATAGTCCTTCAGCAACTATAACCACCTCCCCTAGCACAAATTTAGATCATTTTGCTTGAACAAGTGCTGCAGGCTTTGATGGTCAGTATAAATCTCACAGAGAACCTCGTATAAACAATGGCGCCAAATCTTCAGGGCGTGAAAAATGGCAGCTAACTCAAGGTAGTGAACATGGTAGTTCTTCTCATGTATCTTCAACTGTCTGGATACGTAGGCAATCACCCTACCGTGCTACATCAATGCCGATCCGAGGCCAACCCTCGAGGCATCACAATAGACTGTATAAGACCCCAAAACCTGTAGGCAATATCAAAATTGGGGCTATGGTCAAAGCTATCTTGAGCTTCTGAAAGCTCGCCTCACACTCCTCCGTCCACTGGAATGGAGCACCCTTCTGGGTCAACCTGGTCATAGGGGCTACAATCGATGAAAACCCCTCCACAAAACGACGATAGAAACCCGCCAAACCAAGGAAACTGTGGATCTCTCTAGCTGAGGATGGTCTGGGCCAACTCTGCACGACCTATAGCTTCTTTGGATCCACCTAAATACCCTCACGCGATACCACGTGGCCTAAGAATGCCACTGAATCCAACTAAAACTTACATTTCGAGAATGTAGCATATAACTTCTTCTCTCTCAGAGTCTGAAGCACAGTCCTCAGGTGCTGCTAATGATCTTCCCGACTCCGGGAATAAACCTGAATATCATCAATAAAGACAATGACAAATGAGTCAAGATACGACTGAAACACATTGTGCATCAAATGCATAAAGGCTACTGGGGTATTGGTCAGCCCAAATGACATAACAAGGAGCTCGTAATGACCATACCGAGTCCTAAAAGCAGTCTTCGGGATATCTGGCTCCCGAATCTTCAACTGATGGTAACCTGAGCGCAAATCAATCTTAGAAAACACCCATGCGCCCTGAAGCTGGTCAAACAGATCATCAATACGAGGCAAAGGATAACGGTTCTTAACTGTCACTTTGTTCAACTAGCGATAATCACTCCACATACGCATAGAACCATCACTTTTCTTCACAAACAAGACAGGAGCACCCCAAAGTGATACACTGGGCCGAATAAAACCCTTATCAAGCAATTCATGTAACTGATCCTTCAACTCTAGAGGAGCCATACGATACGAAGGAATAGAAATGGGCTGAGTGCCCGGCAACATATCAATATCAACATCAATATCTCTATCAGGCGGCATGCCCGGAAGGTCAGCTGGAAACACATCGGGAAAATCCCATACTACTGGAACTGAATCAACTGAAATACTGACATCTCTCATATAAGCTAAATATGCATCACACCCCTTCTCAACCATACACTAAGCTTTAAGAAAAGAAATAACTTTACCGGGAGTGTGATCTAAAGTACCCCTCCACTGAACACGCGGTACACCTGGCATACACATCGTCACGGTTTTGGCGTGACAATCAAGAATAGTATAATGGGGCGACAACCAGTCCATGCCCAAGATAATGTCAAAATCTACCATGTTGAGCAACAATAGATCGGCTATGGTCTCAAAACCACTAAGAGCACCCAAAAATGACCGATAAATGCTGTCCACAACAAGAGAATCTCCCATATGAGTAGAAATCCTGAGGTACACACAAATGCTGAGCAAAATAAGAAGACACATATGGATAGGCAAAGCCTCGATCGAATAAAACCGATACATCTCTATGACAAACTAGGACAATACCTGTGATGACAGAATCGGAGGCGACAGCCTTAGTACGGGCAAAAAGGGCGGAATATCTGGCCTGGCCTTCCCCTCTAGCTGGCGGGTAGCAGCTGGTGCGGTGATCATAGCCTGAGAACTCTACGGAGCGCGCTGTGGCTGAGAAGTCTATGGAGGTGCACTCCTCCCAAGTCTAGGGCAATCCTTCACCATATGGCATATGTCACCACACTCAAAACAAGCTTTGGGAGGACGTGACAGTGGAAACTGTGCGGTACGGGTACTCCAAGACCCTTGAACACCTGAAACGCTGTGTGAAATCTGAGATGCAAACTGAGCTGGCTGACCTACAAAACCTCTACCATGCCATACATTTCCTCCAAAATAAAGACTAGTGGGTCTCTCCAGTCTACAAGGTCTACTCACTTCCCTATAATCTCTCTCCTGACCTTGTCTGTCCTCTCTCTCCTAGACCCACCTGTCCTTTACTCAGCGAGAGGTCCTCACCACCCGCTGAACTAGGACCACAGGTTGTGTCGCCATGACACATGGAACTTGTACAATGAGAACTCGCGGCTCTGGAGTAGGGGTGGTTGAAGTATGGGTCCCTTCCCCGATCTGTGAAGTATTTGGTACAACCTGAATCAACCTCACCTAAACTAATGTACCAAATATGCTTAGGAACTGTGCTAATGTCTCCTAAAGTTCTAGAGTAGTAGTAGCAGTAGGCGTATCCGGTGCCTGGGCTCTGGCTAGAACTGTTGGTGGCTCCTCGGTGGCAGCTCGCGCGGGTGCTCTGGCTGCACCACATGCGCATCCTCGGCCTCTACCCCGACCCCGACTTCTGGCGACTATCGTAGGGGCACGGGTGCCTGATCATCTTTGGTAGCGCGTGTCCTCACCATCGGTGAGAGAATAGAAGATAGAAGTTTAGAATTGTGATATCAAAAGTCTCGCACGACAAGGAAAATGGAGTGGAAATTTTCCTAATGGTTACGTAGCCTCCCGTAGATAAGTATAGACGTCTCCGTACCGATCAGTGAGACTCTAATAAACCAGCTTGTGATCCATGACTCCTATGAACCTAGAGATCTGATATAAACTTGTCACAACCCCGGTTCGTCCTCCGTGAACTATCGTGACGACACCTAGTCTCTATGACTAGGTAAGCCTAAAATGCGGAAGATAAACCAAATTTGTGGAAGAAAACAATTTTAAACAGAAATAGTGTATAAAATAGCGTTTAAAATTGTCGTTCGGCATACATAATATTAACTCTTAAAACCAATACATTTTTCCAAAACTCGGAAACCCATGAATCACAAGCTAAGAGATACATAAGTAGCTCTAACTCCAGAAATGTCTAACCAAAAGGGGAATACTGAAGGGCTATACTATTACAAAAAGATAAAAAGGGATTCCTCGGCCTGCAGACGCGGCAGATATACTCGAAGTCTCTACAGAAGCGCCTCGCCTCAAGAATGATAAGACAGAGTGAAAGTACCTGGATCTGCACATGAAAAACATGCACAGAAGGGGCATTAGTACCACAACGGTACTCAGTAAGTGCCAAGCCTAACCTCGGCCGAGTAGTGATGAGGAAGGTCAGGGACCTAATGAGATAAAATAAAGAAAATAAGATATGACAGTATAAGATAAGCAGTACAGTTGGAAACTAACGATAAGAATTTAATACAAGAAAACAAGGAATTTAATAACTGAAACAGAGGCAAAATGATCATAAGGAAATAACCGGGGATCTCTCAGTATCCCGAGGATCTCTTAGTACCGTCAATATATGCCAGGGATCTCTTGGTATCCCGGGGATCTCTCGGTATCCTCAATATATGCCAGGGATCTCTTGGTATCCTGAGGATCTCTCGGTATCCGCAATATATGCTAGGGATCTCTTGGTATCCCGAGGATCTCTGGGTATCCTTCATATATGCTAGGGATCTCATGGTATCTCGAGGATCTCTCGGTATCCTCAATATATGCTAGGGATCTCTTGGTATCCCGAGGATATCTTGGTATCCTCAATATATGCTAGGGATCTCTTGGTATCCCGAGGATATCTTGGTATCCTCAATGTATGATAGGGATCTCTTGGTATCCTCAATGTATGATAGGGATCTCTTGGTATCCCGAGGATCTCATGGCATCCTCAATGTATGATAGGGATATCTTGGTATCCCGAGGATCTTTTGGTAGCCTCAATGTACCTGCTAGGGATCTCTCTGTATCCCACACTTCAGCTTAAATCGTAAATGCGTACAGGGGATCTCCCAAGATGCCGTCCTGTAGTCCCAAAGTAAAACACACAACAATGACACAAGGAATACTCTAATAAACTCAACTTCATAACAAGGTAACACAGACAATTCTAACCTAGCATGCTTCACATAATACAAATAAGGCAGTTAAAGCAGATAAAGCAATTAGCTCAATTAGACATGTTTCTCTAACTAACAGCAGGTTAAAAAGTGCAAGTAGAATAAATAGAAAGGGAAAACACAATTAAAGTTACTTAATGAAAACTAGATTTTCAACAATTAGCACAAGTACGCACTCGTCACCTCACGTACAAGGCATTTCAATTGCCACAATACCAATCCTAAGGGGAAAGTCCCCCACACAAGGTAAGACAAGCCACTTACCTCGAACTGGCTCAAAATCAACCCGAGACCACGTTCTTGCCACGAGTACTTGACTCCAAATGGCCCAAATCTATTCAATTCAATTTCATAATGTAAATAACACTTCAAGCAACTGATTCTACAATTAAATTTCTAAGCTAATATGCAAAATTAGGTAAAATGACCAAAATGCCCCTTGGGCCCACGGCTCAGAATCGGGTAAAATTTATATTTTCAGAATCTTCATACTCTCACTAGTCTAACCATATAATAATTATCCCAATCCAATGTCAAATCCTCAATCAAAACTCAATTTCTTGGTCTAAGAACCTTTCCCTCAATTTCTACCAAAATTTCAAAATTAAAGGGTGGATTTAAATGTAGATTGATGAAAATTAGTCTAAACCAAGTAGGAATTACTTACCCAAATCACCCAGGTGAAAATCTCTTCAAAAATTGCAATCTCCCGATCTCGCAAGTTCAAAATATGAATTATGATTCAAACCCTCGATTTTGGGTTTTAAAAATCTGCCCAGGTGTTTTATTCATCACGATCTCGAAACATGACGTGCAATCGCGAAGAGGAAAAATTGATGGCTCCTGAACTGGACTATGCAAACGCGAGATGAAGCACGCGAACGGGGAAGTGGAAAAGGGCAGGCTGACGCGTTCGCGGACAAGGCAATGCGAACGCGAAGGGGAAAAAGGTCATTGTACCCCCGGCTCCTAGTTCTACTACACGAACGCAAAAGGAGGGGTGTGAATGCAAAGGAGGAGGTGCAGACTTACGTGATCGCGAGCCAATTCATGCGATCGCGAAGAAAAATTTAAACATCCTCCAAAATTACACTACACGAATGCGGAGGGAAGGCTGCGAACGCGATTAAGGAAACCAGATACTAGATTTTCTGCAATTCTTACAAGTTCCAAAATGACCCGTTGGGCATCCGAAACACACCTGAGGCCCCCGGGACCTCAACCAAACCTGCCAAGTAGTCCTACAACATCATTCAAACTTGTTCCAACCTTCAGAACGCTTAAAACAACATCAAAACACCTATTTTTCATCGAATTCAGGGTTAAGAATTCCAAAAACTCTAAAAATACGCTTTCGATCAAAAAGTCCATCAACCCTCGTCTGAATGACCTGAAATTTTGCACACACGTCACATTAAATAGTATGGAGCTACTCCAACTTCCGGAATTCCATTCCGAACCTCGAATCAAATCTCACTATCGAACCGGAAACTTCAAAAGTTCAACTTTCAGCATTTCAAGCCTAAATTAGCTACGGACCTCCAAAACACAATCCGAACATGCTCCTAACCTCGAAATCATCCAACGGAGCTAACGGAACCATCAGATTTCCATTATGAGGCCATATTTATAGTGTTCCAACTACGGTCAACTTTTCAACACTTAAGTTCTCATTTAGGAACTAAGTGTCCCAAAACTCTCCGAAACTCAAAACCGAACATCCCGGCAAATCAAAATAGTAGAAATAAACTTGGGAAAAGCAATTAATAGGGTATCAAGGAACTAATTCTTAAGACGACCGGCTGGGTCGTCACATGTGTTTGCCATGATTGCTTTACTGCCACAATATTATGAACCATGCCTATAGGATCTAAATGGCTTTAACAATAGAGATCATGTCTATAGGGTTAAAATCAGCCTTATAATTAGATATCATGACTATGAAGTGTAAAGTAATTGAGGTTCAGTTTTCGTTACAACACGTATTCACATTTGTCTCCTTAGAAATCATGCCTATAAGTTCAGAAGTCAGCTTTTAATAATTAGATGTCATGCCTAAAGGAATTAAAATCAGCTCTAGTAAAAATTATGCCAATAGAACTTAAAACCAGTTTTGTTAAATAAATTAGTTTAATTCATGTATGTTCATTCTGAATTGGTTTAATTAATCTGTCCATTTCTTTAAATGAGTTTTCAAACACTGCCTTAAATTAATACCGCTAGAAAACATCTCTATAGGATCTCAAGTTGTCCGTTTAAAAAACTGTTCACTGTTTTACTGCATTCCTAATCAATATAGATATCATGCTTTTAGGATACCACTGTTATGCTCTTATGCAAGTCTATAAGGTGATTAAAATTCTGCAACTATAAAACTATGCTTTGTTATTTTAAAACTGTTCAGATTTAACAAGTCTAAATCAGTAGGCAAGCTAAATAGGTTTTTGACACTTTGTCCTAATTCAATAATGTATAATCCGTGCTCACCTAGACATCATGTTCTAGGATTTTCTCTTAAATACCTAGTTGTTGTTTGAAGACGTGCATTTATCTGTTATATTTGTGGAGGTAACTGTGAGCCTATCATTTGTTCTTTTTAAATGCAGTCCTAACTGTTCTTGATTGACGCCTAGACTTTTATCCTTTAAAACCTTAGAAAGGTCTAGAACTGCCCAAAAATAGAGGTCCTAAAATACCTCCAGGGCCACGAGGAAGGGACGGGTAGTGCATGCATAGGACATCAGTCAAGGTTATTAGAACGCTTTAGGATATGACCAAGGGGAGGGAATTGGGTAGTAAGGATATGATGACTACGCGCTAATGTCACGTATAGCCCCTCGTTAAGGAGTGTTTACCAGGCATTGTGTGGGGTGATCCTGTAGGCTAACCAACCTAGGACCCCCTTTTCCAATTCCTGATGTTTAAACTCTACATTTTCTCTATGTATGCAACTTGTTCAAGTCTTTTCCTTTTGTTTCATTACTTGAGTCATGCAAGTGTCCAAAACATGCCTTTATTTGCAAGTATGTGTTTAAACTATTTATTTGTTAAAAAGGACTAATTCATAAGTATAAGTTCGGCAAGGACCCACTGTTGTGGACCGCGAGGGGTGCCTAACACCTTTCCCTCAAGGTTATTTCGATCCCTTACCCTAAATCTCTGGTAATGCAAACTAGTCTAAGAGTTAATCTCTCTAGGTGCCCTAACACACCATAATCCGTTAGTTGGCGACTCTTCAAATACCCAAAATCCCAAAAGGGAAATGAGTTATTACCCTCATAAATGTCGAAACCGGGACTTCTACTGAGTTACTGCCCTATAAAAGGAGTGCTCATCCTCGTCCCTCTACTGAGTTAGCTCGACCTTGTTTTCATACTTCATCAAATTACTTCGACCTCGTCTTCGTCCTTTGTTGAAAAAACATAGATAATGCATAACAGCCTTCGAAGGTTCTCTTAATGTTGGCTCGACCCAGACATAACTAGGATAAATTTTAGCCTATACTGTTAGCCCTCCGCTTGTTGAGGTCGTTTTCGTGGGCAAATATAATAATAGAGTTCATGGCCGTCTTTTTCGTCGAGTTCGCTGAATAGATAACAACGATCGTGATCGTTGTGACGAATATACAATGTGGCTCTTTGTGGGCTGTATATTTTAAACCCTTAAATTTCCTAGGTGATTTGTTGGAACTATCTGGTCCAGAGAAGGAGTGACGTCATGACTTCATGCGTCATGATGATGTCGGTTCTCGATGCATTGTATCGATTCACGCGTGACCTTTGATTAGTTCTACCGTTCAGATTTTGATGCCAATTATGATGAACCGTTTCGGATTTGGTGCCAATTATGATGAAATGTTTTGGATTTGGTGCCTCAATCTTTATTAATAGGGAGTGTTTCTTCATTATTCAAACTTTACTTCCTTTCTATCTTTAGCCAAATGACTCCAAAATGACCTATGGACCTCCGAATTCACTTCTGATCGCGCTCCCAACACCCGAATCACCATACGGAGCTACTCCAGACTCGGAATCTCAAACGGACATCGATAACACTGAAAAGCTCTTCAACCCAAACTTATTAAATTTCATCCAAAATGCTAACTTCCACAATAGATGCCGAAATGTTACCAGGTCTTCCAAAACCTAGTCCGGACATACGCCCAAGTCCGAAATCATCATACGAACCTGCTGGAACCTTCGAATCCCGATTCCGAGGTTGTTTACTGAAAAAGCCAATCCTAGTTAATTCTTTCAACTTAAAGCTTCCGAAATGAGAATTCGCTTTCCAAATCAACTCCAAACTTCCCGAAATTCAATTCCGACCACGCGTACAAGTCATAATACCTGAAATGAAACTGCTCATGGTCTCAAACTGCTGAACGGTGCGCTAGAGCTCAAAACGACCTGTCGGGTTGTTACATTCTCTCCCACTTAAACATACGTTTGTCATCGAATGTGCTAAGAACTGTGCTTGAGTTGCCCGAAATCACTGTTTAACACCTCGAGCACCTACCCGTGCTACCACAACTCAGCTGGACGCCCTAGCTTGATCAATCTGAAGATATACTTTTCCCACTTAAGCAAGCAAGCCTTAGGGCCCAATTCCAGCATCCGAAATTCTCTGCCAGGACTGTTCCAACATACGATCACCATATCAATCACTACATGCAACACCATAACATGACTGCATACCTTGGCTGAATTCACACCTTGCACCACTTTACTCACAGGATCACAATAACATTCTCTGATCAATTTAGTCGAAATTCCATAAATCTGATGCTCCCATTGCACCTCATGGCATACATAGGTCTTGTTATAACTCTTACATTACCACCACAACAGAAGAAATGTGTAGAAATTCATAACTAACTGCCGAATCAACAATTCATTGGGTCTATACTCCTGACAGGAATTATCACCTCATTCTGAACCAAATAATGGTCTTTGCTCCTTAATATTCTTCATATAATCAGATTGCAATGATCCTAAATCCACGATCTCGTCTCACCCAGTACGAACTGCTCAGTCAATAAGCCACCCCGGACATGATCAAAAAGTCTCATATGCTATCACAATGTACCAATAGGCTACCACTTCGAACATGATACATAAAGGAAACGAACTCTGAAAAGGAAATCCAATTACCCCGCTCGCGAATCACACGTGCGACGCGGTCTACATAACTAAATAAACACCCCGCTCGCAAATCATACATGCGATGCGGGCACATAGCTAACATGAGCTTTCCTAAAAAAAATAAGAAACAAAACACATGAAAATAGATATAGGGAACTATACTCAACGTCGCACTATTGCGGCATGCAACCCGATCCAAACAACATACTCATGGCGGCGTGCCAGCCGATCCACACATAAAATTCACATAAGGAGATACACACCGAGCTAGATTGCTCGCTACAACAAAATACCGAATGTCGGTCACAAGCACGCTAAGTGCATAATACCATCCCTGGGGAGACATATAGCGCTATAAGCTACCGACTATTGCGCAACTGAGGTACGATATACTATCTGAATCTCAAGAGTCACTCTACTCATATAACATCATCACTATGCGGAATCTCAACACATAAGAAATTCACCATGCCGTTTTACAACTCACATGGCGCAATACATCATTCCATGAAATAGCTGACGACGAAATAACGCCCCGACTACCCTTCCATAAGGCTGAAATGAACACATCTGGCCTGATATAAAGCCCATATTCACATTTAAATCCATCCACAAACCTCAAGCTGATTCTGATCGCACTAAACTAAGCTAATAACCTTCCAAAGGTCCATAATAACTCCCCATTTCTCATAACACACAAGAACAACCATCATAACCGGAGTAATCCTCCACAGTCAACAACCCAATAAACCGAGTGCCCTCCAAGCATCAATTCTCAATTTAACGACATCACTACAATCTTTCATACTTGGTTTAACTCTTCAATCAATCAAGTGACTACATGCCACACTTATACCACCTTCCAGTGGGGCACACTCCCACAACCTTCTGTAACAGATGACTAGCATGTACATCCAAACCGTCGGCCGCACTAACGCTGAAAAGTGATTAAGAATCCTTAATCAGGATGCAAAACATTTTTCACAAAACACCGATCTCAAGTGACGCTAAAGACAATACCAACTTACTTTAAACATCGAAACTCCTTTCCTGCTCATCTAAGCTTGTGACATCCTTGTCAACACCGAATTGCAACCCTGATCCTCACATCAAATTCCATACCTCTCCCTGCACCCAACATGCCAATATACGATAGAACACGATCTTCATCATAACTCCGGAACCACTAATAGATTAATACTTCATCATATAAAAACATTTCACTTAACTCACTTCGGGAGAACCATAGCAACACACGAGTGAATTCTCATAACCGTAGAGTATAAATACCTCTAAGTAATGGTCTAAGCCACCATAGCCCTTCCGGGATCCGCCTACACATGACAGGCCATAACAGTAGAATGCTTCTGAATAGCATCAATTACGGCAGCCGACAAGCGTCACACGTACCATCACAAATCACTTGCATGACTTGATCACTACCACCAATATACCAGTTCAAATATGGCTAACCAATCTATCTTCTTCCAATTTATCCTTGATTGCCTTAGAAATAATAATAACTCCATTAAACACCTAACACACTCCATCCGCACTCATCCCGAGTGACCTTGAATCACGAGACCATGCTGTCTCAAATACCACGAACTATTTCATATTTCCCAAATGCTATACTGCAAGTCAAAACATCATAGAACATTCTGGGCCTCTTCTCATAAGCTGCTACAAAAGCTTGATTCTTAACCGCACCTATAGGCTCGAAGTCATTAGGCACCACACTTTACCCCTTTGAATCCACTAAGATCGTTGTTGAGAGCCACCTGCTCTGACTTAGCCCCGAATATAATCAACTCCATGGATCTTCTAGCACATGAATACCCTTCTCGACGAAGCACCCGGTAGAATCACTTTCCTTGAAACCCGCATCTATACAAGGCATAAATCCCGAATCCTTCCCCAAGTCTGAACATGAGCCAATAAGTTCAACCATGGTACGCCTTTAACAATCCCTTTGCTCAAATTACCACCTAAGGTTCTTTTCCCATAGATGAAATAATTTACCAATATGCTAATAACCCGAAACCTCACAAGAAGATAACCATACAACCCAATCGTAGGAGGCGAGGCTCTCCCACTTAGCTTTAAACCACCATACACAAATCTAGGATCCACCAAGATTTTTTCTTCATTGTTGGCTTGCTCTTGCATAACTGGCCCGCCAAATCCTCCGAAATCTTTCTGTAAAACCCTTTACGGATACTCTGAATCATTAACCACATTCACATGACTGATCTCTTTACCGTATGGCTAGTAGAATTCTTCGTAGAAGCTTGATCCACGCAACCACTAACCTGCTCACAGGGAATAACCCCCTGTGGAAATCACTCTTTGACATCTTCCAACATCGCTGCATGGGGTACAATCACTACGACATCAATAACCCCTCTTGAGCCTGTGCTCCTTCACTAGCTACACAAGTCCATTCACTCCTCGTGGACATCAACTAGATGTGCGAAAATATCCTCTAATTCAATGTTATGTTGTACCCTCCTTCATATCAAGCAACTCCTTTCCACCATATCAAGTCTCCCACAGTATAATAGCCGATATTTCAAATTAAGTCCGTAGACCCAGCCACTGAATCCACATACTGCTCTGCTACTCTCCCACTTTGGGCAGACTCACTTTTTTAAGAAACTACTCTACCTCCACTTCTTACACTGGGCCTTCTAGAAGTTTAACCACTGCATGACACTCTCCACACGTCCTTCCTCATCCTTTACTGCTAAGGTAATGCCTTAGATAGAAATTTATCTTGGTAGCATTTGAACCAATAGACCGCTACTCACTTTTAAACCTTTCCGAAGATCAACTTTCTCGAGCCGTCAGTATTAGGAATACATATTCAATCCTGAACCACCGTACCTCGTGATCTCTGACAGCCATTTCTCCAATATTATTTCACAATATCTTGCCCCAAAGGCGAATTGCAGAAGGCCATAACACCGACAAACTTAACACATTCAATCGAGGACGACGATACCACGTCGCAAATGAAAATTCCACCACACTTGAAAACTTCAAGTCTCGTTACTCCATCGATCCAAATTTGGACATTCATAGGCCAATTGCTTTTCCCCCGCCGGAGATGAAATACCGAATCTTAGAATCATGCACTGAGAGAACTCCCTTCCAAATCATTCACTGCCCCACATAAAGGCAAGTATCCTACTATTATGTCGATACTGTGCGATAACCAATCATGAGCAATCATAGCGATCTGTGCATAGCCTCAAAGCTCTTAGGAATACTGTTACTGAGCTGAAATAACAAGATATCCTCTCGCAAGGCAACAACAATAGCCCAATCAACTATACCGGGAGAAACATCCCGCACCACATTTGTAGTGCCATTATAATCCTTTAATTCTCGATTTATAACCAGCGATTCGCGTCGCGTAAGATTGAGTAGGAAGGAAACAAGGGCATAAGCCTCAAGGAATCAAATCACACGATGAGGAATTAAGAAGGGAAGTACTCCTAACAGCCTTGTAGCCTCTCGAAGATAAGTACAGACGTCTCCGTACCAATCCGCGAGACTCTACTAGACTTGCTCATGACTCGTGAGACCTAAGGGAACCTAGTGCTCTTATACCATGTTGTCATGACCCAATATCCACTAAGGGTTATGATGGCGCCAGACACCACTATCAGGCAAGCCAACTACAATTTACTAGCAATTTTTTATTTTAATTATTGAAATTATTTTCTTTAAATAAATAAATAATACATAATAAACTCCACTGGATAAATAAGGATGTCTTCACAAAATTTAACTACTGAAAATCCTGTGATCCTCCCAGAACCCGGTGTCACAAGTACATGAGCATTTACTAGGGAATGAATTAAAATACAGTAACTGTCCGAAATACAAGTGGACATAAATGAAAATACAATACAATACTCTGAAGGAGACTCTGCTAGCTGCGGGTTGTCTCGATAAATGCAGCTCACCTAGGTCTCCGTATCAACCATGCCGCTATGCCTCTATGCCACTAAGCCACTAGCCACATATGAACCTGTGCAACAAAAATGCACAACAAGTGTAGTATGAGTACGAAAACAACGTGTACCCAATGAGTATCCCGTCTAATATCGAAGAAGTAGAGACGAGAGGTTGACTTCGACACTTACTAGTGGTCTAATAGTAATATTATTATTGCGATGAATCACATATTTATTAAGGACAACAATAAATTCAAATAAGTCACGAAACAGGTAAAAGTTCCTTTTTATTAAAAGTCTCCGGATTCATAATCCATTAATTAACAATTATCTCAAGTCGGGGAGAGCAAATATCAATATCAATGAGTCTCAAGGCAAGCAATACAAGCATGCACAAATCATGCCGAGGACGTACGACTCGATCCAACAATATTTAAATTGTGCACCACCAGAGAGTCGAATGGCGCGAACCATAGATGCATCTATTTAATCTACCGAGGTGTTCGACCCGTTCCGAAATTAAACACACAGGCAGTCAATCAAGAAGTCAACAGGGAACAATTATCCAAAGAAACGCCAATTCTCTTTTAAATATTTTTGAAAATGAAGTTTAAATCCTTTTTAGAAATTCATTTACTAATTCGATATTATTTAAGCAATTCAACTGTCAGTAAGTTCACAAAATCCAAGGGAAGCATGCTTTTGGGTCCTAGACTACCCGGACTTAAACATAATAGTAGCTATGCACGGACTCTCGTCACCTAGTACGTACGTAGCCCCCACAACTTGGAGCACATATTTAATTATTTCACCTATGGGGACAATTCCCTCTTACAAGGTTAGAAAGGAGACTCACCTCGCTCCGAAGAGCCATAATCGACATTCCACGTTCTTCCGAAGACTCGAATCGATGAACAAAGCTCCAAAGCTAGCCAATAATAATACAATCCATTAATATATACTCAATTAGCCCTAATGATCTAATTTATAACAATTCCTAACCCCGATCGAGAAGTTGACAAAATTGCCCTAGGACCCACGTGCCCGGATTCCGAAGATAAACTTTACCCATAACCTCACTAACTCAAATATATAATTTACTCTCAATTTCATACCCAAAATCGTGGTTAAATTCCAAGAATATTGATTTTCTAGGTTTTCGCCCAAACCCCAAGTTTCAACAAATTTCATGCTCAAATCTATACATAATCAATGTATTTAACTCAAGATAGGTGGGGATAGCTTATCTTATCGTATATGATGAAAACCCCCTCTTGAAACCCTCCTAGAATCACCCAAGCCAAGAGAAAAATGAGAGAAAATGGCCAAATCCTGATTTCTAAAACACTCACTGCCTCCAATCCTTTCGCACCTGCGGTCTATTGACCGTTTCTACTGTCCCGCAGGTGCGGACCAATTGCTGCTTCTGCGGTCTTCCCCCAAGCCTTCAACTTCCGCATCTGCGCTTCTCCCTCTGCAGGTGCAGTCCCGCATCTGCGGCAAAATGACTGCGTCTGCGGTCCCAGCCTAGCCGTCCATTTCCGCTTCTGTGGCATGAAAGCCGCTTCTGCGGCCCTAGTTTCACAGGTGCGGTTACACCAGCAACCAGCAACTTCAGCCTTCTCCAAAATTCATTTTCGATCCTTTAACCACCCGGAATCCACCCGAGGCCCCCGGGACCCCAACCAATCATACCAACCAGTCCCAAAACACATTAGGGACTTGCTCGAGGCCTCAAATCATATCAAACAACGCTAAAACCACGAATCGACCTCCAATCCAAGCTTTATGAACTTTAGAATTTCAAACTTCTACTTTCAATGTTTAAACCTATCAAATCACGTCTGATTGACTTCAAATTTTACACACTAGCCGTATTCGACATTATGGACCTACTCCAACTTTCGGAATCGGATTCCGACCCCGATATCAAAAACTCCACTTCCGGTCAAACTTCTCAAAAACCTTCAAATTTCTATCTTTAGCCAAATGACTCCAAAATGACCCACAGACCTCCGAATTCACTTCCGATCACGCTCCCAACACCCGAATCACCACACGGAGCTACTCCTAAACTCGGAATCCCAAACGGATATCGACAACACAGAAATGCACTTCAACCCAAACTTATGAAATTTCTTCCAAAATGCTAACTTCCACAATAGGCGCTGAAACGTTCCCAGGTCTTCCAAACGCAATCCGGACATACGCCCAAGTCCAAAATCATCATACGAACTTGTGGAACCTTCGAATCCCAATTCTGAGGTGGTTTACTCAAAAATCCAATCCTAGTTAATTCTTTCAACTTAAAGCTTCCGAAATGAGAATTCTATTTCCAAATCAACTCCAAACTTCCCGAAATTCAATTCTGACCATGCGTACAAGTCATAATACCTGAAATGAAGCTGCTCATGGCCTCAAACTGCTGAACGGCTCACTAGAGCTCAAAATGACCGTTTGGATCGTTACAGTCTGCCCCCGTCCCAGCTACTGTAGCTTATGTATCCGCCCCGTCCCAACTATTGCACCCGCTCCTGAGTTATTTTCATTTGTTAGTGAGGATGATAACGTCTCCCCTGGTGGTGGGGACCTAAGGCCCCCCCAAGATGAAGGTTATAGACGTTGGGGAGGGAGGGGAGTCTCAACGACCATTGATTCAGTTGAGGATGACTTCACTCTTCGAGAAACGCAACAATACAAATCGAAGACAATGTTGGGGTAATTTTTGAGGCCCCACAATCGGAGGAGGTGAACACGGGCGTGCTGGTGTGTGCCGAGGGGGAGATGGTCATGAAGAGGACACTTGATTGACAACTTTGTGTCTACGAGGTAGGAGGAGGCTTCATCTTCCAAGCAGGCAGCAGATGCCTATCCGGCAGTCAAGGACAGAGGAAAATATGTCATCAATGAGTGCAATGAGTCAAGTTTCGACATAGCCCTTGATGATCTTAGGATGATCCATGAGGGGCTGATCTAAATCGAGGGTGAGAATGGAGGCATGCTCTAGGACTATCACGATTTCAATGGATCATGATTTGCTGTGAAATACCGAGAAGGTGGTTACCACTCCCGGTACTCTCTACTCCGACGCCGAGGGCGTGACCTCAAGGAGATAACTGATAGTACCCTGTCAAAGAACATTGTCGGTCTTGCTCTTAGGGTATGTATGGCTATTGTATGCTCTTTTCCTTTTACCTTATCTTGTTTTTAAGTTCTAACTTTCGCCTTTTCTTTGAATTGCACACGGTCACTCTAGAAATTGAGAGAGCTTGGAGGGAGAAGAAATGTAAATAAATTTACGTGAAGTTGAAGGGTAAATATGAAGAGTACAGTGAAAAGTACCGAAACCTTCAGAGGCAGCTTCACGAGGAGCTCGACTTGCTGGCCTTGAGAGAAGAATTAATGAAAAAATACGAGGAGTTGATGGCGGCCGTGGAAAGGTTCAGCGTCCTTGAGGGAGCATTAAGGAGAAAAGAAAAAGAGATCGAGCAAAGTTGGCTCAACTGCGAAGCCAGTTGGACGGATGTCAACTCAAAATTGACTCTCTTAGGGGGGAGGTCACTGAGAAGCAACATTTACTCGAGCATACGAAGGCTTACTGGATGCTCGGAGAAAGATTTACATTCTCGAGCTAGCGAACATGACTCTCTATTTTGAGCGAGATAATAATCCGTCGATGGCTAGGGTTAAAGAGGACCGACTTGAGGAGAGGATCGCTGAGCTGGACATGGAAAACTTCGAGCGGCATGATCGAGTTATTGGTCTTGAGGTCGAGAAGGCCCAACTGCTTGTGCGTCCATCTTCGTCTAATGCTTCTCAGTATCTTACATTCCTTAGGAACTGTACGAAGAGTGGATCCACACTGAAGCCTGGCAGGATGTGCTCCGTGATTTGAATATGGCGGGCTCTATTTCTAATATGGCCCTCGACGATGCTCAAGTAAAAGCTCGTGAGGCTCATCTAACTTGTGATTATGATCCTACTATACCCCAACCTGGTTCCGAGGAGGATGAGGAAGACGGTGTAGACCGGCTTACGAACGGTGCTTGGTATTACTCTACTTACGGCCAAGGCGAGGATGGAGAGGGCGTCGAAGGCCGAGATGGTGATAGCATCGAAGGCCGAGATGTTGATGGCCATTAGTTTTTGTTTCAACTTGTTGTATAATTGTTGTTGGCGTCTTCGAGTGCTTTTTGTAAAAACTCTTCGTCTGAATATCAAAGTTGTCTTTTGTTTTATATGCACCTTTTTCATTCTGATGGTAAGCTAGAAACTCATGTTTTAGCCGTAGTTTACACTCTAATTACTGCATTGTGTGTGTGTTTGAGCTTAAATAATAATAAATTGTACTTATTAGGTGTTTTATGCCTTGAGGGAGTTGATTCTGAGTTAAAAATATGAATTGGAGCTAAATCAAACAAGTTGGAGCTTTGAAGTCTGAGTAAAAGCCCAAGAAATTAAGCCAAAATCACACGTAGGGGTCGAGGACCAAGTCTGGATGTCAATAGTGAAAAAAACCATTTACTCTAGAAAAACGACACTGCACGCCGAATGGGGCACTGCAAGGCGCGCGCGACAGTGAAATTCCTACCTGATAAACAAAAGTCAAGCCACCTGATAAACTCCATAGGCTCGCCGCGTGGGGCACCGCGCCCTGCGTCGCGTTATTGCATTTTTGTTAGAGTAATTTATGTTTTGGCTTGGAAAGGGTAGTTTCATCCGGGCCCACTTCTACATGGTATAAGTGCACCTAAAATACACTTTTGAAGGGACTTTTGACCTATGAAATATTTGAGCAACAATTAAGGCAAGAGGACACAAGGATTTATCAAGATTTAAACCAAAAATCGGTGCAGTACGGGAGTTTGTATTGAATCATTAGAATTGGTGTTTTCTATGTTTTTAAACCTTATTGATATGACTTTATCCATTGTTATGGAGTAATTTCTATTAGGGTGTTGGCAAATACGATATTTTGATAACTTGATTAGGGATTCGATTCTTGATTATTGTTGGAATTAATGGAGTTTTAATTCATATTGTGAAGTTATTCTTATTTTGCTTAATCGAAAGAGGAGCTTGCTATTGAATTTCTTTACATCTTATGCTCTAGGTCAAATTCATGATTCAAGTAGGTAATCGAAAGAGCCTCTTGAATTGTTAATCAAACTAGAAAATAGGGAAATATTCGTGAGAAGTTACCCTTTTGACCATAACTATCATTTATTCGTTGCAATTATTTACCGTGCTTCAATTGGATTAATTACTGAAATTAACATTTAATTAAAAGAGGAACATTAACTTCAAGGGTAATCTAATTTTCTATTGAATTCGTGAGAATCAACAATATTATAGAGCGAACTAACTCAAGAATTGGATTTCGAGTAAATTATTCTGCACCTGTCTAATCAATTACCTTTGCCTCTCATTGATATTTCTTCGTTTCTCATCTGCTGTCTTTTGTGATCAATTATTAATTGCTTAATTTTTAGTAGTTAATCGTAGATTATAATCATCAAATCAATTGTTAATCTTACTAGATAGTAATCAACTAAAGATTATTCGAACATTGTTTAAATCCAATCCCTGTGGAGACGATAAATAAACTATACTCTCTTTGGCTAGCGAGCCATAATTTTTTGTTGTGTTTTGGCTTGTGAAATTTTGGCATCAAATCTATTGTATTCACAGTTTCTCACTTGTGTGCAGGATAAGGGTTTAACTTCTCTGGTGCATGACTCGATCTTCTTCAAAGGAAGTGATACCCTACAAACCAGAGTTGGAGAAACCTACGACAATTGAGGAAAGAAAGAGAATTAATAGAAAACTTCTTGGGTCATACTTCGACTCAAGATAAAATGGCAAAAAAAGATTGATAGAGTAGACTTAGCTGCAAAAGAGGCAGCAATAAGAAGCTGCAGATATGGCAATTGAGGCAGCCTTTAAAGCTACTGAGGAGACTATCGAATATGGTGGGGGTCGAATATTAAATCTAAACCTACCCTTGGTTGAAGACCAGTTCGAGAATGCAGCACCCAAGCCTGAGAGATCATTAGGCGACTATGCCAGACCAGTCTACAATCAAGGACTGTCAAGTGTCAAACCTCCACCCATAGAAGCAAACAACTTCGAGTTGAAGCAAGTCTTGCTTCAAACCATCCAAAACAACCGTATATTTAGAGGGAAGGTGAATGAAGATCATAACACTCAGTTGATGAACTTTGAAGAAATCATGAACACCTTCCAATAAAATGGAGTATCAAAAGATGCGATCTACATAAGGGCAGTCCCATTTTCATTGGAGGATGACGCAAAGCACTGGCTTTGTAGCTTACCCACAAGGTCGAACAAGACATGGGAATTTACGAATAAAAAGTTTCTTGAAGTACTTCTCAGCTGCAACAACACATAAATTCAGAAGGGAAATCCACAATTTATGCCAGAAGGAGACAAACGGTTTATGAAGCTTGGGAAAGATGCAAGGAGATAGTCAGAAAGTGTCCGGAATTGATTTGTGGATGCAATTCTAGGATTTTTTGGATGGACTGACACCTTTGTCACGATGAGCTTTGAGTATTGCATGTGGAGGTCCACTAATGAAGAAAACTCTGGAGGAGGTTGTCTCAGTCCTTGATGAATTATCTGAGGATGCTAACTAGTGGCCTGCTGAGAATAACGTTATGGGGAACTATAATAGAAGAAACTACGAGAGTTGGAACAAATATAATGTTATGGGACAAATACATCTAGGTTTTTCGTGGAGTTCACCTAGTGGGAGTTTGAACTCATATCAGCAAAATAATCCTAGACCCCAAGGACAAGGATCACCGGGTTTTTAGAACCAACAGAGGCAGCAATACCGACAACAATAGTCAAAGTAGTCTAGTATGGAAGATCTCATGAAGGCATTCATCAACAAAACAGATGAAAAATTTGAGTCTCATGGCACAACCATCCGGAATTTAGAAAGACAAATAGGACAAATTACAAATTTGTTATTAGAGAGGGCTCCTGGGACTCGACCCTCTGACACAATAAAGAACCCAAATGAAACAATCAAAGCTGTACCTCGGAGAAGTGGCAAAACATTGGCTGATCAAGTTGTAAAATCTAGACCCGAGGTGGTGAACAAAAAGACTGAGACACCGGAAGAGAAAAAGAATGAAGAGCAGAAATGCCAGAGTAGTGGGGTACAAAATGAGATTGAAGAAAGTAGACACATGCCAGCTCTACCATTCTCTCAAAATATGAAGCAGGAAAAACTTGACAAATGTTTTGGGCGGTTCTCGGAGTTGCTCAAGCAACTTTATGTGAACATTTGTAATCACTCAGATGTCTGCTTATGCAAAGTTCTTAATGGAAATCTGTCCAGCAAGAGGAATCTAGAGGAGACAATATTGGTCAAGCTGAATGCCTACTGCACTGCCATATTGCAAAATAAAATTCCTCAAAATGTGGGGACCTAGGAAGCTTGACCATACCATGCTTGTTGGGGAGTGAGAAATTTGACAAGGCCCTCTGTGATTCTGGTGCTTCTATAAATCTAATGCCTTTGTTTGAGTTCAGGAAACTGAAAGGTAAGCTTGGAGTGATCAAATCAATACCAGTGTCCCTACAACTGGTAGACTGGACCACCATTTTGCCTGAGAAAACATTAAGGATATTCTAGTACGGGTGTACAAGTTTGTGTTCCTTGTAGACTTATTGTGGTGGATATGGAAGTAAATAAGGAGGTGACTCTAATTCTAGAGAGGCCATTTTTATGTATAGGCAGAGCTATCCTTTATATCTATGAAGGGGAGCTTATGCTCAGAGTGGACAATGAGAAAGTTGTGTTCCAAATAAAGAGGATGATGATACATCAATGATGAAGTGTCTGCATACTTATGTTTCAAGCAAGATGTTTTTAGGGAGTTGGCTAAAAAATATAAGTTATACAAGCTTGTGGGGGATACTCTAGAGAGGTGTATTACTCAGTCTAGCACAATGGAGGATGAAGATCCTGAAATAAAGAAAGAAGCCGAAGCTCTTGAAACTGAGGATCAAGTGGTAATGAGGAGGAACTAAAAGAGGAGGCTTCTAATCCTAGTGTGGAATTGAAAGTCCTCCCTGCTCACTTGAAATATGCTTTTATTGAAACTAACAATTTTCTTGTGATTATTTCTGCTTACTTGACAGGTACACAACAACAAAAACTAGCAGAGCTGCTGAAAAATACAAAAATGCCATTGGTTGGAGTATAGCTGATATTAAAGGAATCAATCTAGCCATTTACATGCACAAAATTCTACGGGAAGAAAATAACAAGCCAGTGGTGCAGCTCCAATGTAAGTCGAACAAAAATTTGAAGGAGGTAGTGCACAATGAGATCATTAAATTGTTAGATACAGGAGTGATTTTCCCCATCTCTGATAGCTAGTGGAATAGTCCAGTGCAAGTTGTACCAAAAAAGGGGGTGTCACAGTGGTGAAGAATGAAGATAACGAATTGATCCCAACACGAATAGCCACTGGGTGGAGAATGTGCATTGATTATAGAAGGCTGTATGATACAACAAGGAAAGACCACTTCCCACTTCCCTTTGATCAAATGCTCGAGAAAGAGGCTGGACATGGATGCTACTGTTTCTTGGATGAGTACTCAGGATACAATCAAATACCCATTTCCCCAGAAGATGTTGAGAATACCACATTGAAAGTACAAGAGGGGGTGGGGGTGAATTGTAGCCTTTTTAATTTTCTAGTCGACTATTCTTCAGACCGAGTCTACATATGCAGAGACAACCTGCACCGAAACTGTTAGTACTTCAATTTGAACAAGTACTACTCACAACAAACAGTAAAAGTGTATAGTAAAATATGAGAGCAATAAAATAAATGACACTAGGAATTTTATACTGGTTTAGAACCAATGTGGTATCCTAATACAGTTTCCTTGGGTTGCAAGGATGTTATCTCTTGAGTTCTTTGTAATTTAGGTTAAGTACAACTTGTGTGATTTTTAACGTTCACCACCAACATTTACAGGATTGGTTTTCACTCACTCATCAAAAATGACCCTTTGGTTTTCACTCGCTCACCAAAGAAACAAACAATGACACAACCTCTCGGACACACATCCTCTCCAATAACTTTCTATGTCTCTTCTCTCTTTTGTGTACACAGTAAATCTAAAAGTGAATTACAATGCTTGTTAAAAGTAGAATAAAGAACTTTTGTGTACACAGTAAATCTTTTGTGATCTTGTGTCCTGCTTGATTTGTGCAAATTGATACCTTCTCCAACAGATCATTCTTTGCTTCTGACAGCTTGCACTTCCTTGTCCATGTTTATTTTCCTTTTATCTAAAGATGATTAAATTTGATCAAAAAGTTATTTCCATAAAGAAGCTATTCACATGCTTTTAAATAATACATGGAATTACTTTTGGATCTTGCACTTAAATGATCCCGTATAGATTTGAGATCATTTCAATTATAATTTCATAATCTTGGACCTTGATTATATCACTCCTTTCATAACAATATTTTCTTTGTAAGCTCTTTCTAGATCTTTCTCAGTGTGCTATTTAAAAACCCATGATTGATTGTCCAGAGATATAATAATCTTTACATAATCAAAGACTACTCTTCAATCTTCCTTTCTTGTAGCTTTTCAACGTGCTTTTCTTTCCTTCTTCATTAGACCAATTTATTTGCTTCGTACTGCACATTTGCACTGAAAAATATTTCTTTCCTTGTAACACAGTTTCCTTCGAACAACTTCATTGCCTTGTAAACTCCTCGGACTCGTTCCTTCCAATAACTTCATTTTTCCTTAATCATATATTCTTCTTGACCTCCTCCCCATGTTGTATCACTTTGCAAATAGATATTCTATTACCTTTTTCTGATTGCTGAAATATTCTCGTGCTCTTCTACTTATGGTAAATTTCTGCATGTACAAATTTAACCTCTTATTTAGACAACCCAACAGAATTTCAATCTTACTTTGAGTTTAGGTCTTTGTCACGACCCAAAAACTGACCCGGTCGTGATGGCGCCTATCGTGAAACTAGACCAGCTGACACAATTCCTGAATCAACCATTATTCAATAAAAGTCATTTTTATGCCATTTATTAATCAATAATCTCATGATGTAAGTTTAAATGAACAGTACAGAATAAATACACAAGCCCGACATAGGGTATCACTAGTCATGAGCATCTACTACAATTGTCCAACAACATCAAGACCAATATGCCCAGGAAAAAAAATCACAAGAATAAATAAGGAAGAATAAGGAGGGAGAAAAGCAGGGTTGCGACAGCCAGACAGCTACCTAGCTAACTCCGATGAACCTGCCACCGAGCTTAGAAATACTTGAATCTGCACACATGGTGCAGAGAGTAATGTGAGTACGCCAACTCAGTAAGTAATAAAAGTAAATGAAGACTGAGCAATAAGAAATCATGTAAACCATGTCATAACACCATAGTGGTTACAGTATGTTCCCAAAACAGTTACCATTCAAATCATTTCGTTAATTTCCAACTTCAGTAAAATCCTTTAGAAAATATCTTTCTAACCTTTTCAATAGAGGTTTAATGAAATATATATATATATATATATATATATATATATATATATATATATATATATATATATATATATATATATATATATATATATATATAGTGAAAGTGATGAAAATCATAATCGGCCCCTCGGGCAAAAACATAGTTCATATACAACCCATCGGCCAAACAAAAATCCATAAAACATCTCATAACTTAAAAATCTCAGTAGAAGTAAATAAGCAAAATCAATGACTAATTCCGAACACCTTGTGAAAATTCCAGTATAAATGAAAGTTGTTTAAAGAATTTGTTTATCATTTTCAATAGAGGCTCGGTATAAAGATGAGTGAAAGTAGTAATTTAATAAACATATTCAGTAGAGACTCATTTTAAGGAGGAGTGAAAACAGTGATTCCATAAACATGCCCCTCAGGAAAAGCATCACTTGTATATGTGTATATATGTAGCCCCTCGGGCAAGCCTCTCAATTACTCATGACTCAACTCTCAACAATCAACGCTGACACTCAGCACTCACGCTCCATATGTACCATATAATAACCATTGTGGCGTGCATCCCGATCCATATATCACTACGGCGTGTAGCCCGATCAATATATATAGTCGACTGCGCTCACTGGGGGTGTGCAGACTCCGGAGGGGATCTTATAGCCCAAGCGCTATATCGCTGCGGCGTGCAGCCCGATCCATATACATACATACATACATGTATACATATATATATATATATATATATATATATATATCTCAGTCATTAACCTCACAATCAAACCCTCGGTCTATCTCAGCCATCAACCTCACAAGCCACTCGGACTATCAGTAAAATAGGGCGTTCAACTCAAAATATCATTTATAGTATCAAAATTTAGTAAATAAGGCTGAGTTAAGAAATCAATAAAATACAGCATGACTGAGTACAATTATTAAGTCAAAAACAGTGAGGAACAGTAGTTAAAAAGCTCCATAAGGGTCCAAAATAGTTGGCACGAGGCCCAAGTATGACATTCCGCCCAAAACATAGCAATACTTTTTGAATATAATGATATCAAATAGTTTTCAATCAAATATGCGACTTAACTATCGTACGAGATGGACCAAGTCATAATCCCCAATGGTGCACGACTCCACGCTCATCATCTAGCATGTGCATCACCTCAAAGTAGCACAACGATGTGAAATTCAGGGTTTCATAACCTCAACACAACATTTAGAATCATTATTTACCTCAATCCGATCCAAACTCTAGCCCGCAATGCCTTTGCCCCTTGAATTGGCCTCCAATTTCTCCAAATCTAACCAAAATCAGATTCATACCATCAAAATATGCTAAGGGAACAAAGCCCACTCGAAAATAACCAATTTACATCGAAAATCCCAAAATTGGCATAACCTGGCCCCCAGTCCCATGTCTCGGAATCCTATAAAAATCACATCAATAGAATCCTTGTCCTCCCACGAGTCTATACATACTAAGAACATAAAAAATCGGACCTCAAATGGCCCCTCAAATCCCCAAATTAAATGATACAAATTAAGATAAAATCATGGTATTTAACCAAATTTGGGTGAAGAACACTTACCCCAATCACTCCTCTGAAAATCCCCTCCAAAATCGTCTTCTCCCGAGCTCCATAGTTCCAAAATGCAAAAATGGCCGAAATCCTCGAAATAGAGTACTTTATAAGGCTGCACAGGTTTCCTCATTCGCGAACACGGAATGACCATCGCATCTGCGATGAAGAAAAATATCGGCTCCCAAAATGCTCTACGCGTTTGCGGCACAAGCCTCGTGAACACGATACCTACTGGAGACATAACTACGCGAACGCGAAGAACACAACATCAATACATTGCGAATGCGACACCCAAAGAGCGAACGCGAAGAACAGAATTCACCACCTCCAGAACACTCTTCGCGAATGCGAGTCCCTGACCGTGAATGCGATGACCAAAAATCTCTGCAACAAAAACCAACAAAACTGCCAAGTCCAAAGTCCAAAAATTGATCCGTTTAACACCCAAAACTCTACCGAGGCCCTCGGGACCTCAACCAAACATGCCAACATATACCATATCGTCTTTCAAACTTGTTCCAACCTTCGGAACGCTCAAAACAACATCAAAACATCAAATCATCATCGGATTCAAGCCTAAGAATCCCAAAAAACATCCGAATTTCGAATTCGATCAAAATGTCTATCAAACCTCGTCCGAATAACCTGAAAGTTTGTACGCACATCACAAATGATACAATGGACCTACTCCAACTTTCGGAATTCCATTCCGACCCCGATATAAATCTCACCTATCAACTGGAAAATGCCAAAATCGCAATTCGCCAATTCAAGCCAAAATCTTCCACAGACCTCCAAAATACATTCCGATCACGCTCCTACATCCCAAATCACCTAACGGAGCTATCCAAATCATAAAAAGTCCATTCCAAGATCATATACTAACAAGTCAAAACTTGGTCAAACCTTTCAAATTTTAAGCTTCAAACTGAGAACTGTTCTTCCAAATTCATTCCGATTACCCTGTAAACCAAAACCAACAATTTACATAAATCATAATACATCACATGGGGCTAGTCGCGCCCAAGAACTGGCAAGAAAAATGCAAAAGCTCAAAATAATCGGTCGGGTTGTTACATCCTCCACAACTTAAACATGCGTTCGTCCTTGAATGTACCTAGAGTTGTTCCGAAAACCATAAAATTGTTGTGTAACCTTACCATGCACATACCCAAGGGCGATCCCACGTCACCCTATCTCATATAGGCCCGATAACACAATGTAACTGAAATTTCACAATCCAACCTTGCCCTTAAACCTTAGAACCACATTTCCACTTCTGAAATCATCTTCAAGATCAGAACCTCACATCTATACTCTGAATAAGACCGAACAAGATGTAACAAACCATACCTGCAGCCTCAAATGCAATTGCATGATAAACCACATAGCTCAACTCTCGTAGCGATAACTTCTATTCACAGCCGTTGCTCAAAACATCCGGATTTCGATAATATGCCTCTAATCAAATAAAGCCTAATTCCAACACTTCTGTATAATGCCAATGATAAAAGAAACACGCAGATTCGTAATCATTTCTCAAATCAACCATTCATGAAGCTCCCTCTCCTTTGGTAAGAACCATAGTAAATTTTTAAGCCGAACCTCGATATTGTCCTTCCAACATGCTGAAACCGAATCCATTTGCATTCATTTTAGATCCCAACGATCTCATCTAATCCAACACAACTACTCTGGTGAGATAACACATCAATACCACCTAAAGCCACAACTCATGCAATCCGCACACTAATAAGCAACAATCCGAACTTACTTAAATCATGAAAAATGACTCCAATGAGAGAGTTGTATTGCAAGCTCACCAGTACCACCACAACACAATGATGAGACCCCATCACACATCGTAGAACCAGAACGCACAAATCTAACCCGAAGGATCACACCTCGACATAACTTAGCCGCAATGCGCGACCCTATCCAAACACTGGTTCGCATGAGACGCCTCAAATCACCATGCTCAAAATCATCAACCAAGCGTAATTTGATGCCTAGAACCCAAAAGTGAATCACCATAACCATGGAGAAGCAAATGACGTAATGACATATCAGTCCGAAAGAACATACCCAATACGTAACAAATCATGCAATGCCCAATTACCCGTCTCGTGCAAATTTCGCTATAAAGCTCAAATGGAATCGCACCATATACGGATATAACCAACAAATCACAACTCATCGTAAGACAAAAGAGTAACTCATAGATCACTCCAGAACATGGATAAGCTCAACAACAATTGAATGACACATCTCTCAACAATAACAGTTCAGAGTCAACAATTCCGACCTGGTGCAGAACACACATCCATGTTGGGCCTACCAATGAACCACACATTAACTCTGGTCACCCACAACATATAAATAACTCTCCGAAGGTTCACAATGACTGAATCATAGAACATACTATCATCTGACTAGCTTACCCATATTTTTACAGTCCACAACCACGAAATAACCTGTTTATGAAAACTCCCCATCTCTAAATCAGCGCACGAATCACCATATCTGATCCCAACTCCACTGCCCGAGTATCTAACACATCCCTACTACTCGATTATCCCACGGGGGGGGGGGGGGTACTTCTAAAACTTCTTTTGTGCCACCAAGCAAACCTTAAATATCAACAATCGATCAGACAAGATAGTGCCACAATACCAATAAAGTAGCCATAACTCAAACACTCGCCCTTTCTAAAATGTATATCCTTATCAAGCCACACCAATTAGTGACCTCATTTATCTAGTCATCTGAAGTTGTCCATGCTGCCTAAGAATTTATGACCTTACACATGCAAATCACAACCATACACAACACACTACATATACCATACCATGTTATGATAAATATGAGAACTTCATAATTCACTCCGAGCTACAAGCAACTACGTACTCAGCCAACCAAGAACTTTTCCATTTGATCCTATCTAGGAGAAAATCATTATACATCCTATGCTCCACATGCTAGTAGAAAATATACATCTCTAACAGTGGTAGAAACCATCAAAAACTCTCTGAATTCCATTTGCACAAGACCAAACCGTCAGAACTAAATTCCTCTAACTCAATACGCAGGCCATCAAAACCTAAGAGCATTGCCACAAAACACATGTAGAAACCCAGTGCATCATAAGCACCCATGAACCGATCATATCCGTTACCCTGCCGATCCAACCTACTACCAAGCTGTCCTAATTATCGGAGTTCCTTCCGAATTGCCTTTAAATTGATATGTTTCCTTGCTAGTACACCACTATCCTTAACTAAAACTTGCCCCACGAACTTTAGCTAAAAATCACATCGCCCTAAGGCTTATAAACCCTCGCATTCCTCTGAAACACCCCAAAAAGTATCACATCCGAGATACGCGCTCTGAGAAGACCTTCTGTGAATCTAAAGTCATTACCTTCACATCCCTGATACTGATGTGTAGAATCTACAATAATATAGAAATACCACGAGTCTTGACACCCTCCAATGCAAACCTCAGTTTCTAGCCAACTATAAAACCTAGAAATCTCCAATTATTACATGTAAAAATCTTGAACCCATTAGACCCATTCTCAAGAGTTGTCCACTCTAATCAAACCTCACTTAAATTGATTAAACAGACCAGATGACCTATGCTCCATTAGCACTCCAATACCGCAGAAAGTAACCCCACCTTAATGCATCCAGATAGATTCCTGCTCCATGTACATTACATCCTTCACCAATAACAACTCAAGTCATTCCATATATTCTTATACGCCCATGAAGCATAACATAACCCCTATCCAAAATTTCCTTTATTCAGGTCATCCTCGATATTAACCTCTGTAAGCCATAACTGATTCACCAATATGCCCCAAACTGGAACCATCATAGTACATAACCGTGCAATCAACTGATCAATAGCAGACTCCCCCCACTTGGCTCAAAGCCATAGATCAAAACACACCATAACTAATAATGCATATACTCTATTACTGCCATAATACCATAGTGAGATTACACTCAGTCCTTCATAAGCTCGTGCAACACAAATCATCTAGTACTTCGAATCATTTGCAAAACTCGCGTTCACTTTTTTAACGGTCAAGACAACTTTTTTACGCGACACAAACTCAAACTGCCGCACGTATAAAAGAGGATTCACAACAACCATCATAGGGACCACGCAACTTCAGAACACTCCGCAGAAAATAATCCACTTGCTTAGCCTCAAACTGGAATCTCTCTATATTCTTCCATAATCATAACTATTACCCGGTCACTTACCTTTCCTAAGTCTGAACTCATATCACGACATGCAATTTAGTCCATTTCCCAACTAGACAACATGAAAAAAGATCCTTCATCATGCCCACAACTCAGGCTATACATCAACTCACGATGAAATCAAGCATCGGATAGTTCTTACTACCCCCAAGGAGACCCTTCTCGCCTCATTCAAATCACACGAACACATTTCGTAGTCACATCACACCCATCACATAACTATCCAGTCACCACTTCCCTTAATAGGGACACTATCGAACATATAAATCTAAAAACACGCGCTCAGAAAATTAATAGCACAAGGCTCAAGCTATCGGTAAGTCCGGTCTCAAGTCCTCCAGATTGGTCCAACATCAACACACAAAAATCATATCTCTCCCCTTGATTAGGTAATCACAAGCCATCGATGCATATCTGATACTGAGCGCTCATGCACGCATACGAACGCATGGAAGGATATTGAAGAGTTACATTTCAAGCCGAATCAAGGACGCACTACAAGAATTCAAGAATGTGAAGTAATTGCTAAAGGTTCTGCAGCCTACCGAGGATAAGTACAGACGTCTCTGTACCGATCCGCGAGACTCTACTAAACCTGCTCATGACTCGTGAGACCTATGTAACGTAGGCTCTGATACCAACTTATCACGACCTAAAAACCGAGCCAGTCGTGATGGCACATATCATGAAACTAGGCCAGCCGATACAATTCCTGAATCAACCATTATTCAATAAAAGTCATTTTTATGCCATTTATTAATCAATAATCACATGATGTAAGTTTAAATGAACAATACAAAATAAATACACAAGCCCGACATGGGGAGTCACTAGTCATGAGCATCTACTACAATTGTCCAACAACATCAAGACCAATATGCCCGAGAAAAAAAATCACAAGAATAAATAAAGAAGAATAAGGAGGGAGAAAAGCAGGGCTGCGATAGCCAGACAGCTACCTTGCTAACTCCGATGAACCTACCATCGAGCTTAGAAATACTTGAATCTACACACATGGTGCAGGGAGTAATGTGAGTACACCAACTCAGTAAGTAATAAAAGTAAATGAAGACTGAGCAGTAAGAAAGCACGTAAACCATATCATAGCACCATAGTGGTTACATTATGTTCCCAAAACAGGATACCATTCAAATCATTTCGTTAAATTTTCAAGTTCAGTAAAATCCATTAGAAAATATCTTTCTAACCTTTTCAATAGAGGTTTAATGATATATATATATATATATATATAGTGAAAGTGATTAAAATCATAATCGGCCCCTTGGGGCAAAAACATAGTTCGTATACAACCCCTCGGCCAAACAAAAATCCATAAAACATCTCCTAACTTATAAATCTCAGTGGAAGTAACAAAGCCAAATCATTGACTAAATTGCGAACACCTCGTAAAAACTCCAGTTTAAATGAAAGTTGTTTAAAACAATTGTTTAACATTTTCGATAGAGGCTCGGTATAAAGATGAGTGAAAGCAGTAATTTAGTCAACATATTCAGTAGAGAATCATTTTAAGAAGGAGTGAAAATAGTGATTCCATAAATAGACCCCTCAAGCAATGCATCACTCGTACATGTGTATATATATAGCCCATTGGGCAAGCCTCTCAGTTACTCATGACTCAACACTCAACAATCAGCACTCACACTCAGCACTCACGCTCAATAGGTACCATATAATAACCGTTGCGGCGTGCAGCCCGATCCATATATTGGTATGACATGCAGCCCGACCATATATATAGTCGACTACGCTCATTGGGGGTATGCAAACTACGGAAGGGCTCCTACAGCCCAAGCGCAATATAGCTGCAGCGTGCAACCTGATCCAACATATCGCTGCGGCGTGCAACCCACTCCATATATCGCTGCGGCGTGCAACTCGATCCATATACCAATAAATATAAATTGCTGTGGCATGCAACTCGATCCATGAATATATAACCCTCACAACCAGTCCCTCGTCCTCTCTCAGTCATTAACCTCACAATCAGACCCTCGGTCTATCTCAGCCATCAACCTCACAAGCCACTCAGACTATCAGTAAAACAAGGCGTTCATCTCAAAATATCATTTATAGTATCAAAATTTAGTAAATAAGGCTGAGTTAAGAAATTAATAAAACACAGCATGACTGAGAACAATTATTAAGTCAAAACAGTGAGGAACAGTAGTTAAAAAGTCCCATAAGGGTCCAAAACAGTTGGCGCGAGGCCCAAATATAGCATTCCGCCCAAAACATAGCAATACATTTCGAACACAATAACATCAAATAGTTTTCAATCAAATACGCGATTTAACAGTCATACGGGATGGACCAAGTCACAATTCCCAACGGTGCACGGCTCCACGGTCGTCATATACAGTGTGCATCAGCTAAAAGTAGTACAACAATGTGGAATTCGGGGTTTCATACCCTCAGGACAATATTTACAATCATTACTTACCTCAATCTGGTCCAAACTCTAGCCCGCGATGCCTTTGCCCCTTGAATTGGCCTCCAATTTATCCAAATCTAACCAAAATCAGATTCATACCATCAAAATATGCTAAGGGAACAAAGCCCACTCGAAAATAATTAATTTTCATCGAAAATCCCGAAATTGGCAAATCCCGGCCCCCGGGCCCATGTCTCGGAATCCGATAAAAATTACATCAATAGAATCCTCATCCTCCCTCGAGTCTATACATACCAAGAACATAAAAAATCGAACCTCAAATGGCCCCTCAAATCCCCAATTCAACTCTCTAATTTTTCTTCCAATTTTCATTCCAAATTCCCAAATTAAATGATAAAATTAAGACAAAATCATGGAATTCAACCAAATTTGGGTGAATAACACTTACCCCAATCACTCCTTTGAAAATCCCCTCCAAAATCGTCTTCTCCCGAGCTCCATAGCTCCAAAATGCAAAAATGGCTGAAATCCTCGAAATAGAGTACTTTATAAGGCTGTCCAGGATTCCTCTTTCGCGAACGCGGGATGACCATCGCATCCGTGATGAAGAAAAATATCGGCTCCTACGCGTTCACGACACAAGCCTCGCGAACGCGATACCTATTGGAGATATAACTACGCGAACGTGACCACTAAAGTGCGAAAGCAAAGAACACATCATCAATACATCGCGAACGCGACACCCAAAGAGAGAAGGTGAAGAATAGAATTCACCACCTCGAGAACACTCTTCGCGAACGCGATGAATAAAAATCTCTATAACAAAAACCAACAAAACTGGCCAAGTTCAAAGTCCAAACATGCCAACATATCCCATTTCTTCATTAAAACTTGTTCCAACCTCCGGAATGCTCAAAACAACATCAAAATATCATCGGATTCAAGCCTAAGAATCCTAAAAACTTCTGAATTCCGAATTCAGTCAAAAGTCTATCAAACCTCGTCCTAATGACCTGAAATTTTGTACGCACATCACAAATGATACAATGGACCTACTCCAACTTCCGGAATTTCATTCCGACCCCAATATCAAAATCTCACCGATCAACCGGAAAATGGCAAAATCCCAATTTCGCCAATTCAAGCCTAAACCTTCAGCAGATCTCCAAAATACATTCCGATCACGCTCCAACGTCCCAAATCACCTAAAGGAGCTATAAAAATCATAAAAATTCCAATCCGAGATCATATACTAACAAGTCAAAACTTGGTCAAACCATTCAAATTTTAAGCTTCAAACTGAGAACCGTTCTTCCAAATTCATTATGAAACCGACGATTTACATAAGTCATAATACATCACACGGGGCTAGTCGTACCCGATAAATGGCGAGAAAAATGCAAAAGCTCAAAACGACCGATCAGGTCGTTACAGTCTTGATTTTTGTCTTCAATATGAAGATCTCAATAACCATTTATTATTTCCATAATTATGGGAATAATTTCCTTTTGATAGATCTCAATATATCCTTGACTCATTCCTTGATATTGAAAAATAATCTCTTTCCATAATATATAATATACTATACCCATATTATATTTTCTTTCCATAAAAAATATATTCTTCCTTTGCCTTGTAGTATCTCTTCCATATAGTATCTTCCTTCCATAAAATAATAGATATCCATGATTTTAGCAACTTTCCTTTCAAACATAATTTTCGTAGATTCTTCTTCTAATATTACAGTAAGCCATTCAATATTTGAAATTTGACTTTCAAATATTATTCATGCAACGACGCTTGGAGATTAAATCTCTGAAAATAATCTTCCTTGATAAATTATTCACATGATATTCTCTTTCCTATACTTGTTTGGATCTTTACGAGCATCTTCTTTCTTGAATAAACCTATGCAAAAATAAGATTACCACAAGTAAATATTCTTTAATTAATAATTATGTTGGTTTGTCATCATCAAAATTAATATGTGAAACCTTGAAGCTGACAATCTCCCCCTCTTTAATGATGGCAAACCATTGATTACAAAATAAGAAAATCTAATCAAAGACTTAATTAAAGGTAGTAATGGGCTAAGCTAGATAAACTAGTTACTTCCCCGAAGTTATCTTCTCGAAATGCATGTAGTACATCACACCCATCACGTAACTATCCAGTCACCACTTCCCTTAATAGGGACACTATCGAACATATAAATCCAAAAACACGCGCTCACAAAATTAATAGCACAAGGCTCAAGCTATCGGCAAGTCCTGGTCTACAGTCCTCCAGATTGGCCCAATATCAACATACAAAAATCATATCTCGCCCCTTGATCAGGTAATCATAAGCCATCGATGCTCATCTGATACTGAGCGCTCATGCGCGCATACGAACGCATGGAAGGAATTTCAAAAGTTACGTTTCAAGCCGAATCAAGGGCGACAAGAATTCAAGAATGTGAAGTAATTGCTAAAGGTTCTGCAGCCTCCCGAGGATAAGTACAAACATCTCTATACCGATCCACGAGACTCTACTAAACCTGCTCATGACTCGTGAGACCTATGTAACATAGGCTCTGATACCAACTTATCACGACCCAAAAACCTACCCAGTCGTGATAGCGCCTATCGTGAAACTAGGCCAGCAGACACAATTTTTGAATCAACCATTATTCAATAAAAGTCATTTTTATGCCATTTATTAATCAATAATCCCATGATGTAAGTTTAAATGAACAATACAAAATAAATACACAAGCCCGACATCGGGGTGTCACTAGTAATGAGCATCTACTACAATTGTCCAACAACATCAAGACCAATATGGCCGGGAAAAACAAATCACAAGAATACATAAGGAAGAATAATGAGGGAGAAAAGCAGGGCTGCGATCGCCAGGCAGCTGTCCTGCTAACTCCGATGAACCTGCCACCTAGCTCAGAAATTCTTGAATCTTTATACATGGTGCAGGGAGTAACGTGAGTACGCCAACTCAGTAAGTAATAAAAGTAAATAAAGATTGAGCATTAATAAATCACGTAAACTATGTCATAGCACCACAGTGGTTACAGTATGTTCAAAAAATAGGATACCGTTCAAATCATTTCGTTAAATTTTCAAGTTCTATAAAATCCATTAGAAAATATCTTTATAACCTTTTCAATAGAGGTTTAATGATATATATATATAGTGAAAGTGATGAAAATCATAATCGGCCCCTTGGGAAAAAACATAGTTCGTATACAACCCCTCGGCCAAACAAAAATCCATAAAACATCTCCTAACTTATAAATCTCAGTGGAAGTAACAAAGCCAAGTCAGTGACTAAATTCCGAACACCTCGTAAAAACTCCAGTTTAAATGAAAGTTGTTTAAAATAATTGTTTAACATTTTCAATAGAGGCTCGGTATAAAGATGAGTGAAAGTAGTAATTTAATCAACATATTCAGTAGAAACTCATTTTAAGGAGGAGTGAAAACAGTGATTCCATAAACAGACCCCTCAAGTAAAGCATCACTCGTACATGTGTATATATATAGACCATTGGGCAAGCCTCTCAGTTACTCATGACTCAACTCTCAATAATCAAAGCTCACACTCAGCACTCATGCTCAATATGTACCATATAATAATCATTGTGGCGTGCAGCCCGATCCATATATCGGTATGACATGCAGCCCGACCATATATATAGTCGATTGCGCTCACTGGGGGTGTGCAGACTCCGGAGGGGCTCCTACAACCCAAGTGCTATATAGCTGCGGCGTGCAGCCCGATCCAGCATATCGCTACGGCGTGCAGCCCACTCCATATATCGCTGCGGCGTGCAGCCCGATCCATATACCTATATATATTGCCGTGGCTCGCAACTTGATCCATGAATATATAACCCTCACAACCAAGCCCTCGTCCTCTCTCAGTCATTAACCTCACAATCAGACCCTCGGTCTATCTCAGCCATCAACCTCACAAGCCACTCGGACTATCAGTAAAACAAGGCGTTCATCTCAAAATATCATTTATAGTATCAAAATTTAGTAAATAAGGCTTAGTTAAGAAATTAATAAAACACAGCATGACTGAGAACAATTATTAAGTCAAAACAGTGAGGAACATTAGTTAAAAAGCCCCATAAGGGTCCAAAACAGTTGGCGCGAGGCCCAAATACGGTATTGCACCCAAAACATAGCAATACTTTTCGAACACAATGATATCAAATAGATTTCAATCAAATACTCGACTTAACAGTCATACGGGACGGACCAAGTCACAATCCCCAACGGTGCATGGCTCCACGATCATCATCTAAAGTGTGCATCACCTAAAAGTAGCACAACGATGTGAAATTCGGGGTTTCATACTCTCAAGACAACATTTACAATCATTACTTACCTCAATCTGGTCCAAACTCTAGCTTGCAATGCCTTTGTCCCTTGAATTGGCCTCCAATTTCTCCAAATCTAACCAAAATTAGATTCATACCATAAAAATATGCTAAGGGAACAAAGCCCACTCGAAAATAACTAATTTACATTGAAAATCCCGAAATTGGCAAATCCCGGCCCCCGGGCCCATGTCTCAGAATCCGATAAAAATCACATCAATAGAATCCTCATCCTCCCACAAGTCTATACATACCAAGAACATCAAAAATCAAACCTCAAATAGCCCCTCAAATCCCCAATTCAACTCTCTAATTTTTCTTCCAATTTTCATTCCAAATTCCCAAATTAAATGATAAAAATTAAAACAAAATTATGGAATTTAACCAAATTTGGGTGAATAACACTTACCCCAATCACTCCTCTGAAAATCCTTTCCAAAATCGTCTTCTCCCGAGCTCCATAGCTCCAAAATGCAAAAATGGCCGAAATCCTCGAAATAGAGTACTTTATAAGGCTGCCCAGGCTTCCTCTTTCGCGAACGCGGGATGACCATCACATCCGTGATGAAGAAAAATATCAGCTCCCAAAATTCTCTATGCGTTCACGGCACAAGCCTCGCGAACGCGATACCTACTGGAGACATAACTACGCGAACGCGACCACCAAAGTGCGAAACCAAAGAACACATCATCAATACATCACGAACGCGACACCTAAAGAGAGAACGTGAAGAATAGAATTCACCACCTCGAGAACACTCTTCGTGAACGCGATGAACAAAAATCTCTGCAACAAAAACCAACAAAACTACCAAGTTCAAAGTTCAAAAATTGATCCGTTACCACCCAAAACTCACCCGAGGCCCTCGGGACCTCAACCAAAAATGGCAACATATCCCATTTCTTCATTAAAACTTGTTCCAACCTTCGGAACGCTCAAAACAACATCAAAATATCATCGGATTCATGCCTAGGAATCCTAAAAACTTCTGAATTCCGAATTCAACAAAAAGTTTATCAAACCTCGTCCTAATGACCTGAAATTTTGTACGCACATCACAAATGATACAATGGACCTACTCCAACTTCCGGAATTTCATTCCGACCCCAATATCAAAATCTAACCGATCAACCGGAAAATGCCAAAATCCCAATTTCGCCTATTCAAGCCTAAACCTTCCGCAGACCTCCAAAATACATTCCGATCACGCTCATACGTCCCAAATCACCTAACGGAGCTATAAAAATCATAAAAATTCCAATCCGAGATCATATACTAACAAGTCAAAACTTGGTCAAATCTTTCAAATTTTAAGCTTCAAACTGAGAACTATTCTTCCAAATTCATTCTGATTACCTTGAAAACCAAAACTTACGATTTACATAAGTCATAATACATCACACGGGGCTAGTCGTACCTGATAACTGGCGAGAAAAATGCAAAAGCTCAAAATAACCAGTCAGGTCGTTACAATCTTGATTTTTATCTTCAATATGAAGATCTCAATAACCATTTATTATTTCCATAATTATGGGAATAATTTCCTTTTGATAGATCTCAATATATCTTTGACTCATTCTTTGATCTTGAAAAATAATCTCTTTCCATAATATATAATATACTATACCCATATTATTATTTTCTTTCCATAAAAAATATATTCTTCCTTGGCCTTGTAGTATCTCTTCCATATAGTACCTTCCTTCCATAAAATAATAGATCTCCATGATTTTAGCAACTTTCCTTTCAAACATAATTTTCGTACATTCTTCTTCTGATATTGCAGTAAACCATTCAATATTTGAAATTTGACTTTCAAATATTATTCATGCTACGACGCTTGGAGATTAAATCTCTGAAAATAATCTTCCTTGATAAATTATTCACATGATATTCACTTTCCTATACTTGTTTGGATCTTTATCAGCATCCTCTTTCTTGAATAAACCTGTGCAAAAATAAGATTACCACAAGTAAATATTCGTTGATTAATAATTATGTTGGTTTGTCATCATCAAAATTAATAAGTGAAACCTTGAAGCTAACAATCTCCCCCTCTTTGATGATGGCAAACCATTGAGTACAAAATAAGAAAATATAATCAAAGACTTAATTAAAGGCGGTAATGGGCTAAGCTAGATAAACTAGTTACTTCCCCGAAGTTATCTTCTCGAAATGCATGTAGTACATCAAGTGTGAACTCCCACTCAGTCTATGCATTCCTCAGTTATGCTCCCCCTGTCTCCATACATTCTACCTGAGTTTTCAAACTTTTGAATACATTATTTTCTCCCCTTTTTGTCATTATCAAAAGGGTGGAATAGGATATAAATAACAACAACCAATAATAAAGCATACACACAATTAATTAAAAAAAATCTATATTCCAAGAATCTCTCAATTAAATAAATGCACAATCCATTAACTCATCCAGTTTAAAGTAAAACTAACGACATGTATAATAAACACTAAGCAATCAACACCAAAGGCTTGATTCATTTGAAAAAACTTTTGAGTAATCAAATCATTGCTGACCATACGAAGCACGAGAAATTGTAGGTCAACCAAAAACAATTTTAAATATTTGAAGAGAATTATAAGACTTCTAATAACGTAGAGTGGGACGACACAGTTTTGAATCTATTGAAAATAATCTAATAGAATCGAACCACGGACATGCTATCATAGACTTGAAATCACACAAATGATAAACACAAAAGAGGCAAGATGATAATGAATTATTTTTACCAAAAAGGATACACGAGGATATCATTACCATACCAACTTCTTTCGTAAATGTGAGGAAATATCTTCAAGATGATGGTCAATGTCCTCCAGACAGATTTCCAAAATACTTTCTGTCACAAGCAATTTAATGACACGTGTTATGCCTTGTGCTCTAGTTTGTCTTTTTCATGAGAATTTAAAATAAGATTTCCATGCCATTTTTTTTATTTCAGTCCACTTTGTTTCCTGCAAGGTTTGCATCTAAAAATATCCTGCTAGATCAAAGTAATTAGTTCTTGCATACAATAATCTATAATTTAGAATGTCAACCAAAAGTCTTTTGTGGTACTATAAAGAGATATTATGGGATCATGTATACCAAAATATTTGTCATAAAAATAGAAAGTCAGTGATACCTTGTTACTTTATTCGATCGTTGGACTTACTAATTTTCTCATTGCTTCGCATTATTTGGAATGTGAAGATGTGTGATGATTCAAAAGGTCATCACTTGCTTTTAAATTGAATTTTGTGTTTCCGAGGCCTTGAAAACCTCATTTAGCATCACCTCGATTTGCATGTGCAGTCCGGGCACGTAGCCGGAAAGCCTAAATGTGAAAATCTGTGAAAAATGATAAGTTTTAATTGTAAAATGAATAAATATGACTTCGGTCAACGTTTTGGGTAAACAAATCCGGACCCATGATAGGAAAATATGGGACTTGGGTGTATGCCTGGAATCAGATTCCAAGGTCCCAAGCCTGAGAAATGAATTTTTTAAAGAAAATTATTTTCTGAAATTGTTTAAAGGATTTTGAAATTAAATTTTGATTAGAACATGGTGGTATCGGGCCCGTATTTTGGTTCTGGCGCCCGATACAGTTCTTATATATGATTTAAGACGTTTTGTAGAATTTGGTGAAAAGCGGATGTCATTTAACGTGATTCGAACCTAAATTGCTAAAAATGATGTTTTAAGAAGTTTGAGAAAATTCTTTGATTTTAAGGTTTAATTCGATGTTCATGATATTATTTTGGCGATTTGATCGCACGAATAAGTCCGTAGGTTGTTTTTAAGGTTGTGTGTATGTTTGGTTTGGAGCCCCGAGGGCTCGGGTGAGTTTTGGATAGGTGTCGGAGTGCTTTAGACTTGGAAAAAATCTGGTTTTCTGCTGTATCTGGTGTTCATTGATTTTGTACTATGCGTTCGCATAGGAAGGCTCGCGATCGCATAGAGTAAACTTCAGGGGTCCTGTTTTGTGATATGCGATCGCATAGGTCCTTCCGCGATCGCGTAGAGTATATTCTGGGAGTTCACAATTTGTTCTATGCGATCGCATTCTCTCTTCTGCGATCGCGATGTATTAGCCCCAACTTGGGAAGGGAATCTTCTTCTTCTATGCGATCACATAGCATTGTCCGCGATCGCATTGCCCAGTCCCCTTTAACCCTATGCGATCACATTCCTTTCTTCGCGATCGCATAGACCAAATTTGCCTAGTTATTTTTTTAAAGTCCAGAACAGTAGCTATACGGGATTTTCACAAAATTTCATAACTTCTTCTTCTCCACACCTCTTGGGGTGATTTTTGAAGAGCTTCTTCACCATAATCTCTTAGGTAAGTAATCTTTAACTTGTTTTCTTCCATTTTCATCAACATCTATTAGATTATAGGCCTAAAAACATGGGATTAAGGGTAGAAATTGGGGATTTGGGTAGAGTTAGGGATTTTTGATTATTTGGGAATTTGACCTCGTTTTGGGGTCGGATTTCAAAACAAATTATATATTCTGGCTAGTGGGTGATCGGGTTTTGGTACGAACCTCGTGTTTTGACCAAGAGGGCCTGGGGTCAATTTTTGACTTTTGGGAAGAATGATTAGAAAGCTATAATTCAGCATTGGAATTGGATTGTTTAGCATTTATTGATGTTATTATGTCTATTATGTCTAGATACAATTGATTTGGAGCTAAATTCAAAAGGGAAAGCGGTGTTTGAGGCTTGAGTTGGCCGTGGAAGTTCGAGGTAAGTGTTTGGTCTAACCTTAGCTTGAGGGATTAGGAGTCGAGTCCTATTTGCTACGTGATAATTGTTGAGTTCGACGTATAGGCATGATGATCTATACGTCGAAGTCAAGCATGCCCATGAGTCTGATATTGTGATTTTCATGACTTCGTTGTATTATCTATGCTTTAGAGGTGATTTTTATTTGTTGTGACAAGTTTGTGGAAGTAATTGTGACATTTGAACATCGAGGAGCATTGTCTCAAGTGGTAAGTGAGTTGTGAAGTAAAAGTGAAAAAGAGAAAGAATTCATTTATTTGTGTCGGGATATTATTGCCTTACTGGTTATCTCCCTTGCCGGGACGTTGATATTATCGATTTTGTTCCCTTGCCGAGATTTCTATTATAATATTGTTTGTTCCCTTGCCCCATTGTTTGTGATTGTTGTTTGGGTGAGGAAGAGTGCTAAAGCACGAAGGGTGATGCCGTGTATCGTTTGTTTTGTGAGGAAAGAGTGTAAAGTACGAAGGGTGATGCCGTGTATGATTGTGAGGAAAGAGTGTAAAACATGAAGGGTAATGCCGTGCCGCACGATGTACCATTCAGTGCCGATTCTATTGATTATATAATGAGGAAAGAGAGTAAAAGCACGAAGGGTGATGTTGTGCACATTTTTATTACATAATTGCTTTGGTGAGGACGAGAGAAAAAGCACTAAGGGTGATGTCGTGCATTTATTGATTCATGATTCTTTATTGATATCCGAGTTATGTTGTTCCCTTCGTTAATTGATGTCTTTCTATTTGGAATTGTTATCTCCCCACAGCATGCTCCCCCTCCCATATTGACTGGTTATCTTTGTATTTGTTTTCCGCTGTATATATGTTTGAACTACACAGGTTTATTTGGTAGTCTGGTCCTAGCCTCGTCACTTCTTCGCTGAGGTTAGGCTAGGCACTTACCAGCACATGGGGTCAGTTGTGCTGATACTACACTCTGCACTATATGCAGATCCCAGAGCAACTTTTGGGCAGTAGTTGGAGTGCTTCCTTTAGTCCACCCGGAGACCCAAGGTAGACCTGTAGGCATCCGCAGGCCCTGACATCTCCCTCTATCCCTATTTCCTGTTTAACAGTGTACTGTTATTTCTTCAGACTTTGTATGTAGTAAATCTTAGATAGTCTATGACACTGTGACACTAGGTTTTGGGTGTTTGAGGGTTTTAAGAGTTGTAATAGATTCAGATTCCAGATATTTAATTGTCATCTTCTGCTTAATTATTTAAAGTTCCACTATTTTCATGTTATCTCCTTATATTTGTTAAAAAGAAGACATTTGATAATGAAGTAAATAGTTAAGGATTGACTTGCCTAGCTCTCATTAGTAGGCGCCATCATGACTCCCGAGGGTAGGAAATCCGGGTCGTGACAAGATGGAGGTTAATTCTCCACCATACTCATTTTCAAGCCAATCATCTTCCAGAGGCTTAAAAATGCTTGACATGCTTTTGGTTAGTATTACCAAAAAAAAAAATACTCTTGTAAATGCATCTTTGGAAATAATAATCATCCGATGATAAACATGAATTTGTTTCAAATGATAACTAGTCTTGGTCACAAGAACGTGATTCAAAAAACGTTCAATTCAAGAGAGAGTCTTGAGAATAATGTTATGCAATTTTCAAACCATTTGAAAAAAATATTTCAACATTCATAGAAAAATAGTTTACAAACTTTGTAATATGCACATGAAAAATGATGTTCTACCAAAACTCTCTAGAAAGAAACAAACCTTTTGGGATACAAGTTTACACATAATTTTCACAACCTTACCAATCTTATCAGGCTTTAGATATCCATGATTGCAGCTCTTTTCTTGGTACTGGATTTTCATACTTTTGATTCTTTTAGATTCACTCAACAAATCTTGCCTTGCTAGAATCCAACATTCATCGTTTAATACTTTTTCATGACTATCTAGTTCAGCTAGTGATGTGTCATTAGCAGATTATTGCAAGCTATTTACTGCAAGTTCTCCATCCTTATTCACAATTTGCTTAGAAAAATATTAGTATAAAGAAAAATGCGCATGTTGAGATTTCTCAACAACTAATATTCTAAATTTCATAAAATCGTAAGTAGTAATGAATAAGGAATATGTCAAGAGCCTTACCAAGACAGTTGCAACCAAAGTAAATAAGATAACCAAAAATTGATTTTTCTTCCTTCCCATAGTTCAGACAGATTTTCATTCAACATAAGATCCAATGAAAAACATTAAAGTACATATAAGCCAATGATGGCAATTTATGCAAAAATGATGCTTTCTTTTCAAGTCTGATTTCAACTGAGGCACCAAACTAAAAATGTGAAGGATCATGCTTGTTGCAAGAAAATGTCAAACAAATACTATTAAAACTCACATCGATGATCACTACAAATGCATCATTTTCTTATTTAAATATGACCTATGCAAAAGTAAGGATAATCATCAATAGAAACATATATGTACCTTCCAAGCTATTGAGTCTTAGGAATAGTAGACTATCTCCACATGCACAAGTTACCGAGGCATCAAGGTTAAACAACCTTCTCAGATTTGAATGAAGTATTGAAACTTTCACCAAGAGAATGGATATAAGAAGTAATTCTCTTCACAAATTATCTTAAGCTCACAACTACATGAAAGGAATGTATGCATACTTGCTTATCCTAATGCTTATATAAATGGCATGGTTCATGCAATATATAAATTTGTTCTATTCAAAATCACTAAGTCAAGGATAAGATTAACACCAAACATAATAGTAGTATGTTGAAGCTAGTCGACTCAAGCAATATGTAGTTGTACGTATCATATTATAATTAACAAAAAAATATTACTAGATATGTATCACCTTATAAAGAATCCGAAGGAACTTGAATAACATTTAGTGATAGCAATCACTTAAGCTTTACCATCATGTGTAATAGTTCCTTCATCATTTATAGAGTATGTATGAGTTTTGAAGCATCTTTAAGCATGTGCCTTGACCAGCCATTATGCAAATGTCATTTATCCCTTTTTATGACTGGACTCATAATTCCTGCAAAACAAATTAATTTATTTTTGGTACTCAAATTTGTTTGGGTCCTTCATGGTTAGTAGATTGTGTAATTCGAGATGCATATAACTGTTTAGGTCTCCAAACATATTTTGATCTAACTTAACTTTTGGCATAATTGCATGTAAATACTTTATGTCCAGAATTGCCACAATATTGGCATGAATATGAGAAGAAAAGTGTTTACCTGCAACTACCTTATTAGTTTACTTGGAACTTTCCTCAGTCAACTTGTTCAAAGTAGGAAGTTTACCAGTAGATCCTTTCTAGTCGACTTATAGCTATTAAGCGAAGGAGACGACTTTGATTGATCAAAGTAGTGGCTAGGGGATTTGTGTAAGCTGCTTATTTGTTTGCGAAGCTCAAAATTTTCTTCTTGAAGTAAGTTGTTCTCCACCAGATATTTTTTAAGCTAAATATCCCAGTCTTTCTTTTCATTTCTCAACTTGTTATATTCTTCAAGTTTGATCTCCCAATCTTTCTTTTCATGTATCAACTTGTTATATTCTTCAAGTTGGATGTCCTAATTCTTCTTCTCCTTCCTCAACTTATTATATTCATTTAGAACTTTCTCAAGGTCATTGAGAACTAATTCGATATTATCCTGCTATTCATCATATTTATCGCAATACGTAATAGGAGTGAGACATACCTTATTAATTTCTCCCATTGCCATGAACCATTGATTCTCCATTCTTTCGTGATTGTTTTCTTCTTCAGATTCATCCTTGGTGCTCCAAGATTTGTGATTCTTTTTCTTGAGATCACAATCCAGAATAGCATTAACGTGCACCTCGTCAGTTTCTCCTTTTTTCTTGAGACATATGTTTGTCATTTCTTCCTGATCATCCTCGTCGCTCCAAGTTGAGATTCTATGATTTTTCTTCTTACGACTGGGATATTTTAATTTCATATCTCCAGGTTTACCACATTTGTAGTAGCATATGTTCTCTTGTTGTTGAACCTCATTCTTGCTATTCTTTTGATGTTTCTGGATGGATTGAGATTTTCTATTCTGCTTCTTTCTACTCTTCCTTTTTCTAGTACTGGGTATCACGGCCAAGTCTTCTTGATCTTCACCATTTTCGGATTCTTCAAGAGTTGACGTGGATTCATTTTCCTTAACTTTGTTGGCATTCCCGTGGATATTTTCCAATCTGTCACATATATCTTTCGCAGTCTCACATATGGATATTTTCTTTTATTCTTCTTCACTAATCGCACAATAGAGCATGTTGATTGATCTAGCATTTGTTTGCATAATATCCAATTGTTCTTTTGTGTAGTCAAATATGGATGCCCTTTTTACAAGCTTCTTTCCATCACTATATTTCGGAATAAGTCTTGGTCCATTTTGAATAATTAGCCAGGCTTGATAATCTATTAATTGGACATAAACATTCATTCTTTCCTTCCAATGGCTATAGTATTGACTATCGAAGTACGGTGGCCTTCTTGCTGAGTATCCCTCTTGAAGTACGGTACCAATAATTTGATGATGTGCCATGGATATTTTCTCAGTTATTGTTAAGCAAAAAAATAAAGATGTGAGACCTGCTCTGATACCAATTGAAAGTACAAGAAGGGGGAGGGGTGAATTGTAGTCTTTTTAAATTTCTAGTCGACTACTCTTCAATCCTAGTTAACCTATGCGGAGACAGCCTACACCAAAACTGTTAGTACTTTAATTTAAACAGGTACTACTCATAACAAACAGTAAAGGTGTATAGTAAAATATGAGAGCAGTAAAATAAATGACACCAGGAATTTTATACTGGTTCAGAACCAATGTGGTATCCTAATCCAGTCTCCTTGGGTTGCAAGGATGTTATCTCTTGAGATCTCTGTAATTTGGGTTAAGTACAACTTGTGTGATTTTCAACGTTAACCACCAACGTTTACAGTATTGGTTTTTACTCGCTCACCAACAACAAACAAGGGTTGGTTTTCACTCGCTTACCAACAACAACCCTTTGGTTTTCACTCGTTCACCAAATGTAACGACCCGACCGGTCATTTCATGAGTTACCACTCCGTTTTCCCCATTTATGCTTCTTATTACCTTGTTTAGTAGTATTATGTGTTATCGGGTTGGTTGGCTCGGGCTTGGAAATGATTTAGTAAGGTTTGAGACACTTAGTCTCTTTTGAGTAAACTTAAGTTGGAAAAGTAAACCGGATGTTGACTTGTGTAAAAAGGGCTCGGATCTGAATTTTGATGGTTTGGATAGCTTCAGAAGATGATTTGGGACTTAGGAGTGTGATAGGAACGTGTTTCGGAGGTCCGTAATAGATTTAGGCTTAAATTGGCGAAATTGGAATTTTGGCATTTTCTGGTTGATAGGTGAGATTTTGATATAGGGGTCGGAATGGAATTCCGGGAGTTGCAGTAGGTCCGTTGTGTCATTTGGGACGTGTGTGTAAAATTTCAGGTCATTCAGACGTGGTTTGATAGACGTTTTGATCAAAAGCGAAATTCGGAAGATTTTGGAACCTTAGGCTTGAATCCGATGTATTTTGTTTGATTAGAAGTTGTTTGAGGTGTTTTGAAGATTGGTATAAGTTTTAATAGTTGTATATGACTTGTTTGTTCTTTTGATTGAGGTCCCGAGGGCCTCGGGGTGATTTCGGATGGTTGACGCTTATCACTCAGCTGCTTTTACTTTTATTACTCACTAAGTTAGCATACTCACATTACTCCTTGTACCATGTGTGCAGATTCAGGAACTTCGGGTCTTGCTAGTGAGGGCTGACTGCTTCTAGCGGGCTATTTTGGAGTTCACTAGGTAGCTGCTCGGCATTCACAGCCAGTGTTTCTCCCTCTTATCTTTATTTTCCTTTGTACTGGATTCTGTAATAGATTATGTAGTCACTTCACCATATTCTTAGACTTATGTTAGATGCTTATGACCGATGACACCCTGATGTCGGGCTGTGTTAATTTTTATGTTTGTTCTATTACACTTTTTTTAGGATTTATCACATGTTAATGATTTAAATTGAACTATTATAACTGTTAAAAATGAACTGGGAGTTGTGTCGGCTGGCCTTGTTTTACGATAGGCGCCATCACGACCCGGTCCGGGTTTTGGGTTGTGACAAGTTGCTATCAGAGCCTAGGTTACATAGGTCTCACAAGTCATGAGCAGGTTTAGTAGAGTCTCGCGGATCGGTACAGAGACGTCTATATTTATCCTCGGGAGGCTACAGAACCTTTAGGAAAAACATCATATTCTTGAAATTCTTGTTGTGCGAATCTGTTGATCCGAGTACTAAACTTCTATTATTCTATTCTCACCCAGATGGTGGGGACACGAGCGACCGGTCAGGATGGACGACCATCAGTACCACCAGCTGTGGCCACTAGAGGCCGAGGACGCGATCAAGGTCGTGGTAGGGCAGGGATTTAGCCCGCACAATAGCTAGGGCAGCACCTGCAGATCTACCAGCTGGCCCAGTTCAAGATTAGGTCCCAGTTGTGGACGCTCCAACAGCACCAGCTCATGCACCAGTTGTGCCCATTGTGATTTCGAGTCTTCAAGATGCCCTGGCTCAGATTCAATCAGTATACACTGGCCTAGCTCAGGTGGTCTCAGATACTACAGCCGCAACTACTTCTCAGGTCGGAGGAGTCACTCAGACTCCCACTGCTCGCATACCTAAGAAGGTCGTGTAGGGACTTCAGACACCGGGGGCACATCCAGCTCAGCTGGTTGCAGCTACTCAGGATTATGTAGCTCCTGCCATGCCAGAGGACGAGCAACGCAGGTTGGAGTGGTGTAGAGGTTGAGGATGCCTAGGGTTTCTTGGACAAGCGTCAGAGGATTCTTCGTACAGTGGGTATTCTGGAGACTAGCGGGGTCACTTTCACCACATTTTAGTTTCCTGCAATTGCCTTCACTTGGTAGGAGGGTTATGAGAAGTGTAGGCCTGTTGGTGCAGCACCCCTTACCTGGCAGCAATTCTCCGTTCTTTTTTTGGAGAAGTATGTGCCACAGTCTCGCAGAGAGGAGCTGCATAGGTAGTTTGAGTGGTTGCATCAGGGAGATTTGACTGTGATGCAGTATGAGATGAGGTTCTCAAAGTTAGCTCGTCATGGTATTTGGTTGGTTCCGACAAATAGAGTGAGGATTAGGATGTTCGTTGATGGCCTCACTTATCAGCTTCATATTCTCATGACTAGGGAAAGGGTGTCTGGTGCTACTTTTGAGGAGGTTGTAGACATTGCTCATGAGATTGAGTCAGATCGTCGCCAGGAGTGAGATGAGAGGGAGGCTAAGAGGCCTCGGGGATTTGGTAGTTATGGTGGTACTCCTTCGAGAGGTCAGTTTCAGCACGGTAGAGGCCGTCCATTCAGACATGCTCAGTCAGCTCGCCCAGGTTATCGTGGGGCGTCATCGGGTCATGGTTCTTACAGTTCTCATTAGGGCCAGTCATCACTCAATGCCCTTCCAGCCTAGAGTTCATCCTGTGCTCCATCAGTTCAGGGCTCTTCTATGCCAGGTGCATCTGCTAGTCATTCCGGTGCTAGGGGTTCCCTTCAGTCCCCGTCTCCAGCACCCGAGAGTTTCTATGAGTGTGGAGAGATGGGTCATATTTGGAGGTAGTGTCCTCGTTGTCTTGGGGGTTCATCTCAGCAAAGGAGTCAACCATCGGTTTCAGTGCCAGTTACTTCACCACCACCCGCCCAACCATCTAGGGGTGGAGGTTAGTCAACTAGGGGTCGTCCTAAAGGGGGAGATAGATCAGGTGGTGGTCAGGCCCATTTCTATGCACTCCCAGCTAGACCTGATGTTATTGCTTCAGACGCCGTGATGACAAGTATTGTCTTAGTCTGCCATAGAGATGCCTATGTATTATCTGATCCCCGTTCCACTTATTCTTATATCTTATCATACTTTGCTCATTATTTGGATATGCCCTGTGCGTCTCTTGCTTTATCTGTTTGTGTATCTACTCCGATGGGCGATACCATTGTTGTAGACCGTATGTACCGATCATGTGTGGTGACTATTGGAGGTTTGGAGACCCGAGTGGATCTGTTGTTTTTATATATGGTAGACTTTGATGTTATATTGGACATGAATTGTCTATCTGTATATCGTGCTATTTTGGACTGTCATGCTAAGACAATGACATTGGCTATGCTGGGTGTACCACAGATTGAGTGGCAAGGTTCGACTGATTATGTTCCCCGTAGGGTAATTTCATTCTCGAAGGCCCAACGTATGGTTGGGAAGGGTTGTCTTTCGTATTTAGCCTTTGTGAGGGATGACGATACAGAGACTCCCAGTATTGATTCTGTTCTAGTTGTGAGGGATTTTCCCGATGTGTTTCCTGCAGACATGTCGGGCATGCCACCGGATAGGGATATTGATTTTGGTATTGATCTGGTGCCGGGCACTCAACCCATTTCTATTCCATCGTATCGTATGGAACCAGTAGAGTTGAATGAGCAGCTTCAGGAACTCCTTGATAAGGGGTTCATTTGGCCTAGTATGTTGTCTTGGGGTGCGCCTGTTCTATTTGTGAAGAAGAAGGATGGCACGATAAGAATGTGCATTAATTACAGGCAGTTGAACAAGTTTACAATTAAGAACAAGTATCCTTTACCTTGCATTGATGATTTATTTGACCAGCTCCAAGGAGTGAGAGTGTTCTCTAAGATTGATCTCCGTTCAGGTTATCAGTAGTTGAAGATCAGGGACTCAGATATATTTAAGACGACTTTCAGGACCCGATATGGTCATTATGAGTTCTTGGTGATGTGTTTTGGGCTGACCAATGCCCTAGCAACATTCATGCATTTGATGAACAACATGTTTCGGCCTTATCTCGAGTCGTTTGTGATAATCTTCATTGATGATATTCTGGTGTATTCGTGTAGTCAAGAGGAGCACGCAGAGCATTTGAGAGTTGTGTTGCAGAGATTGAGGGAGGAGAAGCTTTATGCAAAGTTCTCCAAGTGTGAGTTTTGGCTCAGTTCAGTGGCTTTTCTGGGGCACGGGGTGTCTAGTGAGGGTATTCAGGTTGATCCAAAGAAGATAGAAGTGGTTTAGAGTTGGCCCAGACCATCCTCATTCACAAAGATTTGCAACTTTCTTGGTTTGGCTGGTTATTACCGCCGGTTTGTTCAAGGATTCTCATCTATCGCATCGCCCTTGACCAAGTTGACTCAAAAGGGTGCTCCTTTCATGTGGTCGGATGAGTGTGAGGAGAGCTTTTAAAAGCTCAAGACTGCCTTGACCACAACTCTAGTGTTAGTTTTTTCATCAGCTTCAGGTTCATATACCGTGTATTGTGATGCTTCGAGAGTTGGTATTTGGTGTGTATTGATGTAGTAGGGTAGAGTTATTGCTTATGATTCTCGTCAGTTGAAGCCCCATGAGAAGAACTACCCTGTTCACGGTTTGGAGTTGGCTGCCATAGTTCACGCGTTGAAGATTTGGAGGCATTATTTGTATGGTGTGTCTTGTGAGGTGTTTACTGATCATCGTAGCCTCAGGCACTTATTCAAGAAGAAGGATCTCAATTTGAGGTAGCGGAGATGGTTGGAGTTGCTAAAGGATTATGATATTACTATTTTGTACTATCTGGGGAAGGACAATGTGGTGGCCAATGCCTTCTATAGGAAGACGGTGAGTATGGGGAGTTTGGCATATATTCCAATTGGGGAGAGACCTCTTGTAGTTGGTGTTCGAGCCTTGGCCAATCAGTTCGTAAGGTTGGATATTTCGGAGCCCAGTCGGGTATTGGCTAGTGTGATTTCTCCGTCTTCCTTATATGATCGTATTAGAGAGCGCCAGTATGATGATCCTCATTTGCTTGTCCTTAAGGACAGAGTTCATCACGATGATGCCAGAGATGTGACTATTGGCGATGATGGGGTGTTAAGGATGCATGGCTGGATATGTGTGCCCCATGTAAATGGGCTTCTGGAATTGATTCTGGAGGAGGCCCATAGCTCGCGATATTCCATTCATCCAGGTGCCGCGAAGATGTATTAGGATCTGAGATAGCATTATTGGTGGAGGAGAATGAAGAGGGATATTGTGGGATTTGTAGCTCGGTGTCTCAATTGTTAGCAGGTGAAATTTGAGCATCAGAGACCAGGTGGCTTGCTTCAGCAGATGGATATTCCAGAGTGGAAGTGGGAGCGGATGACCATGGACTTTGTAGTTGGGCTCCCACAGACTTTGAAGAAGTTTGATGCTATTTGGGTGATTGTGGATCGGCTGACCAAGTCCGCGCACTTCATTCCTGTGTGTACTACCTATTATTCAGAGCGGTTGGCAGAGATCTATATCTGAGAGATTGTTCGTTTGCATGGTGTCCCACTTTACATCATTTTAGATAGGAGCACTCAGTTTACTTCGCAATTTTGGAGGTGTTTGCAGCGAGAGTTGGGTACTTAGGTTGAGTTGAGCACAACCTTTCACCATCATGTGGATGGGCAGTCCAAACGCACTATTCAGATATTGGAGACATGTTTCACGCTTGTGTCATTGATTTTGAAGGGTCATGGGATCAGTTTATACCGCTCGTAGAGTTTGCTTATAACAATAGTTACTAGTCGAGTATTCAGATGGATCCATATGAGGATTTGTATGGGAGGCGGTGTAGATCTCTTGTTGGTTAGTTTGAGCCGGGTGAGGCTAGACTTTTGGGTACAGACTTGGTGCAGGATGCTTTAGACAAGGTGAACGTGATTCGGGAGAGGATTCATACAGCGCAGTCGAGACAAAGGAGTTATGCTGACAGGAAGGTTTGGGATGTGTCCTACATGGTTAGTGAGAAGGTTTTGTTGAAGGTTTCACCCATGAAGGGTGTTATGAGATTTGGGAAGAAAGGTAAATTGAGAATTCAGTCCATTGGGCCTTTTGAGGTTTTCAAAGGATTGGGGAGGTGGCTTATGAGCTTGTTTTGCCACCTAGCTTGTCGAGTGTGCATCCGGTATTTCATGTTTCTATGCTTCGGAAGTATATTGACGATCCATCTCATGTTTTGGATTTCAGCACGGTTTAGTTAGATGATGATCTGACTTATGATGTGGAGCCAGTAGCTATTTTGGAGCGTCAAGTTTGGAAGCCGAGGTCAAGGATATAACTTCAGTGAAAGTGCAGTGGAGAGGTCGGCCCATGGAGGAGGCTACCTGGGAGACCGAGCGAGAGATGCAGAGCAGATATCCTCACCTATTTGAGGCTTCAGGCATGTTTCTTGACCCGTTCGAGGATGAATATTTGTTTAAGATAGGGAGGATGTAACGACCCGGCCGATCATTTCATGAGTTACCGCTCCGTTTTCCCTATTTCTGCTTCTTATTGCCTTGTTCAGCAGTATTATGTGTTATTGGGTTGGTTGGCTCGGGTTCGGAAAGGTTTGAGACACTTAGTCTCTTTTGAGTAAGCTTCAATTGGAAAAGTCAACCGGATGTTGACTTGTGTGAAAAAGGGCTCGGATATGAATTTTGATTGTTCGGATAGCTTCGGGAGATGATTTGGGACTTAGGAGTGGGATCAGAACGTGTTTTGGAGGTCCATAGTAGATTTAGGCTTGAATTGGCGAAATTGGAATTTTGGCATTTTTCGGTTGATAGGTAAGATTATGATATAGGTGTCAGAATGGAATTCCAGGAGTTCCAGTATGTCTGTTGTGTCATTTGGGACTGGTGTGCAAAATTTCAGGTCATTCAGACGCGGTTTGATAGACTTTTTGATCAAAGGAGGAATATGAAAGATTTTGGAACCTTAGGCTTGAATCCGATGTGTTTTGGTTGATTTGATGTTGTTTGAGGTGTTTTGAAGATTGGTATAAGTTTGAATAGTGGCATATGACTTGTTTGTGCTTTTAGTTGAGGTCTCGGGGCCTTGGGGTGATTTCGGATGGTTGACGGAAGATTTGAGTTTGGTTTTTGGCAGCTGAAGATTTTCCATTGCTGTCATAACCTAACCTGCGGCTAGGGGACCGTAGGTGCGGGCTCGTAGAAGCACCCATATGGTCACAGATGTAGAATTGGCCATGTGGGGCTGGGACCGCAGAAGCAGCTGCTCGATCGCACCTGCGATGGCGTAGGTGCGGCTTCTTGATCGCGGACGTGGAAATGGGTGCATTAGTGAGAATCACAGATGCGGTGCATTTGACCGCAGAAGCGGAGGGAGGACCGCAGGTGCGAAAACCCTAGGCCAGAAAGTACATAAACCCTCCTTCGCGTTTTTTAGCCTTTCTTCACCATTTTAAATCGATTTTTGGAGATTTTGGGTGATTTTGTAGAGGAAATCAGAGGGAACTTTGTTGAGGTATGAATTTTAATCATAAAACTCGTTCCTATAGTGTTATTTCATTAATTAGGCTTGAAATTTATGGAAATTGTGGGTAAATATTGAAGAAACTAGGGCTTGAGATTGGAGACCTTTGAGCAAGGGTTTGAGGGGTTATTTATGGTCGGATTTTAGTACTTTTGATATGTATGAACTCGTGCGGAGATAAGGAGTTTATTGATTTAAATTTTATCAAATTCTGAGATGTGGGCCCGAGGGTCTGGTTTGGCTAATTTCGGGATTTGTGTTGTAATTCGATTTCTTTCGAGTGGGTTTTGCTCCCTTAGCATATTTTGATGGTATTGCACTGATTTTGATTAGATTTGGAGCATCCGAAGGCCAATTCGAGAGGCAAGGGCATCACGGGCTAGAGTTTAGACCGGATAGAGGTGAATAATGATTGTAAATGTTGTCCTGAGGGTATGAAACTCCGGATTTCACATCGTTGCGCTATATTGAGGTGACACGCACGCCAGATGACGAGCGTGGAGTTGTACACTATTGGTGATTGTGACTTAGTCTGTCCCGAATGACTGTTTTACTGCGTATTTGATTGAAAACTATTTGCTATCATCATGTTTTGGACTGAATGCCATATTTGGGCCTTGTGCAACTATTTTGGACCCTTAGGGGATTTTTACTACTATTCCTCACTGTTTTGACTTTATACTTGTACTCAGTCATAATATATTCAACTATTTTTATAACTCAGCCATGTTTACTCTGTTTTGAGATCTTAAATGGTATTTTGAGCTGAGCATCATATTTTACTATGCCCGAGTGGATTTTAGAGATTTCTGACTGAGTAGGCCTGTGTTGTGAGGTTATTGTGGGATTGGGCTGCGCGCTGCAGTGGTATTGAGCTGATTCATGATTATGAGGCCGAGAGCCTGAGTTGTACGCCTCAAGGGGGCTTGATATAAGGCTGAGAGCCTATTGATTATGCCACGAGATGACTTGATATTGCGCTTGGTCCATAAGGGCCCCTCCCGGAGTCTGTACACCCCCACTGAGTGCGGGTACCCACTTTGTGATGTGATATAGCCCGAGGGGCTGATGTTGTTCCATGTTATTGCCTGAGGAGCTGATACAGGTGATTGTGAGATAGCTCGAGGGGCTGATTCTGTTGGTATTTTGCCCGAGAGGCTGGTTTTATGTGTTTATCTTTCCTCACTGTTTTTCATTCACTCATTTAACTGTTAAAAGATGTTTAAAGAAGCTTATTGAACTAAGGTGTTCTTACAAGTTTTCACTATTTTATTGCATTGTATTGGTTTTACCCTGCCTCTTTGTAGCATCATGCTATGTTTTACGTGTTCTCTTATCGCTCTGCTGCTTTTACTTTTATTACTCACTAAGTTGGCATACTCACATTACTCCATGCACCATGTGTGCAGATTCAGGAGCTTCGGGTCCTGCTAGTAAGGACTGGCTGCTTCCAGCGGGCTATTTTGGAGTTCACTAGGTAGCTGCTCTGCGTTCACAACCTAGTGTTTCTCCGTCTTATCTTTATTTTCCCTCGTACTGGATTCTGTAATAGACTGTGTAGTCCCTTATCCATACTCTTAGATTTATGTTAGATGCTCATGACTGGTGACACCCCGATGTCGGGCTATATTTATTTCCGCGTTAATTCTATTACACTTATTTTGGGATTTATTACCTATTAATGATTTAAATTGAACTATTATAACTGTTAAAAATGAATTGGGAGTTGTGTCGGCTGACCTTGTTTCACGATAGGCACCATCACGATCAGGTCTGGGTTTTGGGTTGTGACACCAAAGAAACGAACAATGACATAACCTCTCAGACACACTGCCTCTCCAATAATTTTCTGTCTCTTCTCTCTTTTGTATAAACAACAAACCTAAAAGTGAATTACAATGTTTGCTAAGAATAGAATAAAGAAATTGTAGTTGGGTAGACAATTGTATAGAAGGTTGCGTAAATTTTCCCCTCTTTGATCGCTCCTTCTTATACTATTTTCGAATCCTTCCAGCCATTATACTTCATAAATGCAGTAGCATTTTTGTGATCTTGTGTCCTACTTGATTTGTGCAAATTGATACCTTCTCCAACGGTTCATTCTTTGCTTCTGATAGTTTGTACTTCCTTGTCCATATTCATTTGCCTTTTATATCTAAAGATAATTAGATTTGACCAAAAAGATATTTCCATAAGAAACTCTTCACACGCTTTTAAATAATACAAGAAATTACTTTTGGATCTTGCACTTAAATGATCCCGTATAGATTTGAGATCATTTCTATTATAATTCCACAATCTTGAACCGTGATTATATCATTCCTTTCATAACAATATTTTCTTTGTAAGCTCTTGCTAGATCTTTCTCCATGTGCTATTTAAAATCCCATGATTGGCTTTCCATAATTCTTGTCCAGAGATATAATAATCTTTACATAATCAAAGACCACTCTTTAATCTTCCTTTCTTGTAGCTTTTCAACGTGCTTTTCTTTCCTTCTTCATTAGACCAATTTATTTGCTTCGTACTACACATCTGCTCTAAAAAATATTTCTTTCCTTGTAGCATAGTTTCCTTTGGATAGCTTCGTTGCCTTGTAAACTCCTCGGACTCTTTTCTTCCTATAACTTTATTCTTCCTTGATCGTATTTTCTTTTTGACCTCATCCCCACGCTATATCACTTTGTAAATAGATATTATATAACCTTACTCTGATTGCTGAAATATTATCGTACTCTTCTACTTACTGTAGATTTCTACATGTACAAATTTGAGCTCTTATTTAGACAACCCAACAGAATTTCAAGATCCTCTTCCTTTGAATTTGGGTCTTGATTTTTGTCTTCAGTATGAAGATCTCAATAACCATTTATTATTTCCACAATTATGGGAATAATTTTCTTTTGATATATCTCAATATATCTTTGACTCCTTCCTTGATCTTGAAAAATAATGTCTTTCCATAATACAGAATATATTATACCCATAATATATTTTCTTTCCATAAAAAATATATTCTTTCTTGGTCTGTAGTATCTCTTCCATATAGTATCTTCCTTCCACAAAATAATTGATCTTCTCTATGATTTTAGCAACTTTCCTTTCAAACATAATTTTTGTAGATCTTCTTATGATATTTTAGTAAGCCATTCAATATTTGAAATTTGACTTTCAAATAATTTTTCTTCTATGATGCTTGGAGATTAAATATTTGAAAATAATCTTCCTTGATAAATTTTTCACATGATATTCTCTTTCCTATATTTGTTTGGATCTTTACCAGCATCTTCTTTCTTGAATAAACCTGTGCAAAAATAAGATTACCACAAGTAAATGTTCTTTGATTAATAATTATGTTGGTTCGTTATTATCAAATTAATACGTGAAATCTTGAAGCTAACGTACATTCACTTGCCCATCATGTATTTTTGCTTGCAGGAGGATGACATTTGGGTTGTGTAATGCACCAACCACTTTTCGTAGGTGCATGGTGTCTATATTCTCCAATCTCAACGGGAAGTGTCTAGAGGTATTAATGGATGATTTCTCCCTCTTTGGTGATGACTTTGATGATTGCTTGAAAAATTTAGAGCTTGTGCTATGCGAAGTCACTCACCTGGTTCTTAACTGGGAGAAGTGCCGCTTTATGGTGAAAGAGGAAATTGTTATGGGCCATAAAATGACTACACATAGCATTGAAGTTCATAGAGCCAAGGTTGATGTAATTGCTAGACTCCCTGCACCAACTTATATAAAGAGCATAAGGAGTTTCATGGGACGTGCTGGGTTCTATAAAATATTCATTAAAAAGAATTCCAGCATTACCAAGTCGTTGACTGCATTACTAGCAAAGATGTCAAGTTTGTGTTCACTGTAGAGTGCTTAAGAGCATTCGAACTGATAAAATAAAAACTTGTGAGTGCTCCGATTATGGTGACACCTGATTGGAGCCAACCATTTAAAATAATGTGTGATACAAGCGATGTAGCTATGGGGGCAGTTATGGGGCAAAGAAAGATAATATGTTTATGCCCATCTACTATGCAAGTAGGACGTTGGATGATGCTCAAGTCAACTATGCCACTACTGAGAAGGAGTTCATTGCTATGGTCTTTGCTTTTGACAAGTTTAGATCATATCTGGTGGGGCGTAAAGTGATTGTGCATGCTGATAACTCAACTTTGAAATACTTGTTGAGTAAGAAGGAGTCCAAGTCGCGTCTGACGTAGTGGGTGTTGTTGCTCCAAGAGTTTGACTTGGAGATCAAAGACAGGAAGGCACAGAAAATCAAGTCGCAGATCAGCTATCTCGACTTGAGAGACCCCCGATTGAGACAGTTGAAATAAGGGAAGATTTTCTTGAGAAGCAGATTTTCTCTATTGTTGCGGTCTCTAAAAGACCGCCTTGTTATGATGATGTAGACAAACTTTTGGCTAGTGGATGGTTGTCGCGTGACCTCTCTCGTGATCAAAGAAGGAAGCTTCAAGGTGAGGTAAAAAGTTATTTCTGGAATGACCCTTTCTTGTATAAACTGTGTGTAGATGGTGTGATTTGAAGATGTGTTCCTGAAGGAGAAATGGCAAGAATTCTATATTATTTCCATGATGGAGCAGCTGGAGGATAGTATGGTGGAAACCACACTGCAGCAAGGGTCATGAAAGCCGGTTTCTATAAGCCTACTACTTTGTATAAATATGCATGGGCATATGTAGCTGCATGTGACAAGTTCTAAAGGGCAGGTAACATTAGCAAGAAAGAAGACATGCCTCTCAACTCCATTCTGGTATGTGAAATTTTTTATGTGTGCGGCATTAACTTCATGGGCCCAGTCCCTTTGTCTCATTCTTATGAGTATATCCTAGTGGGCATTGACTATGTCTTTAAATGGGTCGAAGCAATCCTTACTGGGACCAATGATGCTCGGGGTGGTGTGTGAGTTCTTACAGAAGAACATCTTTACCCGCTTTGGGACACCTTGAGTGATTATCAAGATAATGGGTTGCACTTTGTGAACATACAATTTGCTGCGTTGCTGTCCAAGTATGGGGTCACACACAAAACAGGAACCCCATACCATGCCTAATCTATTGGTCAAGTTGAAGTGGCTAACCGTAAGCTTAAATGAATTCTTGCAAAGACAGTTAATGCTTCTCGTAAGGATTGGTCTATAAAGTTGGATGAAGCTTTATGGGTGTATAGAACTGCGTTCAAAACAACTATAGGGACTTTACCGTTCAAATTAGCGTATGAAAAATCATGTCATATACCTGTTGAGATAGAACATAAAGTTTATTGGGAAATTAAGATCTTTAATCTTGATCTTAGTCTTACAGGTGAACACCGGTTGGCGTAGATGACCGAATTGGAGGAGTTTAGACTAGACGCGTATGAAAATGCGCGAATATTTAAGGAAAATATAAAGAGGTAGAATGATCATCTGATTAAGCCAAATGAGTTTCATGAAGGATACCTAGTTTTATTAAATAATAGTAAACTTAGGCTATTCCCCGGAAAATTCATGTCAAGATGGACAAGTCCGTACTTGGTGAAAGATGTTTCACTGTATGGTGCCATTAAAATACAGGACGAGGAAGGGAATAAAAGCTTTAAGGTGAATGGGCACGAGTTGAAACTATACCTTGTTGGAGGATTTGACAAGCAATCCTTTAGCATCGTGATCAGATGAGACTAAGTGACGGAGTCAAGCTGACGACTATAACTCAGAACTACTTCTAACTCTTTTTTACTTTTGTAGAATAGTTTAGATAATTGTAGATTAAGATTATTAGAGTTTAGGAGTTTTGACAATTGTTAGGACAGATATAAGCATGAATCAAGCACAAAATAAGTACATAATAGAGTGGGGGAGGGGAGGGGATAAGCAGTGAGCTAAAAATCGAAGACGAGTCAAACTCTGTGAAAAATGGCCTAGCGCGCCGCATGGGGTGTTGTGACTTGTGCCGCACCAGGACAAATGACTCCCTGACAAAAAAAATCAAGCCTCTAATAAAATCCACTACAGCGTCGTATGGGGCGCCGTACCCTGCTGCACGATAGTTCAAAATTTCAGTCAGAATTGAAAAGGAAAAAAAAAATGGGACATTCTTTCTAAATCCAACCCCTTCCCCCTCTTTTCCAAACATTCTCTTATTCTCTCTTCTCTCATTCCTTTCCAACTCTCCCAAAATTCATCTAAGGTTTTTGTTCTTTTTCAACTTCTTCCACACTCAACTCCTATCACTCCCATCCACCCTCAAGGTAAGTCTTCTCTCATCTTCTCTTTTTTTAGTATTTATTTGTAGTATTTAGATAGCTTTAGTTTAATTTAACCTAACCCTAGGTAGCTGTAGTTTTGACAATTTTCTAGTTATTTTACTAATTTTGTCTAAATTTGTGTTTGAATTTGTGGGGTTTTCATTGTTATTATGATTGTGGATGATTTTTGGTGTGTTTTGATGGTGTTGGAATAATTGTGTGGTGAACTAGGTGGGTGTGCCTATATGGCCGAAAATTGGTGAATTGTGTGTAACATTTGTGCACTTTGTGCTATTATGAAGATGTGGCGAAGTTGTGGTTGTGTTGGGTGGTGTGTTTGATGTGGTTGCATGGTGGTTCTAACCCACTTTGAGTTGAAATAAGATGGTGAAATATTTGTCCATAATGTGTTTGTTGAAATGCCTTAGTGACAAAAAATTGTGTTAGTGTTGCTAGTTTAGAAGGGAATTTCTTTGTGGGATGTATTGCTAGATGATAAGTGTGGGGTGATCGGTCATGTTCTTATATTGAGAAACTTTAACGTATGAGCCTCGAGTGCTAATCGATTGACTACCCCATGCTAATATGTTTCTAGTTGCTAATTGGGGTGTCCGATTCATGGTAAGTACTTGTACCGTAACTTCTTAATTTTGTATTAGTAAATTAGTGTAACTTCATCTTTTATTTTCTTAGTTACTAGTTTAGATTCTTGATTTTGTATTTTACACTAGTGTAGTCCGAGGTTATGTTGTTGTAATATTATAATGGTGGTTGGGCAGGTTGGAGAAGACGTGTGAAGTGTTTCAATGGGGTAGTCTGAGTCCCCCTATACATTGTACTTGTGAACATGCCTATGACATAAGTGTGGGGTATTTCCCCATTTGGCTTGCTTGTTATTCTATCTGTTGTGGCTAATGTTGTCCGTCTTGTCCAGGTACACGCCGGCCTAGAAAACGTGATAACACTGGTTATTCTAGGGTTGCTTCTAACAGTCATAGAGGAGGTAGGCGGGCACCACCCCTGCCCCAGTGGAGGAAGAGATGGAACGCATAGACCTAGATGCTGACGAGGTCTCGAAGTGCAAATTTGGTATTTGGGTTATCTCAGCCCATACTAGAAATTGGTTTCATATCTTCGTCCCTGTGGTGAACCCAGAGCCTGAGGTTGCTATCGACGATGTCCCTAAAATATAATAATATCTACAACAACATTCGGGTGGGTTCTGAAAGTCTGTTCCGTCCAGGTGATGCGGTGAATGTGAACTTGGTAAAGGGGTTTTATGCTTGGCAACCTAAGGCCAGCCTGGATGTTGTGTACGAGGTGCGGGTACGAGGTAAGGTGATTTCCTTCTCCTCCCAAGTGATCAATTAGATTTTTGTTTTCACAGAGCACTCCCATAAGCTCTTTCAGAGGTTTCTCCATTGGCCAGACTATCCTGATATCCACCGACAGCTATGTAGAGCTGACTCTTCTGCCGCATGGACGCGGAATGTTAATCAGTTGCAAGGGGACATGAAGAAGGGCACATTCAAGCGTATGGCTTGGGTTATTTTGCAGCTAATCAATGCCAAAATCATGGCTCCCTAAAGTGACAGTGATGTCTCACAGCTAAAAGTGTGTTTGATCTATGCCTTTTTGACAAGGATGCGGTTTGCTCTCAGAAAAATCATACTGGAGCACATGGTGAGAGTGCAGCCATTTGGGGCCCTGCCTATACTACCTGAGTATGATCGCTTGATTGTTACTGGCGTAGAACGTAGAGGAGGGGTTTCATTATGACCGGACCATCCCAGTGCCATATCCTACCAAGTCCTTTGATATCACGATGGGGATAGATCCTCATGCTGCTGTTACTTCAGACCAGAGGCTGCTCCGTGTAGAGGAGACACTGCAGCTGTTGTTTGCTAATTTGCGCCTTCGCTCTGATCAGGAAGAGACTGACTTGGGGGAGCTGCACCAGGACCACCCCCTTTCTGTTGTCACTCAGTAGTGGTTGGGCTTGGCATAGGGAGGACACCTGCCATCGGATGAGGACATGAACTCCTTTCCCTCCGATGATGAGGAGTATTTGCGCACCTTCAAAGGTGTTGATGATTAGTACAAGGGCCTCAGGGAGTCACCTTTTCTTTCTTGTTTTACTGTTTTGCATTGGGGACAATGCAATATCTTAAGTATAGGGTAGGGGTGCTCCTATTTGCTTGTACTTGTATTGTTTTCTATTTGCTAATTGGCTTTGTTTGATTTGTTTTTTGCTTTCTTAGACAATATGGTCTATAAATTATAACTCACAATTCTATCGGCTTGTAATAATTAGTAATTAATTGTTTAGTTTCAACTCTTCCCGACGATGGATTTCATCGACTCGTTTCTTGAGGGATTTGAAGTCGAACGAGAAAAAGAAAAAAAATCAAAAAAAAAAAAATTGAAAATCCAAAAAATTTTCCTTTTAAAAAAAATTATTTTCCTTTATTAGGTTGTGTAATAATTATCTCTTGGGTTTTCTCTTTGCCGCGGTTCTTTTTCAAGGGCTTTTATATAAATCAGGTGTAGTTAGTTTTTATTTTAGTTTTATAGGAATAAAGAATCTCGAGCCATAGTGCTAATTTGAAATAACTTTCCTTGACTGCATATGCCTTGAGAGTGGTGAATGCCTTAGTTGTGACGCCTAAGCTTAGTTCTTGACTCATAGATAAGTGTTTGGCTAATTGTGACTTTGCTTAACTACTTTGACTGGAGAGTCGTGATAGATCCGATCCTAAGTGAGTTCTATGCCAATGTATGAGTGAGGTTTGTGTTGATATTTTATGCATGTTAGTTGATGTCAATAACTTTCCCCATGTGTTTGCAAAGTAAAATAGCAGTCTTATTCAGTCTAGGAAGTGATATAGGCATTTCTTTGTTTAGCCAATTATATGTCTGTGACCCGCCTAATTGTTGTGTATCCTAGTTAGCCAGTTTGAGCCTGTAATCCTATTTTCTTTGACAACCACACTACAAGCCTGAGTCTTTTGTTTGAATTGACTATTTGTATGAACCTTTTACCTCTCTTGAGCACTTGATATATTTATGAGTTTGTTAAAAGCTAAGTGGATGTATGACTGGATTTTTAAGTGGAACTATAGAAATGGAGAAATGTGTGTTGTTTGAAAAATTGTGAGAGTCACTTGTAGGACCCTGGAAAAAAATAAGAGAAAAGAACTTTAGAACTTAGAAAAAAAAAGAGAAAAAAAAGGTTGATGTTGTATATATTATAAAGAAAAATTATTCCTTGGTAGTGGTAAATCTTGCATTGTCTGTGCTTAATAAAATTGGGAGCTTGGTTTTAATATGATGTGAAGGTTGGGGTTGGTTCAACATAAGTGTAGGGTTTGAATTTGTGAAAGTGAATGTATTAAAGTGCTTAGGGAGGTTTAGCCACTATATCCAAATGTATCCTATCCGTCCCGCAACCTACATTACAACCAAAATAAAGTTCTACTTAATCTTTAACTGAATGAGCTCGATTAGTAGAGTATTAGACCACGGGCAAGCCTATGGTACGTCTTCTATGGCACAAGAATTTTAGTTCTCAGATTTATCTTGAGTTCCTAACTGTTATGGAACTGCGGGCAAGCCTATGGTACGTCTTCTGTGGCATATGAATTTTAGTAATGAGAGTGAGTGAATTCTTTTTATATTAAGCTCCTAATTGTTCTCGAGCTTTATTATACATGGAACCACTCTCTATTGTTTGTGTGAGGGCACATGATTTGCGAAGGTAAGGTAAAGTCTTTGACCTCTGTGTTAGAGTAAGTGAGCAGGTTGAGAAAAATGTGTGGTGCTTTTGAGTCGAGTCTTGAGGCTAGGATGTTATGATATGATGCTTAGTTTATCTTAAATATTCTTGGCATGAGGTGTTAGGGAGGTTGTTTGATGAAAAGGTCGTCCCTACGTGAAGTGTAGTTTGATTGCTCGAGGACGAGGAATGGTCTTATTACGACCCAAAATCTACAAGTCATGATGGCATCTAACCCAACTCGTTAGGTCAACATTAACAGTTATCACGATTCTATTAAAATAAAGGTGATCAACAAATGATATTTTTATTGGATATTCATACAACATTCCAAGGACTGATAGTACAAGACATGAGCTACTAAGACCGGATTATTGCAAAACAGATAATGAAATAAATACAACTTCTATTTAAAATGAACTTAAATAGAATTCAACTCGAGAACTACCCAAGGGAAAGTGGTAGCCACACCCGGAAGGCACAGACATCTTCGGAGTCAGCCCTCGTCATCACCTGCGGCTCCACTCCAAAATCTACACGCAAGGTGCAGAAGTGTAGTATGAGTAATACCGATCCCATATACTTAGTAAGTATCTTGACTAACCTCGATGAAGCAGCGACAATGATTTTTAGTTAACAGATACTCGCTGATATAACATGTGCAGAAGACTAGCAATAGAACAATACTAGAACATAATGAAATAGAGTACAATGAAACAAATATGCTAAGTAGTAAACAAATATCTAAAATAGAGTGCTTATGTTCTCTGTCCAGTGGTCCTCTACGCGATCGCGGTTGTACCCTCGCGAATGCAATGAACACAGGCATCAACACTACGCGAACGCACCCATAATCATTCCAACACAAAGAAGGAAGTCCCCAGCTCCCAACTGTTCCGCAATCGCAAAACTCACATGTGAATGCGATGTACCAACCCCCAACCTTCCGTGCACGCGGTCTGCCTCTCGCGAATGCGATGATTAAATAACCAGAAGCTCTCAATACTCTACGCGATCGCGTTTATTCCTTCGCGATCACGAACAATGCTTGAAACACTGAACCAACAGAGAATCAGCTAGGCCAAATATGAGGAACAGTGTATGAAATCAACCCAAAACTCCCCCGAGCCCCTCGAGACCCTATCCGAACATACCAACATGTCCAAACACATAATATAGACCGACTCAAGACCTCAAATCACGCATAACAATATCAAAACCACGAAGCTCACCTAGAATCGAACATAATAAACTTTTGAACTTGCAACTTCCAAATCTCGTGTCGAACCATATCATATCAGCTCGGAATAACCTCAAATTTTTCACACAAGTTCCAAATGACAAAAGGAGGCTACTCTAACTCCGGGAAGCAAAATCCGAACCCGATAACATCAAAGTCAATTTCCGGTAAAACTTAGGAACATTCCAAAACTCCAAATTGCCAACTTTGGTCAATTAACCCCAAAACTTTCAAGAAACATCCAAATGCAAATACTGACATACGCCCAAGTCCAAAGTCTCCATCCAGACCTAACGGAACCAACAAAACTCCGATCTTGGGTCAAATACACAAAAACTCAAACTTAGTCAACTCTTCTAACTTAGAGCTTCCCAGTTGAGATCATTCTTCGAAATCAACTCTGAATCACCTGAAAACCAAAACGGACAATTCACACAAGTTAAAATGAATCAAAGCTACTCAAGACTTCAAAAAGTTGAACGGAATGCAAATGCTAAAAACTACCGGTTGGGTCGTCACATCCTCCTCCACTTAAACATACGTTCGTCCTCGAACGTGCCAAGAGTCGTTCCAAGGTCATCAAATCATGGTGTAAACCTTACCATGCACATACCCGGGGGTGATCTCAAATCACCCCAATTCATATAAACCTGAAAACACAACATAATTGAAGATCCTTACTTTAACCTTGGTCCGTAAACCATAAAACCCAATCTCCAACATCCGAAATTCATCACAAGACCCGAATCTTACATCTACATGCTATATAAGTCTGAACAGGTTGTGCGAAGCCATAACCATGACCTAAGATGTAATCACGTGATGCACCACATCACTCAGATACTCACAACGATAATTACTGACCACTATAGCTGCCCAAGAGCAAATTTGGTACAGGAAGTAAATCGCATATCAAATAAAACCTCGCTCAAAACCTTCGTACACCGCCGATAATGAAGGAAACACACAGAATCTCTTAACCACTCATCTAATCAATAATCCAAGAAGCTCACTCGTCTGGCGAGGGCCATTGCCCAAATCCTTCGCGAAAATATGGTACCATTCTTCCAAACATTCCTTTTCCCAATACAATAGTGCAAATCTCAGGTCTAGAAACCTCATATCAGCCAATACAAGCAGCCCAACTAACAAGTCTCAACAAAAACCATATGAAGCCCCACACAATGCACTTCTATACACAATGCAGAACTGTGACAAAGACATGATCTACAACACAATGCAAAACGTATTTTGCTTTCGGGAAGAATGCCTGAAACACCAGAACTAGCAGAGAATCAGCTATGCCAAACATGAGGAAAAGGGTTTGAAATCAACCCGAAACTCCCCCGAGCCTCCCGGGACCCTGTCCGAACATACCAACATGTCCCAACACATAACACGGACCTACTCAAGACCTCAAATCACGCATAACAACATCAAAACCACGAATCACACCTCGAATCGAACTTAATGAACTTTTGAATTTTGAACCTCCAAATCTCGTGCTGAACCATACCAAATAAACTCGGAATAACCTCAAATTTTGCACACAGGTTCCAAATGACATAACGAAGCTACTCCAACTTTTAAAACTAAAATGCAAACCCGATATCATCAAAGACAGCTTTCGATAAAACTTAGGAACATTCCAAAACTCCAAATTCCCAACTTTCGCTAATTAACGCCAAAACCTTAAAGAAATATACAAATGCAAATCTGGGCATACGCCCAAGTCCAAAGTCTCCATCCAGACCTAACGGAACCATCAAAACTCCGATCCGGGGTTAAATACACAAAAAGTCAAACTTAATCAACTCTTCCAACTTAGAATCAACTCTTCCAACTTAGAATCAACTCTTCCAACTTAGAGCTTCCCAGTTGAGAATCATTCTTCAAAATCAACTTTGGATCACCTGAAAACCAAAACCGATGATTCACATAAGTCAATATGAATTATATGAAGCTACGCAAGACTTCAAATAGCTGAACAGAATGCAAATGCTGAAAACGACCGGTCGGGTTCTCACAGGTTTAAGTATGGGCTATTGATGGTAGGCTATAAACCCGTGTTTTAGTTGTAGTTTACACTCTTATTAATAGATTTTACGTGTGTTTAAGCACAAATGATAATGAATTATACTTATTATGTGTTTTATGCCTTTCAATAGTTGATTAAGCTAAAAAGATGAATTGGAGCTAAATAAAACAAGTGTAAGATTTGAAGCCTGAGTAAAAGTCCATGAAATTAAGTCGGGATCACACTCGGGGGTCGAGGGCCAAGTTAAACAATTTACTCTGGAAAAACTACACTGCCACTTTGCATGGGCTGCCACGAGGCACCGCGTGGCAATGAAATTCCTTCCTGACTAACAAAAGTCAAGCCCTTGATAAATTCCACAGGCGCATCGCATAGAGGGCGCCGCATCTATGCATTTTGGTTAGAGTAATTCCTGTTTTGGATTGGAACAGGTAGTTTCGTTCGGCCCACTTCTACACGGTATAAAAACACCGAAAATACATTTTTGAAGGGACTGCTAACCTATGAAAGATTTGAGGATAAACTAAGGCAAGAAGACACAAGGATTCATCAAGATTTCAACCGACAATCGGTGAAATACGAGAGTTTGTATCAAATCATTAGCATTAATGCTTCCTATGTTTTTAAACCTTATTGAGATGACTTTCTCCATTGTTATGGGGTAATTTCCATTAGGATGTTGACAGATACGGTGTTTTGATAGCTTGATTAGGGATTCGATTCATAATAATTGTTGGAACTAATTGATGGAGTTTTAATTCATATTGTGAAGTTATTTCTTATTTTTCTTAATAGAAAGAGCAACTTGATATTGAATTTCTTTACATCTTATGCTCTAGTTCAAATCCACGATTCAAATAGGTAATCGAAAGAGCCTCTTGAATTGTTAATCAAAGAAGGAAATTGGGAAATACTCATGAGAAGTTACCCTTTTGACCATAACCATCATTTTATTCGTTGTAATTGTTTATCGTGCTTCAGTTGGATTAATTACTGAAATTAACGTTTAATCAAAAGAGGAATATTAACTTCAAGCATAATCTAATTATCTGTTGAATTTGTGAGAATCAACAGTATTATAGAGTGAACTAACTCAAGAATTAGATCACGAGTAAATTATTCTGCACATGTCTAGTCAATTACCCTTATTTCTCTCATTGATATTTCTTGGTTGCTCATCTGTTATCTTTTGTGATCAATTGTTAATTGCTTAATTTTTAGTAGTTAATCGTAGTTAATAATCATCAAATCAAGTGTTATTTTTCCTAGATAGTAATCAACTAAAGATTATTCGAACACTGTTTAAATCCAATCCATGTGGAGATGATAAGTAAATTATACTATCTTTGACTAGCAAGCAGTAATTTTGTGTTGTGTTGCGCTCATCATATTCCTACATTTTATTTATGTACTTGCATATTTTACTTTTGTATTTGCATATTTTCCTTCTTTATTCTTTTTGTTGTTATCGTGGTCGTAGCCTTTGGGCCGAATAGCTGTATTGGCCCTTTTAAACAAGTCGAGTATGTTTCTTAGTTGAGATGTGGCCAAGGGTCGATAGGTGTTTTTCGATTTGATCGAACGCAACTTTAAGTTGAGTGAGGCTGGGGGCCGATAGTTGTTGTTCGAGCTTAACCATTTATTGAGTTTGTTGTCGAGATCCGATTGGTATTGTTCGAACTTGGTCTAACTTAACCACTCATTAAGTCATGGCCGAGGGCTGATAGGTATTGTTTGAGGTAACCATTCATTAAGTCGTGGCCGAGGCCGATAGGTATTTTTCGGGCTTGGTCGAACAAAACTTTTCATTAAGTCACGACCGAGAGCCGATAGGTGCTCTTTGAGCTTGGTCGAACTTATACGTTCATTAGAGAAGTTTATATAAATGTGAATTTCTATTACTTTGATGTTGTTTCTCTGATTACATTATTTTTCCCTTGGGAAATATTTGGAGAAACTTACCAGTTTTGGGTGTTGGCTAGCGTTCCAGTCACAGTCCCAGTATATCTAGTCCCTTTATAGTTTGACTTGGAGAATCTTAAGGAGTTGGGCAATAAAAAATATGTCTACTCTCGTATAATTCAACTCGAAGTGTCCCACTCATTGCTTCATTGAAAACCTCCTTGAGAAAACCCTATTAGGACAAAGCTCAAATGAGGGAAAAAAGAGTACGACTTATAGGGCATTTCTTGTTTTTTAGAAGTTGAAGTACTTGAGGTGGCTGATATTCCAATTGTTCGACAGGGGTTTTACTTCCATGGTTTCTAGTTGGAATAAACCCTTGTTCGCTTTGCCTATAATTTTGTATGGCCCATCCCAGTTGGTTCCCAACTTGCCTTCTCATGGATCCGTGTTTGCTTAGGTTTTGTCTTTGAGTACGTAGTCCCCGATCTTGAGCAATCAGACCTTTGCCTTTTTGTTATATTTCCTTGTTGTTTCTGGGCTACCTTCCTTATGTACGCCATATCTCTTTGCTCGTCGACATTGTCGAGATCTTGCCTCATGTAGACGTGTAATTTTTGAGCATAGTGTTGGTATCCACATCTTATAAGTTTCTACTTTGTCATTTTATTATTAGGTATCATCTCTTTCCCTTGTCCCTTATTTTGTTCCTCTTGTTTTGTTTGAGTCCCTTCTTGAGTCTGTTTTATCAGAACAACTGAGAAATGACTTCAAAACTTGCTACCAACTTTCCAATTGCACAAAACGAATTTGGCTAGCACATCAAAGTGGCATAAGTCAGGGAAAAGTGGTATGCATATTGAGTCGGTAACAATCAACATGCTTTGGGATTCATGTGAAATGCAATGGTTCGATAAATGTCAATTCATAAGCAAAATGCAACAGATAGAGGATACTGGGATCGAATGGAGCAGAGGTGTTTTCTGTGATAAGGGTTGAATGAAAATGGGTAGTCGATAACAGTCAAGGTCGTCCAAGTTGAAATCAAAGTTATCTTGGCAAGTGTAAAAGCAGCAACCCTCAAGGTCAAGGCCACAAACTAACCACCACATTTAAACTCACAAGTTTTATTTGTTTGAAACATGAACAAAGCAGTGCAAGCAAGTGGGTTCAAAAACAAGAAAAACAAGAAAAGAAAAGAAAGAAAAAGAAGACGAAGAAGAAGAGAAGAATCGACAAAGGGAAGTTTCTCAAATCTTTTCCCTTACTTGTCTTGCTAGTGTGCATAAAATGTTGCTATTGCTCTTCACATTTTTTCTCCTAGTATAAAAAGTCCTAGTCTGATGGGTTTTCCTCCCAATAGAAATCTTAGTCTGATTAATTTTTCTCCTAAGATAGACAACCTAGTCTGATGAATTTTCTCCTAGGATAGAAATCTTAGTCTGATGAATCTTTCTGCTAAGATAACAAAAAAAGGGACCTAGTCTGATGAATTTTTTCCTAGGATCAAATCTTAGTTTGATGAATATTTTTCCTAAGATAAAAAGCCCTAGTCTGATGAATCTTTCTCCTAAGATAACAAAAAAAGAATAAATACCTAGTCTGATGAATTTTCTCCTAGGATAGAAATCTTAGTCTGATGAATCTTTCTCCTAAGATAACAAAACGGGACCTAGTCTGATGAACTTTCTCCTAGGATCAAAATCTTAGTCTGATAAATTTTTCTCCTAAGATAGAAAACCTAGTCTGATGAATTTTCTCCTAGGATCGAAATCTTAGTCTGATGAATTTTTCTCCTAAGATAGAAGACCTAGTCTGATGAACTTTCTCCTAGGATAGAAATCTTAGTCTGATGACTCTTTCACCTAAGATACCAAAAAAAAAAAAAGAGACCTAGTCTGATGAATTTTCTCCTAGGATCAAAATCTTAGTCTAATGAATCTTTCTCCTAAGATAAGAAACTCAGTCTGATGAATTTTCTCCTACGATCGCAATCATAGTTTAATGAATTTTTTACCTAAGATAGAAGACCTAGTCTGATGAATTTTCTCCCAGGATCAAAATCTTAGTCTGATGAATCTTTCTCCTAAGATAAGAGACCTAGTCTGATGAATTTTCTCCTATGATCGAAATCTTAGTCTGATGAATTTTTCTCCTAAGATAGAAGACCTAGTCTGATGAATTTTCTCCTGGGATAGATGTTTAGTTTTCTTAAAGTTATTAATCTTTAGTTTTATTGAAATCAGGGGTCCCGCCTAGAGAATAGGGTCAGCTTTTACTTTAGTCAAGCTTAGTTTATAGTTTTTCGCAAGCTCAATCTTAAATCTAGGAGACGCACTTCCTAGTCTGGGTCATTCAGATTCTATTCTTAGCAGACGCATTTGCTAGTCAAATATTCTTGGTTTGATTCACAGGAGATGTACATCCTAATCAAGTCTTTAGTTTTACTCTCATCATTGCATCAATATCATAGGTGATTTACAGTTTTGCTAAGAACTCACAAATCTTCCTAGTGCAAACTGGGCAGAAAATTTTGTTTGTTTTGTTGTTTTGATTGCAGGCGCCCACTTGGAGAACAAGGGAATACAGTTCAAGTTTTGGCAATCAGGCACCCACTTGGAGAACAAGGGAATACAATTCAAGTTTTGGCAATTAGGTGCCCACCTGGAGAACAAGGGAATAAAGTTCAAGTTTTTGGCCATCAGGCGCCCACTTGGAGAACAAGGGAATTTAGTTCATGTTTTGGCAATCAGGTGCCCACCTGGAGAACAAGGGAATACAGTTCATGTTTTGGAAATCAAGCACCCACCTGGAGAATAAGGGAATACAGTTCAAGTTTTGCCAATCAGGCACCCACCTGGAGAACAAGGGAATACAGGCGCCCACTTGGAGAATAAGGGAATACAGTTCATGTTTTGGTGATCAGGAGCCCACCTAGAGAACAAGGGAATACAGTTAAAGTTTTGGCAATCAGGCGCCCACCTGGAGAACAAGGGAATACAGTTCATGTTTTGGCAATCAGGCGCCCACCTGGAGAACAAGGGAGTACAATTCAAGTTTTGGCAATTAGGCACCCACCTGGAGAACTAGGGAATACAGTTCAAGTTTTGGTTATGGAGCATAGTGTTGGACATCTGGAGCTTGGAACATAGTCTCGCTGGAGGATCGAGGAAGAGTAGCTAGTGGATGAGCTTCAAAAACACGAGTGGTCAAAGGAGCGGGATATGATGTGCTTTTGAGGGTTGGAGTGTGAAAAGGTTGTGGCGAGATATCAACAACAGTGGGAACCTAGGCTAGTGATAGTGGTGGGATAGTTGCAGGGTTTTCAGTATAGTTAGCAGGGAATGACGGCGGAGGATGCCCCTAATCCAAGACTGATATATTTTTGGCATCTGTTGTTTCAACCTTTGGACCTCCTCTTTCAATTCAGACTCCGACTCCACAAACTCCTTTGGTGGGTCTACAACCCTAGTGTCAACGACCTCTCGCCTCAAAACTAACAAAAATCCTAAGGCTTTCCTACCCGTGTGTAGTTGGACAAGTCATGCTCCTATCGTACAATTAATGAAAGCAAAATAATAGCATTTTTAGGCTTAAATCACCTTTTGTTTTAATACCCAGCTCAATTGCCCAATTTGTCAAATCAGCCCATGAACAACAACTTTCACTTCTTAGCTTAATCTTTGTTTGACAATCTAAATCACAATTAAATTCGAAACATTAATATCCAAACAAGAACTACTCCAGTAAATCAACACCTCATACTCTCATCATTGCTAGAGCCACTTTCACGGGGGTACCTCAGGCTGGGTTCTCCGACCTCGACTAGTATAACTGCTTCTGTTTCGTAGACTAGGGAATAGGGCTGTCAAATTTGGCCCAAGCCCAAATGACCCGCCCAACCCGCCCAAGGTTGGGTTGGTTATTGACCCGCCCATTTATTGAACTTAGCCCATCTTGATCCAACCCATCTCAACCCAATTAAAGTTGGGCTAATTTTTATCCCAAATTGATCCATGAACAAGTTTGTCAAAATATCTTAGAAATAATTTTATTTTTTGTTTAATATTTTAAATATGACCATAACAAAAGCAAAAAGCCTTATTTAGTAATTATACAATTTATAAGAAAATAACACATATTAATTAAAGTTTAATAAGAGTTGGGTGGGTTGGGTTATGACCCGAATTTTAACCCATCTTGACCCAACCAATCTTAGCCCAAGTAACTTTTGGACGGTCATTTGACCCGCTCAATTATTGACTCAACCCATTTTAACCCGCCCAAAATTGACCCAACCCGCCCATTTGACACCCCTACTAGGGAATAAGGTGTCTCTCATGTGCTCGTCTTCGAGATGGTTCTGTGCGCTCATAATACTTCTGGGAGTATTTCAGGCCACAGTCCCTTAGCTTCTTCGAGTTTCTTTTTCATGATGTTTAGTATAGACTTATTGGAGGATTCCACTTGCCCGTTTCCAGTTAGGTGATAAGGAGTTGAAAGTATCCTCTTAATGTACCATTTTTCAAAGAACTCGATGGTTTTTCTTCCTGTGAACTTGGGCTCGTTGTCGCAGCTTATCTCTTTGGGTAAGTCAAATCGGTAGATGATGTTTTTTTATATGAAGGTGATTACCTCTTGTTCATGCACTTGGATGAATGCTCCTGCTTCCACCCATTTAGAGAAATAGACTTATTAGAGGATTCCACTTGCCCGTTGCCGGTTGGGTGATAAGGAGTTGAAAGTATCCTCTTAATGTATCATTTTTCAAAGAACTCAGTGGTTTTTCCTCCTGTGAACTGGGGCTCTTTGTCGCAGCTTATCTCTTTAGGTAAGCCAAATTGGCAGATGATGTTTTTTCATATGAAGGGGATTACCTCTTGTTCATGCACTTGGGCAAATGCTCCTGCTTCCATCCATTTAGAGAAATAGTTAGTTAAAACTAAAGTAATTTTACGTTACCTCGTTCTGGAGGAACTGCACTATGTCCATTCCCCATTTAATGAAAGTCCACGGGGAAGTGACAGAGTGGAAGTGTCACGACCAATTTCCCCTATAGGCCGTGATGGCGCCCAACGTCGTCGCTAGGCAAGCCAATGGTGAACTAGCCATGTATTTATTTTTTTAAATAATTTCAAAGTAGTTGATTTATTTATTTATTAAATAAATGAGAAGTGGAAAATTATAGTAACATAAAACCCGAACCAATGAAAGAGTAAATACGGTGAAATAAATTATCAAAACCATAAAGTGCCTACTAGCATGTTCCCAAGACCTGGTATCGCAAGTGTATGAGAAACTAGTAGAATATACAAAACACCTATGCTACTGTCTGAAATAAGACAGACACAAAGTAAATACAAAAGAGAGACTGCGGGTGCTACAGAACAGACTCAGAGAGCAGCTCACCACTATGCCTCGCGATAACGGGGATGCACGCTTGAATGACTGCCAGATGCACCTGCCTCATATCCTGCATGATTACTGTAGACGTGTAGCGTGAGTACATAAACAACTTGTACCCAGTTATAACTCTCTTCACCTTGTGCGTACGTAGCTTCCAACACAAGAAATACACCACAAAAATACACCTAAAGGGAGGAGTTCCCTCTTACAAGGTTAGGCAAGAGACTTACCTCATTCTCAAGCTCACTTCCGGTCCACAAATGCGCTGTAAAACCTCAACTTTGTGCCAAACAATCCGAAACTAGCCAAATATTATAAAAATTAATCAATATACACTCACAAATTCATAATTTAATTATTAGAGAAATTAACCAACCCAAATTGGACGATTCCTAAAATTCATCCCCGTCCCATGTGCCTGGATTACAAAATGTTTTGAAGATAATGTTACCCATAACCTTACGAAATCAAATATATAGTTTCTACCTAATTCCATAATTATTTTCGTGGTTAAATCCCATTATTATCGAAACCTAGATTTTTCAACAATCTCCTAAATTTTTTACATTTTAATGTTAAAGTTTACCCATAATCTATGTATTAAACTTACACTGGGTAGGAATTACTCACCTTAAATAGCTAGGTGAAAAACCCTCTCTGCCTAGGCATTCCTTCTTCGCGATCGCGAAGGCAAGCAGCCCAGGCCCAGAAAAATGAACATCGCGAACGCAACTGGAGCCTCGGGAACACAAAGACATGCCTGTCCTACCTACGCGAATGCAAGGGCTCCTTCGCGAATGTGATGACCAACAGTGTGCCACCCCACCAAGCTTGCCTTACTCTTTGCGAACGCGGACCCCTTCACGCGAACGCAAAGGACAGTGATCTAGAGTTTTGTGATGGCGAGCTCCTTCTCGCGAACGTGTAGCACAAATTCTCCATAGCCTAATTCCTTCATCGTGAACGCAAGGTCTTCTCCGCGTTCGCGAATAAGGAAACCAAAACAACGTATAGCAAATTATTGAACTCAACTCCAGGTTGTCCGAAACTCATTCGAGCCACCCTGGACCCCGTCCATCTGCACCAACAAGTCTATAAATATAATACAAACCTTCTCGACCTCTTGGAATATGTAAAGCAACCACAAAACTAAGAATCGCACCCCAAAACCAATTTGAATCAACATATGAACTTCAAACTCCTCAACGTACTCCAAACGCGCCGAATCATACTTAGACTACTCGGAATGACTCCAAATTTTGCGTGCAAGTCTTACATCATCATACAGAACTATTCCCATGCTTAGAATACCAATTGTACCTTGATTACCCTAAAACATACTCCAAACCAAACTTCAGGTCCTGCACGATTAGTGCAGACGTGTAGCGTGAGTACATATACAACATATGCCCAGTAAGTATCCAGTCTAACCTCGAAGAAGTAGTGACGAGGGGTTTACGTAGACACTTACTATGGGCCAACAAATAAAATACAAAAATTCTATATAGGCATGGAATATGTTAATAATAATAACACAATAGCAAGCAGTGAATACATGATTCTTTAACTGATAGTCAATTTAAACATCTCCAACTAACACATAATAACTCCAACAATTTCGGGCCAACAAATAAATTATAACCTCTCAAGTCATAAATATATTATCAAGTGTAATTGGAATCCAAGCATTATCACACACGATTTATGTCGAGGTCGTACGGCCCGATCCAGAATAATGTGTACACTACCTAGGATCGAATGGCACAAACCATAGATGCATCTATTATAATTCCGAGGTGAACGACCCGCTCCCATAAGAGTAATGTTATCGTACTGCGAGGCAAACGGTCCAATCCCGTAAGAGTAATGTTATCGTACTGCCACGGCGAAGAACCCAATCCTATAAGAGTAGAGATGTTTACCTCGCTCGCGGAAGTACTTGCGATGCGAGAGGACATGGATCTTCTCATAAGCATTATTATTCCTCAAATTTCCCAAAAGGAGAAGCCTACATCGATAATCACAACTTTAAATCCCTAGTCTCAACTCTATTCAAGATAGTCAATACGCAAAGTAATCACAACAGTACAATTAAAGCATGGCATGGATCTAAATCTACCCGGACATAACATGGAATATAGCTACGCAAGGACTCTCGTCACCTCATGCGCAAGTAGCTCCCCACAAAAGAAATACACCACAAAAATAAACCTAAGGGGATGATTTTCCTCTTACATGGTCAAGAAAGAGACTTACCTCGTTCTCAAGCTCACTTTCGGACCACAAATCCGCTCTAAAGCCTTAACTTGGTACCAAACAATTCAAAACTATTATATAAATTAATCAATATACACTCACAAGTTCATAATTTAGCTATTAGAGAAATTACGCAACCCAAATTGGAAGATTCCTAAAATTTACCCCCGGGCCCACGTGCTCGGATTCCGGAAATTTTTGAAAATAAATGTTACCCATAACTTCACGAACACAAATATATAGTTTCTGTCCAATTCCATAATCATTTTCATGATTAAATCTCATTTTTATCGAAACTTAGGTTTTTCAAAAAGCTCCTAAAATTTCCACATTTTACATGTTAAAATCTACCCATAAACTATGTATTAAACTTATATTGGGTAAGAATTACTTACCTTCAATAGTTATGTGAAAAACCCTCTCCAAGAAGCAACAAACTCGGCCAAGGAAATGAAAAATGAGAGAAAATGGCCTAAGTCTCATTTTTAAAACAAGTCTCTGCTCAAGCATTCTTTCTTCATGATCATGGAAGAGGCCTCGCGAAGTCAAACAGCCCAGGCCTAGAAAAATGAACATCATAAACGCGGCCAAAGCCTCTCGAACGTGGAGGCTTGCCTGGCCTGGCCTATGCGAATGCGTGCGCTCCTTTACGAATGCGAAGACGAACAGTGCGCTTCCCCACCCAGCTTGCCTTACCATTCGTGAACGCGGACCCCTTCACACGAATATGAAGGCCAGTGGCCCACTGTTTTGTGATTGTGAGCTCCTTTTCGCAAACACATAGCATAAAATAGCCCCAGCCCAATTCCTTTATTGCGAACGTGAGGCCTTCTCCGCGTTCGCGAAGCAGGAAACTAGAACAACAGATAGCAAATTTTTTAACTCAACTCCGGGTGGTCCGAAACTCACCTGAGCCACCCGGGACCCCGTCACCCTGCACCAACAAGTATATACATATAATATGGACCTGTACGAGCTCTCGGAACAAGTAAAACAATAATAAAACTAAGAATCGCACCCCAAAACCAAATTGAATCAACGTATGAACTTCAAACTCCTCAACTTACTCCGAATGTGCCGAATCATTCTTAGACTACTCGGAATGATGCCATATTTTACGTGCAAGTATTAAATCATCATAAGGAACTATTCCCAGCCTCAAAATACCAAATGGACCTCGATAACACCAAAACCTACTCCAAACCAAACTTAAAGAACTTGGAAACCTTCAATGTGCCAACTTTCAATATTAAGCACCGAAATGCTCCCGAGTCATCCAAAACCCAATCCGAACATATGCCCAAGTCCAACATCATCATACAAACCTATTGGCACATCAAATCCCGATTTCGAGGTCTTTTACTCAAAATGTTCACTCAAGTCAATCTTAATCATTATAAGCCACTATTAAGGAACTAAGTGTTCCGATTTTAATTCAAACCCTTCCAAACCCGAATTAACCTTCCGCACAAGTCATAAAATAGTAAAATTCCATACGAGGAGTCTTAATTAAGGGAACGGGGATCTAAAAAGCAAAATGACAGGTTGGGTCATTACAGGAGGCGCTCGCCTGCTTAGTGAATTACCACAGCATATTTTTGACACTGCTCACATTTCTTCACAAATCCTAGGGCATATTTTTTCATGGTGGGCAAATGATACCCATCCCGTATGAGGCACCTGACAAGTGCTTAATTACCGGAGTGACTGTCGCAATGACCTTCAAGGACTTCCTTGAGGACGCGCTGGGTTTGGTTTGGGCCTAAGCATTTTGCCAAGGGACCTCCATACGTTCTCTTGTACAAGTCGTTGTGAAGAAGGTTGTATATGGTTACTTGCATTATTAGCTTTTTTTCTTCCTTTTTGTCATTTGGAAGGGTGCCGTCTTGGAAATAGTTTATAATGCAATTGTGCCAGTCCTAAGTCAGATTTATAGATTTTACCTCGATATGGTCCAAAGCCGAGTAGAGGAGATGAACCACACTCTTATTCCCAGGAGTTACACTTTTTGTGGTGGTGGCCAACTTGGCGGGTCCGTCAGCTTCGGTGTTCGGATTTTGTGGAATTTGGTCGAGCTGGCAATCATCAAAACTGGGTAACAATCTACAAATCTCGGTCTGATATTTCTGCAATCTTTTCTCTTTAATTCGAAAAGTCCTAGTAACCTGGTTGACTACGAGCTGAGAATCGCAATGAAGCTTTAATTGCTTCAATCCATACTTGAGTGCCAGTCTTAATCCTGCAATTACGGCCTCATACTCGGCCTTGTCTGTCATGTTCGTGCACCTTATAGATTTGTCAATTATCTCACCGGTGGGGACCTCGAGTATGAGTCTAAGCCTGGACCCATATGCATTGGATACGCCATCAGTGTACAGGACCCAAAGGTCCTTTGTTTGAAGAGAAGCTTGAGTGGCTTCCTTTTCAGCCTCCGACATTTCTTTTAGGCTAAAGTCTATGATGACATCGGCAAGTACTAGCGACTTTATTGCTACTTGTGACTTCATCGCTATGCGAGGCTGATAAGTGATGTAGTGCTTGCTTAACTTGATGACCCATTTGGCCAGCCTTCCCGACAACGCGAGCTTGTGTAATATGCTTCTTAATGGAAAAGTTATGACGACCGAGATAGGGTGGCACTTAATATAAGGTCTAAGTTTATGCGAATCTATGACCACGGTCAAGGCAAGTTTCTCAAGATGAGGGTATCTCATCTCGGCATCAACAAATGTTTTACTGATGTAATAAATTGGAGATTGCATACCTTCTGTTTTTTCGAACCAAGACTGCACTTACTGTTGCTTCTGAGATGGTGAGATAGACGAGGAGGCATTCCCCAGGTTCAGGTTTTGAGAGCAGGTGTAGTGATGACAAGTACACCTGCAGTTCTTGAAGTACTTGTACATACTCGGTCTTCCATTCGAGGTTGTTATCCTTTTTTAGTACCTTTAAAATCCTGTGACATTGTCACAACCCCAAACCGGATCCAGTCATGATGGCACCTCTCGTGAAGACAAGGCCAGCCGACACAATTCCCAAATTCAATTCAATAATGTTAATAAGTCAATTTAATGCCTTTTCAATTATTCAGATATTGCATAATGTGAGTTTAAATGAACACTGCAGAAATAAATATAGCCCGGCATCGGGGTATCACAAGTCACGAGCATCTACTAGGGTCTAAATACAACTGAAAAGTCCAAAATGTACGAAATATAGACTAATGAAATAAAGAGAAAGAAAAGCAGTGCTGCGAACGCCGGCAACTACCTTGCTAAACTCCGATGACTCTGCCTCCGATCAGCCAATACCCGCTACCGGGTTAAAATCTACCCATAATCTATGTATTAAACTTGCATTGGGTAGGAATTACTTACCTTCAATAGTTATGTGAAAAACCCTCTCCAAGAAGCATCAAACTCAACCAAGGAAATGAAAAATGAGAGAAAATGGCCTAAGTCCCGTTTTCAAAACAAGTCTCTGCCCAAGCATTCTTTCTACATGATCGTGGAAGAGGCCTCGCGATCGCGAAGGCAAATAGCCCAGGCCCAGAAAAATGAACATAAAAAATGTGACCAAAGCCTCTCAAATGCGGAGGCTTGCTTGGCCTGGCCTGGCCTACGCGAACGCGAGTGCTCCTTTATGAATGCGAAGACCAACAGTGCACCACCCCACCCAACTTGCCTTACCCTTTGTGAACACGGACCCCTTTACACGAACGTGAAGGCCAGTAACCCACTGTCCGTGATCATGAGCTCCTTTCGCAAACACATAGCACAAAATATCCCCAGCCCAATTCCTTTATTGCGAATGTGAGGCCTTCTCCGCGTTGGCGAAGAAGGAAGCTAGAAAAGCAGATAGCAGATTTTTGAACTCAACTGCGGGTGGTCCGAAACTCACTCGAGCCACCCGAGACCCCGTCACCCTGCACCAACAAGTCTATAAACATAATATGGACCTGGCCGAGCTCTCGGAACACGTAAAACAACAACAAAACTAAGAATCGCACCCCAAAACCAAATTGAATCAACGTATGAACTTCAAACTCCTCAACTTACTCCGAATGCGCCGAATCATGCTTAGACTACTCGGAATGATACCATATTTTACGTGCAAGTATTAAATCATCATAAGGAACTATTCCCAGGCTCAGAATACCAAGCGGACCTCGATAGCACCAAAACCTACTCCAAACCAAACTTCAAGAACTTGGAAACCTTCAATGTGCCAACTTTCAATATTAAGCACCGAAATGCTCCCGAGTCATCCAAAACCCGATCCGAACATATGCCCATGTCCAACATTATCATACGAACCTATTGGCACAACAAATCCCGGTTTCGAGGTCTTTTACTCAAAACGTTGACTCAAGTCAAACTTAACCATTATAAGCCACTATTAAGGAACTAAATATTCCGATTTTAACCCAAACCCTTCCAAACCCAAATTAACCTTCCCCGCAAGTCATAAAATAGTAAAAGCCCATACGAGGAGTCTTAATTAAGGGAACATGGATCTAAAAATCAAAACAACAGGTCGAGTCATTACAGGAGGCGCTCGCCTGCTTAGTGAATTACCAGAGCATATTTTTGACACTACTCGCATTTCTTCACAAATCCAAGGGCGTCATTTCTCATTGTGGGCAAATGATACTCGTCACGTATGTAAGTGCTCAATTATCGGAGTGACTATCACAATGACCTTCAAGGTCTTCCTTGAGGACGTGTTGGGTTTGGTTTTGGCCTAAGCATTTTCCCAAGGGACCTCCATACGATATCTTGTACAAGTCGTTGTGAAGGAGGTTGTATATGGTAGCTTGCATTCTTAGCTTTTTTTCTTCCTTTTTGTTGTTTGGAAGGGTGCCGTCTTGGAAATAGTATATAATGCAAGTGCGCCAGTCCCAAGTCAGATTTATAGAGTTTACATCGATATGGTCCCAAGCCGAGTTGAGGAGATGAACCACACTCTTATTCCCAGGGGTTACACTTTTTGTGGCGGCGGACAACTTGGCGAGTCCGTCAGCTTTGGTGTTCTGATTTCATGGAATTTGGTCAAGCTGGCAATCATCGAAACTGGGTAACATTCTACAAATCTTGGTCTGATATTTCTGCAGTCTTTGGTCTTTAATTAAAAAAGTCCCAGTAACCTGGTTGACTACGAGCTGAGACTCGCAACGAAGCTTTAATCGCTTCGCTCCATACTTGAGTGCCAGTCTTAATCCTGCAATTACCGCCTCATACTCGACCTTGTTTGTCATGTTCGTGCACCTTTTAGATTTGTGAATTATCTTACCGGTGGGGACCTCGAGTATAAGTCTAAGCTTGGACCCATATGCATTGGATACGCCATCGGTGTACAGGACCCAAAGGTCCTTTGTTTGAAGATAAGCTTGAGTGGCTTCATTTTAGCCTCCAGCATTTCTGTTATGCTAAAGTCTGTGACGACGTTGGCGAGTACTAGCGACTTTATTACTACTTGTGACTTCATCGCTATGCGAGGCTGATAAGTGATGCAGTGCTCAATTAACTTGATAGACCATTTGGCCAGCTTTCCTGACAACGCGAGCTTGTGTAATATGCTTCTTAAAGGAAAGGTTATGACAACCGAGATAGGGCGGCGCTTAAAATATGGTCTAAGCTTATGTGAAGCTATGACCACAGCCATGACAAGTTTCTCAAGATGAGGGTACCTCGTCTCGGCATCGACAAATGTTTTACTGATGTAATAAATTGGAGATTGCATACCTTTTGTTTTTTCATACCAAGACCACACTTACTGTTGCTTCTGAGACGGTGAGATAGACGAGGAGGCATTCCCCGGGTTCAGGTTTTGAGAGTAGGTGTAGTGATAACAAGTACACCTTCAGTTCTTGCAGTACTTGTACATACTTGGTCTTCCATTCAAGGTTGTTATCCTTTTGAGTACCTTTAAAATCCTGTGACATTGTCACGACCCCAAATCAGATCCGGTCGTGAAGGCGCCTCTCGTGAAGATAAGGCCAGCCGACACAATTCCGAAATTCAATTCAATAATGTTAATAAGTCAATTTAATGCCTTTTCAATTATTCAGATATTGCATAATGTGAGTTTAAATGAACACTACAAAAATAAATATAGACCGACATCGGGGTGTCACAAGTCACGAGCATCTACTAGGCTCTAAATACAACTAAATGTACAAAATACGGACTAATGAAATAAAGAGGGAGAAAAACAGTGCTGCAAACGCCGACAACTACCTTGCTAAACTCCGATGACTCTGCCTCCGATCAGCCAATACCCGATACTGGGCTCAGAAATACCTGAATTTGCACAAACAAGGTGCAGGGAGTAAAGTTAGTACTCCAACTTAGTGAGTAATAATCATAACTAAAGTCTGAATGGTAAGAAATCACGAAGAGTGCATTAACATGTTGTATAGAAGCAGTTCAAACACCAGTAAGAAAGCAATGAAGCTATAAAATTTCTTAAAATATCTTAGCTCAATTTAAACTTCTTTGAAAATTACCTTCTCAACAGTTGGGCAAATGAATGCAAAACAATTAGTGCAGATAAGCACAAAAATATGCCCCTCGGGCACAAATACACAATTAAACAGGTACATGATATGCAAATAAGAAAGATAAGCACATAAGGTTCGCCCCTCGGGCACAATGTCAACAAATCCGCCCCTCGGGCAATATCTCAGAACAATACCAGCCCCTCAGGCAATCACATAGAACAATACCAGCCCCTCGGGCGATATCTCACATCACAATAGGTACCCGCGCTCACTGGGGGTGTGCAGACTCCTAGAGGGGCCCCTTACGGCCCAAGCGCAATATCAAGCCATCTCGTGGCATCATCTCTAGGGTCTCAGCCTCATATCAACAAGCCACCTCGTGGCGTACATATCTCAGGCCCTCGTCCTCATAATCAAAATCAGTGTATCACCGCTACGGCGTGTAGCATGGCCTAAATGTATCCTCACAATATAGGCCCTCAGCCTTACTCAGTCTAAAATTACATAAGCCACTCGGGCAACAGTAAAAGATGATGCTCAGCCCAAAATATGATTTAAAATATCATTTCAAGTGTTAAAGCAAAGTAAACATGGTTGAGTTTGGAAAACAGTTGAAAATAACATGACTGACTTCAAGCATTAAATCAAAACAGTGAGGAAACATCAACAAAAATCCCCGAAGGGTTCAAATAGTTGGCACGAAGCCCAAATGTAACATTCAACCCAAATAATGATGATAGCAAATAGATTTCAGTCAAATACGCGATAAAACCATCAATCGGGATGGACCAAGTCACAATCCCCAATAGTTCACAACCCCATGCTCGTCATCAAGTGCGTGTCTCACTTCAATATAGTACTACGATGTGCAATCCGGGGTTTCAACAGTAAAACATGATGCTCAGCCCAAAATATGATTGAAAATATCATTTCAAGTGTTAAATTAGAGTAAACATGGATGAATTTGGAAAACAGTAGAAAATAACATGACTGAGTTCAAGCATAAAATCAAAACAGTGAGGAAACATCAACGAAAATCCCCGAAGGGTTCAAATAGTTGGCACGGAGCCCAAATATGGCATTCAGTTCAAATAATGATGATAGCAAATAGATTTCAGTCAAATACGCGGTAAAATCATCAATCGAGACAGACGAAGTCACAATCCCCAATAGTGCACGACCCCACGCTCGTCATCAAGCATGTGTCTCACTTCAATATAGCACTATGATGTGCAATCCGAGGTTTCAAACCCTTAGAACATCATTTACAATCATTACTCACCTCGATCCAGTCCAAACTCTAGTCCACGATGCCTTGCCCGCATGAAGCGACCTCCGGATACTCCAAATATAGCCACAATCAATACATAATTATTAAAATATGCAAAGGGAAAGAAGCCCACTCAAAAATATCCAATTTTACATCAAAATCCCAAAATTGCTCAAACCGCCCCCCACGTCACGGAATTCGATAAAATTAACATCAATGGAATCCTCATCCTCACACGAGTCTATACATATCAAGAACATCAAAATTGGACCTCAAATGGCACCTCAAATCCCCACTCAAAGGTCTCTTAATCTCAAGCCCTAATTACCCATTTTTGCTACTGATGTTTCCATGGATTTCAAGCTCACAAAGATAGAATTCATCATAGAAACAAGTTTAGGATCCAAAAATCTTACCTCCATGAAATCCTCTTGAATTCCCTCCTCAATCAGCTCTCCCAAGCTTCAAAATCATCCAACAATGGAGGTTCTTAGCCTCAAAATCGCAGAACAGCCCTTTTAAATCATTCTGCCCAGGCATAAAAATCGTTCTTCACGAACACGGTCAATGCCTCGCGTTCGCGAAGCAAAAAATAACATTGACCAAACATTCTTCTTCGCGATCGCGACCAGACCATTGCAAACGTGATTCTTCCTCAGACAACGCTTCGCAAACGCACCCTTTCACCCGCGAACGCAATGAATAACCTTACCTCAACCCAGCTGACCATTCTCCCCTATGCGAACGCGGCATGGACCTCGCGAACGCGATGCACAAGACTCTAGCCCTTCACAAACGTGGAGCCTTACTCGCGAACGCGTAGGCTAATTCCTCAGCCTCACCAGCTAACTCTTCGCAAACGCAAAGGTCAAATTTCTTGAAATCCTTCAGCAGTTTTCTGCAACTTTTAAAAACATGAAATGACCCGATTGACCACCCGAAATTCACCGGAGGCCCTCAGGACCTCAACCAAACATTCCAACACATTCCCTAACATCATTGAAACTTGTTCCAACCTTCGGAACGGTCAAAACAACATTAAAACATCAAATTTGCATCGAATTCAAGCCTAAGAATTCTAAAATCTTCCGAATTACGCTTTTGATAAAAAAAAACCCAACCAAACCACGTCCGAATGACCTGAAATTTTGCACACACGTCACAAATGACACAACGAAGCTACTGCAACTTCCGGAATTCCATTCTGACCCCTATATCAAAATCTCACCTTTCAACCGGGAAACACCAAAATCTCAATTTTGCCAATTCAAGCCTAAACCTTCCACGGACTTCCAAAATGCATTCTGATCACGCTCTTAAGTCCTAAATCACCCAATGGAGCTAACCAAATCATGAAAATTCCAATCCGAGATTATATACAAACAAGTCAAATCTGGGCCAAACCTTTCAAATTTCAAGCTTCAACTGAGGACTGTTTCTTCCAAATTCATTTCGATTACCCTGAAAACCAAAACCGATGATTTTCAAAAGTCATAATATATCACACGGGGCATGTCACGCCCGAGAATTGATGAGCAAGTGCAAAAGCTCAAAACGACCGGTCAGGTCTTTACATCCTCCCCCACTTAAACATACGTTCGTCCTCAAACGTGCCCAGAGTTGTTCCAAAAGCCACCAAATCGCTTAATAACCTTACCATGCATATACCCGGGAATCCTCATCCTCAAAATCCCAAAATTGCTCAAACCGACCCCCCACATCTTGAAATTCGATAAAATTAACATCAATGGAATCCTCATCCTCACACGAGTCTATACATATCAAGAACATTAAAATTGGACCTCAAATGGCCCCTCAAATCCCCACTCAAAGGTCTCTTAATCTCAAGCCCTAATTACCTATTTTCGCTACTAATTTTTCCATGGATTTCAAGCTCACAATGATAGAATTCATCATAGAAACAAGTTTAGGATCCAAAAATCTTACCTCCATGAAATCCTCTTGAATTCCCTCTTCAATTAGCTCTCCCAAGCTTCAAAATTGCCCATTAATGGAGGTTCTTAGCCTCAAAAGCGCGGAATAGCCCTTTTAAATCATTCTGCCCAGGCATAAAAATCCTTCTTCGCGAACGCAATCAACGCCTCGCGTTCGCGAAGCACAAAATAACATTGACCAAAAATTCTTCTTCGCGATTGCGACCTGACCATCGCAAATGTGATGCTTCCTCAGACAACGCTTCGTGAACGCACCCCTTCACCCGCGAACGTGATGAATAACCTAACCTCAAACCCACTGACCACTTTCCGCTACGCGAACGCGGCATGGACCTCGCGAACGCAATGCACAAGAATCTAGCCCTTCGCGAAAGTAGAGCCTTCATCGGGAATGGGTAGGCTAATTCCTCAGCCTCACCATCTAACCCTTCACGAACATGAGGACCTACTTGCGAACACGAATGTCAAATTTCCTAAAATCCATTCAACAGTTTTCTGCAACTTTTAAAAACATGAAATGGCTCGATTGACCACTCGAAACTCACCCGAGGCCCTCGGGACCTTAACCAAACATGCCAACACATTACCTAGCATCACTGAAACTTGTTCCAACCTGCAGAACACTCAAAACAACATTAAAACACCAAATTTGCATCGAATTCAAGCCTAAGAATTCCAAAATCTTCCGAATTACACTTTTGATCAAAAACCCAACCAAACCACGTCCGAATAACCTGAAATTTTGAAAACACGTCACAAATAGTACAATGAAGCTACTACAACTTCCAGAATTCCATTCCGACCCTATATCAAAGTCTCACCTTTCAACCGGAAAATGCCAAAATCTCAATTTCACCAATTCAAGCCTAAACCTTCCACGGACTTCCAAAATGCATTCTTATCATGCTCCTAAGTCCCAAATCACCCAATGGAGCTAACAAAATCAGAAAAATTCCGATCTGAGATCATATACAAACAAGTCAAATCTTGGTCAAACCTTTCAAATTTCAATCTTCAACTGAGGACTGTTTCTTCAAAATTCATTTCGATTACCCCGAAAACCAAAATCGATGATTTGCATAAGTCATAATACATAACACAGGGAAAGTCACGCCAGAGAACTAACGAGCAAAGTGCAAAAGCTCAAAATGACCGGTCGGGTCGTTACAGACATCTATCAGACAATGCGAGATGAATCTAGATAGGGTAGCAATTCGACCGGTCAGTCTCTGGACTTGCTTCTTAGTGGTCAAATGTTATGGTATCCCATCTATAGCCTTGATTTGATCTATGTTTACCTTAATCCCTCGTTGTGATGCCAAGAAAACTAAAACCTTCTTAAGGCTACGCCAAATACGCAGGGTTTAATTTTGTTCTGTACTTTCTTAGTATATCGAAATCTTTCTTTAGGTGGTTGATATTATTCTCTACCTTCACGACTTGACCAAAATGTTATCGATATACACTTTCATGGTTGTGTCGAGTTGAACTTTGAACATCTTTGTGACCAACCTATGATAGGTGGCCCCTACGTTCTTTAACCCAAATGGCATAAAACTATAATGATATGTACCCATGTGGGTGATGAATGTGGTTTTCTCTTGGTCCTATTACTCCATCATTATTTAGTTGTGACATAAATAGGCATCAAGGAAACATACCAATTCGTGCCCGGCCGTTGCATCAATGAGTTGGTCGATGTGCGATAGTGGGAATGAAACCTTTAGGCATGCTTTGTTTAGGTCTGTGAAGTCTATGCACATCCTCCATTTCCTATTTTTCTTTTTTACCATCACCATATTGGCTATCCATTTGGGGTACTTCTCCTCCTTGATGGAGCCATTCACCAATAACTTCTCTATTTCTTCCTTGACAGCCTCATTGATGGCGACGTTGAAATTTCGTCGGACCACCCTTACGGGGGGGGGTAGAAGGGGTCAACATTCAGCTAGTTTGTGGAGATTTCTCTAGGGATACCTGGCATGTCTGTATGACTAAAGGCAAAAAATATGCATTAGTTATTAATAATTGACCAAATTTACATGGTTCTTCGAGTTTCTAGCCGACGTATGCCTTTTTACTGGGGTCGTTATGATCGAGTTGAACGTGGTCGAGGTCCTCAATGGTTGACTCAGTGGTTTCAACCATTTTTGGGTCCATAATGGCTTCTTCGGCTTCGCCTTGTAGTGACCTCAACCCTGCTAATTGCTATGCTTCCTTTTCCTTTTCTTTCTTTTGTTGAGTTGTCATGATGTCCATGAAGATTCAATAACATTCCCATAATGTAGGTTGTTCCCCTTGCATGTTGAATATCCCTCAAGGTTTTGGGAATTTGATCACTTGGTATAAACTGGAGGGGATGACTCTCATGGGGTGTATCCATGGTCTTCCCATGATACTGTTGTATGCGGTATCCTGGTCCATGATATGGAATGTCGTCTCTAAAGTTACCTTGACGGCGAGAATAGGAAGTGTGATTTCTCCCGAAGTCCGTTCAAATGTATTGTTAAAACCGGTTAGTGTGATATAATGTGGCACTATCCTATCCTCGAGTCTCATTTGTGCGAGGACTCGAGGATGCATGATGCATGCTCTACTTCCATCATCTATCATAATTCTCTTAACATCGGTATCTAAAATTTGTAAAGCAATGACAAGTGCATCATTATAAGGGAAAGCCAAACCGTCGGCATCTGACTAATCGAAGATGATACTTTCTTTGAGTTCATCATACCGTCCATGAGTGATCGATCTTTTGAGCTTTTGGGTGGCGGTGAATTTGATATCATTGATAGATGTATAATTGTCGCTGCTAATAATCATATTGATAGTATGATCTGGTGAATGGGGCTTTGGCGTTCTCGACCCCTTGCCAAGGTGTTCCTGCCTTTGTCGCTAAGCAACTCTTTAAGGTGCCCTTGCTGTAGGAAGTTGGCCATATTTAGGCTCAAGGCGATGCAATCTTCTATTTTGTGTCCACGTTCTTGGTGGAACTCGCAGAGGGCATCATATTTTCTTGTGTTTGGGTCTGACCTCTTCTTTGGCGTCCATTTGACTTTTGTTCCGAGCTTCTCGAGAGAGTAGACCAATTCTGTAGGCGATACACAAAAATTGTGAGCAGATTATAAGGGGGTCATACCTCGATGATTCCTATGAGTTCATTGTCTTGGCCTAAACGGGCCATCTTCATAGCGGAAGGAGGGAGTGGGTGTCGTTACATAGGATTTGTATCGCTCCTTACCTAGCTGTGACACTGGGTGGTCTCTCCTTGTACTATCTCTGCATTCTTTCCTGGGCTCAGATTGTATCGAGGTGAGCCGTCAATTTGGTTCATTCAGTTCGTCGTCATCTGATATGACCTCGGCACAATAGGCATTTTGTATATTGTCCCAAGTGGATGGTGGATACTTTATCAGTTAGCTCATAAGCTTTCTGGTTGCCCTCAAACCTTCTCTGCTTAAGCCAATTCTGAAAGGCTGCCAC